>NW_027256882.1:284613915-285213915 GCF_029215685.1 Pituophis catenifer annectens | reverse complement strand
ACTACTCAAAATTTCCACTACCGGTTCTCCGAACTGCTCAAAATTTCCGCTACCGGTTCTCCAGAACCTGTCAGAACCTGCTGGATTTCACCCCTGGATCAAATTGACCCCAGGCCCAAATTGGCGTTTCTTCCTGTTATCCCGCCCACTCAAAAACATATGAGGTCAAGGTTTTAATTTCTTTTTGTCTTTTTTCTTTTAGAAAAGACCAGGTCAGGCTGACAGAGAAATCCAGTGAGTGTGCCTATTCTGTAAAAGTGTGATTCACTGGATCTTTTTTGGGGGGTGGGGGGAGTCCCTGATATCCACTGACAAGAAGCCTTTAGTGTAATTTGAATGTTACATTCCCATGACCTCTGAAAGTGTTTTTGAAAGGTTACAGCTGGTCAAAAAGTTACCTTTGTCCGAAGAACAGTTGGCCGGGGATGCAGGACAAAGCACAGCCAAAAAAAAATTTATTTATTTTTTTTAGTGGAGAAGACAAATCTGTGTAAGGTAAAGAAAAGAAGGAATTAAGAATTTAGCTGTTTGTTACCACACAAATCAGAATTAGTTTTAAAAGTACTTGCCTTTCTTTTGTTTGCTTTTTTTTTTTAAAAAAACCAGACTGGAGCTGGTAATGTGCATAACAATCACGGCAATTAATTTACCGTGTTAAATGTAAAGTAAAAGCTGCATTTGAAAGCCTTGTGCTGTGTCTATAGCAACACAAATCCATGGGTTGGAAACCGCCCCCCCAACCCTGAATGGCTAAATAAATGCTTGTACCAGCTGTGATTTCTAAAAAGAAGACATCTAGGATATAGACTAGAAATACAGGATGCACTTTGGATCTGATCTCATTAGGCCAAATTGCATTTATCATTAGAAACCACATCAACAGCAGCCGCACGCTCAGTAACATGATTTATATATATATATATAATATTTATTTATTTATGTATTTATGTATTTATTTATTTATTTATTTATTTATTTATTTATTTATTTATTTATTTATTTATTTTATTCGGCTTATATGCCGCCCTATCTCACAATGGACTCAGGGCGGCTCACAACAATAAAACACAAGCCACAATATAAAAATGAAGACCAAAATCTAAAAAAATTTAAAATTAACCCTTAAAACCAATTAAAACCCCATCATCAGTCCAGGTCAAGGGATTTGAAAAGCCAAGTTTTTAATTCCCGGTGGAAGGTGCGAAGGTCAGGAGCTAATCGGAGCTCCAAGGGGAGTTGATTCCAGAGGGTGGGAGCACCGACCGAGAAGGCTCTACCCCGGGGGCCGCCAGCCGCCACTGTCTAGCCGACGGCACCCTGAGTAGGCCCTCTCTATGGGCGCGAACCGGGCAATGGGATATCGTTGCTGGCTGTAAGTGGTCCGGCAAATATAATGGGCATTTCCTCCGATTCTAAGAATTAAATTCCTTCTCTATTGAAATTCTTATGAAATTCAATTTTCCAGGCTTGGTATTCGCCCTAGAGCCATGATGGCGAACCTATGGCATGGGTGCCACAGGTGGCACACGGAACCATATCAGTCGCCATGCGAGCATTGCCATAGCTCACTTCCAGAGTGCGTGCGTGCACCCGCCAGCTGACTTTTGGGCCTTCTGGTCCCACCAGAAGTTGGAAAATGAGCTGTTTCCAGCCTCCGGAGGGCTTCTGGGGGTGGGGGAGGCCGTTTTCGCCCTGCCCAGGCTCCTAGAGCCTCTGGAGCCTGGGGAGGGTGAAAAATGGGCCTACTGGGCCCACCGGGCCATCACGTGTTAAAAGCAGGGGGGAGCATGGAGAGGCACGTGCACATGCGCAGGGGCGGGGCGCATTGAATTATGGGTGTGGCCATGCACGTGGGCAACCTCCCCGCGCTCTCCCCGCTTTTGACATGCAACGGCAAAAAGGTTATCATCACTGCCCTAGAAAGAAAATTCCCGTTCGGTACAGATAGTCCTTGACTTATGACTAGAATATAGGTTGTAAATTGTTGCGGTCGGAAGTTGAGGTATAATTTTGGTTGTAAGTTTCTTCTTCGATAACGTTACACTTTTCATCCAAGAAACTTCTTCAGTTCTAACTCTTCTAACACCTTCAGTCAGATTGAAGATGTTAGAAGAGTTAGAATTTGTATGTCTAATCTAGGACTAGGGATGACATGATAGCAGTGTTCCAATATTTGAGGGGCTGCCACAAAGGAATGGGGGGTCAAGCTATTCTCCAAAGCACCTGAGGGTAGGACAAGAAGAAATGGATGGAAACTAATGAAGGAGAGAAGCAACCTAGAACTAAGGAGAAATTTCCTGACATTGAGAACAGTTAACCAATGGAATGGCTTGTGCTCCATCACTGGAGGCTTTTAAGAAGAGACTGGACAACTGTTTGTCTGGCATGGCATAGGGGGTCTCCTGCTTGAGCACAGAGTCGGACTAGAAGACCTCCAAGGTCCCTTCCAACTCCCTTATTCTGTTATTCTGGAACTTCTTGGATGTGAAACATTTTCAAAGACAAAACCAAGGAAGTTCAGTTGCCTTTTGGGACAACTATATCATATCTAACATGATTTGTAAGCCATAGGTGGAACTGACTGTTTGAAAAATTTGGCAAGCCTTTGAAATGGTGTGCCATTTTATTGGGTCTCCTCTTGGTTCATCGCAGTTGCAAATTCCATGTTTCCAAGATCTGCATCTGCTAAAAATGCCAGATGCAAAGAAAGACCTACCTGTAGAACATGGCTATTCTTTCTGGGGTTTTTTTTTTATTATTTGATTTATATGCCGCCCTTCTCCGGAGACTCAGGGCGGCTTACAATGCGCTAAGCAATAGCCTTCATACTTTTGTATATTTTATACAAAGTCAGCTTATTGCCCCCACAAACTGGGTCCTCAATTTACCTACCTCAGAAAGGATGGAAGGCTGAGTCAACCTTGAGCCTGGTGAGATTCGAACTTACAGTAATTGCAGACAGGTGTTAATCACAATGCTTTTTAGTCTGCTGAGCCACCAGGCCCTTCTCAGAAGACATTTCGCTTCTCATCCAAGAAGCTTCTTCAGCTCAGAGCTAAAGAAGCATCTTGGATGAGAAGCAAAATGTCTTCAAAAAACAAAACAAAACAAAACAAAAAAAACAAGAAGTCCAGTGGTCTCTTGAAAAAAGCACCTTTGGGACAACTATGATCTGGATGGCTGAGAATCTCCATAGATTTCCCAAGTGTTGATATAACAGTCAATTTTCTGGCTAACTTTCTCTAGCACTGATGATGTTGCCAATTGCACAGTGGCAGATAGGACAGAGCTCCAGAGGGTTAATATCATTGCCCAGAGTTTTTTATTTATTTATTTATTTATTTATATGCCGCCCTTCTCCAGAGACTCAGGGCGTCTTACAGTGCGTTAAGCAATAGCCTTCATACTTTTGTATATTTTATACAAAGTCAGCTTATTGCCCCCACAAACTGGGTCCTACCTTAGAAAGGATGGAAGGCTGAGTCAACCTTGAGCCTGGCAAGATTCGAACTTACTTGAATTGCAGACAGCTGGTGTTAAATTACACTGCTTAGTCTGCAGAGCTATCCAGTTGGTTGGTTGCCCTCTCCCCTTTTTGAAAGAGCTTTATAGCTTCCGCTGCCTTAAGAAAGTTCAAAACATTCTTAAAGATCCATCTCATCCTGGGCATCTCCTTTTTTTTTTGAACTATTACCATCTGGCAAATGGTACAGGATAATAAAATCAAGGAGAAATAGGCTGAAAAACAGCTTCTATCCCAGAGCAGTAACTATATTGAATTCTACTGTAAGCCGCCCAGAGTCCCTAGGGAGTTGGGCAGCATAGAAATGCGACAAATAAATAAATAAATAAATAAATAAATAAATAAATAAATAAATAAATAAGTAAATAAATAAATAAAAACTGTATAGTGTAATATTAATGCAATATCAGGGCGTTTTAATTCAATTGTATAGAATGTGAAGAATGTGTACTTTTGTTTTATTTTTTATGTATAACTAGCTGGACGCCCGTGTTTCGCTACGAAACTATGTGCTCGGGCTTGATAAATTGACACTTACAGCCTGAAACTTAACGTAGAATGTGTAACTCCATAGCATCAGAGTGTGTTAATATAATGCAACTGGCAATTGGAACAGAGGGGGAGGGGGAGTAGAATGTCCCAGCCTGCAGCATCCATCGGTATTCATCTGACTAGCATCCTGTCAGTGTGTGAGAGAGTTGAGGGGTGTTTGGAAACTCAAAGTGTTTGCTGTGTGAGCAAGAAGGAGACAGGAAGGAGGCTGGGCGTGGCTTAGCTCAACTGTTCTGTAGTAAAGCTGCTTGCTGCTGTGAAAGTAAAACTGAAACTAAAAGTCCTCTCCTCTGCTTGTGTTCTGCATTTGGAACAGATATTTTTTGAGGTGGGGAGGGGGACTAGAACTCCTTACAATCAGAGGGCTGTTTGGAAAGTGAAACACTATTTGCTGTGTGAGCAAGGAGACAGGAAGGAGGCTGGGCATGGCTTAGCTCAAGTGTTCTGTATTAAAGCTGCTTCCTGCTGTGAAAATAAAACTGAAACTGAAACTCCTCTGCTTGTGTTTTGCATTTGGAACAGATTTCTTTTCAGGCAGGGAGGGGGAGTGGAACTCCTTAACATCAGAGCGTGTTAATAATAATATAGGAAATACTAATGCTCTGATGGTCATTTCGAAAAATCCTTTCTTAGTGAGCACCTAGAAGCCAAGAGGAACATACATGGCAAATTTCAAGTTTGTAGGCTTTACAGTTCTGGAGATTTCGTGATTAATGGGTGAGTGGTTTTCATTTTTATATATATAGATGTACACTGAATGAAGATGGCATTTAATTTCGTTGTACGAGGTGCAATGACAGTAAAGTAAAGTAAACTAGTGTTAGAAGAAATATCCTTCTGGGTTCAGCTCCAAGTGGGGAAAAAGACACTGGAAATATGGAGACTGCTTGGAAAGATGGTTTAATGGTGGACAGCATCACATGGTTTAAGTTCCTGAACAGAAAAAGGGGACGAGACGCAGTGAGTCCCCGGGTTTTATGCCCTCTCTGGCTTTGAACTTCCTGGGGCCTCGAAAGAGTATCCTGATTGGTTGTCAGACTCCCAGGGGGTGGGGGTCTTAGCTAGCCTTGCTGGCTGATGTAATGTTCCCAGGTGCCATGTGGTGAGTTTCTGTTGCTAGATGGGTCCTATTGTGTTGCAGATGATGGTCCATTGACAAAGATTGAGTTTCTGTCCTTGGCCCATTGACAAAGGGTGGGGGCAGGAAGATGGGAGCTGCTTCGTCTTTAAAACATGCTTCTCCATTTCTCATCCAGGGAAACATAATATTCTGCCTTTTTAATATTTCCTTAAATATTTCATTCTTCTAGGAAAGGGGTGGGTGCTAACTTCCTACACTAGTATGGGTAATGAAACATCTGCCAGAAAACAAGCAAGGACCAAGGACCTCTCATAACGTTCTCTCATCTGTCTATAAGTTTTCAAAGCTGTCCATGATTTGCTGCCACCTGAGACTTAAGAACAATAAAACCCCAGGGGTATGAATGCATTTATTTTTTATTTATTCATTAGATTTGGAGGCTGTCCAACTCCTGTATGATTTTAAGCACTTTACATTTTAAAAAGAAGGAAGCAATAAAATGAAAAGGAAGGAAAAAACATATTCATCAAGAGAACGCAAACTTAACATAGCGGAAAACCAATGAGCCTTAACAGCCTGAAGCCTTGGGAGCAGAGCCAAATTTTCAAGGCTTCTAGAACAATGGCAGGATGGAGCCCTCTTGATCTCCAGGTGTGTGTGTGTGTGTGTGTGTGTGTGTGTGTGTGTGTGTGTGTGCGATGGATACTGTTCCAGAGGGCAAGACCTGCTGGTAGGTAGGTGAAGGACATCAAGGTGAACATCATTGCACTCCAGGTGGTACATCTGCTGGGCATTCTCAACCAGAGGGAGCAAAGGGAGGGCAGAGAGCCTTGGTAGTACAGTGGTCTAAAGCACCCTGTTATTAAGACCAGCTGCCTGCAATTACTGCAGGTTCAAATCTCGCCAGGCTCAAGGTTGACTCAGCCTTCCATCCTTTCTAAGGTAGGTAAATTGAGGACCCAGTTGTGGGGGCAATAAGCTGACTTTGTATAAATATATAAAAAGGATGAAGGCTATTGCTTAGTGCATTCTAAGCCGCCCTGAGTCTCCGGAGAAGGGTAGCATATAAATAAAATAAAATTTAAAAAAAGAAGATAGCAATAGCACTTAGACTTATATACCGCTTCATAGTGCTTTGCAGCCCTCTCTAAGTGGTTTACAGAGTCGGCCTATTGCCCCCAATAATCTGGGTCCTCATTTAACCACCTCAGAAGGATGGAAGGCTGAGTCAACCTTGAGCCTGGTGAGATTCGAACTGCCAAATTGCAGGCAGCCGGCAGGTAGCAAAGGTAGCCTGCAGTACTGCATTCCGACCACTGCGCCACCGTGGCTCATCATAAAGATAAAGAGATGGACAGCTACAGCTGGGAATGGGAATTCTGGGAACTGAAGTCCACACAACTAAAAGATGCCAAGGTTGAGAAACACCAAGGTTGAGCCTAGTCCAACACCAGAATAGTGCAAGAATCAACTACTATGCCATTCCAGACAGATACAGGTAGCCTGCCCTTAATCATTGTTTGCTTAGTGGCCATTTGAAGTTACAACAGAAACCCCCACCCCAAACACTACTCATCACCTGGTTCCAGAGTACTAACTACTGCACACACCTTTGTGATCGCCTGACCACATTTTGGGTACTTGGTAATCAGCTCATCTTTACATCCGATTGCAACATTCCTCAGTCATCAGACACCTACTGTATGTCCACACCAATCACTTACATTACAGCATCTTTGTGAAGGTCCACAAAGCAGATACGAACCTGGCGCAGTGACACAGTGGTTAAAATGCAGTATTGCAGGCAAACTCTGCCCACAGCCTGGAGTTCGATCCTAGAACATAGAATAATAGAGTTGGAAGGGATCTTGGAGGTCCAACCTGCTGCTCAGGCAGGATACCCTATATCAGTGATGGCTAACCTTTTTCGGACCGAGTGCCCAATGCGTGCGCATGTGCCCAAACCCCCCAAATGCTATGCTTGTGCATGCCCCCACGCATGCACGCACCCCGCTCCCTGCCCCCCCCCCACATGCACGGCAGAGACCCGAGGACCAGCTGGCCGGTGGAAAGACCGCGTGCATGCACGGCAGAGCTGAACTGGGGCGACGGCTTGCGTGCCATCAGGGAGGGCGCTGCGTGCCATCTCTGGCACACATGTCATAGGTTGGCCATCATGGCCCTATATTATTCCAGACAAATGGTTGTCTAATCTCTTTTTGAAAGTCTCCAGTGATGGAGCAACCACAACTTCTGAAGACAAGCTAGTCCATTGGTTGATTGCTTTGCTCTCACCGTTAGGAATTTTGTCCTAAATTCTAGTTTGCTTCTCTCCTTGGGTTGTTTTTTTTTTAAATTTGATTTATATGCCGCCCTTCTCCAGAGACTCAGGGCGGCTTACAGTGCGTTAAGCAATAGCCTTCATACTTTTGTATATTTATACAAAGTCAGCTTATTGCCCCCACAAACTGGGTCCTCAATTTACCTACCTTAGAAAGGATGGAAGGCTGAGTCAACCTTGAGCCTGGCGAGATTTGAACTTACTTTAATTGCAGACAGCTGGTGTTAAATTACAGTTCCTTGTCTGCAGAGCTATCCAGGCTCTTGGTTAGTTTCCATCCATTGTTTTTCATCTTGCCTTTTGATGTTCTGGAAAATAGTTTTGTCTATTTTCGGGGTTCAAGGTTGACTCAGCCTGATATGGGAAATATTCTATCAATGGTTAGAGAGTAAAAAGGAAAACTGGAAATAAAAGAAGAAGATTAAAGAAGAATAGAAAATATGTTAAGATAGAGGTATAAATAAGATGATAATTGTTAGTACTAGGACGAGGACAGAGGTGGGTTCTACCTACCTATACTTGGTTCACAGTGGGAGTGTGCGCGCATGCGCAGATCACCCTTGATGACATCAGGGCGGGTGGGTGGAGCCTCCCGCTGGTTTTACTACCAGTTCTATAGAACCGGAAAGCACCGGGAGCAACCCACCACTTGATGAGGAGGATAATTATGTGTAATGTTATTATTACTGTATTTTTACTAGAAGACATGTTAAGAGGAAAAAGGAATAGGCTTATAATGTTTAATTGTTTAACATACTATAATTTTAAGATTAGAGAATGATATTAAAGTGAATGATGTTGTAAATGTTGAAGATTGATGCAGGGGTGAAATCCAGCAGGTTCTGACAGGTTCTGGAGAACCGGTAGTGGAAATTTTGAGCAGTTCGGAGAACTGGCAAATACCACCTCTGGCTGGCCCCAGAGTGGGGAGGGAATGGAGATTTTCCAATATCCTTCCCCCAGGAGTGGGGAGAGAATGGGGATTTTGCAGTATCCTTCCCCTGGAGAGGTGGGAATAGGGATTTTGCAGTATCCTTCCCCAGGAGTGGGGTGGGAAAGGATATTTTGCAGTATCCTTCCCCTGCCACGCCCACCAAGCCATGCCCACCAAGCCACACCAAGCCTACCAAGCCATGCCCACAGAACCGGTAGTAAAAAAAAATGGATTTCACCACCGGTTGAACCCAAGATGACACACTGTTTAAGGAAAGATGGAATGTTTGTATTTTGAAAAATAAAAAAAACTTTTTTTAAAAAAAAGGTTGACTCAGCCTTTCATCCTCCTAAGGTCAGTAAAATGAGGACCCAGATTGTTGAGGACAATGTGTTGACTCTGTAAACTGCCCAGAGAGTGCTGTAAAGCACTATGAGTTGGTGTAGAAACCTAAATGCTATTGCTATCTCCACCTCCAGTTCTGTTGTGGCCCGTATGCGGCCTGTGCAGCTGGTAGCTGATTCAGACAGTGAGGAGGCCTGTGCAGCTGGCACTCGAGTTGGACAATGAGGAGGCTGGAGAAGATGTGGTGCCAGAGGCGGGGATTCAACCAGGGCCTTCAGAACCTCCAGAAGCTCCCTTAGGGAAGAAGACGAAGGGGAGGAGCCTCTCCTCGATGCACAGGCACGCAGAGCTGCCAAAAGGCAGGAGTGGCTCCTCAGGAGGAGGTCTCCTCGAGAGTAAGGCTTGGGGCTAATTGGCCACTCCGTTAGCCTATTTAAGGAGGAACGCCGACTGAAGCAAATTTCAGGAAACAATTTAGTTCACCTACCTTCGTGTCTTGTCTTGCTTATTTTATCAGCTTCCTGCAAATTGCTTCTGGGCATTCTGCCAACCATAGTAAGCTTTCAGTTATTATTCTTTGAATTCTTGGCAGCTGGTAATGCAGTTAATTAACAGCCGTTGTTGTAAAATACTGGTTTATTTAGTAAACTAAGGTTTGAACGGACTTTGTGTGTGCTGCGTTCTTTGGGTCCGTAGTTGGGGCAGAACAAGTTCTATCCATCTCTGTCGCCGTCTCCACCATCATTATTACCTCTTCATCTCCATGCAAACAAAAAAAATTGGCAACAGCCACACAGTTCTTAATTGAATACAGCAGGGAGAGCCTTGGAAGCCCCTGACTCCTGATGGGGTGAATTAGAAAGCATATGTGGCAGAAAAGCAATGCGTAACTCAGGAACTATGAGAGCATAAGTGTAAACATGGTACAGATGCAACCAATGGAAATTCGAAAAAGCTCTTACTTTTTTTTTTCCAGGGCAGCTTACAGCATCTAGGTAGAATTCGTGTACAAACCAGCCAGCCGTAACTCGTAGGTATGATGGTGATGTCATGAATAATTGCTGTACATCATGCCTTGTCTTAATCATCTTTTGCCTAATATTTCCATTCTCGGGTAACGGTGCCTTTTTGCCAGCAGAACAATAGCCAAATAGGATCATCCTTGGTGATGACTGTTCCTTCCCCGTCACAAAATTTATTCTAAACTTGAAATTCATCATGATTTAGTCATATCCTTTTGTCTGATACCATCAAAATGGATGTTCCTAGAAAAAAAAAATATTCCAAAAGCAATTTAGAATTTCTTAAGGAGAGGAACCTTTAAACTTTCCAGATCATTCTGAGAAAAGTTAATACTAGTTTACTCCTAGCCCATTGTTTTTACAACTGTTACTGTATACCCATGATGGCAAACCTATGGCATGCGTGCCACAAGTGGCATGGGGAGCCATATCAGTGGGCATGCGAGCGTTGCCCTAGCTCAGCTCCGGTGGGACTGGAAGTTGGGAAACCAAATGTTTCTGGCCTCCGGAGGGCTTCCGGAGGTGTGTGAGGAAGGCTGTTTTCGCCCTCCCCAGGCCCCTAGAAAGGCTCTGGAGCTTGGGGAGGGTGAAAAACGGGCCTACCGGGCCCACCATGCTATTGTGTGCCAAAAGCGGGGGGAGTGCGGGGGGGTCATGCGCACATGCATGGCGGGACGGGGCGCATTGAATTATGGGTGTGGGCACATGCACGCACTGTCAGACTTCGATGCTATCTCAAAATAAATGAATTTCCAAACTGCCAATCTTTAAGGAAATTTTCTCTTTATTCGAGTACAGCAACCGGATCATGGCTCGTGCGGTCAGGACTGACCTTTGCCCCCCAACCCCTCCCTTTCCGATCCCCAATTCTCTGCTTCTCATTGGCTATCTTCCAAGTCACTCTCCTGACTCCTTTTCTCGTCAGTTCACAGGAATGTTTCCCCCCTCTTCATTTCCAAGGAGACCGAGCTTCAAAGGGATTTAGCAGGCAAAAGTTCAGGCTTTATCTCCCTTCTCTATGTCAGCGCTGAGACGCTGACACACACGACTTCCCCCACACTCCCCCCACTTTTGGCACGCGACGGCAAAAAGGTTAGCCATCACTGCTGTATACTTTCAGAGAACAATTTCTAGAGTTGTTTGGGGTTCTTTTTATACGTTGAGCCTAACAATTGAGATAAAAGCAATTGGCATGTTAACTATAAAAGAATACAGTGTTCTCTGTTCTAAAAAAATCCCCAAATCATCCACATCTCATACTATTTTAATGGGAATTTGTTCAATAGTAAGTGTCAGCTTTCTGGTTTCTCAGAACTGTCTATGGAGATTTTCAGTCACCAAGGTCATGGTTGTCCCAAAATGCTTTTTCAAGAGGCAACTGGACTTCCTGGTTTTTCTTTGGAGATGTTTCACTTCCCTTCCAAGAAGCTTCAGTTTGAAAAAGCATCTTTGGGTTTCTCAGAACCATTTGTATTGGGTGTTCAGGGAGGGGTAGCACCTCTGGTGTAGGGGCATGTCGTGCAGGGGTGGGCTTCAAAAATTTCAGCAAGGGGTTCTCTGCCCGGTTGCTAGGTGAGCGTGGCCATGGTGGGAGTGGCCTAGTCGGCCTACTGCACCATAGTGTGGGGGGATGTTTTTGCCCTCCCCGGACTCCGGAGGCTTTGCTTGAACCTCCGGGAGAGCGAAAACGGCCTCCCCAGGCTCCAGAGGCTCTCCGGCCTTCCCGAACTTCCAGTAGGCCCATTTTTCACCCTCCCTGAGCCTCCGTGCACACCCTACAATTACCTGCATCCAAAATGGGCCACATGGGGACTCCTGGGAGGGGCGGGGTGAGGTGGGAGGGGCCAGCCAGGAGTGGGATTCGGTGGTTCTCCAAACTGCACAGAATCTTAGCTAGAGGTTCTCCCGAACCCCTGCGAACCCCCAGCAGCCCACCCTGATGTGTCCTTTTAGGGCAGCTCGTTTTAGGGCAGCTTTTAGGGCAGCTTGTACACCTTTGGTCCCTACCTGTCACTCAGCCCTCACCTGTGGCTCCTAGTAGCTGTAGCATGCGCAGCGGCCGCACCCCGGGCAACAGCTTCGACAGGCTGCCAAACCAGGTTGAGCGTAACCGTTGGGTCATTGACCTTCGGTGAGATGGAGACTTGTCTATCCCGAGCATGTGAAGACAGATTCTGGTGGATTGGGCCTACTAGAATAGGAAAACGGTCATGAAGGTGGTCTCTGCAAGCGATGTGAACGTACGCTAAGAGCATGGCAAGATACAAAAGACGCTCTGGTCAACCACTGCATCCAGCCCATCTCCAACTGTCTCGACTATAGTCCTGTTATTGGAGCAAGATGGAATCTGGGAAGAGAGGGTGAGGCTAACTATGCGCACCTCTCCCTCACTTTAATCCAGGGGTGGGCTGCTGCGGGTTTGCAGGGGTTCAGGAGAACCTCTAGCTAAGATTCTGTGCAGTTCGGAGAACCCCTAAATCCCACTCCTCACTGGCCCTGCCCACCCCGCCCCTCCCCTCCCAGGAGACCCCATGCGGCCCGTTTTGGATACAGGTAAGTGCAGGGTGCCCGTGGAGGCCTGGGAATGGTGAAAAACGGGCCTACCAGAAGTTCAGGAAGGCCAGAAATGGGGCCGTTTCCGGTCTCCAGAGGACCTCCGGAGCCTGGGGAGGCTGTTTTTGCCCTTCCGGAGGCTCAAGGAAAGCCTCCAGAGCCTGGGGAGGTCAAAAACGCCCCCCCCCCCCCCCCACTGGCCATGCCCACCCAGCAACCAAGCAGAGAACCCCTTGCTAAAATATTTGAAGCCCACCCCTGCTTTAATACAATTCACTCAGAAGCCTTGCTTTAGAGAGGGAGATATTGATCCCTTTGCTTTAAACAGGACATTAGAAAGGGCAACCAAAATGGGAGTTGATTAGCTCTCTTTTGAGGACAATAACACAGAATTTTATTTATTTACTTTTACAGATAATCCTCACTTATCACTAAATGGGACTACAAGCTCTATCATTAAGCGGCATGGTTGTTGAGTATTACACCAGAGAAGAAAAGAAAGACTAGGGGTGACACAATAACAGTGTTCTGATATTTAAGGGGCTGCCACAAAGAAGTGGGGGAGGTCAACCTATTCTCCAAGGCACCTGAAGACAGGACAATGGATGGAAACTAATCAAGGAGAGAATCAACCTAGAAATAAGGAGAAATTTCCTGACAGAACAATTAATGTGTGGAATAACTTGTCTCCAGAAGTTGTGTTCTGCCCCAGCTATGGACCCCAAAGAACACAGCACACACAAACTCTATACAAAGCTTATTTTACTCAAATAACTTAGTCTTTATCATTCAAAGGCTGTTAATGAACTGTCTTAACAGTCTACCAGAATTCTAAGATAAGGTAATCACCGTCTTACTAGAGTTGGCAGAAAGCCCAGAAGCAGTTTTGCAGACACGAAGGAGAGTGAACTAAAGTTGTTCTCTACAGCTTGTTGCAAGTGGCGTTCCTTCTTAAATACGCTAAGGGAGTGGCCAATTAGCCCCAAGCCTTACTCTGGAGGAGACCTCCTCCTGAGGAGCCACTCCTGCCTTTTGGCAGCTCTGCGCGCCCATGCATTGAGAAGAGGCTCCTCCTCTTCGTCCTCTTCACTTAAAGAAGCTTCTGGAGGTTCTGAAGGCCCTGACTGAATCCCTGCCTCTGGCACCACATCTTCTCCAGCCTCCTCACTGTCCGACTCGAGTGCCAGCTACACAGGCTGCTGGCGCAGCACCTACACCAGCCTCCTTGTTGTTAGAATTAGCTACAGTCTGCACAGGCCGCTGACGGGCCATAACAAGTTGTGGGTGCTCCAACACTGGAACTTTTTAAGAAGAAATTAGCCAGCCATTTGTCTGAAATGGAATATAGTCTCCTGCTTAAACAGGGGATTGGATTAGAAGACCTCTAAGATCCCTACCAACTCTACTATTCTGTTATTACAGACTTCAACTTCTGACCTTCTGTTGGCTTCTCCATTGACTTCGCTTCAGGGGTGAGTTCTACTTACCTTTACTACCGATTCACAATGGGAGCACGCACATGCATTTCTGTGCATGCACAGAAGCTTTTGCGCATGCACAGATTGCCAAATATGACATCAGGGTGGGTGGGCAGAGCCTCCCGCTGCTTTTACTACCGGTTCGCAAGAACCGGAGAGAACCAGGAGCAACCCACCAAGCTTGTTAGAAACTATCTGTGAAGGTCACAAATTATGATCATGTGACCTTGGGACACTACAATGAGCAAAAATGCAGATCCTCGAGCATCTGAAACACAATCCTGTGATGCTGCGCAGGTCATAAGTACAAGGACTGGTCATAACTACCCCTTGTTCAGCGCCGTTGTAACTTCAAACAGTTGTAGAATGAGTAGTTATTAAGCAAGAATTACCTTTCTAGCCATTTCAGTTCTCCTGGATCCCAAAAGCCTCTGGCTTACTTTCTGGGTTGGAGTGAAGGCAGATAAGAGGAGACATAATAATAGAATTGATATAGAAATGTGGGTTGAGATCATTTTTTTGCATCCTCTTAAAGTTTGAATTTAGGATCATCCCCTGGAATGAGGCAGATAACCAACAGAAAAAAAGGACTTAAATTATCTGCCTTCAGATCAGGGGTGGGTTCTAAATTTTTTTACTACCTGTTCTGTGGGCGTGGCTTATTTTGTGGGCATGGCTTGAGGGGTAATGTGATGGTGGGCGTGGCCAACTTTTTTTTTTTTTTTACTATTAAAAGCATTTTTCCTACAACCTTAGGAGGTTGCAGAAAAAAATGCTTTTACAAGCCTCTGACGATCAGGTAAATCTGCTGGGATCGCCAGAGGCTTTTAAAGGATTTTTTTTCCTACAACTTCTTCGACTGAAGAGGTTGCAAAAAAAATGCTTTCAGAAGCCTCTGACGATCTCAGCTGAGCCGCGCGATCATCTGAGGCTTTTTTTTTTAACTTTTAAAAGCATTTTTTCAGCCAAAGAAATTGTAGAAAAAATGCTTTTAAAAGTTAAAAAAAAAAAAAGCCTCTGATGAGGTGGGCGGGGTAAGCGAGCGGCAACCGGGCTGGGGACCGGTTTGGGGGGTGTGGCCAGCCAATGTTGTTACCGGTTCTCCGAACTACTACAAATTTCTTGCGAACCAGTGTGAACCGGGAGCAACCCACCACTGCTTCAGATGTGGGAATACCTACCAAGTTAGATGACTTGAAAAGGTTATTAGAAAATTAGGCTATTGATACCAACTTCCACAAACATGGACAGCATAGCTTGAATCCCAACCATACAACAACAAGGTTTTGGGTGCGCTTCAAGGTTTTGGTTACCACCTTTAGAGCGCTCCATGGCTTAGGACCTGTTTACTTACCACCAATAGCCTCCCACCGGCCGGTACACTCTCATAGAGAGGGGCTCCTCTGGGTGCCATCGGCCAAACAATGTCGACTGGCGGCCCCCAGGGGGAGAGCCTTCTTGGTAGGGGCACCTACTATCTGGAATGAGCTCCCCCCAGTGATACGGAGGATCCCGGATCTGCGCACCTTCCACTGCACTCTCAAGACCTTTTTATTCCACCAGGTGGGCCTGGCCTAATCTTTTCCCCCTTTTTTTCTCCTTTAATACGTAAATTTTAATCTGTTTTTAAATGATTGTTTTAAATCTGTCTGGGCCAAATTTGTTTAGTTCGGTTTTATTCTGTTTTTTAAATGTTGTATTTATGTATTTTATTGTTTGGCTGTTCACCGCTCTGAGTCCTTCGGGAGTAGGGCGGTATATAAATCAAATAAAGACTAAAGACTAAAGAACAATATCACCAAAGGAAGGACATAATCTCTTCTCAACATATGGAATGCATCTGGTTGGTCATTCATCACCTGGAAATGCTGAACTACATAATCCATTGGTCTGACCTCAAAGGAGTCTTCTTATGCTCATTTGTGCACCACATTTCAACACCCGCAATGATCTGCAGAAGGAAGCAAACATGCTCAAACATGCATTTTGACATCACAAACAACAACACTCTGTGGCGTCTGATATCGTGACAAATAAAAGTGTCGAAATTGCATCATGATGCAATGCGCATTTCATCATTTTTTTCCATCATTGTGACTTCTACCCAGACATCTATGTCCACACCAAACACTTACAGCAACTCTGTGAAGGTCAACAAGGCTGACACGAACCTGGCTGAAGCTTTCAAGAAACTTGACTCAACATGGCTAAGACTAAACTTGCCTCCAGAAGTTGTGAGTGCTCCAACACTGGAAGTTTTTAAGAAGATGTTGGATAACCATTTGTCTGAAATGGTATAGGGTTTCCTGCCTAAGCAGGGGGTTGGACTAGAAGACCTCCAAGGTCCCTTCCAACTCTGTTATTCTATCCTAAATCCTTGTTTTAACAACAACAACAACAACAACAATAATAATAATAATAATAACAACAACAATAACAATAACAATAATAATTTTATTTCTATACCGCCCTTCTCCCGAAGGACTCAGGGCGGGGTACAGCCTATTTAAAAACACAAGACAAAACAGCGATTAAAATTTAAAATGATTAAATAGATTTGGCTCAATTTAAAACCCCAGAAATTTAAATACCCCAATTTAAAACTATTATGTTGATAGCCCGGCCTGGCGGAACAACAGGGTCTTCAGAAGTCTGTAGTCTGTAGAATAGTAGTTGTTACAAAAGTTGAAAGCATCTAAGATATTGAAGCTAATTTCTGAGTAGAATGGAATGGAATGGAATGGAATGGAATGGAATGGAATAGAATAGAATAGAATAGAATAGAATAGAATAGAATAGAATAGAATAGAATAGGAGAACAATGTAGAAGAGGGAATAGAATAGAAAATAGAATAGAATAGAATAGAATAGAATAGAATAGAATAGAATAGAATAGAATAGAATAGAATAGAATAGGAGAACAATGTAGAAGAGGGAATAGAATAGAATAGAATAGAATAGAATAGAATAGAATAGAATAGAATAGAATAGAATAGAATAGAATAGAATAGAATAGAATAGAATAGAATAGAATAGAATAGAATAGGAGAACAATGTAGAAGAGGGAATAGAATAGAATAGAATAGAATAGAATAGAATAGAATAGAATAGAATAGAATAGAATAGAATAGAATAGAATAGGAGAACAATGTAGAAGAGGGAATAGAATAGAATAGAATAGAATAGAATAGAATAGAATAGAATAGAATAGGAGAACAATGTAGAAGAGGGAATAGAATAGAATAGAATAGAATAGAATAGAATAGAATAGAATAGAATAGAATAGAATAGAATAGAATAGGAGAACAATGTAGAAGAGGGAATAGAATAGAATAGAATAGAATAGAATAGAATAGAATAGAATAGAATAGGAGAACAATGTAGAAGAGGGAATAGAATAGAATAGAATAGAATAGAATAGAATAGAATAGAATAGAATAGAATAGAATAGAATAGAATAGAATAGAATTTTTATTGGCCAAGTGTGATTGGACACACAAGGAATTTGTCTTGGTGCATATGCTCTCAGTGTACATTAAAAGAAAAGATACGTTCATCAAGAATCATAAGGTACAACACTTAATGATAGTCATAGGTTACAAATAAGCAATCAGTAAACAATATCAATATAAATCGTAAGTATACCAGCAACAAGGTTACAGTATTACAGGAATAGAATGGAATGGAATGGAATGGAATGGAATAGAATAGAATAGAATGGAATGGAATGGAATGGAATGGAATGGAATGGAATGGAATGGAATGGAATGGAATAGAATAGAATAGAATAGAATCTGGAAAGTATCTTGGAGGTCTTCTAGTCTAACCCCGTGCTCAAGCAGGAGACCCTATACCAGTGATGGCTAACCTTTTTGCCATTGCATGCCAAAAGCGGGGATCGCGCGGGGGGTTTGCACACATAATAATAATAATAATAATAATAATTTTATTTCTATACCGCCCTTCTCCCGAAGGACTCAGGGCGGTGTACAGCCAATTTAAAAACACAAGACACAACAATAATTAAAAATTAAAATAATTAAATAAATTTGGCTGATTTAAAACCCAAAAATTTAAAATACCCCAATTTAAAATTATTAAGTCGATAGCCTGGCCTGGTGGAACAACAGGGTCTTCAATGCGCAACGAAACACCCGGAGGTCGGAGATCTTGCGTATTTCCGGGGGCAGTTCATTCCACAGGGCTGGGGCTCCCACAGAGAAGGCCCTCCCCCTTGGTGTCGCCAGCCGACATAACTTGGCTGATGGCACCCTGAGGAGACCCTCTCTGTGGGAGCGGACTGGTCGGTGGGAGGCTATTGGTGGCAGAAGACGGTCTCGAAGGTACCCGGGTCCTATGCCATGGAGCGCTTTAAAGGTGGTAACCAACACCTTGAATCGCACCCGGAAGACCACTGGGAGCCAGTGCAGCTCGCGCAGGAGGGGTGTCACACGGGCACAACGGGTTGCGCCCATAACCACCCGCGCGGCCGCATTCTGGACCAGTTGGAGCCTCCGAGTGCTCTTCAAGGGGAGCCCCATGTAGAGAGCATTACAATAGTCCAGCCGGGAGGTGACAAGGGCATGAGTGACTGTGCGCAAGGCATCCCGGTCCAGAAAGGGCTGCAACTGGCGGATCAGGCGAACCTGATAAAAGGCCCCCCTGGCCACGGCCGTCATATGCTCTTCTAAAGACAGCCGTGCATCCAGGAGGACACCCAGATTGCGAGCCCTCTCTGTGGGGGGCAAAGATTCACCCCCAATAGTCAGCGATGGCACCTGCTGACTATATCGGGACGCCGGCAGCCACAGCCACTCGGTCTTGGACGGGTTGAGTCTGAGCCTGTTCCTCCCCATCCAGACCCGCACGGCCTCCAGGCAGCGAGACATCACAGCAAGGGCATCGTTGGGGTGGTCTGGGGTGGAAATGTACAGCTGAGTATCATCAGCGTACAGATGACACTTCACCCCAAAACCACGGATGATCTCACCCAGTGGCTTCACATAAATGTTGAACAGAAGGGGTGAGAGGACCGACCCTTGTGGCACTCCCCATGCGAGATGCCTCGAGGTCGACCTCTGCCCCCCTGCCAACACGAACTGCGAGCGGTCAGAGAGGAAGGAGGAGAACCACCGCAGAACGGTGCCCCCTATTCCTAACCCTCTTAACCGCCGCAGCATGATACCATGGTCGATGGTATCAAAAGCCGCTGAGAGATCTAATAGGACTAGGACAGAGGAGCAACCCCTGTCCCGAGCCCTCCAGAGATCATCCACCAACGCGACCAATGCCGTTTCTGTGCTGTGCCCCCGCCTGAAGCCCGACTGGCACGGGTCTAGATAGATAGCTTCATCCAGGTGCCCGGGCAGTTGTCGTGCCACCACACTCTCAACAACCTTCGCCACAAAACGAAGGTTGGAGACCGGACGGTAGTTAGCTAATTCAGCCGGGTCCAGGGAAGGCTTCTTGAGGAGGGGCCTCACCACCGCCTCTTTCAAGGCGGCGGGAAAGGCACCCTCACTCAGAGAAGCAGTTATAATCCCCTGGAGCCAGCCTCGTGTAACCTCCCGGGAGGCCAGTACCAACCAGGAGGGACACGGGTCCAATAAACATGTGGCGGCACTAATCCTACCCAGAACCCTGTCCACATCCTCGGGAGCCACAGGATCAAACTCCTCCCAGATAATATTCTCAAGGCCTGCTCCTGTCTCCTCCCCTGGACTCATCCAATCGGAGTCCAAGCCATCCCGAATCCGAGCGACTTTATCATGCAGGAATTGCACAAAATCCTCAGCGCGGCCTTGCAAGGGATCTTCCCGCACTCCCCCCCGGAGGAGGGAGTGGGTCACCCTAAACAGGGCGGCTGGGCGGTTCTCTGCAGATGCGATAAGAACGGAGAAATGATTAGATTTCGCCGCTTTTATCGCCACTAAGTAGGTCTTGATATAAGACCTCACCTGTGTCCGGTCGGAATCGGATTGACTAGTCCTCCAAATGCTCTCTAGGCGTCTTTTCCGACGCTTCATCTCTCTCAGCTCCTCAGAGAACCAAGGAGCCAATTGAGATCGGCATCGGGTCAGAGGCCGCAAAGGCACGACGCGGTCCAAAGCTCCGGCGGCCGCACTCTCCCAGGCGGCCACCAGCTCTTCAGTCGAGTCGTGTGCCAGAGTCTCAGGAAACGGCCCAAGCTCCATCAGGAACCTTTCGGGGTCCATCAGGCCCACACCCATAATTCAATGTGCTCGGACCCCCGCGCATGCGTGTGCAACCCCCCCGGGTTCCCCCCGCTTTTGACACGCGATGGCCCATTTTTTGCCCTCCCCAGCCTCCAGAGGCTTTCTTGAAGCCTGGGGAGGGCGAAAACGGCCTTCCCCACCCACCCCCGGAGGCCCTCTGGAGGCCAGAAACAGCCCATTTGCCAACCTCTGGTGGGCCCGGTAGGCCCAAAAATCAGCTGTTGGAGCTGAGCTCGCGTGCCCACTGATACAGCTCTGCATGCCACCTGTGGCATGTGTGCCATAGGTTCACCATCACGGCTCTATACCATTTCAGACAAGTGACTATCCAGTCTCTTCTTAAAAACCTCCAGTGATGGAGCACCCACAACTTCTGAAGTCAAGCTATTCCACTAGTTAATTGTTCTCACTGTTAGGAAATTTCTCTTTAATTCCAGGTTGCTTCCCTCCTTGATTAGTTTCCATCCATTGTTGCTTGTCCTGCCCTCTGGTGATTTGGAGAATAATGTGACCCACTATCCTTTGTGGCAGCCACTCAAATATTGCAATGCTGATGTCATGTCACCCCTAGTTCTTCTTTTCTCTAAACTAACCAAACCCAAATCCTGCAACCGTTCTTCATATGTTTTAGCCTCCAGGCTTTTGTTCATCTTAGTTGCTCTTCTCTGAACTTTCTCTCTCCTTGTGTTTTTCTCTCTCTGTAATGTCCAGTCATTTCCCATATTCGCTTAAAAATAGCGATTTCCTGTTTACATTCTCCACATTGCTGCCTCAAGGAATCCTTAGCTGTGAAGGGAAAACCTAACAGTCTCATAGAGTCATGGAATCATATGTCACGAAAGGGAAGATAGCAGGGGTGAAATACTCCCAGTTCGGACGGGATCGCTCGATCCGGTAGCTATGGAGGCGGGTGGTTCAGAGGACTGGTAGCAAAAATACTTGCCCCCCGCCCCTGCTCCATTGCCCAGCTGAGCCGCGCAATCATCAGAGGCTTCTTTTATTATTTTTAAAAGCATTTTTTCTACAACCTCTTTGACTGAAAAAATGCTTTTAAAAGTAAAAAACAAAAAAAAGCCTCTGATGATCACGCGGCTCAGCTGGGATCATCAGAGGCTTTTTTTAAAAAAAGAAAGCCTCTGCCGATCAGGCAAATCAGCTGAGATTGTCAGAGGCTTTAAAAGCATTTTTTTTACAACCTCTTCAGTTGATGTTCAGTTGGCCACACCCACTCAGTCATATTACCCCCCACCACCAAGCCACGCCCACAGAACCGGTAGTAACAAATTTTACATTTCACCACTGCCCAGATCCCACGGTCAATAGAGAACAGCACGTATGTGACCTACACCTTGTTCTCATTAACAAAGCAAGAAATAACTTGAGATGCTGTACCTGGGTTATAACAGTGTGGGTAGGCCCGTGACAGCCTCAATAATTAAAATTGCAGAGTTATAAAAGCAAGAACTGGTAGTGGTAGAACAGGGGCATCAAACTCACGTCGTCACGTTGTCGTTACGTGACGTATCACAACTTCCCCCCTTTAATAAAATGGGGGTGGGCGTGGCCAGTGCGTGACGCATCCGGCCCGCGGGCTGCGAGTTTAACATCTCTGTGGTAAAACAACTAGATCCCAAAAGTTAGGTTCTGCTTCATCCACCTGACCAATCTGGCAGAGAACTGTGATAGACAAACAGCAATTCCATCTTGCTTAGGCTCAGATCTAGCCTGTTTTATTCTACAGGTAGTCCTCAACTTAGAACAGTTTATTTAGTGACTGTTTGGTTACAACGGCACTGAAAAAAGTGACTTATGATCGTTTTTCACAGCTATGATCTTTGCAGCGTTCCAATGATCATGTGATCAAAATTCAGAGGCTTGGCAACTGGTTCATATTTATGACCGTTGCTGTGTCCCAAGGTCATGTGATCCCCTTTTGCGACCTTCTGAGAAGCAAAGTCAATGGGAAAGCCAGATTCACTTAACAACTGGGTTATTAACTTATCAGCTACAGTGATTCACTTAACAACTGAGGCAAGAGAGGTTGTAAAATGAAGCAAAACCCCCTTAACAAACGTGTCATGTAATAACAGAAATTTTGGGCTGAATTTGTGGTCATAAATCAAGGACTACCTGTATTAACAGCCTGCAAACACTGAAATAAATCTTAATAGCCTTGAAAGGGCCATATAAAATTGAGCATCAGAGCAAAATGCTCTAATAAATAACCATAGAAGCCAGAAGGAAATCTACTTGTTCAATTCTTCCTAAGAAGTAATTTGTCATCCTGAACAAGAACACTGGATAGCAATAGCCCTTAGACTTATATACTGCTTCACAGTGCTTTACAGCCCTCTCTAAGCAGTTTATAGAGTCAGCCTATTGCCCCCAACAATCTGGGTCCTCATTTTATCCACCTCGGAAGGATGGAAGGCTAAGTTCAACCTTGAGCCTGGTGAGATTCGATCTGCCAAATTGCAGTCAGCTGGCAGTCAGCAGAAGTAGCCTGCAGTACTGCACACTAACTACTGCGCCACCGTGGCTCATGAATGCTGCTTTTCTTCCCTTACCACCATATGGGCCTGAATATGGAACTGTACCCCTGCTTGAGACGCTAACTAAGAGAACTGCCTGGCAGATTACTGAAAAACTCTCCAAGCATCCTATAATCCAGTGGCCCCCAATCTTTTGGGCACCAGGGATAAGGGTTCTGTGGAGACAGGTATTTCCACGGACCGGAGGGGTCGTGGTTTCATGTGCTGCCGGCATCCCGCAGATGGGGCTTCACTTATTTGTGTGGCCTGGTTGCTGGCATGCCACGGACTGAGACCGGTCCATGACCTAGGGGATCCCTGCTTTAATCAACCCAGATCAGTGGTGGGTTTCTACCAGTTTGCCCCGCCTGGACATCATCAAGGTTCTGCGCATGCGCAGAAGGGCCACACGCACGCTGCCAATTCCAAACCGGTAGCGAAGTGGTACCAGTGGTGGGTTCCTCCCGGTTCGGCCCGGTTGGCCGAGCCGGAAGCGGTGACGATATGACATCACCGAACCGGTTCTCTTTGTTCGGGAGCTGGGCCTTCCTACCCACCCACCCCGCGTTATTCTTACCTTTTATTTGGCCCACCCACCCCGCCCCCAATTTTTCGCTGCCTCCCAAGTCCCAGCTGATCGGCTGGAAGGAAAAAAATTGTTTAAACTCTTGCTCTGGGGCTTCAAAGGGCCACCTTACAGCTGATCAGTGTTAAAAGGTGGTGTGGTGGTAGACCAGTGCGCTCGAAAAACAAATGGGTAGACCAGGACACTCCAAAAACAAATGGATAGACCAGGATGCTCGAAAAACAAATGGGTAGACCAGGACGCTCCAAGAACAAATGGGTAGACCGATACAGCTCTACAAGCAGTTAAAAGCCTGGTAGACCAGTACCTCTGCTAAATCCTGAAGAATTGTCATATGACCATCAAACCACGCCCATAAAATAAGCCACGCCCACAGAAACAGTAGTAAAAAGTTTTAGAACCCACCCCTGAGTGAAAGCAGAAGAAGTCATTGTAACAGTAAAGATGTCAGGTCTGACTATTAAGCAGATTAGAAATTGCTCATGTGCCTAAAATGGAAGAATAAAGCCAATCATTTTCCCCTATGTGATCTTGAATTTGTACACATCATTTTCAAAGAGAACATCAGGAATCACTTCGAATCCTTGAACGTCATTGATAGAGATCTGGAGGAACTGGTGGAATAAAATCAAAGAAGTTAGTAAGATTAAACGTGAAAAGGGGCTGCCAAAGAATAAGAAACAGAAGAAACCAAACTGGATGTCAGAACAGACAATAGAAAATAAGAAGAAAGAGGAGGGAAGCCAAAGCTAGATAAAGATCTCCAGAAGGAAACTTAGCAAAAAATTTCACAGAGTTGTTAGAAGAGAAGAAACATCTATAAAAGCACTGAAAAGAAAAGTCTTCCAAAAAATCTTCAAATTGAGAAAAATATTCTAATCTTGAACTGATATGTTAGAGGATGAGAAGAAGAAAAGGAAAAAGAAGAGAGAAGAAGAAAGACAAGGAGGAGAAGGAGAAGGAGGAGGAGGCAATGAAGAAGAAGAAGAAGAAGAAGAAGAAGAAGAAGAAGAAGAAGAAGAAGAAGAAGAAGAAGAAGAAGAAGAAGAAGAAGAAGAAGAAGACTGAAATTCTATACAGAAGGAATATGTTTTAGAAGACATTCCTTATTTATGCGAACATATAGAGTGGAAGATGAAGTTAAATTAGCATTCTGATCATTATCAGTCAGAAAACTGCAGAAATTACTGGACTATCTACAGAAGTATGGCAAGCAAGAGAAAAAAAATAGGAATAGTTTTACATCAATTTCCAGGCAAATCTGAAGAACAATACAGTGGCTAAAAGATTGAAAGAAATTGTTCAGTTCAGTGGTGAAATCCAATTTTTTTTATTACCAGTTCTATGGGCGTGGCTTGGTGGGCATGGTGTGGCTTGGTGGGCATGGCAGGGGAAGGATATTGCAAAATCTCCATTCCTACCCCACCCCTGGGGGAAGGATATCGCAAAATCTCCATTCCCACCCCACTCTGGGGCCAGCCAGAGGTGGTATTTGCCGGTTCTCTGAACTACTCAAACTGTCTGCTACCGGTTCTCCAGAACCTGTCAGAACCTGCTGGATTTCACCCCTGGTTCAGTTTGAAATAACTTCTCAGAAGACAGTCAATACCAAGGAAAGGAGACTTCATGGAAGCTCAAGAACACCGAATGAAAACTATTGCATAATATCCTTATTTGTACATTCTTGCAAAATAACGCGTAGGATCAACAATGCTGATTGAGAGCTATACACGGAAAGGGAAATACCAGATGTTCATTGATTTTCAAGGAACCAGAGACATCTTCAATAATGCATGCTAGATAATTGAGAAAGTCAAGAAATCTTTAAAAAAAAAAAACCCTCCATAATGTTTCTTTGACTATTTTGTTGTTAGTTGCGAAGTCGTGTCCAACTCATTGTGACCCCATGGACAACGTTCCTCCAGGCCTTCCTGTCCTTTAACCATCTGGAGTCTATTTAAGCTCACGCCGACTGCTACAGTGACTCCATCCAGCCACCTCGTTCTCTGCCGTCCCCTTCTTCTTCTGCCCTCCATCGTTCCCAGCATTAGGCTCTTCTCCAGTGAGTCCTTCCTTCTCATTAGGTGGCCAAAGTATTTGAGTTTCATCTTCAGGATCTGGCCTTCTAAAGAGCAGTCAGGGTTGATCTCCTCTAGGACTGACCGGTTTAATGGACTTGCAGTCCAAGGGACTCGCAGGAGTCTTCTCCAGCACCAGAGTTCAGAGGCCTCAACTCTTTGGCACTCAGCCTTTCTTATGGTCCAACTTTCACAGCCATCCATTGCAACTGGGAAAACCATAGCCTTGAGTATACGCACTTTTGTTGGCAGGGTGATGTCTCTGCTTTTTAGTATGCTGTCTAGATTTACCATAGCTTTCCTCCCCAGGAGCAAGCGTCTTTTAATTTCTTGGCTGGCGTCCCCATCTGCGGTGATCTTGGAGCCCAGGAAAATAAAATCTGTCACTATCTCCATGTCTTCCCCATCTATTTACCAGAAATTGAGAGGGCCGGATGCCATGATCTTAGTTTTCTTAATGTTCACCTGCATCAAGAGGCTCTTTAGTTCCTCTTCACTTTCTGCCTTTAATATGGTTTAACTATACTGTATATCAATACCTTCAATTGTGGCAACCACATCAGCTTGTGGAAAGTTTTTTGAAAATTAGAATTTCATAATCTTTCATTGTCTTCATGCAGAAATATATACAAGTCAAGAAGTCATAGTCCAGATGGAACATGACAAAACAGAATGGCTCCAGATCAAACGGGAAGCTCATTTGTCTTATGTATTGCCTTATTTATTTAACCTATACATTTATACATATTGAGGAAGGCTGAATTGGAAGAAGGCATAAAATTTAAAGCTTAAATGAAATATTAAGTGCAGTTATGTGGTGTTTCTGAAAAATCAAGATATCTCAGGGACAATACAATGGGATAGAAAATAATAAAATAAGATTGTGGGGGAGAATTATGTAACTGCTTCCTTACAAATTAAGAGCAATAGCCCTCCCTGATTCAAATTAATTGCAACACAATTAATTTGATTTGATTTCAAATCAAAATACTATCTATCCTGAGACAGCTCACACAGTGTAAACATTTGGGGAATTCTGGAAGTTGAAATCCACAATCTTAATTATTGAGGTTATGAAACAATGCATTAGACATAATGCATACATTGTCTAATGCAGCGATGGCTAACCTTTTTGCCGTCGCGTGCCAAAAGCAGGGGGAGTGCGGGGGGTCGTGCACACACATGCCACACCCATAATTCAATGTGCCCCGTCCCCCCACGCATGATCCCCCTGCGCTCCCCCCACTTTTGACACGCGATGGCACGGTGGGCCTGGTAGGCCTGTTTTTCGGCCTCCCCAAGCTCCAGAGGCTTTCTTGGAGCCTGGGGAGGGTGAAAACGGCCTTCCCCACCCCACCCCCTGAGCCTGGTGGCGCAGCAGACTGATAGCCTGTTATTAACATTCAGCTGCCTGCAATTACTGCAAGTTCGAATCTCACCAGGCTCAAGGTTGACTCAGCCTTCCATCCTTTCTAAGGTAGGTAAATTGAGGACCCAGTTTGTGGGGGCAATAAGCTGACTTTGTATAAATATACAAAAGTATGAAGGCTATTGCTTAATGCATTGTAAGCCGCCCTGAGTCTCTGGAGAAGGGCGGCATATAAATCAAATTAAAAATAAAATAAATAAAAAAATAAAAAACCCCAGTGGCCCTCCGGAGGCTGGAAACGGCCTGTTTGCCGACTTCCAGTGGGCTGGAAGGCCCGAAAATCAGGTGGACAGCACGCACATGTGCGCTGCAGCTGAGCTAGGGCAACACTGCGTGCCTGTGGCACGCGTGCCATAGGTTCGCCATCACGGGTCTAGTGATTACAAAAACTTTGGGGGCCTACAAAATTATTTTAAATCAAAATTAATCCGCAAATTAATAATATTAATTATTTGAAAGTAGCAGTACAATCTACATTCTTATATCCTAAAACAAAATATATTTACGATGATACTAGTACTTTATTATGCATATACTTATTGCAGTTTGATTTTTTGAGAGCATTTATTTCTGTCTTCATTAAAGAGTGAGGTGCAGGTCCAGGGAATATTTTTATAGCCTAAGCATCTGGATTATTATTGCAGCCAGGTAGTATAATGTGCTTAAATATATGTACATATTATGTGCATATTTAATGCACCTATTAAAGCAGGCCTATTTAATACTTGTTCAGTTGCTTTCTTATTTGGAGGGATGAAAGTTAGAGATGGATCTCTCGGAGCAACCCCAACCCTAGAACTGGGTTTACAAGAACTCCTCCACTTAGAACCATTCATTTAGTGACCATTCAAAGTTACAACAGAACTGGAAACAGTGACTTATGACCAACGATCATACATGTCCATGGTCACATGATCAAAATTCAAGTGCTGGTAACTGGTATGTATTTGTGATGGTTGCAATGTCCCATTTTTAACTTTCCCAGCAGGCTTCCAACAAGCAAATGTAATGGTGGAAGCCAGATTTGCTTAATGACCGCATGATTCACTTAACAACTGCAGTGATTTTATTTAACAAGTGTGGCAAAAAAAGGTCGTAAAACGGGGCACAACTCATTCAACAACTGCTTTGCTTAGCCACAAAAACCTTGGGCTCAATTGAGGAGCCTCGGTAGTGCAGTGGCTAGAGTGCGGTACTGCAGGCTACTTCTGCTGACTGCCGGCTGCCTGCAATTTGGCAGTTCGAATCTCACCAGGCTCAAGGTTGACTCAGCCTTCCGTCTTTCCAAGATCGGTAAAATGAGGACCCAAATTGTTGGGGGCAATGTGCTGACTCTGTAAACCACTTAGAGAGGGCTGTAAAGCACTGTAAAGCGGTATATAAGTCTAAGTGCTATTGCTATTGCAGGCAAACTCTGCCCACTGCCGGGAGTTCGATCCTCACTGGCTCAAGATCGACTCACTTCCATCCTTCCAAGGTCAGTAAAATGAGGACCCAGATTGTTGGAGGCAATATGCTGACATTGTAAACCACCCAGAGTACTGTGAAGCACTATGGGATGATATATAAATCTAAGTGCTATTTCTATTGTGGTCATAAGTTGAGGACTGCCAGTAATAAGTTTCAGCTAAGCAGTCTGCTCAATTTCCCATTCCCCCTGCATAAAAAAGAGCGAAATGCATATGCATAATTTCCTTATTCAGCATAAATATGGTAACTGGTGGAGGCTGGAGCTTTCAGCAGCTGAAAAACAAGCTTGAAATTTCGTTGGAAAGTATCTTTCATCCTTTGGTTTTTAGCTTGTATGTTGGAACACACGGCTAATGCAGCTGTGATTTTGATGCATTTCTCAGGCCCAGCCGAAACACCCACCAAAGAAAAGGCTGCTGAGGGAAAAAAGACCCCGACAACTTGTTTTTCTTTTATCCAGCTTAATGAAAAACACGCTTTTCCCACAGAGCTTCACTAAAACAAAAACAAAAAGAAAAAGTAATTGGGTTACTATTTCAGTGCAATTAATCAAGGGCAATACATCACTTTGTTAAGAGTTCCAGAATTGCTTCCTCCCTCTCTGCAAGCAATCTTTTGTCCCAGAATTTAAAGACAGCCTGGTTCATATTGTGAAACTGCTCCATGCAGACTTACAGGCACAAGATCATTTGGGAAAAGTATATATATACCAGTGGTGGGTTCCTCCCGGTTCGGTCCGGTTCGGCCAAGCGGGTAGCGGTGACGATATGACGTCACCGAAACGGTTCTCCCCCCATGTCCTCCCCCCCAACCCACCCACGTTTATTTGGTCCCACCCCCAATCTATTGCTGCCTCCTGAGTCCCAGCTGATGACTAGAGGGAAAAAAACTGTTTAAACTCTTGCCGCGGGGCTTCAAAGGGCTGTCCTACAGCTGATCAGTGTTAAAACCAAACAAATGAGTCGGGTCGTAAGTGCGAGGACTGGTCGTAAGTGCGAGGACCTTCCAGAAATGACTCTGACCAGCTAGCCATGCCCACCTAGTCACATGACCTCCAAGCCACACCTACAAAATAAGCCACGCCCACAGAACCGGTAGTAAAAAAATTTAGAACCCACCCCTGATACATACATACATATATTACAAACTATTTTAAAAACACGAGTTCCAGGTATATTAGTAAAAAAAGAAGCAGACATACTGCGAACTCCGGAACTTAAGATTTTAAAATTTTAAAAGAATTAAAATTTTATTTTACTAAGCTTTCGTCAGCCATCTGCTGACATCGTCAGAGTATTAAACTACCATTACAGAGATCTCTGCCTTTATATGCCATTAATCAATTTAGCCCTTCCGCGTGTAATAGGCCCTTCCAGCCGTCTCCCACCTGTAGTCAGCTGTGTTGTTTTTGCTGTCGTCATGCTGGATGATGGAGGCTTGATTCCTATTGTTTCCTCCCTCCTAGCTTGCTTATCAGTGGGGGGTGATGTTAGCCTGTCAGCTATTGAAATTTGCTGCCTTGTCTGTGACCTTGTGGTCAGCCAGGTTTGTTTCTCATTCATCCTACTGTATCTGTTGCAGTTTGAGACAGCCCTGCCAGGTTGCTCTGTGTTATATTATAAAGAACTGCTATTTAAAACGATAGTGGTAGATCACATTTCCACTTTCCCTGGATATTTCAGATTATAGTGCTTCCTAATGTCTTTAAACTGCACACTATCCACCTAGAACAATATAGGTGGATAGACAACAGAAACAAAAATAGGGAATATTTATAAGGAAGCTGAGGGATGTATGTATGTAATGTAGATTTTATGTGAATTGTTAATCCAAAGTATATAAAAATGACACTGTCTGTTTGAATATGTATTAGAGTTTTGGAAAAGAAAAACTACAATAAAAATGATGCAAAAAAACCCAGCAACAACTGCACACTGATTTCATATATAGAAGTGTTAACGGTTTCCCAAAGGTGCTTTTTTCAAAAGGCAACTGGATGTTGTTTTTCCTTGAAGATGTTTCGCATCTCATCCAAGAAGCTTCTTCAGTTCTGACTGAATGGTGGAGGATGGAAGGATTTATATTCCTTTGCAGTCATCTGGTTGTTAGCACTCTCTCTGAGAGTCACTGAGGCCAGTGGTGGGATCCTTCCGGTTTAACAACCGGTTCGGTGATCATGCGCTTCGCGTGCGTGCGCAGTGAAACGAAAAATCACCTTCCGCGTTAGTGCTAGGGAATTAAAACAGCTGAGGTGTCGCAATCCGCTCTGCCGTGCTAATCAGCTGCGAAGATAAAGGTAAGTAAAGTGCAGGGGTGGGTGGGCGGGCCCAGCTGATTGTCGGAGCTACTGATTCGCCTGAACCGGTAGAATCCCACCCCTGATTGAGGCCACTTGGAGGTTTATCTGTGCCCTCAGGGTCACCTGAATAGCGCAAATGAATGTGTTAATGGTTTCCGTTTTTCCACTCGATTGTATTGGCTATTGCTATTTAGAATGAGTTAATAATATACTAGAAGAAAAGCTGAACTGCTAATGGGTTTCCCATTTTTAATGGCATTCTCCTACTTTTTAAGAAGGCAGGTGAGTTCTATTGCTGCCTGAGATGCCTTAATTATTTTAAACCTCAGCATCACTTACTCTTAGTTCTCTTTTATTAATGTCTCCCATTAAAACCAAGTTTTATGGATTTGGTATATTCGCCATGTTGAATAGGGTCGGAAGCACTGATGGGTTCTAACCGGCTTTACTACCGGTTCTCTTTGTGCACGCACTTTGTGTGCGATCACCTCTTTGGTCACGCGTTTCGCTCCGCGCAAGTGCGTTACTAATCTGCCCAGCTGAGGTGCGGCTATCCTCTTTGCCGCACTCTCAGCTGGGCTACAAACGAAGAAATAAAAGGTAGGAATACCGCAGGGTCGGGTGGAGGGCCCAGCTCCCGAAGACAGAGAACCGGTTCGGTGACGTAATATTGTCACCGCTACCGGCTCGGCCAAACCGGGCTGAACCGGGAGGAACCCACCACTGATTGGAAGGGACCTTGGAGGTCTTCTAGTCCAAGTAGAAGACTCTATACCAGCGATGGCAAACGGAGTGCGAAACTGCGCGTGCGCATGTCCAAACTGGAAGGTGTGCACGGGCGCATGAACACACGCACACGCCAACATGAGCGCATGCACCAACAAGTGCATGTGCATGCGCCAACATGCACACGCACATGGACACGCGCACAGACATGAGCAGCAGAGACCCGAAGACCAGCTGGCCGGCGGGAGGCGGGGCATCCCAACACCAGCAGTGTGGTAAGAGGTAAGATCTTTTTCTTTCGTGAGCTTCTGTTTCGTTGTTTGCAGGGAAACAGAAGCTCACGAAAGAAACGCCACGGAGATCTGACCTGGGGTGACGGCATGTGTGCCAGCAGAGAGGGATCTGCGTGCCACCTCTGGCACACGTACCATAGGTTCACCATCACGGCCCTATACCATTTCAGACAAATGATTGTCAATAGACGTAGACATAGAAAGCAGAATTGGAAGGACCCTTGGAGGTCTATTAGTCCAATCTCCTGCTCAAGCAGGAAACTCTATACCGGTGATGGCTAACTTTTTCCGGACCGAGTGCCCAAAGCGTGCCCATGTGCCTGAACCCCCAAAATGCATGTGCCCCACCACCACGCAAGGATGCATGCATTAGGATATGGTTTGAGCCTAACAAGTTGTCCAGGCAATATATGTGTTCTGTACCTTTAATATGAATATGTATTGTGTGACTTTAAAGTTTACCTGCTGATTCATTGTAATGCTGAGTCATGCTGTAATTAGTTGTGAACGTTTTTTTTTTTTTTTAATTTGATTTATATGCCGCCCTTCTCCGGAGACTCAGGGCGGCTTACAATGCGTTAAGCAATAGCCTTCATACTTTTGTATATTTTATACAAAGTCAGCTTATTGCCCCCACAAACTGGGTCCTCAATTTACCTACCTTAGAAAGGATGGAAGGCTGAGTCAACCTTGAGCCTGGCAAGATTTGAACTTACTTTAATTGCAGACAGCTGGTGTTAAATTACAGTGCTTAGTCTGTAGAGTTATCCAGTTGGTTGGTTGCCCTCTCCCCTTTTTGAAAGAGCTTTATAGCTTCCGCTGCCTTAAGAAAGTTCAAAACATTCTTAAAGATGTCCCAGCCTGCAGCATCCATCGGTATTCATCTTGTATATTTTATACAAAGTCAGCTTATTGCCCCCACAAACTGGGTCCTCATTTCACCTACCTTAGATAGGATGGAAGGCTGAGTCAACCTTGAGCCTTGGAGAGATTCGAACCAGCAGAAATTGCAGGCAGCTGTGTTAATAACAGGGTACCTTTAAGAAAGGTACTGTAACGTATTCAGTTGATGATAAGCTACCATTGTGTGAGGAGTTGCTATCCATTGTGCTATCATCGGTTGGATGGATCTGCTACCATCGTGGTTTGTGAACCAGAGTGAGTTTGTTATTCTAACCAACTACTGTTTGTGTGGTAAGAAGAGATTTTTGTATCACTGGACTGATTTAACTGGCAAAGACTTGGATTGATTTAAAGACTATGAGATTTGTTTTTTCACTATAAAGTAAACTTTGGATAAACCAGTTTGCACATCTCTTATTCATTGCTCTCAGCAACGTTTCTCTGTGCTCTACACTCTGCTGGTTGGTAACGCAACAACAATATCCTTAACAGTGTGCCTCTCTGTGCATGTGCACATGCCCCCCCTCTGCACCCCGCACCCCGCGCATGCATGGCAGAGATCTGAAGAGCAGCTGGCTGGCAGGAGGCCTGTGCGCACATGTGGAGAGGAGCTGAACTGGGGCAACGGCTCGCGTGCCATCAGAGAGGGCGCTGTGTGCCACCTCTGGCACGCCTACTATAGGTTGGCCATCACAGCTCTATAACCATTCAGCTGAATGGATGTTCGGTCTCTTCTTAAAGGCCTCCAGTGATGGAGCACCCACAATTTCCGAAGGCAAGCCCTTCCATTGGTTGATTGCTCTCACCGTTAGGAAATTTCTCCTTAGTTCTAGGTTGCTTTTCTCCTTTTTTTTTTTTTTTAATTTGATTTATATGCCGCCCTTCTCCAGAGACTCAGGGCGGCTTACAATGTGCTCAGCAATAGCCTTCATCCTTTTGTATATTTATACAAAGTCAGCTTATTGCCCCCACAAACTGGGTCCTCATTTCACCTACCTTAGAAAGGATGGAAGGCTGAGTCAACCTTGAGCCTTGGCGAGATTCGAACCCTGCAGTAATTGCAGGCAGCTGGTCTTAATAAGCTTAATAACAGGGTGCCTTAAACCCCTGTACTACCAAGGCTCCTTGGGTAGTTTCCACCCACTGTTTCTTGCCTTACTTTCTGGTACTTTGGAAAATAGTTTGACCCAGTGGTGAAATGTAAAATTTGTTATTACCGGTTCTGTGGGCATGGCTTGGTGGGGGGGGGGAGGGTAATGTGACTGGGTGGTCGTGGCCAATTTTTTTTAAAAAAAACTTTTAAAACCATTTTTTTCTACAACCTCTTCGGCCAAAGAGGTTGTACAAAAAATGCTTTTAAAAGGCTCTGCCGATCAGGCAACTCAGCTGGGATCGTCAGAGGCTTTTAAAAGCATTTTTTCTACAACCTCTTTGACCGAAGAGGTGTAGAAAAAACGCTTTTAAAAGCCTCTGACGATCCCAGCTGAGCTGTACGATCATCAGAGGCTTTTTTTCTACTTTTAAAAGCATTTTTTCAGCCAAAGAGAAAATATGCTTTTAAAAGTAAAAAAAACAGCCTCTGATGATCGCGCGACTCAGCTGGGCATGGGGGGGGCGCAAGAATTTTTGCTACTGGTTCTCCGAACCACCCACCACCATCGTTACCAGATCGGGGGAATCCGGTCCGAACCGGGAGCATTTCACCCCTGGGTTGGACTAGATGACCTCCAAGGTCCCTTCCAACTCTGTTACGTTTACTGTTACACTTCCAGCTTGTACCGGATTTGCAAATTTGCATTGTAAACCAATAAGTCATATCATCTTCCTCCCTCCCCCCTCTCTCTTCCTCACTTCCTACAAATTTTTCAGTTTTACATATACATGAAAAAAAGAGACAGTAGGAGTGAGAAGGCAAATATTGTATTAATATTGCTCTTTCATTTAGTATAACACATTCTTTGCAACCCAGTTTCTCTGGCCAAACCACATACTTAAGACGGCATCGCGTGAGTCCGAGAGAGCAGCCGTCTCATTGGCTGTTCTCCTCTCCTGATGCCGTTCAGTCAACTTTGTCAGTTTCCCATTGGAAGAGAAAATTTGAGGTGTGACTGATATTAAAAGAGAAGTTTAAATACTTGTTCGAAGGAAATGGGAGGATTTAGCATGTGGTTTTGTTTCTCGGAGCACCTGGTGATTCATTCCCTCATTTGTTCATTGTCATGACGGGAAAAGTAATGGTTTTTGCAGTAAATAAAACGGAGTGATATGAGTCGCCAAAGTTTTGATAAACTTATTTAAATAATCATTTCCTTCCCAGGCATTGTACTGTGAGAAATAATTAACAGATGGTGAGAAAACTTTAAAAGAGGTAAGCCCAGCCACAGTTAAGCGAAAAAAGGTGGCTGGAACTGTATTTTACAGACTATTCCGATTAAATGTGGGCTACTTTTGAGCAGAAATATACATTTACACTCTGCAGTTGCAATATGGAACACATTTAGTAGGGAGTAATCCCCATGGAATTTTAGAATATCTGCCCAATTAAATATATTGGCAGAAAGGTCTACATTAAACTCTTAATGTAAAATGTTTAATTCTTCTACCAAGAGAAAACTCTTAAAACACCAGGTTAGAAACAGGGAGTCTGGAAGTTCTAGTCCTGCCTGGGTACAAGGCTAACTGGGTGACTTTGGGCCAGTCCTTCTCTCCTAGCCCTAGGAAGAAGAGGGCAAAGGGCAACCCACTTTGGACAATGCAGCCAAAAACCTGCAAGGACTTGTTGTCTGTGTAGTCACCAGAATTCAAGTCTGATTCAAAGGCATCTCCCCGCTAATACAGGGAGTCCTCAACTTATATCCATTTGTTTAGTGACCATTCAAAGTTACAACAGAATTGAAAAAAGGGACTTATAACCAGGGATGGGATTCAGCCGGTTCGGACTGGATGTTAATTTTAATTTGTTTTGCTGAACCAGTTGTTCCAAGGACTGGCTGACCCCATCTATCCCACCCTGCCCCTCCCAGGAGTCTCCACGTGGCCTGTTTTGGATGCCAGTTAAGTGCAGGGTGCATACAGAGGCTCTGGGAGGGTGAAAAACAGGCCTACAGGAAGTCCAGAAATAGGCCTGTATTTCCAGCCCCTGGAGGGCCTCCGGTGCTTTTGGGAGAGGCTGTTTTCACCCTCCTGGAGGCTCCAGGAAAGCCTCCGGCGCCTGGGGAGGGCAAAAACGCTCCCCACTCAGTGGTGGGTTCCTCCCGGTTTAGTCCGGTTCGGCTGAGCCGGTAGCGGTGACAATATGACATCACCGAACCGATTCTCCCCCCCGCCCTCCCACCCCCCTACCCATCCATGTTATTCTTACCTTTTATTTGGCCCAACCCCAATCTGTTGCTGCCTCCTGAGTCCCAGCTGATGACTAGAGGGAAAAAAACTGTTTAAACTTTTGCCACGAAGCTTCAAAGGGCCGTCCTACAGCTGATCAGTGTTAAAAGCAAACAAATGAGTCGGGTCAGAAGTGCGAAGACTGGTCGTAAGTGTGAGGACCTTCCAGAAATGACTCTGACCAGCTAGCCACGCCTACCTAGTCACATGACCTCCAAGCCACACCTACAAAATAAGCCACGCCCACAGAACCGGTAGTAAAAAAATTTAGAACCCACCCCTGTCCCCACTCTACCGTGGTGCAGGAGGCTGAGTAGGTCACACCCACCCAGCAACCGGGCAGCGAACCAGTTGCTGAAATTTTTCAATCCCACCCCTGCTTATAACCCATCCTCACGCTTACAACCATCTCAGTATCCTCACAGTCATGTGACCACAATTGGGGTGATTGGCAATTGGTATGTATTTATAACAGTAGCAGCATCCTGGGGTCACGTGATCCCCATTTGCGACCTTCCCAGTTGGCTTGCCACAAGCAAAATCAATGGGGGAAAGCTGGGTTCACTTAACAACTACATGATTCACTTAACAACTGTGGCAAAAAGGACTTAAAAATTGGGCATGACTCACTGAGCAACCAACTTGCTTAGCAATGGAAATGCTGGTCCAAAATTCTGGTCATAAGATGAGGACTACTAGTTAAGACTACCTATTTCAATTACATGACTTTGCAGCTGAAAGGGTGCAATGCAATCTGTTCTCCTTTGCTATAAGCCCAACAGAACTGAGACTACTTGGGAACAAAGCCCCAGTTCATTGGCCATGAACAGTAATATCTGCTGGCTGGATACATTCTTCCTCCTGAGCCTTAAATTATGGTTTGCAAATCACAATGCATAGTTTCATACGGTATGCTAGGCCCAAATATTTTTCTTTAAGTCCAAGAAATAGTGGGTTTAACTCAGTGGTGGGTTGCCCCCGGTTCGGACCAGTTCGCAAGAACCGGTAGTAAAACCAGCGGGAGGTCCCGCCCACCGCCCCAGATGTCATCATCGGCGATCTGTGCATGCGCAGAAGCTTCTGCATGAGTGAAGTGCGCGCGCACGATCCCGTTGCAAACCGGTAAAGGTAAGTAGAACCCACCCCTGGTTTAATTTATAAACAATCAAATTTTATTTGGGTACCAGGAAACATTTTGTAATCATGAAAACTGTTTAAATGCCTTGGGAGATGATAGAGTCTTCTGTAGAGAGGCTAGATAGCCATATTCCAGGGATGCTGTAATGGCGGACCCCTGCACTGAATGCAGTGCAGTGCCCTTGCACCAGATAATCTCCCTTCTATGTCAGGTATAAATGCTCTGCCCATGCCAGGGATCAGCTATAGCGCAGCAGTGCAGGGGTTAACCCAGACTCCCACCTGGTCAGCTCCTCCCATAGACCCCTCCTTACCTGAATCCCCGCCCACAGGTATAAAAGGTGGGCACACTCCTCCATGCCCCAGTTCCTGATGCATTCTACTGATGATGTGATGAACCTGCGAATAAAAGAGATATATTTTACTTGATGACTCAAGTCTCTTTATTGGGCCTGATCCACCATTCCTCGTAACATAATGGTAGCAGAGGATGGTTGGTAAAGCCCAAAGATCCCAAGCCACAAGACAAGGACCCATACCTACCTGCAGAATGGCGACACCCCCGAAGCAACGGGAAGGCAACCCACCGGACACGCCAGGGAAAGCAGGATCCTCAACCACCCCCAAAACCACCGCAACGGAAGAAAAGGGGGAGATCCAGAAAGGGAAAAGTGGCCACCACGACGACCAAGAAGGAGAGGAGCTGCGACTCGACGTCCTGCAGCTGTTGAGAGAGAGAGCTGGCGACAAAAACCTCCTTGCCGACCTGCGGAGCTTCATACTCGATCGCGAGGCGGCAAGGAGCGAAGAAGGCTCGGACTCAGAACTCGAGGAGCTGGACTCGGTGAGTGGATCGCCCAAAAGGGCACTTCCAACGGCCACCGAGCCCCAAAGCCCCGCTCTAAGTTTGAAACGGCGGCCATCTTTGTCCACGTGGTCGGACAAGATGGCCGACCCTCAACCAACCGGCGAAGAGAATTCAAAATGGCAGGCGCGCGAAAAATGCCGGGCCATAAACAACGATGAAAGTGACCGGGGAGAGGGGACCGAATCCGACTCTGACCCCTGGTACACCCCCAGCGAGCGGCAAGTAGATAGGGCCATGAAGACCCTTGCCGCCGCCTTCGGCCCAGGCCTCAAAATTACAAAAGAGAGGCCGGAGAGACCAAAACAGAAAGGAAGGCGAGGAGAGGGGCAACGAAGCACCCACCCGAGAGCCACCGACGCCCATGCCAGCCCGTCAGCCCACCTACGCACCCCAGGGACACCGCGCCTCCGATCGCCCAGGCCGCACACCCCGGACCGCGCAGACTGGGGCAGCTACTTACAGCCATCACCGGAGCCTCAACGCCGCCAGGATCTTCACTCAGGAGAAGCAGCCGCTGGACGACGCCCCCCGGAGCACACCTGGACCCCCAAGTCCGAAGCCGAGGCCTACCCGACCGGCAGAGGCCTCCACAGCGGAGCCGCGATGAACAGGTCCTTCCTCGGCGACGGCGGAGCTGAAATGGACTTCGCGCATGCGCTCTTCCGTCTAGAAGAAGAAAAAAGAAAAAAATTACAAAGCGGGACTTTTAAACTACCGGCAAGCGTTCCTATGCCCTACTGCTGCTATAGGGACATAAGGAACCATGGACAGCAGCCAGCAGTAAGTAATTTTACTACTAGTGCTGGGAACTTACCTGTTGACTTTCCCAAGTTGAGGATGGATGGGGGTAATATCCTAGAGTGGTCACAGCAGCTCCAGGTGGTGTTTCTGAAAGAAAACATGTCTCATTTTATTAATGACCCCCCTGAGAGACCATGGACTTTAGAGCTAGATTGCATGCACCATAAGGCATTCTACCTTTTAATTGCCAGTATTTCCCCCACCATTTACCACTGTATTGGCCATAACCTCACAGTATCCGAAATTATAGGGAAAATGTTTGGATTGTTTTATAGTGAGAGTGTGTCCACCACCACACAAATTTCCAAGGACTTCTTTTCCGCCAGACTTAAGCCAGGGACCCCCATGAGTGAGCACCTAGTGTCCTTAAGCGGTACCAGAGCAGAGCTACACCTTAGGGGAGAAGTTATTTCCGACCAAATCATGAAGAGTGTGATAATCAACTCTTTAGATCACTCATGGAATAACTTCCTGACACACTTAGACACCGTCAGCCTAGGGATGCTGTCTGTAGAGAGGCTATCCAACAGACTTATCGCAGAAGATAATCTGAGGAGGAGCCGCCCCGGCCCTCCCAGAGAACACAAGAGTGAGAAGAGAGTAGTCTTCCAAGAAAAACAACACAACACGCCCGAGTGCTACATCTGCGGGTCGAGGGGACACATCAAAAGGGACTGCCCCAAGAACTATAGGGAGAGAGGCAGGCCAGAGCATAGGTACAGACAAACAGAAAGGCACACATCCGAAGATAGGTATAGGCATAGAGACTCACCCATCCCCAGGGATAGGAAGGGAAACAGGGACAGCTCACGCGACAGCAGGACAGGGTCCCTATATGGGATAGGGGAGCACACACACACCACACACCAAAACAAAGACACCAGCTCTTGGCTCCTGGACTCGGGGGCCTCCAACCACACCACATACAATCAGAAACTACTCTCATCATTCAAGAGAGAGGATTTTTCTATCAAAGTTGCAGACCAAAACCAGGTTAGAGTAACAGGCAAAGGGACAATTACATTACCAGGCGTAGGGAAAATAGTCCCGGAGATACCCCACAACATCCTGGCCGCAGTAAAGCTTAGCAGGGAATCAGGGGTTGAGATGATATTCACAAAAGGCAATGTGAAGGTTAGCAAGGACGGGAAGGATATAGGGAGAGTAACCATTGACCAAGGGTTACCATACATAACTTTCTGTGAGGATTACGCCCACAGCATAAACACCAGCTCAGAGAACGCAGAAGACACTGACCAAGGCAGGGCTGAGGGTGAACAGGTAGACGGGAGAGAGGTAGATAACGATGACAACACGACACCAGAAACACAACACAACAAACACACCCAAAGGAGACCCTCAATAGGCAAACCAGTGCATGACAACTGTGCCCACCTGCTGCATCGCAAGCTTGGACACGCCAGTTTTCCCGTGATACAAAAAATGGCCAATTGTACCGAGGGTGCCATAATAAAAAACTGTGAAAACTACCTCGAGTGCTCGGTGTGCAAGTGTTCAAAACTGAAAGTAAAACCCAGACCCAAGAAGTCGTTACGCGCCGCCAACCAAATATTCGACTTAGTACACATGGACCTGGTAGGGCCCCTAAGGCCATCCATAACTTATAAAAAAAGGTACTTCCTCACCATAGTGGATGACCACAGTCGATATGGCTTCGTCTACACCTTAAGAAAAAAGGATGAGGCCTTCCAAAAATTCAAAGAGTTTTATAAAAGATTAGAAACCCAAAACAACAAACAGATCAAACAGATCATGACCGACAGAGGGTCTGAGTTTCTATCTAAGGACTTCTCACATTGGCTCAGGTCCAAAGGCGTGATTCACTTTACGTCGTCCCCGTTTTCCGCCTTTCAGAACGGGGTCGCAGAACGACGGAACTCCACGCTGCAAACGATGGTCAGGTGCGCCCTAGAGGACGCGGGCATTGGCCAACACTTCTGGTCTGAAGCCCTGGTCTACTCCAACTATACATTAAATAGAACATGGTCCAGTGTGATAGACAAAACACCCTACGAGGTCATGTATAACAAGAAGCCGCAGATAGCACACCTACATGTGTTCGGTGTAACGGCTGATGTACACATACCCAAGCAGTTGCGCAAGAAAGGGGATAAGGTGTCCAGAAGGCTCAGGTTTATGGGATACGAGCCAGGAACCAAGGGCTTCAGGTTTGTGGACAATAATAATAGGTTTGTGATCTCCAGAACAGCGGCATTCCATGAGCAAGCCAACTGGTCCAGGTTACACCTAAATGAGGTACCCACCAAGCGGGAGGATAGTCCAATCGAGCAAACCCAAAACAAAAACGAGACAGTGAGTAGACAGGAAGGGAGCAGGCCCAAGCCCGACCTCCAAGGCATCAAGGTTGAGGGATGGAAAGAGAATCATCCCAAGATAAATGTCGAATCACTGACACAAAGAGAGGCCAGATATCTGCATGACACTGAGCAGGCAGCAACCAGGCCGGTCAGGTCAACCAGAAACCAGCTGCCAAAAAGGTTGAATGATTACGTGATGCACGTATACACAAACCACGTTACGCCAAACTCCTACGAAGAGGTACTGAGACTACCCCAGGGAGAGAGGGCAAAGTGGGAGTTAGCCATGGCCAAGGAACTGGACAGCCTGAGGAAGTTGGAGGTATACACCCCCACCAAAGTCCCAGAGGGCAAGAACACAATAGGCACCCGGTGGATATTCAAAGTCAAGAACTTAGAGGGGGGCCAAAGCCTATACAAGGCAAGACTAGTTGCCCAGGGGTTTGCTCAAAGGTTTCCGGAGGACTACACAGACACCTATTCACCCACCGTAAGAACAGAGAGTGTCAAAAGCGCCTTGGTCATCGCGTCCTTGCTAGGGCTGGAAGTACACCAGTTCGACGTGCAGACCGCCTACCTGCACGCCAAACTAGACAAAGAGATATACATCAGAGCCCCCCACAGCAAAGAAACCAACAGAGGGGACACCTGGTTACTTCATAAGAGCCTGTATGGACTAAAACAATCAGGCAAACGATGGTACGAATGCCTGGTAGAGGCCCTGAAGTCTATGGGATTCACGGCGACCATAGCTGACAACTGTTTCTTCACCAGGAAAGAGGGGGACTCACCAGAATACATCCTAGTTTACGTGGATGACATTCTATACATCAGCAAACACGAAGCCAACCGCAACACCTTCGCAAGCAAGCTGAGCGAGCATTTCACCCTAAAGTACCTTGGGAGGATAAACCGGTACCTGGGAGTACAAGTCAACCAGACGCCAAAAGGTTTCCAACTGTCACAGAAAGAGAAGATAGAAGAGTTACTCCATAAGTGCAACATGGCAGACGCCAAGGGATGTGATTCACCCATGCAGGCGGACTTCCTAAAAAACATGCATGATGAATCACCCGAATTTGGAGACAACACGCTGTACAGGTCAATCATAGGCTCCCTCCTGTATATCGCTAACTGGACCAGACCGGACATTGCTCTATCCGTTAATTTGCTATCCAGGCACGTGAGCAAACCCACCACATACCACTGGGACGCAGTGAAAAGGGTGCTAAGATACCTGAAACAGAGTGTCAATGCATGCTTAACCCTAGAGCCTGAAAAATCCGAAGAACCCATCCTCTCATGCTACGCTGACGCTGACTGGGCCGGAGACGCCAAAGGCCGCAAAAGCACATCTGGGTACATATTCTACTTAAACAACTGCCCGGTGCATTGGTACTCAGGCAAACAAATCTTGGTGGCAACCTCGACTACTGAAGCTGAATACATATGCCTCTCCAAAGCCGCCAACAACCTCATCTGGTTCGACGACCTACTTGCCAGCGTGTGGAGAGAACCAGCTTACCCAATAAATATCTATGAAGATAACAAAGCCGCCATAGAGATATCTATGTCCGACGCTGTAGGGCAAAGGTCAAGACACATAGACATAAAGTATAAACACGTTAGACAGCTCTCCAGAATTGGTTTCATAAAGGCAATACACTGCGATACAGAAGAACAGACCGCAGACATACTCACGAAACCCTTACAGGGCAAGCAACACTCACACTTAGTTTCCAAGCTCAACATTCACCCCAGAGTACCAACTAGTCAGTCAGGCCTACAGACACAGATCAAGCATTTAGAGGGGGATTTGTCAGGTATAAATGCTCTGCCCGTGCCAGGGATCAGCTATAGCGCAGCAGTGCAGGGGTTAACCCAGACTCCCACCTGGTCAGCTCCTCCCATAGACCCCTCCTTACCTGAATCCCCGCCCACAGGTATAAAAGGTGGGCACACTCCTCCATGCCCCAGTTCCTGATGCATTCTACTGATGATGTGATGAACCTGCGAATAAAAGAGATATATTTTACTTGATGACTCAAGTCTCTTTATTGGGCCTGATCCACCATTCCTCGTAACATTCTAGCCCTTTCATGCCATGACTCTATGGAATCATATTACAATTTATAATAAAAGGAGAAACAGTCATTGCTCAAACAACAAGTTAGTTTTAACCTTGGGTAGCTTTTTTTGGTCATCCTTATATTGTGCGAACCTAGAAAAAAAGATAAATTCAGTAATTGAGCTGAACTGTTGTGGGAATGAAACCACTTTGTCAAAAAATAAAATAAAAAACTTCAGACCCACTGCAGCATAGGGAGTTGCATCTAGGCCGTGGGGATTTACTCTGTGTTGCTGGATTTTAATGGCGCGAACTCTTCACGTAGCCTAGGAAGGTGGAAAAATTGTCACCTGAGGCATCGCAGAAGGTGGGTGATCAGAAGAATCAAGATGACAGATGGAACTCTGGGATCAAATGGTACAAAGATACGTACCTGCAGTGGTGGGATTGAGCCAGTCCGGGCCGGTTCAGGCGAACCGGTAGTTAAATTGCTGACTAGCTCCGCCCCTCCCCACCCCACCTTTTTCAGGAGTCCCCACACATCCAATTTTGGCTACCAGGTAAGTGCAGGGAGGCCCCCTAGGCCCAAAACAGGGCACGGGGGGAGTGCAGCGCCCCCCCCACCTGTTTTTACTCCCAGGAGGCTTCAGGGAAACCTCCTAGGCCAAAAATGGGGAGCGTGGGGATGGCACATCACCCCCGCGGGCCGTTTTTGCTCCCAGGGGGGGGTGCAGGAGGCCGAGTGCTGCCTGTCACACTCCCTGGCCACGCCCACCATGGCCACGCCCACCTAGCCGGTCATTAGGGCAGAGAACTGGTTGTTAAATTATTTGAATCCCACCACTGCTTACCTTCAACACAATTGCTAAGGGAAAATGAGCTAAAAGAGCCCATTGCATCATCTCTACATCTTGGCAAAACAACGGGACTGCATGATTGTGTTTCATTTATAAGCCCTTGGCTGGGTCACTCACTCGCTTCCATTCTTGTCTACCTCCTGATTAGGAAATCATGCCAGACTAAACCAGTTGCCACACTGTCTTCTCCCAATCTGCCTGATCTTGTTCTTCTGCAATACTCTTTTCAAAACATTTGAGAGCCCTGAACTTCGGCATCGTTGGCCAAACAATGCAGCCATAGTTTTCTTTTAATTACAGAAGTTCCATCTATCGTCAGTTTTCTTGGGCTGTTTCAAAGCTTCTTCTCAAGGAGGCTGTAGTAGAGCTTGATAGACCATTCATGTTCTTCAGGACACCATCGGGGGAGGGGGGAGAGAAAATTCTGGTTGTTCTCTTGTCCAGGGATGGGGAACCTGGAAGGCTCCAGATGTTGTGAAAGTGCAGCTCCATCAGCTCCACTTTCTGAGTCCAGAAATATGCAGAAGTACAGAGAAAATGCCCTCAGGGGAAGAACATTACTCAACTTGATGTGGATAGGATCTGATTTGATGTTGATGCAATGAAATACAGTACCGATTTACCTAACACCAAATGTCTCCAGGAAATTATTGCAAAAATTAATTACCAGGGCTTTGAAGTACTTTGGCCCTGAAGGCCAAAAGATACTTTGGTGTGCTCAGGGTGACTATTATGGCATCCTCCACAGCTCTTTTCCCAGTTCTTGTGCAAGTTAAAAGCCATGTTTAGTTTCAGAAGTTGCACAGGAGCTTCATTTGCACTCCCAAAGCACATTTTCCCTTTTGTATCTATAAAGCCGCACATCCTTGTTACATCATTTGTGGAGAAGAGCCTCCTTATATCTGACTTGGGTCTAGTTTTGATTCATTTCCTGAAGTGGTCTAGAGAGGTTTCTACTTTTTCCACCCCAAACCTAATGCTATAGGCCCGTGATGGCGAACCTATGGCACGCGTGCCACAGGTGGCACGCGGAGCCATATCGGTGGGCACGCGAGCTCAGCTCTGGCACACATGTGTGCGCTGGCCAGCTGATTTTCGGGCCTTCTGGTCCCACCAGAAGTCGGCATGTGGGCTGTTTCTGGCCTCCGGAGGGTCTTTGTGGGGTGGGAGGCTGTTTTTGCCCTCTCCAGGCTCCTAGAAAGCTTTTCACCTAGAGGGTGAAAAACGGGCCTACCAGGCCAACTGTGCCATCACGTGCCAAAAGCAGGGGGAGCGCAGGGGAGGGGTCACGCGTGCATGTGTGGAGGGGCAGAGCGCATAGAATTATGGGTGTGGGCACACGCACGCGCGACCCTCCTGCGCTCCCCCCGCTTTTGGCACACGATGGAAAAGTTAGCCATCACTGCTATAGGCTTTCAGTATAACGAAACCTGCTTTTAACAGGCTACCTGGGAGGAAGGGCTGCTGGAAGTTTGCGGGGGTTCGGGAGAACCTCTAGCTAAGATTCTGTGCAGTTTGGAGAACCCCAAATCCCACTCCTGGCTGGCCCCTCTCACCCTGCCCCACCCCTCCCAGGAGTCCCCACGCACCCCATATTCTATTCTATTCTATTCTATTCTATTCTATTCTATTCTATTCTATTCTATTCTATTCTATTCTATTCTAACAATGATTGAGTAAGAAAGTAAGAAAACTGGGTGGGTGGAAAGGCAGTGGAAAATCCCCGCTGTTCTTGCCTGGAAAATTACAAGGATATTTTTATTAAAGACCACTTCAGAGTCAAGTTCAACTTGAGGGAGTTTATTCTTTTAGAATTAATAATAATAATTACAATAGGGAGACTGATAGTGCCAAAGCAGGAGGCATAAGTGGTGCAAAGGCTGTTTGCGGCCTTGTCTGGAAGGACAGAGTTTAAATGAGGTGAAGGTTCTGACTCTGCTGTCATTCCTCAGTGAAACCCGGTCCCTGACATTTGATTCTCCTGATTCGGCCTTTCTTTCCCCACCATCCAGAGGTGGGCTGACTCGTAGGGAACCAATTGAAATTTGCAGATTTCATGAGCATCATGCAGTAGAGTGGGAGGAAGCCGAGGGCAGGATAGTTTGCATACCAGAATCTCACAAATGTCGAGAAAAGCACTGGTGTGCAGAGAGAACATGCAAATTCCTTCCACCTGCCTCAGTTTCCCTCACTGGTTCTTTCTGTCACTGACGTCTTCTGTCCTTTCTCTCTATGCCCTATCCCTCCCTCCATTCCACACACTCCCCTCACATCAATCAATCAGCTGGAAGGGAACTTGGAGGTCTTCTAGTCCAACCCCCTGCTTAAGCTAGAGACCATATAACACTTCAAATAAGTAGCTGTCGCTTCTTAAAAATCTCCAGTGATGAAGCACTCACAACTTCTGGAGGAAAGTTGTTCTACTGATTAATTGTTTTAACTGTCAGGAGGAAATTTCTCCTTAGTTCCAGGCTGCTTCTCTCCTTGGTTAGTTTCCATCTGTTGTTTTTTTTATTTTGCCTTCTGGTGCTTTGGAAAATACATTGAAACCCCCCCCCCCCCGCTTTGTGGCTGCCCCTCAAATACTGGAATACTGCTATCATGTCACCCCTAGTCCTTCTTCGTATAGGTCCTTCTGTGTATAAGACATATATACTGTAGGTCTTATGGCTTGTTTTAAAGCACTCATTTGACTTGCAAGATTATGTTATCATGACTGATCATAAAAATAAGATTTCCCTGCAAGGCTTTGGTTTCTGAGTCTAATCTGCTTTGAAGGGCTGACTGGTATATTAGGTGAGAAGAAAAACAAAGCCAGGGAACATTGGCAATTACAGATAGTCCTTGACTTACAACCACAATTGAGCCCAAAAATTTATGTTGCTAAGCAAGAGAGTTGTTAAGTGAGTTTTGCCCCATTTGGCGACCTTTCTTGTTAGACTTGATAAGTGATGCATTGCAATTGCTAAATTAGTAACACAGTGAATCTGGCGTCTTCAGCGACTTTGCTTGTCAGAAGGTCTCAAAAGATTATTAAGAGCCTTGGTGGCGCAGCAGACTAAAGTGCTGTTAAGTAGCACCAGCTGCCTGCAATTACTGCAAGTTCGAATCTCACCAGGCTCAAGGTTGACTCAGCCTTCCATCCTTTCGAGGTAGGTAAAATGAGGACCCAGATTGTGGGGGCAATAAGCTAACTTTGTATAAAAAGGAACATCACTTGGGGGGCCGAAAGCCCTACTAAGCAGGTATATGCAAATATGAAGGCTATTGCTTAATGCATTGTAAGCCGCCCTGAGTCTCCAGAGAAGGGCGGCATATAAATTGAACCAATAAATAAGTAAATAAATAAATAAATCACATGACCCCGGGGACACATAAATATGTGTCTAAATGTGAGTCGATTGCTAAGCATCTGAATTTTGATCATGTGACCTTGGGGGGGAGGGAGAGGGCGCTGCAACAGTCATAACTGTGAAAAATGGTCATAAGTCATTTTTTTCAGCACTCTTACAACTTCGAACGGTCACTAAATGAACAGGTAGAGAACTACCTGTACATTGTCCTGTGTAATGCTACATGGACAAGACCAGAGGTGAAATGTTTCCAGTTCGGAGTGGTTTGGCTGAACCGGTAGCAATGGCGGCACGATGCTCCGCCCACCCGCTCGGTTGTCGTTTCTTCCTGCTTTCTAGCGAATCGAAATCACGCGGCAGAGCTGTTCCCCCCCCCTCGCTGTTCTACTTATCTTGTTAAGCCTCCTTTTTCTGCACGAAGCACGTATTTGGTGTGTACTGTGCATTCGTGCACAGCGTGCATTTGGTGTGCACTGTGCATGCAAGCGTGGTGCATGTTTAGCTCACACCGCGCATCCACGGGCAGCAAACCGGTGGCAATCCACAGAGGATTTCACCACTGATCCCACCATATGCAGTCTATAAATCATCGGGTTCAAGTGATCTAATGGAACGCCATTCCCCCCCTTACAATAAGCCTCAGTTGATAAAATACAGTGGCTAGTTGAGCAAACAAAGTGATCTCTTTTCACCATAAATCCCCTTCGATGGGGCCAAATGAACTTTTATTTCTATGAAGTTGGCCAGGGAAGAACCCCCCGGGGCTTAACGAGGCATTTACCGCTCAGCTAATTGGCAAAATGCTTCAGACTTTTCCAGGAGCAAATGAATTGCCGGGATGCCAGCAGCTTTCTCCAACCCGGTGCCCTCCAGATGAGGCTCAATTTTCAGCTGAAGAGGACAATGGACTTGGAATCCTGGGGTTCGACGCCCTCAAATCTGGGAGGCCGCCGGCTTGATATCTCAATGGAAATTAGATAACTTTGCTTTTTTCCTCAGATTTAATGCCAGAAGCAACTTCCCGATTACTTCAGAGGGGGCCGAGAGGCAGGTTGAGTTACAGCCAGGCTGATGGTGGGCTGGGGCTGCCAGGAGGAACAAAGCAAGCCCCCACCCCCCCGACCGAGAGCAGCCAAAACAATGTCTTCTTACACATAGTCTCCTTTCTCCAGCACATGTTGGCTGGGCTGGCAGCCAAAGGGTGACTCCTCCGACAGCAGTTTTGACGGGCAGAGCCTTTTCTGTGAAAAGCTTGTGCGAGTCACGCTGAACCGAGCCGGAGAAGACTTGGCAAAGTGCCCTGGAGAAGCTAGGCTTGAATGGATGGGGCCTCCAGGGAGATGTTGTGTCTTCTCTGGTCTTCTGCTGCTCCCTGTTTGGGTCATTTTTTTAATGGATTAGATTTTTTTTATCCTGCTTTTATTACTTTATAAGTAAGTCAAGGTGGTGAACATACATTATATTGCTTCCTCCTCTTATTTTCCCCGAAACAACAACCCTGTGAGGTGCATTAGGCTGAGAGAGAGAGAGAGAAAGGGACTGGCCCAAAGCCACTCAGCTGGCTTTGATGTTGAAGGCAGGACTAGAACTCACCTTCTCCTGGTGTTTGGCCCAAAGTCACCCAGGCAGCTTTAATCCCTAAAGTGGGATTAGAACTCATAGTCTCCTGGTTTGTATGCTAACACCTTAACCAAATTGGCTCCATCCTGATCTATCCAGGGGTGAAATACTACCAGTTCACACCAGTTCAGTGAACTGGTAGTAAAAAAAAAAGCTACCGGTATTTGAACCGGTATTTCCGATGATCAGCTGTGCTGCACGATTTATATTTGCAGGAAATCCTGCTTTCTAGCGAATCTAAATCGCGCGGCACAGCTGTTTCCCCCCCCCTCGCTGTTCTACTTATCTTCTTAAGCCTCCTTTTTAACAATGGCATGAGTCACTTAATAATTGCAGTGACTCACTTAACAACCGTGGCAAAAAAAAAAGGTCATAAAATCTGGGCCAAGTCACTTAACAACCACCTTGCTTAAGCAATGGAAATTCTGGTCCCAACCTGCGGTTGTAAGTCGAGGACTACCTTCCGTTAAAAGGGATCTAAGAATGATTTCCTGATCAGTAGCAGCGGTGGGTTTCAAAAATTTTTACTACTGGTTCTGTGGGTGTGGCTTGGTGGGCGTGGCATGGCTTGGTGGGCATGGCATAGTGGGTGTGAAAAATCTCCATTCCCATCCCACTCCAGGGAAAGGTTACTGCAAAATCCCCATTTCCTCCCGATCAGCTGGGACTTGGGAGGCAGAGAATAGATGGGGGTGGGGCCAGTCAGAGGTGGTATTTACCGGTCCTCCGAACTACTCAAAATTTCCGCTACCGGTTCTCCAGAATTGATCAGAACCTGCTGAAACCCACCTCTGATCAGTAGCAATATATTTTTTTTACTACCGGTAGGAAACATCACCCAACAAGATGGGGACAGGGAAGGAAAACAAGAAGATTCAGTCCCACGTTCTTAAATTACAAAGTTTATGCAACAAGCAGATGGGAGAAAAGACTGAGCAAAGGCAGAGGCAAAAGGAGAGCTGGTTTCTATAGAGCAGATGCCAGATCTCCGTGGGAAGGGTGCCAAGTTGGTGGTGGCAACCGCCTGCATCAAGCAACCACATAAAACGGGGTAGGGTTTTAATTGCACTGTTTCAGCCACCATCTTGATCTTTTGTTATTCCTTCGTGGAAAAGCTTTAATTTTACACCTGTCTTCAAAGCTGTTGGAATGGTACAGGGCTATATATTGTATGGATAAATAATTATTTGGGAATTAGCAGCCAAAGGTGATCGGGTAGAGCAGGGTAGTCAAACTCGATTGAGGGCTGCATCAGGGTTGTGTTTGACCTCAGGGGGGCTGGGGTGGGTGTGGCCAGGTTGGGCATGGCCATCTCAACGTCACTCATGTCGAGGGCTCCTGTGGTGGCCTGAGCCCTCTGTCAGTTGCAACAGCCTCCTGCAACCCTCTGCCAATGAAAATGGAACTTGGGAGGGCCGTGTACGGCCCTCGCAAGCTCCATTTTTGGCTGCGACAGCCTCCAGCAACCAACCCTCTGTTGCTTCCGGCAATCCTCTGCCAGTGAAAACGGAGCTCGGGAGGACCGCCCTCCCGAGCTCCATTTTCGCTGGCAGAGGCACAGCGGGCAGGTCCTTCTCTGTTTCCAGGGCGGTCCTGCGGACCAGATCTAAGCACCACACGGGACTGATCTGGCCCACAGGCTTTGAGTTTGATGTAGAGGAAGCTCAGTGGAGGAGGACATAGATTGCATGCAGATCAAGATGGATTCGTCGTTCAGCATGGCTGCCTTTTCCAGCACAAAGGAACTCAGTTAACAGAAAGCAGAGAAGCTCTCATCATTCAAGAAATAACAATAAATTGTGTACTGCGGTGGTATGATTCAGTAGAGGCAGAAGTACTGAGGGAATGTGAGGAATTTCAAACGTTTTAGGTACCGGGCCAGCCATCTCACACTGGGATTAGCCCACCCTCACTTGTTCCCACAGAAGAGGTGTGCTGGAGATCCCGCTGGTTAAGGAATGTTGGCTGGTGAGGTCTAGGAGGAGAGCCTTTTCTGCTGTGGCCCCCACTCTGTGGAACATTCTTCCATAGAAGGTAAGATCTGCTCCCAGCTGTCTGGTCTTCTAGAAGGACCTTAAAATCTGGTTTGTTGGTTGGCTTGGGACCCCGATAGTGGTATATAAATTAATAGATGATAGATAGATAGATAGATAGATAGATAGATAGATAGATAGATGATAGATAGATAGATAGATAGATAGATAGATAGATAGATAGATAGATACTGTAGACAGATAGACAGACAGACAGACAAAGATGATAGAGATAGATAGATATAACTAATAGATAATAGAGATAGATTGATGATAGATAGAGAGATATGATAGATGATAGACAAAGATGATAGACAGATATAGCTAATAGATAGATAATAGAGATAGATGATATAGATAGATAGATAGATAGATAGATAGATAGATAGATAGATAGGATAGATGATAGACAAAGATGATAGACAGATATAGCTAATAGTTGATAGATAGATAGATAGATATGATAGAGATACACAGATATAGCTGATAGATGATAGATGATGTTAGAGATAGATGGTAGGTAGGTAGGTAGGTAGGTAGGTAGGTAGGTGGGTAGGTAGGTAGGTATAGATAGATAGATGATAGATAGATATGTAGATACATAGATAGGCATAGATAGATATGATAGAAATGATAGATGATAGACAAAGATAATAGATATAGCTAATAGATGATAGAGATAGATAGATAGATGATAGTTATATATATAGATAGATGATAGATAGATAGATAGATAGATAGATAGATAGATAGATGATAGACAGAGATGATAGACAGATATAGATAATAGATAGATAATAGATATAGACAGACTGACAGATGACAGAATGGAATCCATGAACATATTCATCTCCTGGCAACTTCACACATTCTAGTGCAGGGGTCCTGAACTCCTGGTCCATGGATGGGCAGTGGGCCATGGCATGCCAGAAACTGGGCCACGCAAAGAAGCAAAGTTCCATCTGCAGGATGCGGACAATACACAAAACCACATCCCCTCCAGTTTGTGGAAAAACCTCTCTCGATGGAACCGGTTCCTGGCGCCCAGAAGGTTGGTGGATCACTGTTCTAATGAGATCTTATGCAATGACAGTCCAGTTCAGGATTACAGTTCCTTGTGATTTTCGTTCCTTTCATTGTGGGACAGTAAGTGTCCACAAACGAGGATCTTTGATGGAAGATCAGTACTGGATGTACCCAGTGGTGGGATTCAAATAATTTAACAACTGGTTCTCTGCCCTAATGACCAGCTGGGTAGGTGTGGCTCAGTGGTCATGTGACCGTGTGGGCGTGGCCAATTCAACATCACTCACGTCTACGGGCGAAGCGCCTTAGCTGTTACAATGTAATAAGGGTTAACCAGAGAGGCAGTTTCTGTAAGCAGGGCAATAAAGATTAGGCTAGAAACACCACCAGAATGTTTCCTTCCTGCCTTCCTTACAGGATTAGCCCTGTAAAGTGGAAAAAAACCAAAATAAGATTTCTTTTAACAACCGGTTCTCCCGAATAGGTGCGAACTGGCTGAATCCCACCACTGGATGTACCCATTAAAGATACATTTGTCCCAAGGCAGATAAAGGAAATTTCTTTTTTTCCTTCTTCAAACCATGAGGACCCAAGAGAGAATCTTGCCATTTTAGATGGACGTAGAGCTCAACATCTCCTGCTAGAGACCACCAAAGAGATATGAGATAGCAGGGAGAAGAGGGTGCAGCATGCTTGGACACCATGGCAAGGACTTTGTGGCAAAAAGCAGAAAGGGTAACATTCTTCTTTGAGGTATTAATGTCATCTTGGTTTAGCAGCCCATTCGGGGAGAAGGGTGTCAGCGAAAGCCCAAAGGCCATTAAATCTGAAGCTGAGGGAAAATATTTTGAGGGAGAGAAGAAAGACAGACCCCTTCAACCACCATATTTAACATAGATCATCTACGGCGGCACATTAGGAGAGGTGCAGTGGTGGATTGCCCCCGGTTCGCACCGGTTCTGTAGAACCGGTAGTAAAACCAGCGGGAGGCTCCGCCCACCTACCCCGACGTCATCAAAACGCTTCTGCGTATGTGCAGAAGCTTCTGCGTTTGCGCGAGCAAAGCAAACACAGACAGCCCCGCTGCAAACCTGTAGTAGGAGCCTTGATGGCGCAGCAGACTAAAGCACTGTTAAGTAATACCAGCTGCCTGCAATTACTGCAAGTTCAAATCTCACCAGGCTCAAGGTTGACTCAGCCTTCCATCCTTTCGAGGTAGGTAAAATGAGGACCCGGTTTGTGGGGGCAATAAGCTGACTTTGTATAAAAAAAAAAGAACACCGCTTAGGGGGCCCCCAAAAGCCCTACTAAGCAGATATATACAAAAGTATGAAGGCTATTGCTTAACGCATTGTAAGCCGCCCTGAGTCTCCGGAAAAGAGCGGCATATAAATCAAACCAAATAAATAAATAAATAAATAAATAAATAAATAAATAAATAAATAAATAAATAGTAAAGGTAAGTAGAACCCACCCCTGGAGAGGTGTGGCCTGTTTTTTTAGGTACAATAATACATTATTTACTGCTATAATAGAGCCTGCCATGAAATTCACAGCTTGTACCTCCCAGTCCCACCTATAAAATACAGTCTCCATACAAGCTGTGCTTGGTTAAAGCTGCAAACTTGATTTTTTTTTGATCCTGCTATGCAGGGGCCTGTTTCTCATTGACCGGCAATATAAAACAATCATAAATAGTCTGGGAAAGAGTCTGCTTTGTCATTTTTAATACTGGTAAGTCCTCTACTTGCAATCATTTGTTTAGCGACCGTTCAAAGTTACAACAGCACTGGAAAAAAAAGTGACTTAGGACTGTTTTTCACACTTACGACCGTTGTAGCTTTCCCATGGTCACATGATCAAAATTTGGATGCTTGACAGCCGGATCAAGTTTATGACGGTTGCACTTTCCGGGCAGTGGTGGGTTTCAATTTTTTTTACTACCAGTTCTGTGGGTGTGGCTTGGTGGGCGTGGCTTGGTGGGCGTGGCAAGGGAAGGATACTGTAAAACCTCCATTCTCACCCCACTCCAGGGGAAGGTTACTGCAAAATCCCCCTTCCCTCCCGATCAGCTGGGACTCAGGAGGCAGAGAATAGATGGGGGCGGGGCCAGTCAGAATTTTAACTACCGGTTCTCCGAACTACTCAAAATTTCCACTACCGGTTCTTCAGAACTGGTCAGAACCTGCTGAAACCCACCTCTGGTTCTGGGGTCATGTGATCCCCTTTTGTGACCATCTGACAAGTAAAAGCAATGGAGAAGCCAGATTCTCTTAACAAGCATGTGAGTAATTGAAGAAATGCAGTGATTCACTTAACTGTGGCAAGAAAGGTCATAAAATGAGGCAATATTCACTTAACAACTTGTCTTGCTTAGCAACAGACATTTTGGGCTTCATTGTGGTCGTACGTCGGGAACTACCTGTATATTACCATAGTCACCATGTTCACTTTTTTAAAAATATAGGTAGTCCTCACTTAATGACCGCAATTGGGACCGGCAACTCCATCAGTAAGCGATGAGAGTTTGATTGTTGAAAGTTGACTGTGAAATGTGCATATGGCAATTTTGTGCCCATGGAGATGCTGTAAGGGTTGCATGCGCAGACCAGCTGTAAAATTACCATATTTTTCGGTGTATAAGACGTACTTCCCCCCCCAAAAGTGGGTGGAAATGTCTGTGCATCTTATAGAGCAGTGGTCACCAATCTTTTTATCGCCGCGGACCAATCAGCCTTTGATAATTTTACCGTGGCCCGCTGAGCGCGCGCAGGGGTGGGGGCTTTGGGCCACACGTGCGTACCTGCGCGGGGCTCTCTTCCCTGGAGCCTTTGCGCACGGCCCAGGAGCTTTTGCGCACGGCCCAGGAGCTTTTGCGCACGGCCCAGGAGCCTTTGCGCTGCAGCGTTCATGTCCCCCGGCCGCTGCGCGGCCCGGTGCCAGGTACTCCACGGCCCGGCACCGGTCCACGGACCAGGGGTTGGGGACCACTGTTATAGAGTGAATGTTGCTGAAGCCCCGCCCACCCGCTGGCCCCCACCCTTCGGCCTCTGCCTCCCAGCAATTTGCCTCCTTGCAGCAAGCAGCAAACAGCCTGGTCAGCTTCAGCACAGCCTGATTTAGCACAAGCAGCTGATTGGCGGTTGGATAGGTTTCCTAGAATACCGCCTTTCAGCTGTTCCAGACTGCGGGGATCGCCACTGCCCTTCACAGCCATCGCCGCCGCAGCCTATCCCCACTGCCTGGAACAGGCTGAAAATGGGGCACGCGGAGGTGGTGATAGGCTGCAGTGGCGATGGACAGCGACGGCAGTGATGGGTAGTAGCAATCCCTGCAGCCTAGAACAGCTGATAGGCGGTATTCCAGGAGGCAGATCCAACTGCCAATCAGCTGCTCGTGCTGAATCAGGTTGTGCTGAAGCTGACCAGGCTGTTTGCTGTTTGCTGCAAGGAGGCAAATTGCTGGGAGGCAGATTTTTTTTTCTTGTTTTCCTCCCCAAAAGCTAAGTGCGTCTTATAGTCCGGAATGTCTTATAGTCCAAAAAATACAGTACTTTTTCAACATCAGTGTAATTTTGAATGGTCATTATCAGGGCAGTCATGAAGCAAGGAGTACTTGTAAACCTTGTGGGCACCTTGAATGAGGGTACATACTAGGTAGAGCCTTTAAGTGGACTAATAGAATAGCACTTAAAGCTTTGTGGAAAAAACTCTCTGCTTAAGTACACGGCAAGTAGATGTAATGTCCCAGATCTGGTTTCTCAAGTTCAGCTGGATTTTTTTTTTTAAATCTTTACTTTCCATTATTTGATTAGCTTTCTCTATCTCTTTCAAGTATGTGAAATGAAAGCTCCTTTCCCCAGCAAAAGCTATGCTGCTCTTGCAACACTTTCCAAAGATTGCAAGGTGGAAAAAAAAAAAAGACGACTCATTAAGATTCCCCCTTACAGTAATGCCAAAAGAAAAGAGGGAGAGAGAGAGAAAGCATCCGAATTACTACATCCAAACTAGCTGAGTAAAGTTGTTCCAGAGATCCGGAAAAAGGTCATTGCGGTAAAACTTTATGGAAAAAATCGAGGCGGGTGGTATGAGTTTTTCCATGGAAAGTGAGCAGATGGTTTTTAATGGAAAGTCCATCCTGCTGAGATTTGATTTTGTCTATTACTTGAGGTTAGGTTGACCTTGGAGTCCTGATTATCTGGGAATATCTTACACACACTACTTAGGGAGGGGCGGAAGGGAATAACAAAACGAGAGAGTTGGAAGGACCTTTGAGGTCTTCTAGTCCAACCCCCTGCTCAAGCAGGAGATCCTATATACCCGTGTTGGCGAACCTATGGCACGCATGCCGGAAGTGGCCGCAAAGCCATGTCGTCTGGCACACGTGGTGTCACCCATTCCTCTTCCGGGTTTCCAGGGCACGCATGTGTACGAGGGGTGGGTTCTACTTACCTTTACTACCGGTTCGTAATGGGATTGCGCGCGCGATGATGACATCCAGGGCGGTGGGCGGGGCCTCCCGCCAGTTTTACTACCGGTTCTTGCGAACCAGTCCGAACCGGGGGCAACCCACCACTGATGCGCACCAGCCAGCTAATCTGCTGGTTACTGATGTGCGTGCGACAATCAGCTGGCCTTAACGTCTTAGTGCACGTGCGTACCGGCCATGCCATCATCACCCGCATGCAGCCCCGGGACTCCACCCTTTGCCAGCCAGGAGCACTGCCACCAGTCGCTCCCCTGTGCCCGGCTGCCTGCCTGCCTCGTCACCGCCACCACAAGGAAAGGCACTGAAGTTGCGCTGCCTGGGATCCATGTGGGCTGCCGCAGGAGGAGGCCAGGTATGGCTGGTTGGACACTGCCCGGAGCTCGAGCTCGAGGAGGAGGAACTGCTGCTGCCTCTTAGCTGGCACGAATGGCCTGCTGCCGCAGCCTGCCATCATCCTCTGTCCCCCGCCAGCTGCTCCTGCCACTGCCAGGGAAGCAGCTGTGCGAGAACCGGTGCTGCGGGGGACGAGGGGGTGGTGGTGGCAAAGATGGGCGGTCAGGGGCTTCCCTTTCTCCCCGCCCAAGTGGGCTTCTGGCATAGCCCCAGGTCTCTGGAGGAAAGGATTGAAGCCCTGGCCTGCTGCTTCTGGCACTGCCAGGGAAGCGGCTGTACGAGAACCACCGCCAGCGGGGATGGCGGTGGCAAGGATAGGCGGTCCAGGGCTTCCCTGACTCCCTGCTCGAATGGCAGGCTGTGGCTGTTCTCACCAGCTAAGAGACAGGCTGCTCCCACAGCCTGCCCCCACCCTCTCTCTCCAAAGTTCCTCACGGCAGAGGCGGCGTTGCGAGTGGGAACCCCGCTTACCTGCTGGAAGCGCAGCCCTGGCTTCTGTTTCTGCCTCTTCTCCAACCACTTGGAGCCCTGCGTAATAGTGCTGCGGCTTGCTCGATTGGACTTTTCCCCTCTCTTCCTCCATCTTCTCCTCCTTGAGGAGGAGCCTCGCGGTGTGACTGAGGCTGAGGAGGGGCAGCATAGTAGCTGCGTGGATTCCCCGGTGCTGTGCGCATCCCCTGTGGTGCAGTGATGAAGTGCTTTGCCAAGGAAAGCAGAGTCTCTCGGCCGGGCGGGAGGCGAGATCTAGCATCGCCTCCCCGCTGGCGGCTTCTCCTTCTCCTGGCTGCTGCAGGAGCAGCCTGTCTCTTACCTGGCGAGAACGGTTTGCCGCCACAGCCTGCCCCCGCCCTCTCTGTCCTGCCAGCTGCTCCTGGTGCTGCTGGAGAAGTGGCAGCATGAGAACCGCTGTTCCTGGGGGCAAGGGGGGGCAAGGGGGTGGAGGCAGTGGTGAAATCTAAAATTTGTTACTACCGGTTCTGTGGGCGTGGCTTGGTGGGGGGGTGTAATGTGACTGGGTGGGCATGGCCAATTTTTTTTTTTTTACTTTTAAAACCATTTTTTCTACAACCTCTTCGGCGAAGAGGTTGTAAAAAACTGCTTTCAAAAGGCTCTGACGATCCCAGCTGAGTTGCCTGATCGGCAGAGGCTTTTTTTTCTTTTAAACGCCTTTGACGATCCAAGCTGAGTTGCCTGATCGTTAGAGGCATTTAAAACAAAAAATGTCTCTGCCAATCAGGCAACTCAGCTTGGATCGTCAGAAGCATTTAAAAGAAAAAAAAGGTTTTTTTTCTTTTAAAAGCCTTTGATGATCCCAGCTGAACCACGGGATCATCAGAGGCTTTTTTTTACTTTGAAAAGCATTTTTTCAGCCGAAGAGGTTGTAGAAAAAATGTTTTTCAAAGTAAAAAAAAAAGCCTCTGATGATTGTGTTGCTCAGCTGGGCATGGGGGGGGGAGCAGGGATTTTTGCTACCGGTTCTCCGAACCACCCGCTTCCATCGCTACCGGATCGGGCGATCCAGTCCGAACCGGGAGCATTTCACCCCTGGGTGGCAGCGGCAGGAGCAGCAGGCCAGGGCTTCCCTCGCTCCCTCCCCCTGGAGGTTTGGGGCTATGCCAGAAGCCTGCTCAGGTGGGGACACAGGGAAGCCCTGGACCGCCCTCAGAATAACGACTTTCCAGGCCCAAAACAGGGTGGGGGGAGAAGCACATGTGCGGGGTGTGCATGCACAATGTGGGGCGCATGTGCTGGGTGAGTGCGGGGGGAGGGTCAGTGGGCATGCACATGTGAGAGGGGTCGCATTGTATTATGGGTGCTGGCACGTGCGCAAGCTGCTGCGCGCGTGTATACGCACTTCCGGCCCGCCACGCGGAAAAGGTTCCCCATCACTGCTATATACCATTTCAGACAAATGGTTCTCCAGTCTCTTCTTGAAGGCCTCCAGTGTTGGAACATCCACGATTTTTGGAGGCGAGTCATTCCACTGATCAATTCTAATTGAAATTGATTAGGAAATTTCTCCTTCGTTCTAGGTTGGTTCTGTCCTTGATTAGTTTCCAGCCATTGCTTGTTCTCCTGCCTTCAGGTGTTTTGGAGAATAGCTTGACCCAGGGGTGAAATGTAAAATTTGTTACTACCGGTTCTGTGGGTGTGGCTTGGTGGTGGTGAGGGTAATGTGACTGGGTGGGTGTGGCCAACTTTTTTTTTTTTTTTACTTTTCAAAGCATTTTTTCTAATGCTTTGAAAAGCCTCTGCCGATCAGGCAACTCAGCTGGGATCGTCAGAGACTTTTCAAAGCAATTTTTTAACCACCTCTTCAGCCAAGAGGTTGCAGAAAAAAATGCTTTGAAAAGCCTCTGACGATCCCAGCTGAGCCGCGCGATCATAAGAGGCTTTTTTTTTTACTTTTAAAAGCATTTTTTTCGTCGGAAGAGGTTGTAAAAAAAATGCTTTTAAAAGTTAAAAAAAAAAAGCCTCTAATGATTTTGCAGCTCAGCTGGGCATGGTGGTGGTGGGTGGGGGCAGGGATTTTTGCTACTGGTTCTCCGAACCAACATGCCGCCATCGCTACCGGATTGGGTGATCCAGTCCGAACTGGGAGCATTTCACCCCTGGCTTGACCCCCTCTTCTTTGTGGCAGCCCCTCAAATATTTTAACAATGTTATCATGCCATTCCAGTTCCTTCTTTTCACTTGACTAGACATAATCAATTCCTGCAACCATTCTTCATATGCTTTAGCCCCTGGCCCCCTAATCATTTTATTGCTCTTCTTTGCACCCTTTCTAGAGTCTCAACATCTTTTTAATACTATGGTGACCCAAACTGAATGGAGATCCATGTTCCTGGGCAAATTATTGTGATGAGTTGGGAGGATCTTGGCAGGGCTGCAGAGAGGTGGCTTGCGAAAATTGGGCTTTATTGATTGATTGATTGATTGATTGATTGATTGATTGGTTCAATTTATATGCCACCCTTCTCCGGAGACTCAGGGCAGCTTACAATGTGTTAAGCAATAGCCTTCATACTTTTGTATATACCTGCTTAGTAGGGCTTTCGGCCCCCCCTAAGCGGTGTTCTTTTTTATACAAAGTCAGCTTATTGCCCCCACAATCCGGGTCCTCATTTTACCTTCCTCTAAAGGATGGAAGGCTGAGTCAACCTTGAGCCTGGTGAGATTGGAACTTGCAGTAATTGCAGGCAGCTGGCAGCTAAGTGCTATTTAACAGCACTTTAGTCCGCTGCTCCACCAAGGCTCCTTCCCTTCCTTCTCTGAGAAGATGACAGAAAACCTTTATTTTCCTAACCCTCCTCCACCTTAGAACACAGCATTTCTCAGAGTCTTATATAATATCAGGTTCCATTTACAACCTTCTCATATTTACTTGTCCCTTAAGAAGAATAATCAAACGTTAAGGCTACATGATTCTAAAGAAATCCCCCTTCTTTGAGGTTGGAAAGCTTTACATTCCTTGCCGATGAATCCACTGCTTTATCAGTTTCCATAGTTTTGCGTTATTCATGTGCTGCTATGGGAGGTGTGAGGAGGCTGAAGATAAAGGCTGCACCTGTTGAACATATGCCAAATTTCAAAGGACTCCTGTGCTGCAAACATTAAAATGCCCTCTCCGGTCATGGTAATTGTATGTAAACACAGGACAGGGGGAACGAGAGTAAAAATCCTGTGTCTTCACTTCTTTGTAAGATTGTGGTTTTCCACATCTCGAGAGCAACTATGTTTAACCAGGAGTGGGTTCTAAATTTGTTTACTACCGGTTCTGTGGGCGTGGCTTATTTTGTGGGTGTGGCTTTGAGGTCATGTGACTAGGTGGGCGTGGCTAGCTGGTCAGAGTCATTTCTGGAAGGTCTTCGTACTTACGACCAGTCCTTGCACTTACGACCCGACTCATTTGTTTGCTTTTAACACTGATCAGCTGTAGGACGGCCTTTTGAAGCCCCATGGCCAGAGTTTAAACAGTTTTTTTCCCTCTAGTCATCAGCTGGGACTCAGGAGGCAGCAATAGATTGAAGGTGGGACCAAATAAAAGGTAAGAATAACGTGGGTGGGTGGGGGGATGGGAGGGTGGGGGGGAGAACCATTTCGGTGATGTCATATTGTCACCGCTACCGGCTCGGCCGAACCGGACCGAACCGGGAGGAACCCACCACTGTGTCTAACAAAGAACTTGTACAGGAAGTCCTCAACATACAACAGTAATGGAGCTTGCCCATTATGGGCATATATCATGATGGTAGTAAGTCAGGACAGTCTTGTTGACCAACCCAATTTTACAATAGTTTTTGCGGCGGTTATTAAACTAACACTGCTGTTGTTAAATGAACAAATGAACACCGCTGTTGTTAAATGTGGTCATTACGCAAAACCGTTGGTGGCTATGTGCACAGTTTTGCTAAAACCGCAAGTAATTTCCAGTTTTTGGCAAAACTCATCATAAAATGCAGTCATATGGCTGCATGACATGGCAAACAGCCATAAATGCATCTGTGTTGCCAAATACATGTAATTATGTGATTGTGTGTATCTGTGCAACCATCAGAACTTTGGAACTGGGTCACAATTTTCTTTTTGAGGTGGATTATCACTTGGAATGCCCACTAAGTCAGGGGTCCCCATGCAGCATGCCAGAAATCGGGCCGTGCAAGCTGGCAAAGCTCCATCCGCGGGATGCAGGCAGAACATGAAATCACGCCCCCTCCGGTCCATAGAAAACCTCTCTCCACGGAACCGGTCCTTGGTGCCCAAAAGGTTGGGGGCCGCTGCACCAATGGTGGGTTGCTACCGCTTCGTCCCGGTTCGGGCGAACCGGTAGCAGCAGTGGTGAGAGGCTCCGCCCACCCATCCAGACATCATCAAATACACTCTAGAAGTGTGCAGAAGTGGCACACATGCGAGCAAAGCAAGCACACACGAGTGAACCGGTAGGAAAGGTAAGTGAAACCCACCACTGCGCTGCACTAAGTGATTGGCCATAACTCAAGGATTATTTGTATTTGCATACTGACTCCCCAAGTGCTCTAAAAGTGTTTTAAATCTTAGAGAGCATCTTTCGATATGGAGTTACTGGTGACGGCCCTTTGAGGTTCACAGGAATATTAGGTACTTTATTGTTACAGGATCTAGTAACTGAATCTCGGAAACTAACAGGCAATGCAGATAAATAGGTGGAGCATCAACTGTAGAGGTGCAGCCGCCATCTTGACTTCTTTTGACCCTAGACTGGAGACAATTTTGCATGGTAGGGAAGATAAAACGAAAAGCAGAATTCTTTAAGGGTTCTTAAACAAGGCATGGCCAAAATCAGGTGGAATTGTGCAGCATTAAAATTGAATGAAGGAATGAAAAATAACATAAATAAAAATTAAAATTGTCAGATATAAATGCCTTATTCTCTAATGTGTAAATAGTATATGAACGGGGTATCAGGGGTTAACTTATTCTTCACTTCTTAATGTATTCATAATTCACCACTCCCACATATAGCTCCACCCATTGTATATATAAGGAGCTACCTACATCCTTTTCCTTGCTTCTATCTGTGAATGTTCAGTGAATATAGAATGCCTATTGTAAATAAAAGGAAATATATTTAAACCTTTAACTCTTACTAATCTTATTGAGTCTGATCCTGAAAATATTGCAATAAGCTGGTAGCAGAGGATGGTTAATTGACTCAATAAAAAATTTAAAAATGTCTAAGAAAGATAGGCCCAACACCAGGGCCTACAGCAAAGAAATTGAAACAGAACAAGAAATAATCAACGAATCCACAAACGCAATTTTGAGAGAATCCGAAGAATACACCACTGAAGACGAAGAAATAATTGATGAAAATGATGGCCAGGAAGAAATCGAAATAGAGAATAACGAACTCAGGTCAGAGATATTAAAACTATTAAAGAGCCAGAAGAATGATGAAAGCCTCATCGCGAACCTCCAAGATATGCTAAAGAACAGCGGAGCAGCGAGAGAGAAAAACATCACTAATGAAAAGGCTAAAGATCCAAAGATAGTGAGTGATATGACTGCAGAGAAAACCATTGTGAAGAAGAAAAACGGTGATCCCGCGCGAAATTTTGAATGGCAGCCATCTTGGTTTCAACAGGCCTCCAAGGTGAGTGAAGCAGAGCCAATCAAGAAGCTCAATTCAAAATTTCTGGCGCGAAAAACATTATCAGACAACGAAAATAAAAAGGAAGATTCAAACACCTCAGAAGAATCAGAATCAGAAAGTGAAGATGATTCAACAAACTACCAAATAAAATCAGCAATGAAAACGCTCTTTGCTGCATTTGGGCCAAAACTAAAAATTACTAAAAAACTATCGAAGAAGCGAGCGAGCAAGCCAACGACTCCAGACCTGCCCGCTCCCATCCTGGCTACGAGAGCGCCAACGCCCGAACCCAGAGAGCCCTGCCGATACCGCCCTACGCCACAGACCGAAGCAAGCACCAACGCCCTCAAAAGAAGAGGAAGAACAGCAGCCGCCGTCAGGACTCCCAAGATCGAACCAGAGACCGATTCATCTGAAGAGGAGCAGAACGAGCGAGCCGCAATGGAGAGAACCTTCCACGACGACTTCAAAGAAGAAATGGACAACGCGCATGCGCAAAACTACACAGACGGTCCGGGAAGACATGAACTGGCGAGAAGACCATGCAGGCTCGTTGCGAGCATTCCCACGCCGTTTTGTAATTTTCTACATTTGCGAGACCACGGACTACCTCAGGTTGTAAGTAATGGACCCAATAATGTGGGAAACTTGCCCAGTGACTTCCCAAAGTTAAGGGTTGATGGCATTAATTTGCAAGAATGGTATCAACAGCTCCAGGTTGTCTTTATGAAGGAAAACTTACTGTTTTTTATCACTAGTCCCCCAAAAAGACCTTGGACTCTAAAAATAGATTCTTTACACCATAGAGCATTTTTCTTAATAATATCTAGTGTGTCTCCTGCAATGTACCATAGCATTAAGCCAAATCTGACTGTTTCAGAAATTATTCAATGCATGTTTAATTTGTTTCACAGCGACAGTGTAGCTACCACCACAAGGATGTCTAAAGATTTCTTTTCATCTAGGGTAAAACCAGGGGTTTCCATAAGTGAGCATTTAATATCTTTAAACAAAATAAGAGCTGAGCTGCATTTGAGGGGGGAGGTGATTTCAGACCAAACAATGAAAAGTGTTATTATCAATTCACTTGATCCATCATGGGACAATTTTATGTCACATTTAGACACAATCAATCTAGGATACTTATCCATAGAAAGTCTATCCAATAAATTGATAGCAGAAGACAATTCAAGAAGGAATCGTTCTAACAATCACACAGAGCACAAACCATATAGGAAAGTAGCTTTCCAAGAAAAATATAATGAGACATTTAAATGTCACTATTGTGGATCCAGGGAACACAATAGAAGAGATTGCCCCAAAATTTCAAAGGAAAGACATAGGTCAGAATACAGAAACAAATACAATTACAGGCAGTCTTCCATTGATAGACATAGATATAGAAGCCCACCAAATTACAAAGAGAATAGAGGGGGCAGAGATAATTCAAAGGATAGAAAATCTGGTTCACTGAATGGATTAAATAAACAAGACAACACTAACGTACAGCAAAATGAGAACAATAATTGGCTTATTGATTCTGGAGCAACTAATCACACCACTAATAACAAAAATATATTGTCTTCATTTGCAGAAGATAAATTTGTAATAAAGGTAGCTAACCAAGAAAAGGTTCAAGTATTAGGTAGAGGGAATGTAACCTTGCCTGGTCTAGGAAAAATAGAGGGGGTATTGCTAATACCTGAAATACCTCATAACATACTAAGTGCCATAAAACTAAGTAGAGATTCTGACATTAACATTGTTTTTTCAAAAGGAAAAGCGACTTTAGAGAAGAATAAAATAAATATAGGCACTGTGATGATTAAAGGAGGCCTACCTTACCTGATAACAAAGGAAAAATGGTTGCATAATATTGATTCAAATATGGAAGATTGTATTGAAGTAGATGATGAAAATATTAGCAATAGTGACAATGATGAATGTAAAATATCTCATGATCACATAGATACACACAATGAAAAAAAACCTAAAATAGGTAAGCCAATTCATGATGAGTGTGCTCACATCTTACATAGGAAGTTAGGACATGCCAGTTTTCCTGTAGTACAAAAAATGACTGAACACGCAGAAGGTGTTAAAATAAAAAATTGTGAAAACTATTTGGAATGCTCAGTATGTAAATCTACAAAACTAAAAACTAGTCCCAGGCCAAGAAAATCTACTAGATCAACTAACAAAATTTTTGATTTAGTACACATGGACTTAGTTGGTCCATTAACTCCATCAATCACTTATAGAAAACGTTACTTCCTGACAATAGTGGACGATTATAGTCGCTATGGGTTTGTTTATACATTAAAACACAAAGATGAAACCTTTCAAAAATTTAAAGAATTTTACAAACGCATAGAAACACAACACAATATCAAAATAAAACAAATCATGACAGATAGGGGATGTGAATTCATGTCTAAAGAATTCTCCCAATGGTTAAAAGACAAAGGAATGCTACATTACACATCTAGTCCTTTTTCTGCGTTCCAGAACGGGATTGCAGAGAGGAAGAATTCTACATTACAAACCATGATTAGATGCACATTGGAAGATGCTGGCTTAAGCAAACAATTCTGGTCAGAAGCCTTACATTATTCAAATTACACACAAAATAGAACCTGGTCCAGTATTGTAAATAAGACACCATATGAAGTGATGTATAATAGGAAACCAAAATTAGCACACATGCACATATTTGGAGTCACTGCAGACGTACACATACCTAAGCAATTAAGAAGAAAGGGAGAAAACGTATCCAGAAGACTCAGATTTATGGGATACGAGACTGGCACTAAAGGGTACAGATTCATTGATAATAATAACAAATTTATAGTCTCCAGAACAGCTGTATTCCATGAACAGGCCAACTGGTCTAAATTACATCTTAACGAAATATTTCCAAATAAATATAAAGATACAAAATCTCATGAGAAAGGGGCCATAGAAGAGCAAAATATCAACAAATATAAGAACAAAACCAAAACTTGGACAAATAGCCAACACAAAATAAAGACAGACACACTAACAAAAAAGGAAGCAAGATATTTGCATGATAACGATAGTAAACCTGAAAAAACCATTAGAAACACCAGAAATCAAATGCCAAATAAATACAAGGATTATATAATGCATATGGATGGTGAGCCAACAACACCTAATACATATGAGGAAGTGTTAAAACTCCCTCGTGAAGAAAAAGAAAAATGGGAATTAGCTATGAAGAAAGAGATGGAAAGTTTGCAAGGATTAAACGTATTTACACCTGCAATTGCACCTAAAGATAAAACAATTATTGGTACCAGGTGGATATATAAAATTAAGAACTTAGAGGAAGGCAATACTCTATACAAAGCTAGACTAGTTGCACAAGGTTATGCACAGAAATATCCGGAGGACTATACTGACACGTATTCCCCCACTGTAAGAACAGAGAGTGTCAAAACAGCTCTAGTGGTAGCATCAGCACTCAATCTTGATGTATTTCAATATGACATACAGACTGCGTATCTACACGCAAAACTAGATAAGGAAATATACGTAAGAGCACCTCACAGTCAATACACAAACAAAAATGAGATCTGGTTGTTAAACAAGAGTTTATACGGGTTAAAGCAATCTGGTAAACGATGGTATGATTGTTTAGTAAAAGTACTTAAAACTATGGACTTCAACGCTACCACTGCTGATAACTGCTTCTTTGTCAAAAAGGGTGATGATTACATTGAATTTGTATTGATTTATGTGGATGACATTTTATACATAGGGAAACATAAAGAGAGAAGAGAAACTTTTGTAACTAAGCTAAATGAACATTTCTCGTTGAAATCTCTAGGCAAAGTAAACAAATATCTTGGTGTCCAAATTAATAAGACTAGAAGGGGATTCAAACTTACTCAGAGAGATAAGATCATAGAACTTTTAAATAAATGCAATTTAAACAATGTCAAACCTTGTGATACTCCTATGCAAACTGATTTTCTAAGAAATACTGATGAATCTTCCCCCGAATTCAAGGATAACACATTTTATAGATCAGTCATAGGTTCACTTCTTTATATATCTAATTGGACTAGACCAGATATCGCCTTACCACTCAATTTATTATCCAGACATGTCAGCAAACCAACAATGTATCACTGGGAAGCTGTTAAAAGAATTTTAAGATATCTGAAAAGTACACTAGACTTTTGCTTAATGTTAGAACCTAATGATGATAAAGAACCAAAGATTACATGTTATGCGGATGCAGACTGGGCTGGAGACACCTCATGTAGAAAAAGTACATCTGGTTATATATTTCTCTTAAATGACTGTCCAATCTACTGGTACACTGGTAAACAAGAACTAGTGGCCACTTCAACGACAGAAGCGGAATATGTTTGTTTATCTAAAGCTGCAAATAACCTTGTATGGTTTAATGATTTAATTTCAGATGTTTGGAAAAAACCTGCTTTGCCTTTTGTTATGCATGAAGATAACAAAGCAGCCATTGAAATATCTAGATCTGATGCCATTGGACAAAGGTCCAGACACATAGATATAAAATTTAAACATGTGAGACAATTATCTCAGGATGGATTTATCAAAGCAGTGCATTGTGATACTTCAGAACAATTAGCTGACATATTGACAAAGCCTTTACCTTCTAAGCAACACAAATATTTAACTTCTAAGTTGTATGTTTTGTATTGTCCTGAATCTGAGTGTAATTGGTGTTGCATAACGAATCGGCATTTAGAGGGGGATTTGTCAGATATAAATGCCTTATTCTCTAATGTGTAAATAGTATATGAACGGGGTATCAGGGGTTAACTTATTCTTCACTTCTTAATGTATTCATAATTCACCACTCCCACATATAGCTCCACCCATTGTATATATAAGGAGCTACCTACATCCTTTTCCTTGCTTCTATCTGTGAATGTTCAGTGAATATAGAATGCCTATTGTAAATAAAAGGAAATATATTTAAACCTTTAACTCTTACTAATCTTATTGAGTCTGATCCTGAAAATATTGCAATAAAAATAAAGGTATGTCACACTTGCGGATAACTCCCATGTTTTGCCTGAACGCCATAAAATCTTTGTTATGGTCATAGACTAGCGTAGGGCTGCACTCAAACCAGGGGTGGGTTCTACTTACCTTTACTACCGGTTCGCAACACGCATGTGCTCTTCTGCACATGCGCAGAATCTTCCTGATGACTTCGGGGTCGGTGGGTGGAGCCTCCCACCAGTTTTACTACCGGTTCTATAGAACCGGTCTGAACCGGGTCAACCCACCACTGACTCAAACTCAACTTTGTATTTGGATCCTATTCACTGTATGTTCACCAGTTTTAATTCAATATTCCGTTTTAATTTCTGTTTGCCACCTTGTATGCCGCAGGCCCCCCCCGCAAAATATATAATTTAGATCAATATTGAAGGAAAGATCTTTTGTAAGACTAACCCTAAATAAGACAGAGAATGAGAACGAGCTACAAAAAATTCAGTTCTTTGTGATTATTTTACTTGGATGGGCATCCTTTATGATCGTCTGATTAAAAATGATAAGATTTGGAGAGAAAATCCGTCCAGGGACTCTGAAATTTAGTCACAGTGCACCATCTTGTGGCCGATACTCTAATCTATTTAAACTAGATTGTTCTATGAAATGTGCTGCAAAGGCCAATATATATTATATTAATTTTGATCTGTCCTGTTTCTATATCTCTTTATAATTTTTTATCACTGTTAGAATCTCTTGGGAGAAAGATGAACCAAACAAATAAAGCAAGCAAGCAGATTTGGAAGTGAAGATAACTTATTTAAATATTAGTTTCATTTATTTAATTAATAATGGCTTGGCAACTAGGTACCTGCAGAACCAGCTGCTCCACCTGAATTGTCCCAACCTCCTTTTTTTGCAGCCAGGGAGATTTTAAGGACAAAGCTGTTCCAGAGAGAGTACCTTTTCTTCTTATTAGAAGATTATTTTATGCTTTTAAATTTATTGTAAAAATGTTTTAAATTTGTTTTCTAACATATAAGCTAGGTAAAGGTAAAGGTTCCCCTGCACATGCGTGCTAGTTATTTCTGGCTCTAGGGGGCGGTGCTCATCTCCGTTTCTAAGCCGAAGACCCAGTGCTGTCCGAAGACGTCTCCATGGTCATGTGGCCAGCATGACTAAAAGCTGAAGACGCATAGAACACGGTTACCTTCCCACCAAAGGTGGTCCCAATTTTTCTACTTGCATTTTTTACCTGCTTGCGAACTGCTAGGTTGGCAGAAGCTGAGACAAGTAACGGGAGCTCACCCTGTTACACAGCACTAGGGATTCGAACCGCTGAACTGCCAATCTTCTGATCAACAAGCTCAGCTCTTAGCCACTGAGCCACCACGTCCCTGTAACATATAAGCTACCGATGTTCAAATGCTGTAATGTGTCTCTCCCTATAAAGATCAGACTCGCGGAAGCCATATTACTCTATGGAAACAAAAATTGGACTGTTGAAGGAATAGGATAGGAAGAGTGTCAGATGTAAATGCCTTATTCTCTAATGTGTAAATAATGTATATATGGAACATCAGGGGTTAACTTATTCTTTGGACTTTAATGTATTCATAATTTACCACTCCCATTCCTGGCTCCACCCCTTGTATATATAAGGAGCCATCCTCCCCATTTTCCTTGCTTCTATCTTGAATATTCAGCGAATATAGAATGCCTATTATGATTAAAGAGAGATATATTTAAATCTTTAACTTCTATTATATTTATTGAGTCTGATCCTGAAAATATTGCAACAAGCTGGTAGCAGAGGATGGTTAATTGACTCAATAAGTAATTAAAAATGTCCAAGAAAGATAGGCCCAACACCAGGGCCTACAGCAAAGAAATAGAAACTGATCAAGAGATGATCAACGAATCCACTAATGCGATTTCGAGAGAATCCGAAGAATACACCACTGAAGAAGAAGAACTGATGAGTGAAAACAACGACCAGGAAAAAATTGAGATAGAAAATAACGAACTCAGGTCAGAGATATTAAAGATACTAAAAAGCCAAAAGAATGATGAAAGCCTCATCGTGGACCTCCAGGAGATGCTGAGGAACAGCGGAGCAGCGAGAGAGAAAAACGTCATTAAAGAAAAACCCAAAGATCAAAAAACTGTGAGTGAAATGACTACTGAGAAAATAGTTGTAAAAAAGAAAAGATGTGACCTCGCGCGAAATTTTGAACGGCAGCCATCTTGGTTTCAACGAACTTCAAAAGAGAGTGAAGCAGAGCCAATCAAAACGCTCAGTTCAAAATTTCTGGCGCGAAAAACGCTATCAGACGAAGAAAGTGAAAAAGAAGTCTCAAACTCTTCAGATGAACCAAAATCAGAAAGTGAAGACGATTTAACAAAGTCTCAAGTAAAGTCAGCAATGAAAACGCTTTTTGCTGCTTTTGGGCCAAGATTGAAAATCTCCAAGACATCAACGAAGAAGCAAGAAATCAAACCGACAACTCAAAATCTGCACGCTCCCATCCTGACTTCGAAAACGACGACACCCGAGCCCAGAGAGCCATGCCGATTCCGTCCTACACCGCAGACAGAATCGAGTGCCAGCGCACACAAGAGAAAGAGAAGAACCGTCGCCATCACCAAAGCCCCAAAAACCGAGCCAGAGACCGACTCATCTGAAGAGGAGCGGATCGAGAGAGCTGAAATGGAGAGAACCTTCCACAACAGCGCCAAAGAAGAAATGAGCAACGCGCATGTGCAAAACTACGTAGACGGTCCCGAAAGACTTGAACTGGCCAGAGAACCGCGCAGACTCGTTACAAGCATCCCAATGCCGTTCTGTAATTTCCTGCACTTGAGAGACCACGGACTGCCTCAGGTTGTAAGTAATGGACAAAATAATGTGGGGAACTTACCCAGTGACTTCCCAAAACTTAGAATTGATGGCATTAATTTACAAGAGTGGTACCAACAGCTTCAGGTTATTTTCATGAAAGAAAATTTACTATTCTTTATAACTAGTCCTCCAAGAAGACCTTGGACTTTAAAAATAGATTGTTTACATCATAGAGCATTTTTCATAATAATTTCTAGCGTGTCTCCTGCAATGTATCATAGCATCAAACCAAACCTAACTGTATCAGAAATAATTCAATGCATGTTTAATCTATTTCACAGCGATAGCGTAGCCACAACCACAAGAATGTCTAAGGATTTCTTTTCTTCTAGAGTGAAACCAGGGGTTTCTATAAGTGAGCATTTGATAAATCTAAACAAAATAAGAGCTGAGCTGCAATTGAGGGGGGAAGTGATTTCAGATCAAACAATGAAAAGTGTTATTATCAATTCACTTGATCCATCATGGGATAGCTTTATGTCACACTTAGATACCATTAATTTGGGATATTTATCAATAGAAAGTCTATCTAACAAATTGATAGCAGAAGACAATTCAAGAAAAAATCGTTCCAGTAACCAAACAGAACACAAATCTTTTAGGAAAGTAGTCTTTCAAGATAAATATAATGAGGCCTTTAGATGCCACAATTGTGGATCCAGGGAACACAGTAGAAGAGACTGTCCCAAAGTCCCAAGGGAGAGACATAGGCCAGAATATAGGAGCAAATACAATTACAGACGATCTTCCACAGATAGACACAAATATAGAAGTCCACCAAATTACAGAGAAAGTAGAGGGGGTAGAGAAAATTCAAAAGAGAGAAAATCTGGGTCACTAAATGGGCTAAATAAACAAGACAGCACCAGAACACAACAAGATGAGAACAATAATTGGCTTATTGATTCTGGTGCAACAAATCACACCACTAACAACAAAAGTATATTAACTTCATTTACAGAAGATAAGTTTGTGATAAAGGTAGCTAATCAAGAAAAGGTTCAAGTATTAGGCAGAGGAAATGTGACCTTGCCTGGTTTAGGGAAAATAGAGGGGGTATTATTAATCCCAGAAATACCTCACAACATACTGAGTGCTATAAAACTAAGCAGAGAATCTGACATCAATATAGTTTTCTCAAAGGGGAAAGCAACTATAGAAAAGAACAAAACAAATGTAGGTACTGTGATGATAAAAGGGGGTCTACCCTATCTGATAACCAAAGAAAGATGGTTACATAACATTGATTCAAATATGGAAGATTGTATTGAAGCAGATGATGAAAATGTCAGTAACAGTGACAATGATGAATGTAAAATAACTCATGATAACAAAAATACACACAATGAGAAGAAACCAAAAATAGGTAAACCAATTCATGATGAGTGTGCTCACATCTTACATAGGAAGTTAGGACATGCAAGCTTTCCCGTAGTACAAAAAATGACTGAACACGCAGAAGGTGTCAAAATAAAAAATTGTGAAAATTATTTGGAATGCTCAGTAGGTAAATCCACCAAACTAAAAACCAGTCCCAGACCAAAAAAATCTAACAGATCAACTAACAATATTTTTGATTTGGTACATATGGACTTAGTTGGTCCATTAACTCCATCAATTACCTATAGAAAACGTTACTTCCTAACAATAGTGGATGATTACAGTCGCTATGGTTTTGTTTACACATTAAAGCACAAGGATGAAACCTTTCAGAAATTTAAGGAATTCTACAAACGCATAGAAACACAGCATAATATCAGAATAAAACAAATTATGACAGATAGGGGATGTGAATTCATGTCTAAAGAATTCTCCCAATGGTTAAAGGATAGAGGGATGCTACATTTCACGTCCAATCCATTTTCTGCATTTCAAAATGGGATTGCAGAGAGAAAGAATTCCACACTACAAACCATGATTAGATGCACATTAGAGGATGCTGGTTTAGGCAAACAATTTTGGTCAGAAGCCTTACATTATTCAAATTACACTCAAAATAGAACATGGTCCAGTATTGTGAATAAGACACCATATGAGGTGATGTACAATAGAAAACCCAAATTAGCACACATGCACATATTTGGAGTTACTGCAGACGTACACATACCTAAACAATTGAGAAGAAAGGGAGAAAACGTATCCAGGAGATTAAGATTCATGGGATACGAAACTGGAACCAAAGGGTACAGATTCATTGATAATAATAACAAATTTATAGTATCCAGAACAGCTGTGTTCCATGAGCAGGCCAATTGGTCTAAATTGCACCTTAATGAAATATTTCCTAATAAAAGCAAAGATAATATATCTTGCGAGGAAGGAACAACAGAAAATCAAAATATTAACAAAAGTAAGAACAAAACCAAAACTTGGACAAATAGTCAGCATAAAATAAAGACAGACACATTAACAAAAAAGGAAGCCAGATATTTGCATGACAACCATAGCAAACCTGAAAGAAATATTAGAAACAATAGAAACCAAATACCAAATAAATACAAAGATTACATAATGCATATGGATGGAGAACAAATAACACCTAATACATATGAGGAAGTATTGAAACTTCCCCGTGAAGAAAGAGAAAAATGGGAACTAGCTATGGAAAAAGAGATGGAAAGTTTACAAGAATTAAATGTATTTACACCTGCGATCGCACCTAAGGATAAAACAATTATAGGTACCAGGTGGATTTATAAAATTAAGAATTTGGAAGGAGGTAATACCTTATACAAGGCCAGACTAGTTGCACAAGGTTATGCACAAAAATATCCAGAAGACTATACTGACACTTATTCACCAACAGTGAGAACAGAGAGTGTCAAAACAGCTCTTGTAGTAGCATCTGCACTCAATCTGGACGTGTTTCAATATGACATACAGACTGCATACTTACACGCAAAATTAGATAAGGAAATATATGTAAGAGCACCACACAGTCAATACACTAATAAGAACGAAATTTGGTTATTAAATAAGAGTTTGTACGGATTGAAGCAATCTGGCAAAAGATGGTACGATTGTTTGGTAAAAGTACTTAAGACCATGGATTTCAACGCCACCACTGCTGATAACTGTTTCTTTGTAAAAAAGAGTAATGATCATATTGAATTTGTATTAATTTATGTGGATGATATTTTATATATTGGAAAGCATAAAGAGAGCAGGGAAATCTTTGTAAATAAGTTAAACGAACATTTCTCATTGAAATCACTAGGTAGAGTGAATAAATACCTTGGTGTACAAATTAACAAAACTAAAAGGGGATTCAAACTTACTCAGAAAGATAAAATTATTGAACTCCTAAACAAATGTAACTTAAATAATGCCAAAACATGTGACACACCTATGCAAACTGATTTTCTTAGAAACACTGATGAATCTTCCCCTGAGTTTAAAGACAACACATTTTACAGATCAGTTATAGGTTCACTCCTTTATATATCTAATTGGACTAGGCCAGATATTGCATTACCTCTCAATTTATTGTCAAGATATGTTAGCAAACCAACCTTGTATCATTGGGAAGCTGTCAAAAGAATTTTAAGATATCTGAAAAGTACATTAGATTTTTGTTTAATATTGGAACCAAATAATGACAAAGAACCAAAAATTACTTGTTATGCTGATGCAGATTGGGCTGGTGATACATCATGCAGAAAGAGTACCTCTGGTTATGTTTTTCTATTGAACGATTGTCCAGTTTATTGGTATACTGGTAAACAAGAACTTGTAGCCACTTCTACCACAGAAGCGGAATATGTTTGCCTGTCTAAAGCTGCAAATAACCTTGTATGGTTCAATGATTTGATCACAGATGTTTGGAAGAAACCTACTTTACCATTTATTATGCATGAAGACAATAAAGCGGCCATTGAAATATCTAGATCCGATGCAATTGGACAAAGGTCCAGGCATATTGATATAAAATTTAAGCACGTGAGACAACTATCTCAAGACGGATTCATCAAAGCAATACATTGTGATACTTCTGAACAATTAGCTGATATATTAACAAAACCCTTACCTTCTAAACAACACAAATATTTAACTTCTAAATTATATGTATTATATTGTCCTGAATCTGAATGTAACTGGTGTTGTATAACGAACCGGCATTTAGAGGGGGATTTGTCAGATGTAAATGCCTTATTCTCTAATGTGTAAATAATGTATATATGGAACATCAGGGGTTAACTTATTCTTTGGACTTTAATGTATTCATAATTTACCACTCCCATTCCTGGCTCCACCCCTTGTATATATAAGGAGCCATCCTCCCCATTTTCCTTGCTTCTATCTTGAATATTCAGCGAATATAGAATGCCTATTATGATTAAAGAGAGATATATTTAAATCTTTAACTTCTATTATATTTATTGAGTCTGATCCTGAAAATATTGCAACAAAGAGTCTTGACACACTTGAAATTTGGTATTGGAGAAGACTCCTGAGAACATCGTGGATGGCCAAGAAAACAAACAAATGGATTACTGGACAACTCAGTCCAGAGTTCTCACTTGAGATATAAACGATCAGACTCAAATTATCCTACTTTGAATACTTTATGCAAAGATTTAGCAGTCTCTGGAAAAAACTGCAGTGAGGGATCCTTGGTGCTCTGGAGTTTTTTTTTGCAAACATTTCATTACCAAACTAAGTAACATCATCAGTGCTAGTAAGGAGTGGGGATTGTTGTTTATATTCTAGTAGTGTCACCATATAAAGGTCACCAACACCTTTATATTCTAAAGGTGTTGGTGACCACCTTTAAAGCGCTCCATGGCTTAGGGCCAGGGTACTTACGGGACCGCCTTCTGCCACCAATTGCCTCCCACCGGCCGGTTCGCTCCCACAGAGAGGGCCTTCTCAGGGTGCCGTCAGCCAGACAATGTTGGCTGGCGACTCCCAGGGGGAGAGCCTTCTCTGTGGTGGCACCTACCCTCTGGAACGATCTACCTCCAGAGATACGAGTGATCTCAGACCTCCGGACTTTTCGTCGGGCCCTAAAAACTTACGTTTTTCAGCTAGCCGGGCTGGCCTGATTCCATGTTGGTTTTAACGTTTGATTGATTTTAATTGATATGTTTTAAATTTATGGGCCAAATTCTATCTAATTAGTTTTAAATAATTATTTTAACTTTTGTACAAATGTTTTTATCTTGGCTGTTCACCGCCCTGGGTCCGAAAGGAGGAAGGCGGTATACAAATTTAATAAATAAAATAGTGCAGGGGTGTCGAACTCAATTTCAGTGAGGGATGCATCAGGGTTGTGTTTGACTTCGGAGGGGGGGGGGCGGTATGTGTGTGTGGCCGGGGTGGGAATGGCCAGTATGACGTCACTTATGTTGGGGACACCTGTGGTGGCCTGAGCACTCTGCCAGTGAAAACAGACTCCCCCGCAGCCCCCTGAGCTCCATTTTCACTGGCGGAGGACTGCAGGAGGCCGTTGCAGCCGAAAATGGAGCCTGGCCCTCCCGAGCTCTGTTTTCGCTGGCAGAGGCACCGTGGGCCGGTCCTTCGCTGTTTCCAGTGCAGCCCCATGAGCCAGATCTAAGCATCCCGTGAGCCGCATCTGGCCCGTGGGCCTTGAGTTTGACACCCCTGTTCTAGTGGCATGTCCTGTCAATAGAATTGAGAGCAATCCCCACTCCCTTCCAGCACTGATGTTACCTAGTTTGGGTAATGAAACATCTGCAAGAAAGAAAAAAACCCTAAGATCAGAGCACACCATGAGCACATCTTCATTTCAACCCTTGAGCTACAAATATTCTCCTTTAAAGGCTATAATTTTGGGAAAGGTGGAAGAGAAAAACAATCAGCAGTGAAGTGGATGGACTCAGTCGCAGTGGTGATGGGGACACAATCCAACGACTTAAATTAAGAACAGGTTAGGGTCAGTTGATCATCATCACCAGGGGTGGGTTCTAATTTTTTTTACCACCGGTTCTGTGGGCGTGGCTTATTTTGTGAGCGTGGCTTGATGGTCATGTGACAATTATTTAGGATTTAGCAGAGGTACCAGGCTTTTAACTGCTTGCAAAGCTGTACCGATCTACCCATTTATTTTTGCAGGTACTGATCTACTCATGTATTTTTCAGGCACTGATCTACTCATGTATTTTTGCAGGCACTGGTCTACCCATTTATTTTTGCAGGCACTGATCTACTCATGTATTTTTGCAGGCACTGATCTACTCATGTATTTTTGCAGGCACTGATCTACTCATGTATTTTTGCAGACACTGGTCTACTCATGAATTTTTGCAGGCACTGGTCTCATGAATTTTTGCAGGCACTGATCTACTCATGTATTTTTGCAGGCACTGATCTACTCATGTATTTTTGCAGGCACTGATCTACTCATGTATTTTTGCAGGCACCGGTCTACTCATTTGTTTTCTTTTAACATTGATCAGCTGTAGGGCGGCCCTTTGAAGCCCCGCGGCAAGAGTTTAAACAGTTTTTTCCCTCTAGCCATCAGCTGGGACTCAGGAGGCAGCAATAGATTGGGGGTGGGGCCAAATAATAGGTAAGAATAATGTGGGGGGTGGGTGGGTGGGCTCAGGAGAGCGGGGGGTCATATCGTCACCGCTACAGGCTCGGGAGAACCGGGCCGAACCGGGAGGAACCCACCACTGATCATCACACTCACTGTGCTTTGGTAGTTCAGATCACAGTTCATTTAGTGACCATTCAAATTACAACAGCCCTGAAAAAAATGACTAATGTCCATTTTTCACACTCACGACCGTTGCAGCATCTTCAGGGACACGTGATCAAAATTCAGACGCTCGGCAGCTGGTTCATATTTGTGACGGGTTGCAGTGTCCTGAGGATACGGGATCAGCTTTTGCCACCTTCTGACAAGCAAAGTCAATGGGGGAAGCCAAATTCACCTAACAATGATGTGACTTAACAACGGCAACGATTCACAGTGGCAAACAAGCTCATAAAATAGGGCAAAACTCACTTAAGATAACGTGTCATTTAGCGACATACATTTTGGGCTCAGTTGTGGTCGTAAGCTCCCCTTTCTGAAGAGTTTATCTCATTCTACATTCTTTGGATAAAGTAATATGCTTTCATAATTTTTTTTAGAAAAGCCTTGCATACAAACCCCTTAACTAAACCTGCTGGAAATCCTGTTGCTCTTAAACCCTTTGGAGTTTGCATCAGTAAGGAAAAGTCGCTTGTTCCTACTCCAAATTATTCTCTTTATTTGCTGATCTCCCCCCTCCCCGCCTTCCACACCGATTCCAAAAAAAAGGGGGAAAAAAACCTATTCCCAAATCCAGTGTCATTTTAATCTACATTTCGGGGGCTTGTCTTCAAATGAGAGGAACTTGGGACTCCAAAAATGCCTCTCATCCCATTTTCAAATGAGCTGTTCTTTCTTTTATCACAGAAGCAATGAAATGTGCCAAGAATTGGGGAGGGTCTTTCCAGTTTTGAACAAGGTGCACTAGGTCAGGGGGTCACCAACCTTTCGGACCTCAGGGACCACTAAATTCATAATTTTAAATCCCGCGGACTACTAATATGATCTGCCTAATGACTGGCTGGGTGGGCATGGCTAGGTGGTCATGTGACTGGGTGGGCATGGCTAACTCAATGTCACTCATGTCAAGGGGCACCTCGCCAACCTCTACTCACCCCTCCCCTCCCAGCCACTCCTCGCCTCCCTGCCCAGGCTCCTTAGGGCCCCAACAGGAAGCAGTTGTTGGAGCCAAGCAGTCACCACAAGAAAGAGTTGGCAAAACAGCTCAGTTCAAATTGGATTTGACCGAGAAGGAGGCTCAGCAGAAGCACCTCACTCAGGACTAGGAGCATAGGCTTTCCAAGCAGAGGGAAGATCTGCAGGAGTGCAAGTCCAGGTACCGGCGCCTGGAGGCTCAGCGGACTGAGATGGTCAGCCAGTTCCAGGACATGATGCAGTCCCACTGGAACAAGGCCCTTCGGCTCCTTGCCACCAGTTTATTTATTATTTATTAGTTCGATTTATATGCCGCCCTTCTCCGGAGACTCAGGGTGGCTTACAATGTGTTAAGCAACAGCCTTCATACTTTTGTATATACCTGCTTAGTAGGGCTTTTTGCCCCCCACTCCCCAGCGGTGTTCTATTTTATACAAAACCAGCTTATTGCCCCCACAATCCGGGTCCTCATTTTACCTACCTCGGAAGGATGGAAGGCTGAGTCAACCTTGAGCCTGGTGAGAATTGAACTCGCAGTAATTGCAGGCAGCTGGCAGCTAAGTGCTACTTTAACAGCACTTTAATCCGCTGCGCCACCAAGGTTCTTCCCTCTAGCCTTCACCCAAAACCTCGCACCAGGAGGCTGGAGCAGACCCCAAGTTGGAATTTCTGTCCCCCTCTGACCCACACAAAAAGACCCCGAAGGGGGAGATTCTCTGCAGCAACACAATCGTTCATTGCACATATCCGGCCCAGGGGCCATAGTTTGAGGATCCCTGATTTAGTGCAATATTAAAAAAATGCCAATAATTTTTCTGTGGACCACCAAAATTTTCTTGTGGACCACCAGTGGTCCACGGACCACCAGTTGGGGACCGCTGCACTAGATCACCCACTTTTCTGCAAAAGAGAAGGCTCACACAATCCCAAAGCTTCTGATTACAGATAGTCCTTGACTTACAAACGTTTGTTTAGTGACTGTTTGAAATTGAAAAGGCACTAAAAAAAGTGACATGTGATTGTTTTCACCCCAGTGATGGGCTCCAAATTTTTTAACAACCGGTTCTCTGCCTTAATGACTGGCTGGGTGGGCGTGGCTGGGTCATGTGACTGAGTGGGTGTGGCCAACTCTACATCACTTGTGTGGGTGGTATCTGTATGGCGGGGCCAGCCAGGTGGTCCGATTTGCCGGTTCTCTGAACCGCACACAATCGGAACAACCGGTTTGGGCGAACTGGTCCGAACCGGCAGCAGCCCACCTCTGTTTCACCCTTATGACCGTTGCAGCATTCCCATGGTCACATGATCAGAATTCAGATGTTTGGCAACTGGCTCGTATTTATGACTGTCGCAGTGTCCCAGTCTCATGTGATCCCCTTTTGTGACCTTCCGACAAGCAAAGTCAATGGGGAAGCCAGATTCACTTAACAACTGTGCTACTAAGTTAACAACTGCTGCGATTCGCTTAACCATTGTGGCAAGAAAGGTCGTAAAACAGGGCGAAACTCGCTTAACAACTGTTTCACTTGAGAATAGAAATTTGGAGCTCAGTTGGGGTTGTAAATTGAAGACCACTTTATATCCTTCAGAATCATCAGAGTGACACTCTTAATGGAGAAAACCTGACAGAAATCCAGACGAAAATCCTCCAATTTCAATATTACTTTACTTTTTTTTTAGAAGGCACATTTATGTCTGTCAGGCTTTGTTGTTGCTATGGCTTAGCGGTTCAAGCAAAAATCAGATCCAAACCTTTATGCCGGTGCTAAACTCCATCGAATTACATTAACCGAATGCAAAACAATTCAGGATGATTTGATAGGCTGGGAAGCCACACCGATAAAACATCGCACTCTAGGTTCGTTTTGCCTCGAATTGTTGGCTGCTAAACATTTCTCCGATAGCATTTTTATTAGAAAAATCAAAATTGAATTCAGTGGGAGGTAATGGATCGATAAAAGTTAAGGAAAAATCCACCCCATCAGTTGAAGGTTAGCTTGTTACTTTCCCTAAAAAACAGATTTTAGCAGAGTGCTTCGTTTTAGAGTAGATTATTGACAGTCTGGGCACAAAAGGACAATTGTAACTCTCCCTCTCTCTCATTTCTTCAATTGGTTGTGTAACAGTTAGCAGAGAATGCAGGGTTAAATCCTGGCAGCCTCTAGCTTGTCCTTCAGGCAGTATTCTGAATGATGAGAGCTATGCCTTGGCCACCTCCGATGCAAGCAGAACCCACGGCGTATTTAGCTTTACGGCGCCTACAACAAACCAAGAGAATAGCAATTATGAACAAGATTCAAGAAGAGACTGAACTGCCATCTGTCAGAAATGGTGTAGGCAGTGGTGGGATTCAAGTAATTTAACAACCAGTTCTCTGCCCTAATGATTTCTTTCAACAACCAGTTTGCCAAACTGCTCAGAAAGTTAACAACCGGTTCTCCCGAAGTGGTGCGAACTGGCTGAATCACACCATTGGGTGTAGGGCAGTGACGGCTAACCTTTTTGCCATCGCGTGCCAGGAGAGGGGGGAGCGCAGGGGGGTGCATGCCCACACCCATAATTTTATGCGCCCTGCCCCCATGTATGTGTGCACAACCCACCCACCCCCTGCTCCTGGCACGCAATGGCCCGGTAGGCCTGTTTTAGACAGCAAAAAATGGGCCTTCCGATCCCACCAGAAGTTGCCAAACAGGCTAATTTCCAGCCTCTGGAGGACCTCCGGGGGGGATGGGGAAGGCTGTTTTCACCCTCCCCAGACTCCTAGAAAGGCTCTGGAGCCTGGGGAGAGAGAAAAACGGGCCTTCCCCACCACCCCGAGGCCCTCCAGAGGCAGGAAATAGCCTGTTTCCCTACTTCTGATGGGCCCAGAAGGCCCAAAAATCAGCTGTCCGGTACCATAGGTTTTCCATCACTGGTGTAGGGTCTCCTGCTTGGGTGGGGGGTTGGACTACATGACCTACAACGCCCCTTCCAATGCTGTTAATCTGTAATCTTCAAATCCCACATTAGGATGACCTCATAATTGATTCTACATTTCAAATCAGCTGGACTGAATTTTTTTTTTTTTTAATTTACCCACCACTTTGGAATCGAGAAGGATTCCAAAGTGATGGAGAAAATGCACATTATAGGATGGCAACACTTCAACAGGGCTGGGAAAACCGCTTCAAAGGCCTAAAAGTGATACGAATCTGTTGAATCAGCTTTCAAGGATTTAGAGAATAGTTGGCTTTGCCGCAAACTGAATCAAAGGTTGCTTGATTCAGCTCAGAGTTTCTAATGACTGACGTGTGGCTGTGGCTTTTTAAAATGCTTTTTAACAGAATGGGGTGGAATTTGCAGGCAAAATGGAGAATATTTGCCCGTTTTCAGAAAGTTAAGAGATACTAGACTACTCAAGAGCCTAACTGTTCTTAGAGTAAGGTTACATTTGCAGGCAGAATTCCTGCAAGCGGTTTTTGGGATGATTAAGAAAAAAAACCAGTGATTTTTTTCCTATTGTTTGATAGACAATTTCTCTCTAAGAAAAATGTGTGACAGATGTGGTCCTTGGTTAGAATTATAAGAGACTACAAAAGATAGGCACATACGTTTTGAAAGCAAGCAACCTAAAACTTAATTTTCAAAACGAAATTGCCTACAAATTCTTTATTTTGGGGGATAATCAGATGAAGTGTTTCAGTCATTAAACCAGTGGTGAAATCCAAATTTTTTTACTACAGGTTCTGTGGGTGTGGTTTGGTAGGCATGGCTTAGGCATGGCAGGGGAAGGATACTGCAAAATCTCCATTCCCACCCCCTTTGGGCCCAGCCAGAGGTGGTATTTGCTGGTTCTCCGAACTGCTCAAAATTTCCGCTACCGGTTCTCCAGAACCTGTCAGAACCTGCTGAATTTCATCCCTGCATTAAACAGTTTGTATATTCAACCAGCCATCACCAACCAGTAAAATGATGGTACTTATAGATAGGACGTAACAGAATAACGGAGTTCGAAGGGACCTCAGAGGTCTTCTAGTCCAACCCCCCGCTCAAGCAGGAGACCCTATGACAGTGATGGCTAACCTTTTTGCCATTGCATGCCAGGAAGGCGGGGCAGGGGAGGTTCACGCACGTGTGCCCACACCCATAATTCTATGTGCCCCACCCTGCGCACGCATGCCCAACCCCCCCTCCCCCCTTGCTCCTGGCCTGTTTTTCTTTGTCACCCGGCTCCAGATCCTCTCTATGCATCTGGGGAGGGCGAAAACAGCCTTCCCCACCTACCCCCAGGCCCTCCGGAGGCAGAAAACAGCCTGTTTCCCTACTTCTGGTGGGCCCAAAAGGCCTGAAAATCAGGTGGCCGGCACGCACATGCGTGCCAGAGCTGAGCTGGCGTGCCCACTGATATGGCTACACGTGCCACCTGTGGCATGCATGCCATAGGTTCGCCATCACGGCCCTATGACATTTCAGACAAAAGGTTGTTCAATCTCTTCTTAAAAACCTCCAGTGATGGAGCACCCACAACTTCTGGAGGCAAGTCGTTCCACTGATTGATTGTTCTCACTGTCAGGAAATTTCTCCTTAGTTCTAGATTGGATGCTTCCTTGATTAGTTTCCATCCATTGCCTTTTGTCCTGGCTTCAGGTGCTTTGGAAAATGTATTGACCCCCTCTTCTTTGTGATAGCCCCTTAGATATTGGAACATTGCTGTTATGTCTCCCTTAGTCCTTCCTTTCACTAGACTAGACATACCCAATTCCTGCAACCGTTCTTCATATGTTTTAGCCTCCAGTCCCCTAAACATCTTTGTTGCTCTTCTCTGCACTCTTTCTAGAGCCCCAACATCTTTTTTTAAATCGTGGCAACCAAAACTAAATGCAGTATTCCAAATGTGGTTTTATCAAGGTAGTACAAAGTGATACTAGCCTTTCACAAGACCTTGATTATACCTACATGCTTCAAACTTCTCAGTCTGCAGTAGGAATACAAAGGGAGCAGTTATGTTTTTCATCAGAGTGTCTAATTCCAACTACCGTATTTTTCAGACTATAAGATGCTCCGGACTATAAGACCCACCTACCTTTTTTGGTGAGGAAAACAAGAAAAAGAAATCTGCCTCTGCCTCTTAGCAATTTTGCCTCATTGCAGCAAACAGCAAACAGCCTGCTTTACTTTCATTTTCGTTTTCAGCATAGCTTGATTAGCACAAGAAAAAAAAAAATCTGCTCCCAGCAATTTACCTCCTTGCAGTAAGCAGCAGAGGCCGGGGCAGCAATAGGCAATGGCAATCCCTGCAGCCTGAAACAGCTGAGAGTCGGGAGGCCGATCCAAGGGACAATCAACTTGTGCTAATTAGGCTGTGCTGAAGCTGAAAGGAGCTGTTTCTTCTTGTTGCTTGCTGCAAGGAGGTAAATTGCTGGGAGGGAGAGGCCCTAGGGTGGGGGCCAGTGGGTGGGCCGGGCTACATTCAGTGTATTAGACGCAACCAAATTTTCACCCCCTTTTAGGGGGGGAGGACGGTGCGTCTTATACTCCGAAAAATACGGTACGAACATTCTTTCCAGAATATTAAGAAGAAACAAAAGAAAAAGTTTTCTTTGTGTGTTTATCCACCTTAGTTCGTGAACCAGATGACTCGTGATCCTGGAGCCCGAAGCCGCCAAAGGGTGACCCAAAGCGATGGCTCCTCCATTGACGTTGGTCTTCTCGGGGTCCAGACCCAGAACCTTTTCCACTGATAAGTACTGCGGTGCAAATGCTTCATTAACCTGGAGACACACCAGACAGGCACGTTAGAAATATCTCAAATTGGGGGCTGCTGTGATTTGCTGATTTGAATTATCCTCAAAACTGGTTCTTGTATCTGGAAAAAGCAAAGGGAATGCAGCTTTCCTTGGGAACAGGAGAAATCAGAGATCAAAATCATATGTTAAAAAAACCCCAATCCACCAGGATCATATACTGGGTAGAACTCAATTGTCTTCAAGAATGGTCAAATAGCTGTTCTGTCTATAGAGGTAATCTTTGACTTATAACCATTCATTTAGCAACCGTTTAACGTCACAATGGCATTGAAAAATGGACTCACAATCGGTCCCTGCACTTATTGTTGCTGGTATCCTTATGATTTATACTGACTGTTTCCTAATATGATTTGATTGCTTATTTGTTCCCTATGACTATCATTAAGTGTTGTACCTTATGATTCTTGATGAATGTATCTTTTCTTTTATGTACTCTGAGAGCGTATGCACCAAGACAAATTCCTTGTGTATCCAATCACACTTGGCCAATAAAGAATTCTAATTCTAATTCTAATTCTAATTCTAATTCTAATTCTATTCTATTCTATTCTATTCTATTCTAGAAGAAGAAGAAGAAGAAGAAGAAGAAGAAGAAGAAGAAGAAGAAGAAGAAGAAGAAGAAGAAGAAGAAGAAGAAGAAGAAGAAGAAGAAGAAGAATGCACCAAGACAAATTCCTTGTGTGTCCAATCACACTTGGCCAATAAAGAATTCTATTCTATTCTATTCTATTCTATTCTATTCTATTCTATTCTATTCTATTCTATTCTATTCTATTCTATTCTATTCTATTCTATTCTATTCTATTCTATTAGAAGAATGCACCAAGACAAATTCCTTGTGTGTCCAATCACACTTGGCCAATAAAGAATTCTATTCTATTCTATTCTATTCTATTCTATTCTATTCTATTCTATTCTATTCTATTCTATTCTATTCTATTCTATTCTTTTTTTTTTTTAAATACTTTATTGAATTTTCTAATTTTTAAAAAGACAATGTACAATCACAATCTTGATCCGAGGTGCAATGTTTACGCATTTCATAGATCAAACATTAAATGAATTCCATCCATAGTTATACAATATGCAGTTCTATACAATTCTCTACATTTCTATACAATTAAGTCCATTTCGAGTGTCTAACAGATCGTAGCCTATTATCATATTTCTATCCTATTCTTTAACCAATTATACCATATTCCCCATACTTCGTGGTACTTAAAGTTCTCTTCGTTTTTTAGCTCGCTCGTCAATTTGGCCATCTCTGCGCACTCTAGAATTTTATTTATTAATGTTTCTTCAGAGGGGGTAGAGTTGGATTTCCAGAGTTTCGCAAAGGCTAATCTAGCCGCAGTAATAATTTGAATTGCCAGTTGGGTTTTATTGTTGTCGAGACCATCTTCAATCATACCTAAGAGGAAGGATTCCGGAGCCAGGGCTATCTCTTGTCCCATTATTTCCGAGAGCCAGAGTCGGATCTTTAACCAAAACTTTTTGGTCTCAGGGCAAGTCCACCACAGATGATAAAAGGTGCCGACCGTCTTTCCAAATTTCCAACATAAAGCAGAGGAATTTGGAAATATTTTGGCCAGCCTGTCCGGGGCTAGGTACCACCTATGCAACATTTTGTAGTGATTTTCCCTGAATGTTACGGATTTCGTTATTTTGAGATTTCTGTTCCAAGCTATCTCCCAATCATTGAAATTAAGGCCATATCCTAAATTTTTCTCCCAAATGCTTAGCTGATTTTTAGCTATCTTCTCGGCTCTATCCTCATCTAATATAAAGTTATAGATTTTCGATAGCATTTTCTTATCTGGTCCCCAAATAATTTTGTCAAAATATCCATATTTCATTTCAATACCACATTTATCTCTATCTTCTTGAAATCTAGACTTAATCTGAAGATATTTCCACCAATCCAGAATAAACCCCTGGTCCCTCAGTACTTCCAAGGGTTTGAGCTTCCCTTCTTCATCCAAGATATCCTTATATGTGCCCATTTTATAGTTCCCTCTTCTATTTGGGGCCACTAGAGCATCCATAATCGACAACCAGCTAGGAACCTTGGTATATATCTTCTGTCTAATTTCCAGCCACGTACGGATCAATGTCTCTCTAATTTTATGTTTATAGAAATGAGTTTTCTTCCTATCCTTTATGTCCCAGAGGTAAGCGTGCCATCCTTCAAGGAGATCGTGTCCTTCTAGTGTCAAAATTCTACCTTCTTGTAATTTGATCCACTCCTTTATCCAAATTATTTTTGCCGCCTTTTGATATAACTCCCAGTCAGGGAGCCCGAACCCTCCCAAATTTCTTTTCCCTTGAAGTGTCTTGAGAGAAATCCTCGATTTCTTACCCTCCCACAAAAAATTCCTGATATGTTTATTCAGATCCGAATATTTATTCTATTTTATAGAATATTTATTCTATTCTATTCTATTCTATTCTATTCTATTCTATTCTATTCTATTCTATTCTATTCTATTCTATTCTATTCTATTCTATTCTATTCTATTCTATAAGAAGAATGCACCAAGACAAATTCCTTGTGTGTCCAATCACACTTGGCCAATAAAGAATTCTATTCTATTCTATTCTATTCTATTCTATTCTATTCTATTCTATTCTATTCTATTCTATTCTATTCTATTCTATTCTATTCTATTCTATTCTATTCTATTCTAGAAGAAGTATGCACCAAGACAAATTCCTTGTGTGTCCAATCGCACGTGGCCAATAAAGAATTCTATTCTAGTCTATTCTTATGACTGTCATAGCATCCCCAAGGTCATGTGATCAAAAGTTGAGCACTTGGCAACCGGCATGCGTTTATGATTGTTGTTGCGTGTTGGGGGGGGGGTCATGTGATTACCTTTTGCGGTCATCTAAGCTGGCTTCCAAGAAGCAAAGTCAATGGGGGAAGCTTGATTCGCTTAACCACTGTGTGATTCACATAACAACTGCAGTGATTTGCTTAACGACTGTGGCAATAAATGTCGCAAAATCAGAGGCGATTCACTTAACAATCCAACTTGGTCAGCAATGGAAATTCTGGTCCCAATTGTGATTGTAGGTTAAGGACTACCTATACCAGTGATGGCCAACCTTTTTGCCACTGCATGCCAAAAGCGTGTGGAGGGTGTGTGTGGGGTTTTTTCATGCATGGGGGTGCCCATACCCATAATTCTATGTGCCCCGCCCCCCGTGCATGTACGCGTGACCACCATCCCCATGCTCCCCCTGCTTTTGGCACATGATGGCATGATGGGCCCACTAGGCCCGTTTTTTGCTCTCCCCAGGCTCCAGAGCCTCTCTAGGAGCCTGGGGAGGGCAAAAATGGCCTTCCCCACCACCCCTAGAGGCCCTCCGGAGGCCGAAAACGGCCCGTTTGCTGACTTCCAGAAGTCCCACCGATTGTTCTGCCTCAGCTCCGGATCCCAAGGAGTGTGACACACACAAAGCTCCAAAAACTCCGTTTAATATAAACAGACCCCTTCCAAAATGCAGGCTTTCAGTACAAATGTCCTTATCAGCCTGCTATGAATTACAAAGAATAAACAAAGTCCGACAAGGGTTGGCAAAATGCTCTGCGTAGAAATTAAACGTTGTTTCCAGCAGCGTGTGCTATCTGTGAGCGAACTTAAATAGGCTAAGGGAGTGGCCAATTAGTCCCAAGCCTTACTCTCGAGGAGACCCTCTCCTGAGTAGCCACTCCTGCCTTTTGGCAGCCCTGCGTGCTCAAGCATTGAGAAGAGGCTCCTCCACTTGACTCTCTTCACTTGAAGGATCCTCTGGAGGTTCTGAAGGCCCTGGCTGAGTCTCTGCCTCTGGCACCACATCCTCTTCAGCCTCCTCGCTGTCTGACTCAAGCGCCGCCTGCACAGGCTGCTGGCGCGACACCACACCAGCCTCCTTGTCATCGGGATAAGCCACAATCCGTGCAGGCCGCTGGCGGGCCACAACACTGATATGGCTTGCATGTCCACCGATATGGCTCCGTGTGCCACCTGTGGCACGCGTGCCATAGGTTCGCCATCACGGACCTATACTTTTGACATCATATTTTAAGTTTTTAATTTCTGGGCAAGATCACATAGGGTAAGGAAGAGCTCCGTTTTCCTTTGCATCACACTAAAGAAATTGAACTGCGCAACTTACCGTATTGTGCCAGTACTATAGACATTATTATTTCTATGCAATTTTTACGCATAACCCTCGGACTCTGTCTCAGTACTACAGAGAAGGCAGAGAAATGCAGAATGTTCTATGGAGATTCTCAGTCTTACAGAGGTCTTAGTTGTCTCAAAGGTGCTTTTTTTTTTTTAAAAAAAAAAAAGGCAACTGGACAGTCATTTCAGTTGCTTTTTTTTTTTAAGCACCTTTGAGACAGAGAAATACAGGTATACCAGCGAGGAAAACTAACTATTAATCACTGATCATCTCAAGGATCCACACAGGAAGGCAAATTTCATATGTTGTAGGACAGGGGTCCCCAACTCGTGGGGCTGCAGCCCACTACCAGGCTGTGAACTGTTCCAAACTGGGCTGCGGAAGTGGCGGGTAAGCGTATGCGAATCCCCACACACTTGCACAGGTAGTGGGTGAGCGCCAGGGGTGGGTTTCAGCAGGTTCTGACCAGTTCTGGAGAACCGGTAGTGGAAATTTTGAGTAGTTGGGAGAACCGGTAGTAAAAATTGTGACTGGCCCCGCCCCCATCTATTCTCTGCCTCCCGAATCCCAGCTGATTGGGAGGAAATGGGGATTTTGCAGTAACCTTCCCCTGGATTGGGGAGGGAATGGAGATTTTACAGCATCCTTCCCCTGCCATGGCCAAGCCACACCTACCAAGCAACGCCCACAGAACCGGTAGTAAAAAATTTTGAAACCCACCATTGGTGAGCACATGCACACCAGGGGTGGGGTCTAGTTTTTTTTACTACCGGTTCTGTGGGCGTGGCTTATTTTGTGGGCATGGTTTGATGGTCATGTGACAATTCTTTAGGATTTAGCAGAGGTACTGGTCTACCAGGCTTTTAAACTGCTTCCAGAGCTGTACCAGTCTACCCATTTGTTTTTGGAGGCACTGGTCTACCACCAAACTGCCTTTTACCACTGATCAGCTATAGGGCGGCCCTTTGAAGCCCCGCGGCAAGAGTTTAAACAGTTTTTTTCTTTCTAGCCCATCAGCTGGGACTCAGGAGGCAGCGAACAGATTGGGGGCGGGGCCAAATAAAAGGTAAGAATAACGCGGGGGCGGGGGGGCCCAGCTCCCGAACAAAGAGAACCGGTTCGGTGACATCATATCGTCACCACTACCGGCTCGGCAGAACCGGGCCGAACTGGGAGGAACCCACCACTGTTGCACACGTGCTCCTTTTGCGCGAGTGGAGGGCGCGGATGCACAAATGGAGTTGCGCTTGCACTTTTGCCTGCCTCTTGCGTGGAACCATCCCCTTCTCCCCCCACTCCTGCTCGTCTGCAAAGCTGGAAAGGTTGGGACCTCTGCTATAGGACATGTCAGCTGCCGTAGAGAAACTGGGACTCCAACGTTTATTTGATGATGGGAAAACTTAGCCCTAAAGTTTAAAAGCTTGTTTTCAAAATGACAGCCCTGATGGAACTAATAGGGGTACTCTTGACACATATTAAGAGAGACCATTCAGAATTCTTCTTTCCACACTGAACAATTACGGCTAGTCCTTGTTGTGGCCCGTACGTGGCCTGTGCAGTTAGTAGCTGATTCAGACAGCGAGGAGGCTGGTGTGGTGCTGCGCCAGCAGCCTGTGCAGCTGGCACTCGAGTCGGACAATGAGGAGCCTGGAGAAGATGTGGTGCCAGAAGCAGGGATTCAGCCAGGGCCTTCAGAACCTCCAGAAGCTCCCATAAGTGAAGAGGACGAAGAGGAGGAGCCTGTCCTCGATGCACGGGCACGCAGAGCTGCCAAAAGGCAGTAGCAGCTCCTCAGGAGGTCTCCTCAAGAGTAAGGCTTGGGGTTAATTGGCCACTCCCTTAGTCTATTATAAGGAGGAACGCCAACTGAAGCAATTTACAGGGAACAACTTAGTTCACATACCTTCGTGTCTTGTCTTGCTTATCTTATCAGCTTCCTGCAAATTGCTTCTGGGCATTCTGCCAACCACAGTAAGCTTTCAGTTATTATTCTTTGAATTCTTGGCAGCTGTTAATGCAGTTAATTAACAGCCGTTGTTGTAAAAGACTGGTTTATTCAGTAAATTAAGGTTTGAACGGACTTTGTGTGTGCTGCGTTCTTTGGGGTCAGTAGCTGGGGCAGAACAGTCCTTAATTTACAAGTGATCGCTTAATGACCACTTGAAATTACGACAGACCCATGCCCAAAAGCTACTTACAACCCAATTTTGAAGTTAGGACTGCTGCAACATCCCTGCAGTCATTTATCTTTATGATCAACTGCGGGGATGCTGCAGCACCCATCCACCCCACCTATCTCTCCCCCGTTAATAACCCATGCATTTGTTTAATGACTGCATTTCACTTACCTCAACCAAATCCATGTCTTTCAAAGAAAGGCCAGCTTTCTTGAGGGCTTCAGTAACAGCAGGCACAGGACCTATGTCAGAAACATACAAGTGTAAGCAAAAAATGGAGGGTGGCCTATTCCTTAACAGAATATCAGAGTTGGAAGGAACCTTGGAGGCAGGGGTGAAATACTCCCTATTCGGACCAGCTCGGGCGAGTAGGTAGCGATGGCGGCAGGCAGTTCGGAGAACCGGTAGCAAAAATCCCTGCCCCCGCCCCCCATGCCCAGCTGAGCCACGCGATCATCAGAGGCTTTTTTTCTTTTAAATGCCTCTGACGAGCCAAGCTCTGACATCCAAGCTCTGACGATCCCAGCTGAGTTGCCTGCCAATCAGGCAACTCAGCTGGGATCATCAGAGCCATTTAAAAGAAAAAAAGTTTTTTCTTTTAAATGGCTCTGACGATCCAAGCTCTGACGATCCCAGCTGAGTTGCCTGATCAGCAGAGGGTTTTTTAAAAACCCTCTGACAATCAGGCAACTCAGCTGGGATTGTCAGAGCCTTTTGAAAGCATTTTTTTACATGGCTTTACATGTAAAAATGGTTTTAAAAGTAAAAGAAAAATTGACCACGCCCACCCAGTCACATTACCCCCCCCCCACTAAGCCATGCCCACAGAACCGGTAGTAACAAATTTTAGATTGCACCACTGCTTGGAGGTCTTCTAGTCCAGGGGTCACCAACCTTTCGGACCCCAGGGACCACTAAATTCATAATTTTAAATTCCATGGACCACTAATATGATCGGCCTAATGACCGGCTGGGTGGGCGTGGCTAGGTGGTCATGTGACTGGGTGGGTGTGGCCAACTCCTCACCTCCCCGCCCAGGCTCCTTAGGGCCCCAATAGGAAGCAGTTGTCGGAGCTAAGCAGACACCATGAGAAAAGTTGGCAAAACAGCTGGCTCAGTTCAAATTGGATCTGACCAAGAAGGAGGCTCAGCAGAAGCCCCTCACTGAGGACTACAAGCATAGGCTTTCCAAGTAGAGGGAAGACCTGCGGGAGTGCAAGGCCAGGTACCGGCGCCTGGAGGCTCAACGGGCTGAGATGGTCAGCCAGTTCCAGGCTATGTTGCAGTCCCACCAGTAGCCCTTCCCTCCAGCCTTCACCCAAAACCCTGCACGAGGAGGCCGAAGCAGATCCCAAGTCAGAATTTCTGCCCCCCTCTGACCCACACAAAAAGATCCCAAAGGGGGGGGGACTCTCTGCAGCAACACAAACATTCATTGCATGCATCCGTTCCAGGGGCCGTAGTTTGAGGATCCCTGATTTAGTGCAATATTAAAAATGCTAATAGTTTTTCTGCGGACCACCAAAATTTTCTTGCGGACCACCAGTGGTCCACAGACCACCAATTGGTGACCGCTGTTGTAGTCCAATCCCCTGCTCAAGCAGGAAACCATTCTCTAGCCTCCAGGCTAGACCTCCAAAAGCTGCCAGTAAATCATAGCTTTCAGTGTGACCCAAGGAGAGAAGTCCCTTATGGCAAACGTAGTAACGGTAGTATTAGACTTATATACCTGTTTTCATAAAATACCAAACATGTGGGGCTTACAAAATTAAGTTGACAAAGAAAATCAATATAGCTGAAAGCAAAGGATTATTTGAAGGATCTGAGAGCTACCAGGACTTAATTTCCTTTCATGCAAAACAAAAGGATAAACTTGGTTGGAATCTTTTGTTTCCTCTAGAAATTCTGCTTCAGACTTAAGACATTCCCGTCTGGTTGCCAAACCGTTCAGAGGCAGATACTACCTGAGCCCCTCCCCCATACCTGCATCAATAAGAAAGTTGGGGTGTGGGGGGGAAAACAGAGCCCAGAATTTTGCATTTTGCCCAACTGATCTACTGAATGGTCCCTCCCTGGCTGGGGAATAAATAGAAGCAAAAGGGGAGTGGTATCGTAGGAGACCACAGTTCGGATTCATTTTGAAAGATTTGTTCCTGTCTCAGAGACTGTTTTTTTACAAATTTATGTTGTGGCCCACCAGCGGCCTGTGCAGATCGTGGCTGATCCCGACGACGAGGAGGCTGGTGTGGTGTTGCGCCAGCAGCCGGCGCTCGTGTCGGACAGTGAGGAGGCCGAAGAGGATATGATGCCAGAGGCAGAGACTCAGCCAGGGCCCTCAGAACCTCCAGAGGCTCCTTCCAGTGGAGAGAGCGAAGTGGAGACACAGCTAGTGCTTTCTTGCTAGAAACAACGTCTCATTACTACAGAGCATCTTGGAGAGCGAGCGACTTCTCATATCTGGTTTTCTGGGCTGGTTGCCAACCTTTGTCGGACTTTGTTCTTAATGACTTTGATAAGGACCCTTTGCATGGGAAACCTGCATTCTTGAAAGGGGTTTGTTTGGAATTAAACAGTGTTTGCGAAGCTTGGTGTGTGTCACATTCTCTGGGAATCCGAAGCTGGGAAGAACAATTTATAGCTTTATGGCTGGCAGCTCTGGGCCTGGCAATTATCCAAGGAGCTGATAAGGTCTGAACTTCAGTTAACCCTTGGAAGGATTATTGCCTGCCTGGACTTTTCTGTGTGGGAATGCTGTGAATTCACAGTAGCTAAATAAAGAGGTTTTTTTTTGGGGGGGGGGCAAGGAGTCTGTTTCTTCATTCTGCTAAAGCTGGGTCAGAACAGGATGGGAAAAACTTTTGATTGATCAGCAGAAAAACATCTCCGTGGTCACTTACCAATCCCCATGATGTTAGGGTCACATCCAGTTGCGTGATAACTAACAATTCTAGCCAAAGGAGTGAGGTTGTGCTTTTTTACGGCATCTTCACTTGCTAGGATCACAGCTCCTGCCCCATCGCTCACACCCTACAACAGAAGAACAGCAGGCATCAAGGATGGGCAAAATAAAAACTGGAAGAACATACCAATGGAGTCACATTGAGGCTGAAATGGTAAGATGATGTTATCAGACAGTTACTATTCTCCAATGTGGCATCTTTTCAGTGTGCCTGGATGTTGCCTGTACTGACTGAATTTCGGAAACTCCGGTTCCCGATGCCTTAGGAAGGGCATAGGTTGAGGAAAGTGGATGAGGTTATAGCACTGTGCCCTAAAATTAAAACTGAAAAATAAAATAAATCCATCAAGTCTTGGGGTAGAGTGTATTGATTAAAATCCTGATATAACTAAAATGTAAAAGTTTCAATAGAAGAGGTTATTTGTAGCTGAGGGTTGAGCTGTGGACACTTCAGTGCTCTCTGAGCTTGATTGTTTTCCTGCAGACATTTCATTATCCAACTAACCTCATCCTAAAATGAAGGTTTATTTTTATTTAGGCATTTTTAGCCAGTTCTTCAGCCAAGAAGATTCCAGTATCTGATGCAAAACAAGCCACATTCTGTATGTCGAAAAAAGAATTATTCTTCAACAGGAAAACATGACTGATCTGAAATTTTAGGAATGGGCCTACCTGGTTACTATTTTTGATGCATGGCATGGAAACATCTAGATCAGGGGTCGGCAACCTTAAACACTCAAAGAGCCACAAATGTCCAAACTGGAAGCCCCCGTTCAATTCTGGAGCCAACCGGAAGTCTGGTTCCCCCATCATAGAGTCTCCTCCTAGCATGGCGTCCTTTTTCTTCTGCTGACTGGAAGTCCGGTTCCCCCACCATAGAGTCTCCTCCTAGTGCAGCACCTGTTTTCCTCTATCTGTCCTAACCGAAAGCCCCTATCAATTGTGGAGCCGACCAGCAACAGGGAGCCGCAGCAGAGGGATGAAAGAGCCACATGCAGCTCCAGAGCCACGGGTTGCTGACCCCTGATCTAAACAAAGAAGACTTTTGGGGTAGAATTTGGATATTTTTGAATGTGGACAAAACCTCGATATTGGACTATGAACAAAATACAGGCACTCAGTGCGGTTCTGCTTCAATGTACCACAATGGATTAAAAGAACTAGAATACTTCCTCCTAGTATATTAATTTTTTCTCCTGTAGAAATTTATGGCTGCGGTCCTTCTCTTTACCTTTAGGTAAATTATGTAAAGGGGTCAATAAACATCTGTTCCTCTCTGCTATTCTTAAGCAGTGTCTCATGAATGTCATTACAGGTAGTCCTTGACTTATGACTGGTCGCTTTGTGACTGTTCAAAGTTACAACGGATCTACCTGGGGAATACTTAAGACATGGCTTCAAAGTTCTGACAATCAGGGAGCCTCCCTTGTTCACATGACTGCAGTTTGAGTGCTTGGCTACCTGGCCATGCTTATGGCTATTTGCAGTGCCCCATGGTCATTTGACTGCATTTTGCAACCGTTTTGCTGAAAACCATCATTTACTTCCAGTTTGGGCCAACCTGGCTTCTAGTTTAGTTTAGTTTAGTTTTATTGAATTTCTATACCGCCCTACTCCCGGAGGACTCAGGGTGGTGAACAGCCACAAAATAAAACACATACATATAAAAAATTTAAAATTGAATAAAATGAATTAAATAAATTTGGCTGAATTAATACCCATGATTTAAAATACCCATATTTTAAAACACATTAAAATTTAAAATTTGCACTTAAAAGGGAGAAGATTTAGGCGAGGCCAGCTTGATGAAATAAAAGGGTCTTCAGCTCGCGGTGGAAGGTGCGCAGATCCGGGATCCTCCGTATCTGTGGGGGGAGCTCGTTCCAGATCGTAGGTGCCCCCACAGAGAAGGCTCTCCCCCTAGGGGCCGACAGCCGACATTGTTTGGCCGACGGCACCTGGAGGAGCCCCTCTCTGTGGGAGCGTACTGGTCGGTGGGAGGCTATTGGTGGTAGTAGGCGGTCCCGTAAATAAGTGAACCGTGGGTTCGCTTAATGACCATGGCAGAAAAGGTCATAAAATTGGGCTGGTCCATTTTACACTATCATACATATGACCAAAATGAGCAGGTTCCGTTATGGTCGTAACTTGAGGGTTATCTATGTATTTAACATCTGCAAAATACCAATTGCACTCCTGCCTGAAGCTTCTAGAAACAGTAGCCTCAATCCAGCTGAAAAGTTCTAATTTGGGGACAGCGAATCATGATTTCCAAAGGGATAACTTTAAATATCCTTCACGCATATTTTTCCAAATATTGTTGTATTTACAAAAACTATACCTTAGTACCCTGTTTCCCTGAAAATAAGACATCCCCTGATAATAAGCCCAATCGGGCTTTTGAGTGTATGCGCTAAAATAAGCCTCCCCCGAAAATAAGCCCTCCCTGAAAATATTTAAACGCAGAGCTAGAAATCGGGTAAGATGGCAAGAGGAGCCCCATCTTGCTCCACGGGCCCCAAAATAATAAGACCTCCCCCAAAATAAGGCCAACCACTTATTTCGGGGTTCAAAAAAATATAAGATAGGGTTTTATTTTCAGGGAAACATGGTACCATCACATTGAAAAGCTTTTTTAAGTTGCCTCATACTACTTCATTACTTCACCTCTGCATCCAATTGATATTTGTTCCCTGGCTAGTTAATTAAGGCAAATATGATTCCCTATTTGAAGAGAGATGGTATTAGGAGCCCTGGTGGTGCAATGTTTAAGTTAAAGTGCAGTATTGCAGGCAAACTCTGCCCACAGCCTGAAGTTCGAACCTGATCTGCTCAAGGTTGACTCAGCCTTCCAACCTTCCAGTAAAATGAGGAGCCAGATTGTTGGGGGTAAAATGCAAATAATGCTCTACATTGTAAAGTGCCCATATAAAGCATTATGGGACGTTAAAGGTAAAAGTTCCCCTCGCACCTATGTGCTAGTTGTTCCCGACTTTAGGGGGCGGTGCTCATCTCCGTTTCAAAGCCGAAGAGCCAGCGCTGTCTGAAGACATCTCTGTGGTCATGTGCCCGGCATGACTAAATGCCAAAGGCGCACATAACACTGTTACCTTCCCACCAAAGGTGGTCCCTATTTTTCTACTTGCATTTTTTACGTGCTTTTGAAGTGCTAGGTTGGCAGAAGCTGGGACAAGTAACGGGAACTCACCCCGTTACGTGGCACTAGGGATTCGAACTGCCGAACTGCCGACCTTTCGATCGACAAGCTGTGTCTTAGCCACTGAGCCACCATGTCCCTTATGGGGCATTATATAAGCCTAAATGTTATTGCTAAATGTTATTAGAGTTTAGCAATTGGACTGCAGCTCCAGGCAAACTTCAAATCTGGACTGCTAAAATGGGGAATGGAAGACTACTGAATGTTTCCTTGTAATTCCTGGAGAAGGAGGAGGCTCACCGAGGCATTCCCTGCTGTGACGGTGCCATCCTTCTTGAAGACCGTAGGGAGTTTTCCCAGTTGCTCCAACGTCGTATCCGGCCGGGGATGCTCATCGCGTTCCAAGCTCTGTTTGCTTTTCTTAACTTTCACTTCAATGGGGGCCATCTCAGCCTTAAAATGTCCGGCTTCGTGAGCTACGAATGTACAAAAAATTAATACCATAAGGTCAAAGGAGGTCATCGATGGTCAGCTCAGGCCAATTTGCTGCGGGACAACTCGCCCCAGGAAAAGAGTTACACTAATATCGAAGAAATGGTGGAATGGAATCATTGAAGGAAGGATGTAAAAGGAGGGATAACATGAAATGTGAATGACAAAAATTAAAGTAATTTTTAAAATTATTTTTAATATTTAAATTGAATTGTTGAATTGCCCCACAACAAGTTGTCCCGTGCCGAGATGGCTGCACCAAGTTGTCCCATTCTATCACCTTGTTGCTGGTCATTCTCTTCTTCTCTGTTGTGGCCCGCCAGCAGCCTGCATGGATTGTGGCTGATCCCGACAATGAGGAGGCTGGTGTGGTGTCGTGCCAGCAGCCTGTGCAGCCGGCGCTCAAGTCGGACAACGAGGAGGCTGAAGAGGATGTAGTGCCAGAGGCAGAGACTCAGTCAGGGCCTTCAGAACCTCCAGAGGATCCTTCAAGTGAAGAGAGTCAAGTGGAGGAGCCTCTTCTCAATGCTCGAGCACGCAGGGCTGCCAAAAGGCAGGAGTGGCTACTCAGGAGAGGGTCTCCTCGAGAGTAAGGCTTGGGACTAATTGGCCATTCCCTTAGCCTATTTAAGTTCGCTCACAGATAGCACACGCTGCTGGAAACAACGTTTAATTTCTACGCAGAGCATTTTGAGACTGAGTTTCTTGTTACATCTTGGTTTCTGGGCTCGTTGCCAACCCTTGTCGGACTTTGTTTATTCTTTGTAATTCATAGCAGGCTGATAAGGACATTTGCACTGGAAGCCTGCATTTTGGAAGGGGTCTGTTTGTATTAAATGGAGTTTTTGGAGCTTTGTGTGTGTCACACTCCTTGGGATCCGGAGCTGGGGCAGAACATTCTCTTTCCTTCCACCTTCCCAGCATTAGAGTCTTCTCCAGAGAGGTAGGTCTTTAGATAATGCAGGGGTATCAAATTCAAGGCCCGTGGACTGGATCCGGCCCGCAATGTGGTCAGATTCGGCCCATGGGACTCTCCTGGAAAATGTAGGGGCCAGCTCATGTCGCTTTGGCCCAGTCTACCCAATGCAAAGAGGAAACATGCCAGCAGTTTGGGGAGTGGCATCAAGCTGGCCACGCCCACCCAGTCAGCCACGCACTGTGAGTGGCATCAAGCTGGAGATGCCCTCCCAGTCGCCCCCCCCAGGTCAACCACAGCCCTGATGCGGCCCTCAATGAAATTGAGTTTGACACCCCTGAGATAATGGGTCCAATGTAGGAAAATTTGAGCCTCATCGTTGGTATCTCGAGGGAGAGAACTCAAGTGTCCAAACCCTAAAACTAGAGTGTGCTTCTCCTTTTCTAGAGGATTACTCTTCCGTAGCAGCTAGAAACCCAATTCAATTCAATCAATGAGACTATGAGACAAAATGTTTTAGGTTTCACATGGGCACGTCTATATCAAATATAAAACTGATAACACATTGCCGTTGGTTAAAAGATATTCCCCTCAAATACAGAACCCAAGGAAAAATGTTTCTGCTCCCTTTTTCTCTAGTGCCCAGTTTTCCTCATAAAAGATAATCCCATCAACCTACTCCTCAATTTGAGTTTTAAGAAATACAATGCAGATGTCAACTCATCAGCTGCTGGGAGAATTAAGTCTCCGTTGGAAGAAGATTGGTACTCTTACATATTATTAAAATGTGTTTACTGACCAGCTTTCCACCTCTGTTGTGACTTGAAGGCATAGCGGTCACAGTCTTCCCTTGTAATGTTGTATTTTGCAGCAAGATTTTCAGCTGTGATAGCCATAGGAGTCTGGATATGCGAATCAGTTAGACCGGACCACAATACGTCTTCCAGCTGCCAGAAAAGAGGGAACAGAATCATGTTATAGGCTAGTGTTTATCAACCTTGGCCATTTTAAGATGGGTGGACTTCAAGTCCCAGAATTCCATAGCCAGCTTTGCAAAGCTGGTTATGGAATTCTGGGACTTGAAGTCCACCCATCTTAAAGGGGCCAAGGCTGAAAAATACTGACACAGACTATCAACCAAAAGGGTTTAGCATAATACATTCTATCCCTGTCCATAAGTCTCACCTGCTACCTTCCAGTTCTGTGGGACCAACTACTACAATGAAGAGCTGGCGTGACCAAATGTGAGATGAGAATTATGGGATCTTTAGAAGGCTGGGAAAGGTGGCCCAAATCCCAAAAAAGAACATAAAATTGCACTGAAAGTTGGGGTTTTTCAAATATTCTTAGAGTAAGCATAGAATTCTCAAAATGGACGTACCTGCAAGAAACGTACGTGCGGGATTTATTGCCTATCCTAAAATCCAATGTTCTGAATGTACTTGCTATTTCTCTTCTCTACAATTCTTGTTGCCCCTTCTCCACTAATGCAGGCCAATGACAACTGGCAAAGAGGCAGGGAGTAGGAGAATACTACCCTATAAGGTAATTATAATTAGGAATTATACACATTACTTAAAAAAAGGTAATGATAGCACCTGATAATACATGATCTTTGGTGGTATTGGTTTTGCCATTTTCTGGTTTATCTGTTTTTTACTTCTCAAGTTTAGCCTATAGGTCCAGACCTCCTGGAGGCTTCCCATTCAAATAAAAAACCTGTGATGACCCTGCTTAGCTTCTGAGCCCAGCCAAATTGTCAGTTTTCGAGGTCGTCTCAAATAAATCGCATTTCAAACAAAGTCTTTGATGAAAAACTCCCATTTATTAAGCACGACATTCTAACTCCGACTCCATCATAGCCAACACTGACTTCCTGACCCAAAACCCTCCCTTTCCTTTCCCCACTCCTCTGCACTCATTGGCCATCTTCCAAGTCACTCTACCCCTAATCTACTGCTCCAGCTCAAAGGAATTTTCCCCCTCCCATCTCCTAGGGGATATTATCTCCAGGGAAAATAAGTAGGTGAAAAGTCAAACGTTCCTTTCCAGACGCCTCCGCTTCTCCTTCTTATGTCAGCACTAGAGTAAATGCAGCTTGAAGTGCTGACACAAATATTGCTACAAGGCTGTGAAAATAAATTGAAATAGTCTGGATGGAAATGATGTACATTAGTTCATAAAAGTCCTTACACTGTAAATATAGTATCATATAATGCAGAGGTCTTCAAACTTGGCAGCTTTAAGACTTGTGGACTTCAACTCCCAGAATTCTCCAGCCAGCATAGCTGGGAATTGAAGTCCACAAGTCTTAAAGCTGCCAAGTTTGTGAACCCCTGATCTAATGGGACAGACTGGTTTTCAAGAAGAGTCTGGACTGCCATCTGTCAAAAATGGTGTAGGGTCTGCTTGGGCGGGGGGCTGGACTAGATGACCTACAAGGTCCCTTCCACCTCTGTTAATCTGTACCTTTGTACCTCTGCACCTAATTCTCTTTTATGTATTTTTATGCGATCCAGGGCATGACTCAGGGTTCCTTCAGGAGAAATATCCCGGTTTCAAACAAAAAAAAGGAAACACAACGTGATGGGCGCAAAGCACTAACCTGCAGATCAACTCCTAGTTTTGTTCCAAAACGCATATTTCGAACAGCAAAAGGCGCTTGGCTCATGTTTTCTGCGCCACCACAGAGCACCACTTCAGAATCTTTAACGCTAATTTCCTGATTTGAGTGGAAAGAAAAGCATGTTAAATGTGCAATAGCCAGCACTTAAGACTTTATAGCAGTGGTGAAATGTAAAATTTGTTACTACCGGGTCTGTGGGCGTGGCTTGGTGGGGGGTAATGTGATGGGTGGGCGTGTCCAACTTTTTTTTTTTAACTTTTAAAAGCATTTTTTCTACAACCTCTTTGGCCGAAGAGGTTGTAGAAAAAATGCTTTTAAAAAGCTCTGACGATCCCAGCTGAGTTGTCTAATCGTCAGAGGCTTCTTTTTCTTTTAAAAGCATTTTTTCTACAACCTCTTCAGCCAAAGATGTTGTAGAAAAAATGCTTTTAAAAGACTCTGACGATCCCAGCTGAGCCGTGCATTATTTTGGCCGAAGAGATTGTAGAAAAAAATGCTTTTAAATGTAAAAAAAAAAAAAAGCCTCTGATGATCGCATGGCTCAGCTGGACATGGGCGGAGTAGGGCAGGGATTTTTGCTACCTGTTCTCTGAACGACCCGCCACCATTGCTATCGGATCAGGCGATCTGGTCTGGACTGGGAGCATTTCACCCCTGCTTTACAGCCCTCTCTAAGCGGTTTACAGAGTCAGCCTCTTGCTCCCAACAATCTGGGTCCTCATTTTACCCACTTCGGAAGGATGGAAGGCTGAATCAACCTTGAGCCTGGTGAGACTTGAACTGCCAAATTGCAGGCAGCTGAAGTAACCTGCAGTACTGCACTCTAACCACTGCACCACCGTGGCTCATATGAAAGTACATATGAAACACACAACTATGTAAACCAGCGGCCTCCAACCTTTTGAACACCAGGGACCGGTTCCGTGGAGAGTTTTTTCCACGGACCAGAGGGCGCGTGGTTTCGTGTGCTGCCTGCATCCCAGGGATGGGGCTTCGCTTGTTTGCACGGACTAGTTTCTGGCATGTCATGGACTGGTGTCGGTCCACAGACTGTGTCAGAGTATATTCATGAACTGGAATAGGGCATAGCAACAGGTCAGTCAATGAGGGCTGTTTGGTAACTGAAACATAGTATTTGTTTGTATGGGGCCATAAGAGACAGTTTGGAGTCTGGGCGTGGCTTAGACTTGCTGAAGTATGTATAAGAGTTGGTTTAGCCTCTGTAATGTCTGCCTCTGTACCATATATTAGCCTCTGTATCAGGGGTGGGTTCTAAAGTTTTTTACTACCAGTTCTGTGGGTGTGGCTTATTTTGTGGGCATGGCTTGGGGGGTAATCTGACTGGGTGGGTGTGCCCAACTTTTTTTTTTTTTTTTAACTTTTAAAAGCATTTTTTCTACAACCTTAAGAGGTTGCAGGAAAAAATGCTTTTAGAAGCTTCTGACGATCAGGCAAATCTGCTGGGATCGCCAGAGGCTTTTAAAGGGATTTTTTTTCCTACAACCTCTTCGGCAAACCGGTTCAGGGGCGTGGCCAGCCAATGTTACTACCGGTACTCCGAACTACTAAAAAATTTTACTACCAGTTCTTGCGAACCGGTGCGAACCGGGAGCAACCCACCACTGCTCTGTATCTCTCTACTCTGTAATGATTTGCTTCTATGAATATTGCTTCTGCGTTCCTGATATTGTATGTGGAATTTTCCTGTATGGTATTGTATATAAAGAAGTTTCTTATGTAATTTGAATCCTGCTGAAGTTCATTTAATTGTGTCTGTGTGTGCTGCAACAAACACTGACAGACTGGGGATTGGGGACCCCTGTTTTAAACTATCAGATCTTTTTTTTTTAAAAAACCTTGAAAGAGTAGAGTGACCAAAACATTTTAAAAAATATATGTAAGTGAAAAGCAGGTGAACAATTCCAATCTCTGCATGACATGATGCAGAATAAGTGAACGCACAAACCTAATTTGCAAGAGAGAATAGGTTGACCAAGAATGTGGCAAAAATAAATGAGTGGAATTAGTACCTGACATCCATTAACAATAGACTGGAAGCCTGATCCACACAATCTATTGATGGTTAAGGCAGGAACCGGGATTGGCACTCCAACACGTAAGCCAACATGTCGCGCGAGGTAAATAGCATCTCTAGAACTCTGCAAGTGGGGAGGAAAAAAAAGAGAAAATTGACCTGGCAAATACTGCTTAAAAACTAAGCTGTGTGGTTGAAATTGACTTTCTTATCTATTTGTAGAAGTGAATAAATGCAAAACATGCTCCCATGAATGTGACAACAATGTGACCACTGCAGCTGCAAGGACTGGTCATAAAATTCAGCACTGTAATTTCAAACCATCGCTGGACATGGTTGCTAACTGAGGAATCTTGTATACAGGTAGTCCTCGAGTTACGACCACAATTGAACCCACATTTTTTGTTGCTAACTGAAACATTTGTTAAGTGAGTTTTGCCCCATTCTACGAACTTTCTTGCCAGGGTTGATAAGCGAATCGCTGCAGTTGTTAAATTAGGAACACGGTTGTTAAGCGAAGCTGATTTCCCCATTGATTTTGATTGTCAGACGGTCGCAAAAGTGGATCACATGACCCCAGGCCACTACAACAGTCATAAATGGGAGTCAGTTCCCAAGCATCTGAATTTTGATCATGTGACCATGGGGATGTTACAACAGTTGTAAGTGTGAAAACGGTCATAAGTCACTTTTTTCCGTGTTGTTGTAACTTCAAATGGTCACTAAGTGAACTGTTGTAGCACTACCTGTACCTTTCTTTTCCTTCTTTCATTGCTATTGTTTATGTTAGTTTACTTTTGATAAAAAAGGTGAATGAGCTCAGAAAGTGTTTTTTTTTTTTGTTTAAACACATTGTTCATTGCATTGTTAATGCAAAAGTCAAACAGAAACTCAATTGTGAAGAAGAAAAAAACACTGCTTGTAGTGCTTGGTGATATAATGATCCAGTGGTGGGACCTGAATAACTTAACAACCGGTTCTCTGCCTGGGTAGGCCTGATTGGTTGGTCATGTGACTGGGTGGATGACGTCACTCATCACACCCAGATCTGCCTCCCGGCCACTTGCCCCAAAGGCAGAGGTAGGATTCAGCCGGTTAGGGCTAATCCACCATTGGCTAGCCCCGCCCCTGCCTGTTTTTCAGCCGTTTTTTGGGCCGTTTTCAGGCCATTTTGGGGCCCTTTTCAACCATTTTCCAGGCTGTTTTCAAGCCGTTTTTCGGACTGTTTTGGGCCATTTTCAGGCCAGAAAAATGGCCTGAAAACAGCCTGAAAAATGAGCAGGGGCAGGGCCAGCCAGTGGTGGGATTTGCCGGTTCGCCAAACTGCGTGGACTCTTAACTATCGGTTTGTCCGAACCGGTGCAAACTGGCAGCAGCCCACCTCTGCAATGATCCCACTGACAAAACTCCGGCCACCGGTAGCCTTCCATCGCCCAGTTCGCTCCCACAGAGTTGGCCTCCTCAGGGTACCTTCGGCTAGACAATGTCGACTGGTGACCCCTAGGGGGAGAGCCTTCTCTGTGGGAGCCCCTACTCTCTGGAATACGTTACCCCTGGAGCTCCAGATAATCCCCGACCTCCGAACCTTCCACCAGGCCTTGAAGACCTGGCTCTTCCAACAGGCGGGCCTGGGTTGACTCTAAACTGATTGTGTAGCTTTTTAAATTCTTAAATCTTAAATTTGAATTTGTATTCCCATGTTTATTTATTTATTTAGCGTATGGTTGGTCACACACAGTATTAAAACACTTCATTTTTACAGATTAAAAACAATTAAAACAATAAAAAAGCAGTAAGAAAACCTAAAAGGAAAACAGAAATAACATTTCAAAGTTTAATGTCGAGTTTGGAGATCCAGTCAGTAGCTGCCGTTGTTATGCAGAGGAGGCAAAGTTACTGGGAGGCAAAGTTACTCGCGTCCGTGGCAATCCTTAAGTCACACGTGCCTCCTGGGTGGTGCTAAATGAGTAACAGACGGACTGGTAGCCAGACATCCGCGAGGATCTCCTGGCTTCACACACAACCCCACGGTCCTTTTAAGGACCCTTTAAGCTCCAAAAAACTAGCAGAAACAGCAGAAATAACAGAAATAACAAATACCAATGCTAAAATGACTTGGAATATTGGAAGTTCAATATGCATATGCCAATTTAACATCGAAGGCAGTAGTAGATCAAAATCTGCATTCCCATGTTTAACCTTATTTATTGGATATTCTGCTTTAATTTGTCTTTTAACTTTTGTATTTTCTGTTTCTTCTTGTTGTGAGCTGCCCTGAGTCCTTCGGGAGAAGGGCGGCATACAAATCCAATCAATCAATCCATTAATAATAATAATAATAATAATAATAATAATAATAATAATAATAATAATAATAATAATAATAATAATATATTCTACAATGCTAGTAAATTCAGTTGCCCAAATGTTCCAAAAAGAAATTGTTTGGAAAATGACTTGATGGAACCGGAGAGGCTCCACCAATGAATTTCTGATTTCTCTGTAAAGGAGCAACTAAGCAAGAACAGAAACAGAATGGCGTGTTGGTCAGGGAGACTGGCAACTGCCAAGTTGTACCAACCTGCATGACATTGCCCATAATCACGCTGTCAATGATTTCTGGAGATATTTTGCCAGCAGACAAGGCTGACCGAGTTGCAATCTCAGCAAGATCCGTGGAGGTGAAGTCCTTAAGCAGGCCGCCATAAGCCCCAAATGGAGTCCTTTTGGCAGAAACAATGAATATTCCTAAGAGACAAAACATGGGAAACACACACAGGGAAATATGAAAGGGCCTTATATCAAATCTTACCCCCGTTCATTTAGATCAATGTTTCTCCACTTTAACAACTTTTAAGATGTGTGGACTTCAACTCCCAGAAGCCTCTAATAAGCACGGCCTTGCTGGGGAATTCTGGGAGTTGAAGCCCTCACATCTTAAAGTTGTTCTGTTTGAAAAATACTGATCTAGTTCAATCTTCATTTATTTTATTGATTCAAAGGCCACCTGCTTGATATTTATTTTTATTTTATTTTTATTTATTTTATTTTTATATGCCGCCCTTCTCCGGAGACTCAGGGCGGCTTACAATGCGTTAAGCAATAGCCTTCATACTTTTGTATATTTTATACAAAGTCAGCTTATTGCCCCCACAAACCGGGTCCTCATTTTACCCACCTTAGAAAGGATGGAAGGCTGAGTCGACCTTGAGCCTGGTGAGAATTGAACTCGCAGTAATTGCAGGCAGCTGGATGTTAAATGCTGCCTTTGTAGGAGGCATTAGCCTCCTACGCCACTCAGACATACAGTTTAACCATTGAAACAATCAAGAAAACCACTACAAAAATAAAATATATTATAGCATTAAGCAAATTTCACCAGTGGCGATTCAATATCCAGGTACCTTCCACAAGAAATCCTAAAATTTTTTTTTCCTGTATTGAGTTTAGATTGCTCCCATGCTCCTAATGGATAAAGCTTGTCTTCTGTTTTGTCAAATTCATGAAAGAAGGGGTTGCAATGTCACAGAAAAGATTAACATAAAAGATTAGGCCTTCTATATTGGATGGAATGGTACAGTAGTGTAGATATATGAAAGAGATCCCAAGAGGGTTTTGAAAATGTCATCAGAATTTGGGTGCACGCAGATTTTACAGCTGGTACTGAAATGTGGGGGGTTTCATTGAAATACTGAGTTAGCACTGAGATAAACCTGTTCCCTCCATGTACTGGGATAATCTGCACATCTGATTATGTTAGCTGTGCTGCGCATCTAGGTAGTGGCAGATAGCCAGAAACTATGAGAAGGGAAAATGAAAGGGAGGATGCTGGGGAAATCAAAAGTAGATGCTGTACCTCCTCAAGATGCTGCCTCAAGGTCACCCAGTTGGAAGGAGGAGGAGAGCTGCATACCAAATTGCGCTTGAACGGATCCAGGGGTGGGTTCTACTTACCTTTACTACCGGTTCGCAGCGGGGCCGCTCGCACGCGTGCTCTTCTGCGCAAGCGCAGAAGCATTTTGATGACGTCGGGATCGGTGGGCGGAGCCTCCCACCGGTTTTACTACCGGTTCTATAGAACTGGTGCGAACCGGGGGCAACCCACCACTGGACTGATCGTTATGAAAACAGCTTGCATGAAGTTGATTGGTTAAATTGGGGTGGGCAATGAGAGACAGAGGAAAGTAGATTTTGGTGCGCGATTCTCAGTTCTGGCTATGCAATGCTGCAATACACTTGATCACTAATAAAACTATACCTTTCTCAACAAAAGGAACCAAGGATCATTTCTATTTAGAGGTTCAAGTTGTTCAAGAAATGGCTGTTTTAAAAAGTTGCAGATGGACACTGTGTTACTACTTCCATGCTCCAACACTTTGCATCTGAAGCACTTTCACAGACTGGGTTTTAGCAGTTCTAAAACTTCCCTTTTAACGCCTTTAGTAACTTAGTGAACTGGGTTTTCTGGTTTTTAGAAAGATTTAGTATTTAAAAATACAGGTAGTCCTCAACTTATGACCACAACTGAACCTAGAATTTATGTTGCTAAGTGAAACTTGTTAAGCATGCTTTGTCCCATTTTACGACTTTTCTTGCCACATTTGTTAAGTGAATCACTGCAGTTGTTAAATTAGCAATATGGTTCTCAAGTGAATGCGGCTTTCCCATTGACTTTGCTTGTTGGAAGATTGAAAAAGGGGATCAAAAGACCCTGGGACACTGCAACGGTCATAAATGTGAGTCAGTTCTCCAGCATCTGAATGTAAATTACAGTATGTGACCATGGGGATGCTGCAATGGTCATAAGTGTGAAAAATGGTCATAAATCATTTTTTTTCAGTGCCGTTGTAACTTTGGTCACTAAGTGGACTGTTGTAAGTCAAGGACTACGTGTATGCAATAGGGCCTTGAGGTGCTATTTGACTGATCAGAGGAACCCAATACACTCATTAAGTAATAAGATGCAAATGATCAGTTGTTCACATTCTTCCAAAATGACTAGTTCCTCAATACATTTAAAATTTAACACTTCAAGCTGTCTTCTTAAAACTTGTTATTCTAAGTGGGCAGCGTTTGTGGTCACTATTTTTCCATGCTTTTTGAAAAGGAAACTTATCAATCCCACATCAACAGGGTATTTTGATCAGTGTTCTTTCCAGCTGAGCTAACTGAGGAATATAGGGAATTGTTTATTTCAAGCTACGCCGGAGGTATTTTAGAAGTATAGCACAAAGTATAGCACAGAGCCTGTAGTACAGTGGACTAAAGCACTGTTATTAACATCTGCTGCTTGCAATTACTGCAAGTTCAAATCTCACCAGGCTCAAGGTTGACTCAGCCTTCCATCCTTTCAAAGGTAAGTGAAATGAAGACCCAGATTGTGGGGGCAATAAGCTGACTTTGTATAAATATACAAAAGTATGAAGGCTATTGCTTAATGCATTGTAAGCCGCCCTGAGTCTCCGGAGAAGGGCGGCATATAAATTAAAGCAATAATAATAATAATAATAATAATAATAATAATAATAATAATAATCATAGGCAACTTAATCAGAACTAATCAAAATGACAATAAGGTAATCTGTGCGTTAGGCAGATCAAAGGAAGGAACCAGCTTCTGAATTTTCCAGAAACCTTTTACTGAATTATAAGGCTCTTAACCAGTATATGGTAGATGGGTTGCTTAATGTCTTTACTGAAAGAGCTGCACTGGTTGCTAACTGCTTAGTCAGCATAATTTAAGATATCTTGGTACTAACCTTTCAATCCTCAAAAGGTTTTAAGGTCTGATAACTAAAGCAATTGCTTCTTTCATTGCAAATTTGTTCAGCTGGTTAATAACCGCAGGAGATGCGTTTTCGAAGATTTCTTTGCGGTCAAAGATCTAAATGGCTTTCTCTGGCTTTGTCAATTATGTAATCTTCCTATCATTGTAAGAGTTGATCTTGGCCTCCATTCTTTCAGTGTAGGGAAAATCTTTTAAGAGACATGGGATGATAAGGCCATTCTATGCACCTCCCTCCCCGAGTTAAGGATTGCATCAACTATTTTGTGAATAGGTTTGCTTTTCATCCTTGAATTCAGGTAGTCATTGATTTATGACCGCTTAGTGACTGTTCCAAGTTACGACAGACCTCCAAAAGGTGCTTATGATCTGGATTCAAAGTTCTGAATGCTACTCTCCCTTATAGTCACATGGTCACATTTTGTATGACTGGCAGCCAGCCTGCATTTAGAACAGTTTGCAGTGTCTTGTGTTCACATGACTGAGATTTACAGTATTTTTTTCCCAATGAGTGGCCTTGGTAGTACAGTGGTCTAAAGCACCCTGTTATTAACACCAGCTGTCTGCAATTACTGCAGGTTCGAATCTCACCAGGCTCAAGGTTGACTCAGCCTTCCATCCTTTCTAAGGTAGGTAAATTGAGGACCCAGTTGTGGGGGCAATAAGCTGACTTTGTATAAATATACAAAAGTATGAAGGCTATTGCTTAACGCACTGTAAGCCGCCCTGAGTCTCCGGAGAAGGGCGGCATATAAATCAAATTAAAAAAAAAAATTACTTCCAATTTCAGAGGGGGAAAATACACCAATTGTGGACAATGGCTTTGCTTAATGACACCAGCATTCATTTTAACGATCGCCAGAATAAAATGTTATTAAAATCAGGCCAATCATGTGAGGGCCTGTTTAACAACCAACACGATTTATAACCGTAACTCCAGGCTCAATTACGGTCATAAATCAGGTCTATCTATATGTATAATCCTTTTAATTTAATTTTAATTTTCTGACTTGCTAGGTAGACCAATCTGATGTTATATTGCAGGGGTCTCCAAACTTGGCGACTTTAAGACATCAACTCCCAGAATTCCCCAGTCAGTGCTGGCTAGGGAATTCTGGGAGTTGAAGTCCACAAGTCTTAAAGTTGCCAAGTTTGGAGACCCCTGTTATATTGTATGACGTTTGCTGCATAATCTGATACTAGAAATTTCAGTTCCTTTACTCCAACCTCATAAGTATAGTTAATGCAGAAGTCTCAGACTGAGAAACAAAATATAGTCATGATACTTAATTACATCCCTGTCAGTCCAAATTACCTTTACTAATTATTTTTATTAATTATTATTATAAATTAATATTATTAATTTAATATTAATTAATTATTAAAGTTACTACACTCTTCTCAATTTCAAGCTACTGGAACTATCCTTTCCTAAATAATGTAGCTCACAAAGCATTTTAACCCACTTTTCTGATGTTACTTTCCCTCAAAAGCCCACAAAACATGTGACTATTGTGAGGACCAACTGTCTCTACAATTTTGAGTACTCAACATCGTAAAACACGGTATATATCAGTGATGGCTAACCTTTTTGCCATCGCATGCTAAAAGCGGGGGGAGCGTCGGGGGTTGTGGGTGGGTGTGTCCACATCCATAATTCAATGTGCCCCGCCCTCCCGTGCATGCGCACGTGACCCCCACACACTTCCCCCTGCTTTTGGCACGCAATGGCATGGTGGGCCCGGTAGGCCCGTTTTTTTCCCCCTCCCCAGGCTCCAGAGGGTTTCTAGGAGCCTGGGGAGGGCAAAAACAGCCTTCCCCATCCCCCCCGGAGGCCTTCCGGAGGCCGGAAACAGCCAGTTTCCCGACTTCCGGTGGGACAGGAAGGCCTGAAAATCAGTTGGCTGGTGCGCACATTCGTGCTGGAGCTGAGCTAGGGCAACACTTGTGTGCCCACCAATATGGCTCCGCGTGCCACCTGTGGCACCCATGCCATAGGTTCGCCATCATGGGTATATATTATCCGATTTAATTTTGGGGCGTGGTTAAGAAAATATGCACAGATTAAGAGAAAAAGGTTAATCACTAGCCATTCCATTCACAAATATAAATATTTAAGGAGGTAAGGTATTGATTGACTAGCTTAGATTGCAAAAATCATTCACCTCGTCATTAACTGGGACAAATGCAGAGGAGAGGAGAGGAGAGGAGAGGAAAAAATAAGCAAGACCTGTTTTTCTGATTGGCAGAAAAATAAAATACTTTGGTTTAAACCTACATACATCTGTAGACAAAATAACAGAGTTGGAAGGGACCTTGCAAAATTATGAACGTGTCAAAATATGCCATTAGATTCTTCCTAGCTCCTAACATACCTTAACCCAGTTTGTATGTGTTCATCTCACTTTCAAAACCTAGTTTGCTTCCAAAAGTTAGGTGATGCGGCTAATATTTGTTCATAAGTTTAAAGTCTGAGAGTCATAAATATCTAAAGTCTGAAGGGCCCAGCTTTCTGATAAGCTGTGGAAAAGCTTTCATTCACTATGGTAGAATTTAAGAAGAAATTTCTTCCTTTTTAATGTAGCATTTGACAGGATAGTAAGAAAAGCAGTACTGGGTGAATCCAAAAGTCCTGGCACATTCTGCTTAACACCAGTTTCCAGAAAAAAATATCACAAATCGCAGTCATGTGACTGTGGGATGCTGCAAACAGCTGTCAATGGGGGAGGCGGTGAGTGAGTGCCCAGAATGTAGTCACATGATCATGCATGGGAGTATAGTTGCCAGAACTTCAAATCCAGGTTGTAAGTCTTTTTTTCCAAGTCCTTTATAACTCTGAATGGTATTAAGCAACCAGTTATTAAGCTGAGGACTGTCTATATGATTGTCTAGTATTAAGTGTTGTACTTTATGATTCTTGACGAATCTTTTCTTTTTATGTACACTGAGAGCATATGCACCAAAGACACATTCCTTGTGTGTCCAATCACACTTGGCAAATAAAGAATTCTATGTATCTATCTATCATCTATCTATCTATCTATCTATCTATCTATCTATCTATCTATCCATCCATCCACCCACCCACCCACCCACCTACCTACCTACCTACCTACCTACCTACCTACCTACCTTGTTTCCCCCAAAATAAGGCATCCCCTGATAATAAGCCCAATAGGGCTTTTGAGCGCATGGCAATAAAGCCAAGTGCTTATTTCAGGGTTCAAAAAAATGTAAGAAAAAGTCTTATTTTCGGGAAAACATGGTATCTATGTCTTTGTCAAGGCCATAGAAAGCTAACTATAGTTAGACTGGCGATGTTCTAAACTCCAAAGTTTGCTAACATCCACACTTGATTAATTGTGCACTGAATCCTGAGTTTTTTGGGTGAATTGAAAACTATATCTGTTAAAATATCACCCGTGTGACTATGCTAAGGTTAAAGTTCAAGATGACTCCAGGTTGAACTAAGCTTCTGGCGATTCCATGGACAGAACCATGAAGTTTTCTGACTCTTCCCATGGCCTCTTCAAAGGTGATTTTCAACTTCTGGTGTCCCAATATTAACCAGGCCCAACCCTTCACTTCTAAACCCAGGTAAGATTGGGCAGATACTGCTACTTGCTGAGACATGCCAGGCTAGAAAGCAGCCCAAAAGTCATTCACACACCTGGTTAGTGTTAGGTCTATCCACTCTTATTTGGCCTTCAGTTGCTCAACCAAATTCATGACAAGACAAGGACACAGAAAGACAAGGCTTATTTGAAAGCTTGCTGGGAAGGTCATAAATAGCAATCACATGACACCCCCACACACACCCCCAAGGACATTGCAACTATCCTAAATACATGCCAGTTGCCAAGCACCTGAATTTGGATCATGCGATCTTGGGGAATGCCATGATGGTTGAAAGTACGAGGACCAGTCATTTTTTTCCCCAGTGTCATTGTAACTTCAGATGGCTGTAAGTCAAGGACTACCTGTACTTTAAAAATAAGCCTTGGTACCAGGGGTGAAATCTAAAATTTGTTACTACCAGTTCTGTGGCTTGGTGGGGGGGGTGTAATGTGGGCGTGGCCAACTTTTTTATTTTTACTTTTAAAAGCATTTTTTCTACAACCTTAAGAGGTTGTAGAAAAAATACTTTTAAAAGCCTTTGACAATCCCCAGCTGAGCCACGCAATCATCAGAGGCTTTTTTTTTTACTTTTAAAAGCAATTTTTCGACCGAAGAGGTTGTAGAAAAAATGCTTTTAAAAGTAAAAAAACAGCCTCTGATGATCGCGCGGCTCAGCTGGGCATGGGGGGGGGGTGCGCGCAGGGATTTTTGTTACCGGTTCTCCGAACCACCCACCACCATTGCTACCGGATCGAGCGATCCGGGCTGAACCGGGAGCATTTCACCCTGCTTGGTACCATTCTCAACAACTCCTTGTCTTTGTGGTTAAATAAGTAACCGAAATGCCTTGCTGTCAAATAAATAACAAATGAGGTAATGCCCTTCATATGCACACATCTATACGTTTTGAGAATTCAAAGAATTCCCTACCCACACAATTCTGCCAGAATATTTTTCAAAGTACTCTAGAACTACAGTGTTACAAAACTGCTGCACAAATACTCATAAAGTGTTGCAATGGGATGTTGGGACAAAGTCCTCCAGTTATGAGAATCTGTCACCATTCATTAAATAGCCTAGTGGAAGTTAAGCAACATCTGGAGGACTTTGACTTGCTTTCAAGTAGAACAGAACAGAACAGAACAGAACAGAACAGAATTCTTTATTGGCCAAGTGTGAATGGACCCACAAGGAATTTGTCTTGGTGCATATGCTCTTGGAGTACATAAAAGAAAAGATACATTCGTCAAGAATCATTAGGTACAACACTTAATGATAGTCATAGGGTACAAATAAGTAATCAAATCATATTAAGAAACAGTCAATATAAAATCTAAGGATACCAGCAACAAGGTTACAGTCATACAGTCCTAAGTGGGGGGAGATGGGTGCATTGAGAAGTATTTCCTTTCATCTGTGGTTCTGAAACAATCTCTAACTTCTCTGATTTTAAATAATTCCTTACAATTTCTTTACTTGAAAATATAACACTTCTCACTCTCCAAATGTCCTCAGATACAGACCTGGGAGTCCCACTTATGTCATCAATTGTCACAATTTATCTTTTCCCATTCTAACCACCAAAAACCAAGGACTACTATTCCCCAGCTTCATATATTGTGATCTGGAGTTATGAGTTTGGAGGGGGGGGGAAAAGTTTCCATTTGAAATGTCTAACACAAAGTAATGTCCACCGAGTTTCTCTTATTCTAATAAATCTGCTTAAAAATTCGAGCGCCTCAACGGGTTTTTGATTTTTGAGCTATTTATACTCTGTGTCATTGACTTTGAAGTTTTCCTCACTAAAAGCAGACCCTAAAATGCCTGGTTATTTTTAACCTTGGCATTAATGTTTTTTGTGGAGATTTTTTTATATATATAAAAAAACATCACCAAGTGTAAAAGACTTTTGTTTCCAGGTTAGGAGGAGGTTTCATTCCTTCCTTCAGGGTATTCACCTAAAAGGAGTGAATTGCAAATCACTACCCCCTTCCGCCTCCATGAATAGAATATTCATATATATATATATGGAAGGTAGTAGTAACTACTTCTCCTGCCTAGTAAGACTTGGCTGGGGGTCAACACGTCACCCAAGTTTTGCAATTTGTTTTTTTGCAATTTGTTTCCCCCCCCCCGCCCCCGTCTCACGGGGAATCCAGCGGGATAAACATGGGGGGGGGGACACGAAATAAAGTGAGAGGAAGGGTCGCGGGCCGTGCAACTGCAAGGCATAAAAAGCTGGGCGTCCTTTAAGGCAGGAGTCTCCAACCTTGGCCACTTTAAACCTGGAGGACTTCAACTCCCAGAATTCCCAAAGCAAAGCTGGCTGGGGAATTCTGGGAGTTGAAGTCCTCCAGGCTTAAAGTGGCCAAGGTTGGAGACCCCTGCTTTAAGGGAAGTAAGGTACATTCCCAGCTTCTGGGATGGGGTGAGGTGGATCTTTGCAAGACCCTTCCCTAAAATGGCCAAAGAGGAAGAGGGGGAGCATTGGGGACTCCCCATTTTTGGGGAGGAGGGGACCCTGCCTTACCTCTGAGCAAAGCCATGGCTGCAAGCGTGCTGGTTGCTTCCTCTCTAACAAGACTTCCCCGCTGGGATCCTCGGTTGGCGAGGCACAACCCCGCCGCGCCCCCTTCCACCACCGCCCCGCCCTTCGCCCTCTTTACCCCTCCTCCCTCCTCCGAGCCGGAGGAGTCACTTGCAGCAGAGTTCTGCCTTCGCGGGGCTACTATAAGGCAAGGTGAGAAATGAGCGGACGGATGCAGAGAGCTCTGCGCACCAGAACAACTAGACGCAAGGACAGTCTTTCCCCCCGAATGCCATCACTCTGCTTAACAACTAATTCCTACAACACTGTCAAATAATTTACTAAGACTGTATTACTAGTATTCTTCTCTTCCTTACTAGTATCTCTCTCTTCTACACTACTCTCTCCTTACTAGTATCTATATGCACCAAGACAAATTCCTTGTGTGTCCAATCACACTTGGCCAGTGAAGAATTCTATTCTATTCTATTCTTCCCACTTCTTACTATCATCATGCTGCTTATTTCTTTCAATTTATATTGTTTCCTAGTACGATTTGATAGCTTATTAGTAACCTTGACCATCACTAAGTGTTGTATCGTTTTATTCTTGATGAATGTATTTTATTCTCCTTATGTACACTAAAAGTGCATACACCTAAGACAAATTCCTTGTGTGTCCAATCACACTTGGCCAATGAAGAATTCTATTCTATTCTATTATTCTATTCTATTCTATTCTATTCTATTCTATTCTATTCTATTCTATTCTATTCTATTCTATTCTTCCCACTTCTTACTATCACCATGTTGCTTGTATCTTTCAATTTATATTGTTTCCTAGTACAATTTGATACTTTATTAGTAACCTTGACCATCACTAAGTGTTGTATCTTTTTATTCTTGATGAATGTATTTTATTCTCCTTATGTACACTAAAAGCATATACACCTAAGACAAATTCCTTGTGTGTCCAATCACACTTGGCCAATGAAGAATTCTATTCTATAATCCCCAATCGGGGAGACATAAAAACGTATAGAGTGCATTTGAATTGGAATGTTATGGTATTCAAATGGTCGCAGTTCTGCATAAGATGAATAAAATTTGTTTACTTGTAAAAGCGCAATAAAAATATTAATTAAAAAATAATTAATCAGTGTGTCATCTGGGTACAAATTTTTGTGTCGAATTGTTTTAAATTTGGGCCACAGTATGTAATTATTTTAATAATTTTAAATTTTGTACTGGTATGTGTTTTAGTTCTGGCTGTGCACCGCCCTAATACAAATTGAATAAAATAAATAAATAAATAAATATTTCTTTGCCTTTACGTTTCAATTTAATAGATCTCCCGTTAAAACATTTTTCTTCCGGATTTATTTAATTTTATACCATTTTTTGTCCATATTCATTTCCTATCCAATGATAAAAAATTGCCCCCATATGTTATAATACTCCGATTCTTCAGAGGAACTGATTTTTGACGCCCCTCTGGACCTGGGAATATCTGGATGAGGCCGGCTGGGGATGATGGGACAGGGAGTCCAGTTGTCTGCAGCCCAGGCTGGGTTAGGGGAGCCGGTCGGATAATGAAGGCAGGTGGCAACTCCCCTTCCAGTTTAATCCTAGCTGTGAATTATGGGACCTGGAGTCCGACGCTGGGGAGGGCCGGAAGAGCGCCGAGTCTGGTTCCTCGGCATGGAGGAGACTAATGGCGGCGTTATGGGAAAGACCCCTGCTTGCCCCGAGAAAGCCTCCCTGCAACCCGCTCCCTTTTCTAGCTCGGTTGGGGAATAATTCGCGCCATGGCTACCCAAAGGGGCGGAGCCACGCGCAGGAAAGGGCGGGACTTCCGCTAAGGCGCTTCCTGTAACTGCCCCGTCTCCCTGACAACGCGGCCTTCAGCGGCCTCTGAATCCAAGCGGCCTCGCCAGGCCTCTTAGAGCCGGGCTACAAAAGCTGAGCTGGTGGCGGCGGCCAAGAGAGCTGAGGCGTAGGGGGCTGCCATCCTTCGTTCCCGGCCAGCCAGGTGGGGAAGGGGGACGGCCAGCTTAGTTTGCGGAGCTCCAGGTTGGGGGAAGGCTGGATTAACCGACCTAGACTGGAGCCTGCTGTGGAAGATGTGTGAGACCTGTTTGCAACTCCATAAATGGGGTTTGCCTTTTTCCTGATTTTGCTTTAAGGAACTGCAGAGGTTTTCAGAATCTCTCTCTGAATTCGTTACAACCTTGAGGCGCTTCCTAACCTAATTGATATTTTGACGATTTCAGGATGAGCTACAGATTGAGCACCTAAATAACCTACTCTGTTCAATTATTTTTCGTTTTTCAAAGCAATAACTCAGAAAAGTTTGGGAAAGTTTGGGATTTAGTTCCCCAGCTGAGTGTTATTTCTGTTCGAATTGTCTTTGGAAACGAGGAGATTCTCTCTAATAGCAAAAATATAAGAAGGAACAATGGTTTATATAATCTCCGTCAAAATTTGTCATTATTAAAATTTAACTGTTAGCCATACAGGAGAATCTGCAGCTGGTAGTAAAATGACAAAATTTTTTGAAGTAGGTGCTAACATTTGGAGAGATGAGGAATGTTGCATTGTTGTGCAATGGCCTATTGTGCAATTTTTAAAAATATTTCTTGTTTTATTACCTGGAAAATAGTTGATTAGCTGTTGAGTGCAATCTTAGAATGGAAAAACATGAGTCAGCAATTGATTGCAAAAGGTTGTAACTCTGTTTGTAAAATATGCCCAATGTTTTCAGAAAATTAAAAACTGTGCACAGCACTATATCTGAAATGTGTCTTTGTTATGAAATGTTCATCCTATTTGAATGGTTATTTCTTGAAATATATACACTATTCCCTTTTAAGAATTGTAGGAGAATGCACTTTTAACAAGCTAAGGATTATGCATTGTCAAATGTAAGTGAAGAATTAATTGAAGAGAACTTAATGCTATCATTTACCAAATGGAATTTATTTATTAATCAAAAATCATTAAGAGACTTTTCAAATAAAAAGGCTAAGAAATATTTCTCAAAATTGGTGTCACTTGAATTTAATTGCTGCAGACTTTTTGTTATTTTCAGCAGGAATTACAGAAATACAATAAACCTATTGTTCTAGAGTGGTAAGATACAACTGATTTATTTATAGTACCGGTCAATAAAATGGATGTGTAATATGAAAGCAGGTGTTACTGGAGAAGATCTTGATGCCTGGAAAAATTAATTGACAATTGAAAAAGAGGCCACCGAGAGACAAGGTGCAAGATACTGTTACAAGAACTCAAAGATAATCCTGGGAAAAGGATGTCCCATCAGGTTATGAAGAATTGAAAGTACCTGAATGACTGAAGAACATAAAGATGCTATCAGTTCTCTCTAAAAATAGCAAGCATTGCATGCTCAATAATGAAGGGTCATAATGGTAACTTGCATTTCTCTAACCAGTTTTGCTAATGGAGTTCGCTTGGAATGGGGGTCCCGTATAGCTTGCTGAATCTTGAAAATCATTTTGACACTTGTGTACACAGGGCAGACATGATGGACTATTCTTGACTCTGCTTGCACAATTCTGTACAGAAATTTGCATTTTGCTTTGTGATAATGTTTCTGATTCATCTGGTTCAAGTTGACTTAATTTGTATGCTCAAAGGCTGAGTGGTTAATAATCAAGATCTTCATAAATCATTCCCCTTAAAAAGAATAAATAATCCCACTCGTAAAACACAATGTTGTGCACTCTCTTCCAGGGCTTGAGGGAACCACCAGGTCTTAACAGCTCTCCTGAAATCCAGGAGGAAAGAAGCAAACTGAATCTCCAAAGTATAGGAACAAGGTTCCAAAATGCCTGTTTCTAAAGTCCTGCCATGTAACACCCTTGTGTAGATTGGTCTAACTGGACAGGCAGATGGATATTGGAGAGAGAAGGTGGTTCCTCAGTCTGGAGCCAAGGTGCTGCCAAACAGATTCTTGAATGGCATCCAGATGCCAACTGGTGACCCTGAAGTAATGCTTGGACATAGAAAGCAGAGAATATCTTAGGGTTCACCAACACTGCCTATCGGGACTGTTGCATCTTGTATGTCTGATAGTGCCTTCCAAGGGAACTTCTGTCTCGAACACCTAACAGATGGTCCCATTTGGAGAGCGTTGCCCCTTCCTGCCATTGCTGGTCTGTGATGAATAGCCCACTGCGCAATCTGAGTTCTGTGTGGAACTGAATGACGAAATTTGTGCTAACAAAGGCATCTGAGACCAATGCTTTGGCAGCCCCGTAGTTCTTACCTGGTTGCTGATGCACAGAGCCCGAGGCACAGGAGGAAAATAAATTCAGCAGGGCAAAAGCCTTCATGATGGTACACATAGTGGGGTTGGTTGGGATTGCAAAAATCATCGATTATGTAACTTGAGAAGTGACTCTGAGCTAGTCTATTATTTTTTAACCCTTCTCAGTGTGTCTAATAATTCATCTGCTTATATACAGTGCTCATAACCTGCCCTAATGCCAAAAGACTCCAAGTGGTGTATAACATAAAACCAAAATATATTTGAAACATTTACCTAGCTATACACTTTGGGATAAACACCCTTCGAATGGTGCGGAGGTATGAATGGATTTCCAGAACAATTGCAGACCATTTGCGCTTCAGTTTGAAATGCAGACAACACAGATTCCTCACCAACAAGCCTGCGCCTGTGTTCAACAGTGAAGGGAGACAGGGCAGAAAACATCCTGCGGAAAGCACAGCTGCAACTTCTCAATGAAAGAATAAGAGAGTCTAATTTTACAGTTGAGGTTTTGAAAGAGTGGAACATAAACGTTAAGAGCTGAAATCATTTCTACCAACGGAAGTATTGGAACAGGTCATAGAATTTACAAAGAAGGCACAACTAGCACAACACGAGACAAAAAGCCAAATTTTCTACCCTACAGCTTTAAGACAAGAAAAACCACACAAAATAGAAGAACCAACACAGATGGACAGTGACTTGTATCAGAAAACTGACCAATGGGTGAGAAATCTATCTGACAGAGCTTACCCAAACAGAAAATAATGTTTTAGCCAAAGGACTGGATTTTGCAGTCATACCAGAACAGCTACCAGTTGTAGATGATTTCACAGCACCAGAGTCGGGCATCAGAAACAATAAACTGGCAGAACAATTAAGGATGAAAAGTATCTGCAGCAGTGGTGGGTTGCCACTGGCTTACACCGAATCGGGTAAACCGGTAGTGGTGGCGGCAGGAGGCTCCGCCCACCTGCCTGGACACTTCTGCGCATGCACAGAAGCGCCATGCGTGCGCATGAACCAGTAACCACGGGATTTGGAACCTACCCCTGATCTGCGGCCTTCGCTAATGCCAAAAGACCCCCTTCCAACCTCATAATTCAAGAAAAGAGAGCAGTGGCATCTCTAGGAAGAGACCCAAACATCACCATCCTGCCAGCAGATAAAGGAAGATGCAGTCATCCTGAACACAGATGAATACAAGGCCAAAGTAAAGTCTTCTGAAGCTCACTGCCACGAATGAGACTCTGAAGAGAGATCCCACCAGCATTTACAAGAAAAAGGTCATTGATTTCTTGCAACAACTACTAAAGGATAATGACATCGACCAGCCACAATACTACTGTCTTTACCCTGGGGAAGCCATACCATATGGACTCCCCAAAATCCACAGAAGGAACTCTAGTCAGACCAGTTGTCAGCAGCATCAACTCGTCACTTACAACATTGCAAAACATCCAACCACCTTATCAGCTCCTCTAGTTGGCAACACCACCCATCACATCAACAATTCACAGGACTTCGCCAGCAAGGTTTGGAATCTAAAACTGGATGAGCCCATGGTTTCCTATGATGTGACTTCCCTCTTCACCTGCATTCCAGCAACTGAAACTCTCATGGTAGTGAAGAAACGACTGCTACAAGACAGTTCCTTAGGTGACAGAACCAATCAGCCCAGACCATATATGTGCCATGCTGGACCTCTGCCTGACCATTACCTATTTTAAATGCAATGAAGGTTTCCACAGACAAAAACACAGCTGCACCATGGGTTCACCTGTGTCCCCCATTGTGGCCAATCTCTATATAGAACAGGTAGAAACCAAAGCCCTAAACTCCTTTATAGGAATTCCACCCTCTCACTGGTATAGGATGATACTTGGATCAAGATCAAAACACAGGATTTGGAAGTGTTCACCAAACATATCAACTCTGTGGACAGATACATCTAATTCATGCAGAAAGAGGTTGAGGAAAATAACCCCAACAATCTGGCTCCTCATTTTATCTACCTTGGAAGGATGGAAGGCTGAGTCAACCTTGAGCTGAGTGAGATTCGAACTGCCAAACTGCTGGCAGCCGGCAGTCAGCAGAAATAGCCTGCAGTACTGCATTCTAACCACAGCAGCTCTTTTTACCTTACCTTAATTGATACCGTTGGCATGCTAAGATAGGCCTATATGATCCATTAAAAATGCAAACTTTTAAAGTACACATCCCATATAGTAGGTATCCATTGAAATATATTTCAGAAACTTTCTTCCAACAGACCATTTGGGTTTGACACATTCATCAACCCAACTATATTTGCTTCCAAAAACACTTTACAATAATTTAAGAAGCAATCTTGAAAACTACCATTGTAGCTTTTATGTGTGACACTTGGAAGTTGAGAAAGAAATAACTACGTACTGTAAATGTATTGCAAAGCATTTATAAAACAAATCCATTTCTCTCTTTTAGAATGAGCTTTGAAAGTTAACACTAAGCAATTTTGGAAATAAAAGCAGCATGCAGAAAAACAAGGAAAGCAAACTTTTTATTCCAAAGTATTTATTTCACAGTATTTTATGCACAGTGGAATGATGGTGACTTTTACAGTCACTTTCCTATAAACAGGTGTAGTTTACCCAATTGTTCAAACTGGAAAAATATTTTCATCAGTAGTAATATTTCATCCACGCTTGCAAATTTAATCAAGCTGGGGCGATTAGAAATTGAGGTGGACACACCTCATTTTATGTTCCAGCATTTGCATTCTTTCAATAATTCTCTAGGTTTTATGGGAGCTTTCTTTCAATATATATATAAAAACAGTGTAGCTTGCTCATGTAGTAGATTGGCATGATGGACAGTCAGCTACATCTATAATGCTAGAATATTCTAACTACTGCATTCTATTGTAGTTTAACAGTGAGAATAAGAAGAAGCAAGCCCATATAGTTAATGTGCTGGGATAAGAGAAATTACTTGAGTGTGTGTACTGTAACTTAAAATTTGGCAAGCATTGCTTGTCCCCATGTACAGACAAGACTTGCTAATTCTTGCACACTTGAGATGTGTAGTATTTAAAAGATTATTCATAGTTAATATCAATGAATCAATATGAATAGATCTGCATTTCTTGCAGCAGTTTTTAATTGAGGAAGAGAGTTGGCCGTATATTTCTTTTTATAAAAAGTTCAAATTAATCTAATACAACAGGAATTACTGAAATCTTTCCATGTTAACTGTCCTAAACAAATAGATATGTAAGGCTGCACATTTGTTAACATTAATTGGATAGCTATCAATACTGTGATCAAGTATTTTATTGATATTTTAGTGCCTTTGTAGGTCTTTAAAAAAATCTCCAAGATTCCCAATTTGGACTCTTCAAAAACGTAAGTTGGAGAATCTAAAACTTTGTGGAGAAAATAAATTCAAATCCACGATTGGATCCTTTTTATGGACTTTTACAGATGTCTAAATCCACATGCAATTTCATCAGTTTTCATGCAAATTCAAAAGTCATTTGGGATGACGTTTACATTTTTCTCCCAAGTTGTAATACTCAGTTCAGGAAAATGCTGATTGCAAATGTTAAATGTAAAGCCAAAGGAAAGCCAAATGCCGAAGGAAAGAATTCAGTCAAAAACAATAAAAAAGATGAAATAAGTGACACAATCTACTTTTTGGATCTGTGCTAAAGTATTTTTAAATCAAAGAAATGATCAATTAGAGACAGAAAGCATATTTGTGCATGGCACTGCCAGTGAGTTGGCTTTTTAAAAAGAAAAGTCAAAAGTTATCTTAAAAACAGATCACAAAAGTTACAGACATCAGTTATTTAAACACAAGTTCCTTCAGTAAATCCAAGTTTGCAGATAATTACAAATATTCCATTTCTCTCTGTTATACTAACATATTTTAAAAATGTACAGTTATTATATACATAATATAAATTAAATTTTCTTGCAGTCCTGCAGAGAAATATTACCATTAGGTAGAGCTTTAGCCACACTTTATAAATACATTTCCTAAGATACCGTAGCAGGTTTTGCATCTTATTCTGCATCTTTAGCCTGCCTGCTAAGAATTAAATACACCAACGTATTTAAAAGCTTTGCAACGTTTGAGGAATTTTTTCTAAAAACATACAGTTTATACAGAAATTGAAGCTTCTTGCCAAATGACAACATAATACTTCCACTTGCCCAGTTTAGTTCTGCAGGATGTTGGAGAATTTGGAAATAATTTTTCATGTATACTTTTAAAAGATGGCAGATAGGGTCACAGTTGGCAAAATGCCTGCCCTCTTTTCACACCTATATTTTGCGGGAGAGAAAAGGTCCAATGTGCAGGAGTAAACTGGCCACAATGGGTGAAAAATTACGTGGCAGTTTGACTACCACTTTAGCTCGAGTGTAACTTTTCAATAAAGTGCCTCACTTTTACATTATTTTACTGATGGTGAGTAAACTTATAAGGAATACACAGGAATTATGATATTCAGTTCTTTAGAAAATCCAATGCCTACTTCATATATTACTCTGGAAAGTGGTACTTAAAGAAAAAGGACAGTAAATAAGGGATTTGTTCTATTAGGGGCAACAATCTGTGCTTTTTGTTTATGACTTCTAGAGGGGAGGAGGGGTCTTCAAAGTACAAATTTATATTTAATTTGAGGAAGGGGGAACCCTCGAATTCATGTTTGCACTAATGCAGAAAATCATGAGAAATAAGCAGATGTTGCCACAAAACTTTTTTTTTTGCACTGAAGTATGAATAATAGAGAAACTTCTATCGAATAAAGTGTCATCGGGTAAAACTAGAGCACCAGGAAAGGTAGCGTGAATTTTTCTGCAGGGACCAAGGGAGAAAAAAAAAAAAAAACCTGACACAATTTGCAGAATTATGTGGAAGCAGTGTGGCTACAGCTATCATTTTACCACATGGTTGCAATCATTTTATGAATTTAGCATTATGAAGAAACGGTTCCCTGGATACTACACTTAATGACGGAGAGCCATATTCAGGTGCTGAAGCTTCGGAGCAGCACTGCAAGCATTTAAGAGGAGCTAGATAGCAGATGCTCCTGTGTGCATCCATCTGTGCATCAAGAGATTTAGATATTCAGTACCACAACCCATGGCCAAATGCACAAAATGCTTCCCTTTTAGACATCAGATGTCTTGGAGACCATTATCAGTTAAAAATGGACCCGTTCTTTGCTTATTTTCCGAATCATACTAGAGTGTTTTACGATTGAACCATTAGTGGAGGAGTGTCTTTTGTAAGTTAGGTGCTTGATTTATAATAACATAATTATTTTGAAAAAGGATGGGGCTCATTTCACTAAAAGCTTCCTGGTCCAATATTTTAACTGCCAAGCTTGCAAGAGTGAAGAGTGCCAAGATCATCTGGGCACGGTTCAAAAAGGTCATTCAATCACATTTCTTTTTTTTTTTTTTTTGCTTGTAACCCTACTGGGTTTATCTAGGTAAGTGCAATTATAGGAGATTGCAGAATAGCAAATTCTGTATATGGCTGTCTTTATTAATCCATATAATTGTCCCTTCCCACGGTCTCCCTTTTTATGTGAATGCCACTTTAATGGCTATGATAGCCACTGGATAATAGTGAAGCAATGCTTAAAAAAATAAAATTCAGAGAAAAACGTTTGGTAGTAGGCTTTTGGACATAATTTAAAAAGTCGTATTTAGAACACGAAAGGAGATTTTTTTTTTTTCCATATGGACAGGAGAGACTGGAGCGCTCTGGTATTTTAATAAGTGCTTATTAGTTTTTGCAAGAAAGATCATTTCTTACCTATTGTTCTGTGCATAAAGATGCTGATAGAGTCTTTTGCATTAGTTTCCATGATAATTCTCTTGAAAGGCTTCTCTTGGGAGTTCAGATACTAACAAATTTATAGACTATTATATAGTGCATAACATTGTCCTTGTAACTGGCTTGGAAACACAGCCTGATACTCCATTTCCTGCAAATGTTCTCTCTGTCAATGCTGGGGAAATATTGACTGCACAATGACACACAACTGAGCCAACATATCCCTACTGTGTCCTGGCACAGTCCCACGTTGATCATAAGGATGCTTCAACTATCTTGGCAAGGAATCTGTCTCAGAGTCAATGTAGCCAGTACAGCATTTTCTTCCCCAGTAAATCAAAGTAGGCCCCTGTCAGTCACTGGCCTAAATGAATCCGTAGCAGCTTACAGTGAAATTATAATTTGGCATGAAGCAAACATAAGAGGTTTATGGTTCCACAACTTCACATTCTTAGTGATAGATAGGAAAAATTATCAACAGGCACCTGATGGGTAAAAGATGGGACCAGAGTATCCACAAAGTATGGTAAACAAAAAGTCAAAATGGCAGCCACAATGGTGTGATTGAAATTTGGTCTGCTTTCTTAGGTATGTACCACCATATTGTCTTTTTTTAACCATATTTTACGCTTTCAGGGACTAACTTGCTTCATATGGCATCGGACCGGGGTATCTACGAGACCGCCTTCTGCTACCAATAGCCTCTCACCGACCAGTACGCTCCCATAGAGAGGGGCTCCTCAGGGTGCCGTCGGCCAAACAGTGTCGACTGGCGGCCCCCAGGGGGAGAGCCTTCTCTGTGGGGGCACCTACCATCTGGAACGAGCTCCCCCCAGAGATACGGAAGATCCCGGACCTGCGCACGTTTCGCCGTGCTCTCAAAACTTTTCTATTTCAGCAAGCTGGCCTGGCCTAACTCCCCTCTTTTAAATTCTTAAATTTTAAATTTTTGAATTCGTGATTTTATAAATTGGGTGTTTTAATCTGTGTTTCGGCCGAAATATTTAATAATTTTAAGGGATTTTTTAATATTTGTATTGTCTGTATTTTATCTTGGCTGTTCACCGCCCTGAGTCCTTCGGGAGTAGGGCGGTATAGAAATTTGATTAATAATAATAATAATATGCAAAGTGGCATTCCTCAGCCTCAGTACAAATTGCAAATGATGCACCTCCAGTAATATCTGTACAAGCTGTGTCACATTTTTTTATTTTAACCTAAAGCAACTTTTTTTTTTTTAATGAGAAACTAAAGATTAAAGCAAGCTCTATCACAAGGGTCTCCACCTTGGCAACTTTAAGACTCGTGGACTTCAATTCCCAGAATTCCTGCTGGCTGAGGAGTTCTGGGAGTTGAAGTCCACGAATCTTAAAGTTGCCAAGATTGGAGACCCCTGCTCTACCACCATGGACAATCAGAAAATGAGTGGCAATCTGGGCTTCTTTTTGTCATTTCAACACAAAAGTCCTTGAGAAACATAATTCACAAAAGTAAAGCTTCCATCCTGCTTAATCAGTGCATTTGCCTTGATGGCAAGTGGGAGAGAATATTTTAGCATGGCATCAAACAGTTCAACCCCTTCTTATGTTTCAAGTATCAACTGCAAGATCTCCCCACCCACCCCCCAAAAAAATCCCTTGTACAAACCAAAAAGCATCTAACCCAAGTATTTTTTTTTATCCTAAACAATTTAGCACTGATTAATTGGCATGTACTGGTTTTTTCACCATTATTTGGTCCATATTTGAAGAGCTGCTACATTTTCATTTCTTTTTTTTCCCCCTCAGCATATATATTGTGTCTTCAAACTCGGTTAAGGAATTCCAGGTTGAGGGAAGCTGGGATGTGGATAGAGTCCATGGTCAGAGACGAAGGATTGAATGGAAACAAAACTGGGAACATGAATTTGAAGTCTAACAGCAGCTGTGGAGGATCGTTTCGCTCTTGCAATTGTGCCTAGAAGGAACCAGAAGAAAATTATTAGCAAAGAAAATCAGATAGGTGGTGGTTTTAAGCCACAAATTTGCCCTCACAGCTGAGTCTTGAGTTTCTCTAGAATAGGACTTAAGGGTTTTAGGAAGGTAAGACATCAACTGAGTCTTTTTTTAAAAGCCCAGTCTTGTAGTGGCAACTAACCTAATAGCACTGTACCATAAGATTGTTTATTTATCTGGAAATTAGCAGTCATTCCTGGCACTGTCTAGCTCAGAGGTGTCCAATCTTGGCAACTTTAAGACCGGTGGACTTCCCCTGGCTGGGGAATTCTGGGAGTTGAAGTCTGTAGGTGTTGTGGCCTGCCAGTGGCCAGCGGAGCTGACAGCAGACTTGGACAGTGAGGAGGTCGGGAAGAAACATGGGCCAGTCCTGGAGTCTGGGAAAGGCTCTGATGAAGGCTCTGCGTCGGAGGCAGAGATAGGGCCAGGGCTGTCCGACAGTTATCAGCTACCTTTGGAGTCGAGATAAGTGGGGCTGAAGAACAGCTGGAGCCTGTTCCCAATGTGTGCATGTGCAGAGCTGCCAGGAGAAGGGAACAGTTAAGGAACAAGGGCTGACTCTGTAGTAAAGGCACAGGTGGATGGTGAACGGCCCCTGCCATAGGGAATGAAGAGGAGCAAAAGGGGAGTGGAGTTTGCAGGAGACAATTAGTTCATCTCATTAGTGTGAAGATCTGTTTGTGACTCTCAGAGACTTCTTGCCAAGTATTTTCTTGTACAGCATTGCGTGTGGAAGATCAGCCTGGCAGCTCTTCAAGCCTGATAAGGTCTGTGGTCGTAAATTCACCCTGGAAAGACTGTTTGCCGGGACTTTGCTGGATGTGAATGAGAGGACTTCACATTAGCTTAATAAAAAGGGCTTTTGTCAGGACAAGGAGTCTGCTTCGTGCTTTTGTGAAGCCTAGGTCAGAACAACAGGTCTTAAAAGTTGGACACCCCTCATCTAGCTGTAGTATCTTCCCACAAGAACAGCAATAGAAGATCAGCTAGGACTGGCCACGGCTCCGCCTGGCGTACTGTGTAAATCAGAGGAAATAACCTGGCAATTTGTTCAGTGTTTTTAAATAGCAACAGCTGTCGGGCTTTGTTTCTGTTTTTAGTTTAACCTTGGATATGGTGAAGGTGAACAATTCAGCTGCCGCTTCTCAACGTTTCATCCTGGAGTACCAGGGTAAGATTATAGTAACCAATTGCAGGGGGGGCAGAATGGGCAGCTGTGATTTCACATAGTTGTGAAACACTATGAAATAGCACCTGCCATCCCAGGTCCTTGGGTAGGGCATAATAGGTGAGCAAAAATGCCAAATTCAGCATAGACATCTAAGTGATTGTAAGACCGACCATAATATTTTAAACTTGTAGCTGCTCAATTCTCAGTGATTGAATGGTGCACACCCAAGCGGAATTTAATTCTATGCCCTACCAATCTTTGGCAATCTTTACTTATTCTTCATGCATTTATCTTTTGTCAGTCTGGAGTTCTCCCTGCAGTATTGAGTCCTATCTCACTACATTTTATTAGCCGTAACAGAATGTCCCAAATGAGAAAATCCTACAAAGAAGAGTCTGAGATAGTGACAAAACGAAGAATGCGCTTTGCTGGGCACATGCTCCACAGGAGTTTGCAACGTCCAGCAACGACCGCAATCAATTGGATACCACAGGATGGTTGGAGAAAAAGGGGAAGGCCAAAGAAAAACCTGTCACCAAAGATCTCGGGACGATCTGAAAAACATCAACCTTAAATGGGAAGATCGGAAACTAAATGCAACCAAGAACTGGGGAGTACGCTTCGAGCCCAATGTGCTTAGCATAGGATGTGATAGAACAGGAACAAGTTAATCTGTAGCTCAGGTACAGGCCTCATGTGAACAAACAGAAGAGCCTTGGTAGCACAGTGGACTAATGCACTGTTATTAACATCTGCTGCTTGCAATTACTGCAAGTTCAAATCCTACCAGGCTCAAGGTTGACTCAGCCTTCCATCCTTTCAAAGGTAGGTAAAATGAGGACCCGGATTGTGGAGGCAATAAGCTGACTTTGTATAAATATACAAAAGTATGAAGGCTATTGCTTAACGCACTGTAAGCCGCCCTGAGTCTCTGGAGAAGGGCGGCATATAAATTAAAAGCAAATAAATAAAATAAAAAGCAAATAAAGGTTGACTCAGCCTTCCATCCTTCCGAGGTAGGTAAAATGAGGACCCGGATTGTGGAGGCAATAAGCTGACTTTGTATAAAAAAAGAACACCGCTTAGGGGCCCCCGAAAGCCCTACTAAGCAGGTATATACAAAAGTATGAAGGCTATTGCTTAACGCATTGTAAGCTGCCCTGAGTCTCCGGAGAAGGGCGGCATATAAATTAAAAGCAAATAAATAAAATAAAAAGCAAATAAAGGTTGACTCAGCCTTCCATCCTTCCGAGGTAGGTAAAATGAGGACCCGGATTGTGGAGGCAATAAGCTGACTTTGTATAAAAAAGAACACCGCTTAGGGGCCCCCGAAAGCCCTACTAAGCAGGTATATACAAAAGTATGAAGGCTATTGCTTAAAGCATTGTAAGCTGCCCTGAGTCTCTGGAGAAGGGCGGCATATAAATCGAACCAATAAATAAATAAAATAAAACTGCAAGTCCGTTTCTTAGCACCTCTAAAATGGGTCTCGGATATCAAATCAGAAAAAAAGTCATCTCGAAACAGATTATTGCTGCCATTTGAAATAGGAAATACTAGACTCCCTGGATCAACTAACTGACTTAAAGATAGCTTATGTACAGGTCGACCTACGACCACAATTGAGTCCAAAATTTATGTTGCTAAGTGAGAAATTTGTTAAGTGAGTTTTGCCCTGTTTTATGACTTTTCTTGCCCCAATTGTTAAGTGAATCACTGCAGTTGTTAAATTAGTAACATGGTTTGTTAAGTGAATCTGGTTTCTTCCACTGACTTTGCTTGTCAGAAGGTTGCAAAGGGGATCACATGACCCTGGGACACTGCAACCGTCATAAATGTGAGTCAGTAGTCAAGCATCCGAATATAAATCACGTGACCATGGGGATGCTGCAACGGTCATAAGTGTGAAAAATGGTCATAAGTCACTTTTTCAGTGCTGTTGTAACTTCAAATGGTCACTAAGCGAAATGTTGTAAGTCAAGGACTACTTGTATTCCTACTTAGAAGACACATAGATGAGAGGCTAACGGGAGGATACTTGTTTGCTTTTCAATGGTAGAGGCTACAGGCAGCTCAGGATTTAATTGTTGGATTCCTGGTGATCTCAGCCTAGTCATTGTGATAACCTGGGGCGTGGCACGAAGGCAACACAGCCAGAGAACTGGTATAAGTCCCTTTATTGGCATTAACTTTGCCCCCAATGTCCCGTTTACTCTCCGGCCTGGAGAAAAGCTCTCCCACAAACCTGCCACAGCTGGCTGCAGATATTCCAGTCCAAACGCTGTAAGCAGAATGACTGCAATCAATTACTCCAGCAGGGCAAGATAATGAGTCCCAGAGTGAATTCAGAGAGTGAATTCAGCCTTTGTTCCCGACAAACGCCCCTCCCAACTGCCTCTCCTTTAAACTCCATCCCCAGGTGTGCCTTGTGAAGGGAACTGGAATCATCTCCTTCCTCGTAAGCCACGCAACCCATGTTGCTCTCTTCTGCGTTCTTCCCTGTGTGCCCTAGGATGAGACGGGGGTGGCCTTGGTCTTCATCTGAACCCCCTCTCCTTTGTTTTACCTCTCCCCTGCTCTGCCCAGCCTGACCTTGCCCTTCCCCAGTTTCCTCTACAGCCAATGGAGCCACTCTCCCGCTCTCTCTCAGCTGTTCGTCTTCCGTCTCAGATTCAGACTCCAACGGGGGCATGACAGTCATCTTCTACAGATATTTCATGACCAGGCTAGACAATACCCCTGCAGAGGAGAATTAGGCTTGCTGATTGTTTACAGATAGTCCTTGACTTACGGCCGATCACTTAGCTGTTCAGAGTTATGATGGACCTCCCTAGGAGTACTTATGATCCAGTTCTGAAGTTTCAATAGCCAGACCTCCAAAGATTCATTATAAAAACTAGACACAACTTTTTAATTGTGTGGCAGATGTAAAATTCCCTATATTTAGTAGAAAACTTACCTGAATGTTTCTTATGAAGGTTACTGTCACTCGCTCTTCAAACTCGTTCACAGGAGTGTAAAGATTCAGTATTTTTACAATCTGAGGAGCAAAGATCAAATGAGGGTTACAGAGGAGATGCAACACGTTCCATGACGTCACTAGCTTGTAAACAGACATCACAGGTCCTCAACAGAACAAGCGTAGGAAATGGGTGGAATTAGAAGACAATACAGGCTCTCCATCTGCAAGAGAACTGGTGCGCCTGAATGTGCGCCCCCATTTATCCACAATTGTACATACTGTGCAAGATTGACCACAATGTGCGTTGTCTGGTTCCCTAGAAGATCTGCACTAAGCAATGTCTAGAGCAGGGGTGTCAAACTCAATTTCATTGAGGGCTGCATCAGGGTTGTGTTTGACCTCAGGGGCCAGGGTGGGTGTGGCCAGGGTGGCATGGCCAGCTTGACGTCACTTGTGTTGGGGGAGCCTGTGGTGGCCCAAGCACTCTGCCAGTAAAAATGGGTTCCCAAGATCTGTTTTTGGCTGCGACGGCTTCCTGCAACCCTCTGCCAGCGAAAACGGAGCTCGGGAGGGTTCCACGCAGCTCTCCCAAGCTCCATTTTTGCTGGCAAAGGCACTGCAGGCCGGTCCTTTGCTGTTTCCAGGGCAGCCCCGCGGGTCAGATCTAAGCACCCTGAGGGCTGGATCCGGCCTCCAGGCCTTGAGTTTGACATCCCTAGCAGTGATGGGTTCCAACCGGTGTTACCACTGGTTCTCTTCACACACGCACTTTGTGGGCAATCACTGCGCTCGCAAGCACACCAAACTTGCGCTCTGCGCAAGCACATTATATTTCTGCCCAGCTGAGGCACAGCAATCCACTCTGCTGCGCCTATCAGCTGGGCTAAAAATTGACAAAGGTAGGTATAATGCAGGGGCAGGCGGGAGGGCCCAGCTCACAGTCATAGAGAACCGGTTCGCTGACGTCACACCATCACCACTACCGACTCGCCCGAACCAGGAACAATCCACCACTGATCCCTAGTCTAGAGGCAATCACCTCTGACTTGGACATCCATTTATGAAGCTGCTGCCTTACACCCATAGACGTTTTGTATATAATTATGCAGATTGTGTGTCTATATTTACTTCTGTCATGTTATCATATGCTAATAATCCTTTAATATTTTCAAGTACTTCCCCTGGTTACTTAAAATGACCTTCATCAGCCACATGTTGGACTTGGACAAAGCAAAGGTTTTTGGGGAAATATCTGCAAAATATCAGCACTACATCGTTGTAATTGGACCCAAAGCAAGGATGCCTAACAGAGGTGGGTTTCAGCAGGTTCTGACCAGTTCTGAAGAACCAGCAGCGGAAATTTTGAGTAAATACCGCCTCTGACTGGCCCCACCCCCATCTATTCTCTGCCTCCCGAGGCCCAGCTGATCGGGAGGAAATGGGGATTTTGCACTATCCTTCCCCTGGAGTGGGGTGAGAATTTTACAGTATCCTTCCCCTGCCACGCCCACCAAGCCACACCCACAAAACCAGTAGTAAAAAAATTTGAATCCCACCACTGATGCCTAAGTTCAAATCAGTGGTGAAATCTGAACCGGTTTACTACCGGTTCTCTGACTGTGCATGCGCGCCATGCGCCAAATACGCACTGCATGCGTGCATGTGCAGTGCACACCACACACCAAATGCGAGGTGTGCGCGCATGTGCAGTGCACGGCAAAAGGAGGCATGGGGTAAGTAGAACAGTGCATGTGGGGGGAGGGAGCCGCTGTGGCACGTGATCTTTTTTTTACTTTTAAAAGCATTTTTTTTACAACCTATTTGGCCAAATAGGTTGTAAAAAAATGCTTTTAAAAGGTAAAAAAAGAGGCTCTGACGATCGCGAGGCACAGCTGTGATTGTCAGAGCCTTTTTTTTTTACTTTTAAAAGCAAAAAAGCAAAACCTGCGCATGCGCAGTGTACAAAACACATTACTTCCTGGTTAAAACCAGGAAGTAACAACAACCAGGCGGGTGGGCGGAGTCTCGCGCAACGATCGCTACCGGTTCTCCGAACCACCCACCACGATCGCTAGCGGATTGGACGATCCGGTCCGAACTGGGAGCGTTTCACCCCTGGTTCAAATCCTTACTCTGGCTTGAAGCTCTCTGGTGATCTTTTACACCAGGGGTGTCAAACTGGCGGCCCATGGGCCAGGTGCATCACACGCAGGCCACGCCCAACCCAGCTTCCCAAAGGGAAAAAACGTCATGATATGTCATGTGATGGCAATGTGACGCGGCGCGTTTGACACCCGTGTTCTACCCTGAATGAACAGGGTTTGAAGAAGAAAGGGGTAAAGGAAGAGAACCTTATTCTCGTGTTCCACCTTTTATCAGCTGCTCTGAGTTCATACATAACGTGTACCTGCTGGGTAGTGAGGGATGTGCATAAGGAACAGATGGCCTCAGCATCTTCAGGTGTTTTCTTTTTCAACTGCAGGAGCTGTGCTGCCTGGATCAGTGGTTCCAGGGTTTTGGCAGCCCCACTTGGATGCAGGTTCTTCCCTCTCAACCATTCCTCCAGCTGGCTGATGTTAAACCTGGACCCAACACAATGAAGAGACAAGTTATGGAGAAATTTGGCAAGATGTTTCTGAATCCTGCTGAGAAGATGGGGTGTTCTCAACCAGCCTGTGCCTGGATCGGTTAATAACGGATGTCTACTACCACCAATAGCCTCCCACCGGCCGGTACGCTCTCATAGAGAGGGGCTCCTCCGGGTGCCGTCGGCCAAACAATGTCGACTGGCGGCCCCCAGGGGGAGAGCCTTCTCTGTGGGGGCACCTACTATCTGGAACGAGCTCCCCCCAGAGATACGGAGGATCCCGGATCTGCGCACCTTCCACCGCGCTCTTAAGACCTTTTTATTTCACCAGGTGGGCCTGGCCTAACTTTCTCCCTCTTTTTAAACATTTTTAATATTTTTTAATATTTTTTAGTATTTTTAATATTCAAAGTTTAAATTTGTTTTAAATTGATTGGGGTTTTAAATCTGTCTGGGCCAAACTATTTAATTCGATTTTACTTCTGCTTTTTAAATTTTGTATATATGTATTTTATTGTTGGCTGTTCACCACCTTGAGTCCTTCTGGAGTAGGGCGGTATATAAATCAAATAAAAGTAAAGTAAAATAAAAGTCTCTCCAAGCTCCTTGAGAGCAGCCACTGGGCAGAATTAACGAGACTGATGGGAATTTTTTTTCTCGTGTGTTTAGCGTCTCCTTTTGTTTGGATCAACTGAGTGTAGATCCGTTGGTTCTAACAGGAATTGACTGACTGGCTTATTGACTGAGCTTGATATCATGGGCTGAAAGAATGTGACCGAGCCATAGTCACCCAACTGTCTTTTATGCCCAGGGCGGAATTAAAACTTACCGTATTTTTCGGACTATAAGACGCACTTTTTTGTTTCCCAAAAGGGGGTGAAAATGTCTCTGTGTCTTATAGACCTAATATTGCCGAAGCCCTGCACACCCACCAGCTGTTTTTTGGGCTCTGCATGCCCTGTTTTGGAGCCTTTTTTTGGCCTTTTCCAGCCCGTTTTCAGGGCTTTTTTCAACCCGTTTTTAGACTTTTTTCGGCCCGTTTTCGGGGCTTTTTTCAGCTCGTTTCCAAGGCTTTTTTTGGCCCATTTTTTCAGAAAAAAACGGGCCAAAAAAGCCTAGATAACGGGCTGAAAAAAGCCTTGAAAACAGGCCGAAAAAGCCTCAAAAATGGCCCCAAAAAAGTCTCAAAAACGAGCTGAAAAAAGCCTAAAAATGGGTGGAAAAAAACCTTAAAAATGGGTCGAGAAAATCCTCCAAAACAGACTGAAGAAAGCCCCAAAAATGGGCCAAAAAAAGGCTGGAAAAGGCTTGAAAAAAGGCCTGAAAAAAGGGAGGCCAAAACCTTTTTTTACTTGTTTTCCCCTTCTAAATTTAGGTGCGTCTTATAATCCAAAAAATATGGTATTTGGTGAGTGGTCCAAAGTTACCTAGACAGCTTTCGTGCCTAAGACGGGACTAGAACTTACTGTCTCCTAGTGATTGGTCCAAAGTCACCCATCCTGCTTTCACGCCTAAAGCAGGACTAGAACCCACAATTCCTAGTTTCTGGCCTGATGCCTTAACCACTAAACCAACCTGGCTCTTGTCTGATGGAAAAATACTCGGATATAAAGCAGCTCTCTGTGTTTCCATCAACCTATGAATGCAGCACCCAGGAAGGTGTTGCAAGTATGAAAAAATTATTGCAGAGCAAACCTTAGAGACCATTTCCCCGTAATATGTCACATTGCAGCCTGCTTTCACTTCAAATGTTGTGGCGCAGTGGTTAGAATGCAGTACTGCAGGCTACTTCTGCCGACTGCCTGCAATTTGGCAGTTCGAATCTCACCAGGCTCAAAGTTGAGTCAGCCTTCCATCCTTCCAAGGTGGTTAAAATAAGGACCCAGATTGTTGGGGGCAAGAGGCTGACTCTGTAAACTGCTTAGAGAGGGCTGTAAAAGAGCCTTGGTAGTACAGTGGTCTAAGGCACCCTGTTATTAAGCTGGTTATTAAGACCAGATGCCTGCAATTACTGCAGGTTCGAATCTCGCCAAGGCTCAAGGTTGACTCAGCCTTCCATCCTTTCTAAGGTAGGTAAATTGAGGACCCAGTTGTGGGGGCAATAAGCTGACTTTGTATAAATATACAAAAGAATGAAGGCTATTGCTTAGTGCATTGTAAGCCGCCCTGAGTCTCCGGAGAAGGGCAGCATATAAATCAAATTAAAAAAAAAAAAAGCATTGTGAAGTGGTATATAAGTCTAAATGCTATTGCTATTGCTAAGCCAACCACACCCTCGGGGAGAGCAACTTTACACTAGGCTGATCTATCATTTCTTCTCCCTTGCTTTTTGACATAGTCCTTTAGTTTGCAATGGCTGAATAACCAAAGGTTCTGAAGCACAAAGAGGGAATATCACTATTCTATGGATGTCCAGTATTACTTTCATCCATCTATAGCAGTGTGTCTCAACTTTGGCAACTTTTAAGATGTGTGGACTTCAACTCCCAGAATTCCCCAGCCAGCCATGCTGGCTGGGGAATTCTGGGAGTTGAAGTCCACATGTCTTCCAGTGGCCAAGGTTGAGACACAGATCTACAGGGAGCAGGACTTCCTCCTCCAATAAAACACTCAGCCTTGAATGCATCACCACCGACCTTTAAGCCGGAACCTTACCTCATCTGCATGCCGGTGCTCCAAGAACACATGTCCTTCCTCAGCAAGAGGTTGTTCAAGGCCACAGCATTGATCATGTAGAAGAGCTGCTTAATGGCCTGTTGGATGATCTCCGGGTCAAGGCCCTGGTCGTACATGATACTTAAAAACGTGTTCAGTTGGCGGATGAATGCTTCCAAACTGTAGGTGTTTTCGCTGTCCCCTCTGCTGGAGCTTCGTTTGCGGTAGCCCATTGGCTTGACACCTGACAGGCCCTGGATGCTTTCGTTTTCCAATACCGCAGTCACTGAGAGCAAAAGAAAGAAAGAAATACTCAAAATGGTGAGCAAGGTAAGCCGTGCAAATTCTAATTTTCTCATAATTGTTCACAATCGGTGTCTCTTGCCTTCGCTGCCCCGCCCCATGCTCTCCTCCCCATGCTGGCTGAGGAATTCTGGGATTTGAAACCCTCATGTTACCAAAGTTGGACAGTCCTGTTGTAGATACCGTATTTTTCAGAATATAAGACACTCCGGACTGTAAGATGCACCTACCTTTTTTGGGGAGGAAAACAAGAAAAAAAAATCCTGCCTCTGCCTCCCAGCATCCATCCAGTATTCATCTGGCCCATTCGCCGCAGCCCATTCACTGCTGCGGCTCATTCGCCACCGCCCATTTGCCACCGTGGCCCATTCACTGCTCCCGCCCCTGTTTGCCACCGCCCATTTGCCACCGTGGCCCATTCACTGCTCCCGCCCCTGTTTGCCACTGCCCATTCGCCACCACCTATTTGGTGCGGCCTATTCGCCACGGCCCGTTTGCTGCAGACCATTTGCCGCAGCCCGTTTGCCACGGCTCTTTCACCACCGCTGCCCATTCTAGAACAGCTGATCAGCACCGCACCAATCCTCCTCACCCCCGCTGCAACATTCGCTGTATAAGACACACTGAAATTTTCACCCACTTTTAGGGGTGAAAAAAGTGTGTCTTCTACTCCGAAAAATACAATAATTGTACTACTCAATTATACTACTTGGTTGAGTTAAATATGCCTTTCACCTATCATGGGCTGCAAGACGCCTTCGGCAATTTTGATCAGTTGCTGGTAGATCTGGATGGAGAGATCACTCAGGACCTGACGGTACTCGGTGAGGTCAAAGTTCTTCAGGCAATGTTCATTCTGCTTTGGGGTATTTTGGGTCATAAAACCCTGCAAAGGTAGAACAACAGAAAACAGCAATGTATGTATCGGCAGGTTGGATTACAATTATGAAGAGGAAAACACCAAGTATTGTAAGGTTGGTAGGTAAAGCAAAAGTTTGTGGAGCAAATTCTGAGGAGAACTGGAACTTTTGGGATAGATTTTAGAAAAAAACCCCGCACATTTAAGGTTCACTTCCAAGATGGCTACAGGGTACAATACAATTCTTATGATGCCTAAAGCAGGGGTATCAAACTCGATTTCATTGAGGGCCGCATCAGGGTTGTGTTTGACCTCGGGGGGCTGGGGCTGTGTGGCCAGGGGGGGCATGGGCAGCTCAACGTCCGTTTTTGGCTGTGACAGCCTCCTGCAGCCCTCTGCCAGCAAAAATGGTGCTCGGGAGGGCTGCATGCACGACCCCCGAGCTCCGTTTTCAGCCACAACGGCCTCCTTTAGCCCTCTGCCAGCAAAAACTGAGCTCCCCACCCCATGCATTCAGCCCTTCCAAGCTCCATTTTCGCTGGCAGAGGCACTGCAGGCTGGTCCTTCGCTGTTTCCAGGATGGCCCTGTGGGACGGATCTGACCCGCGGTCCTCGAGTTTAATACCCTTGGCTTAAAGAGATGTTTCAGGCTTCCATGTATTCCAGTTACTTGTATAGGAAGATTCCCATATGGTAGGTCTGCTACCAAGAGCTTCTCTCCAAGTGACAAAGATACCTTAGTGAACATTTGCGAAGTTAAGAATAAAGTGTGGAGTTTTATTAATATTTACACCTACAAAGTGTGGAAAAGAGATCAGGAGGCAAGAAAGGAAAACTGGGATTCATCACCTCTCCTTGCCTCAGACTAATTTTCATTTTGATGTTAGTTCATGCAATCGGATAAAAAGTGGGATCAGGCATTTGGTCTACCACCAATGGTGCAGTCCTGTGAATGCTAACTCAGAATTGAGTTCAATGAGGTTTATGTTCAGGAAACTGCAAAGTTTATAGAACAAAACTATTGCTTGTTCTTTTAATTAGTTACATGTTCAGCCCAATAGTCAGATCTATGATTCACTAACATCAGCGAATACTCAAACTGGAATAGTAGCTATAATTTTAAGCCAAAATTTATAAGAGGCAAAAACATATGCTAATAGCAAATTAATTTCCTCTTGGTCAACTCTTCCATCCTGAAGAGACAGCAATAACACTTAGACTTATATACTGCTTTACAGTGCTTTACAGCCCTCTCTAAGCGATTTAAGAGTCAGCCTATTGCCTCGTCAACAATCTGGGTCTCCATTTTATCGACCTTGGAAAGATGGAAGGCTGAGTCAACCTTAAACCCTGTCAGGATCGAATTGCAGGATGTGGGCAGTTAGCCTGCAATATTGTCTCCTAACCACTGCGCCATCAGAGCTCAGACCTGGTATGGAATGGTATCGTGTGGTATACAAATAGTCCTCGACTTACAACAGTTCATTTAGTGACCATTCAAAGTTAAAACGGCAGTGAAAAAAGTGATTTATGATCATTTTTCAATTACAACCTTTGCAGCATCCCCGTGGTCACGTGATCAAAATTCAAAGGCTTGGAAACTGGTTCATATTTATGACCTTTGCAGTACCCTGGGATCATGTGATCCCCTTTTGTGACCTGACAAGGAAAGTCAATGGGGAAGTCAGATTCACTTAATAACTGGGGCAAGAAAGGTCTTAACATGGGGCAAAACTCACTTAACAAATGTCTCACTTAACAACAGAAATTTTGGGCTCAATTTTGGTTGTAAGTCAAGGACTACCTGTACTTTACATGAGATGTGTAAATTGCAGAAAACTCTTAGCAAAACTCCTACCGATCTCAACGTGAATATATTCACTGTAGTCTGGAAATCTCAAGACATACAGGCACTCCTTGATTTACAACCACAATTAGGACTGGAACTTCTGTCACTAAACAATGTGGTCGGGGTGGGCTTCAAAAATTTTAACAAGGAGTTCTCTGCCCAGTTGCTGGGTGGGTGGGCATGGCCTAGTCGGCCTCCTTCAGCATGGGGGTGGGGAGTTTTTGCCCTCCCCAGGCTCTGGAGGTTTTCCTCAAGCTCGGGCTGTTTCCAGAAGGGCGAAAACAGCCTCCCCAGACTCCAGAGGCCCTCTGGAGGCCAGAAACGGGCTCATTTCTGACCTTTCTGAACTTCCAGTAGGCCCGTTTTTTGCCCTCCCTGAGCCTCCGCATGCACCCTGCGCTTACCTGCACCCAAAACGGGCCGCATGGGGACTCCTGGGAGGGGCGGGGTGGGCGGGGCCAGCCAGGAGTGGGATTTGGGGATTCTCTGAACTGCACAGAATCTTAGCTAGAGGTTCTCCCGAACCCCTGCGAACCCCCAGCAGCCCACCCCTGGATGTGGTTGATAATCTGTTAAGCCTAATTTTACTACCATAGTCATTCAGTGAATCACACAACTCTTCAATGAATCCAGCTTCTCCCTCTGACTTTGCTTGTCGGAAGCCAGCTGGGAAAAGTTGCAAATGGTAATTACCTGGCCCTGGGAACCTGCAACCATTGTCAATTATGCTAATTGCCAAGTGTCCAAATTGCGATCCCACGACCACAGGGATGCTGCAACGGTTGTACGTGCGAGGACTGGTCATAATTTAATACTGCTAAGCTGCCCAGAGTCGCTTTGAAATGAGATGCGCAGACCGTCTTCTGCCACCAGTAGCCTCCCACCGGCCAGTCCGCTCCCACAGAGAGGGTCTCCTCAGGGTGCCATCGGCCAAATTATGTCGGCTGGCGACACCCAGGGCCTTCTCTGTGGGAGCCCCTGCCCTTTGGAATAAACTGCCCCCAGAAATGCGTAAGATCTCCGACCTCCATGTATTTCGCTGTGCCCTCAAAACCTTGTTGTTCCGCCAGGCCGGGCTATCAATGTAAAGATTTTAATTGGTTTTAAATGTGGGATTTTAAATTTGGGGGTTTTATAATTGAGCCAATTATTTAATAATTTTAATTATTTTTACATTTTGTCTGTCTTTGTGCTTTTAATCAGGCTGTACACCGCCCTGAGTCCTTCGGGAGAAGGGCAGTATAGAAATAAAATAAATAAATAAATAAATAAATAAATAAATAAATAAATAAATAAATAAATAAATAAATAATTTTCATTATTGTTGTGATTTCAAAAGATGGTTAGATGAATGGTTGGAAGTTAAGGACCACCTGTAGTGTATAATCATCCATTAGAGAGAATCAAAAGAGAGATATTTTTTAGCAACAAGGCTCTCATCCTCGGTGCAACCGTTCTCTCACCGTATCTCCGCTGTATTGCTTCAGACAATGTAGAAGGCGACATGTGTTGGACAGCCACAATGATGTCATCTCAAAGTCCTCGTTATGTTTCTACGGAGAAGCCAAACAAATACCATGAATCTTTTCCTTGGGTCAGTTATGCCATGAAAAGGATGAGCAACTAGAAACGCAGCGTCCTGCTCTAGAGCCTCTCAAGAAAGTGGCATACAAAGGGTTGTCATTAGATAAAATAATAAGTAAGAATCCTTGCCCTTAGGAGGTCTTCGCTTGAAATATCAACCTCTTATTTCCAAGCTTTCTGTTGGAAAAAGAGTGCTGGGAAGGGGTGAAATGTAAAATTTGTTACTACCGGTTTTGTGGGCGTGACTTGGTGGGGTTGGGGTGGTAATGTGACTGGGTGGGCGTGGCCAACTTTTTTTTTTTTTTAACTTTTCAAAGCATTTTTTCTAATGCTTTGAAAAGCCTCTGCCGATCAGGCAACTCAGCTGGAATCATCAGAGAGGCTTTTTAAAAAATGCCTCTCTGCCGATCAGGCAACTCAGCTGGGATCGTCAGAGACTTTTCAAAGCATTTTTTTTACCAAGAGGTTGCAGAAAAAAATGCTTTGAAAAGCCTCTGACGATCCCAGCTGAGCCGCGCGATCATCAGAGGCTTTTTTTTTTTTTTACTTTTAAAAGCATTTTTTCCTCAGAAGAGGTTGTAGAAAAAATGCTTTTAAAAGTAAAAAAAAAGCCTCTGATGTTCGTGCAGCTCAGCTGGGCATGGGGTGGGGTGGGGTGCCGGTTCTCCGAACAATCCGCCGCCATCGCTACCGGATCAGGCGATCCGGTCCGAACCGGGAGCATTTCACCCCTGGTGCTGGGTTTCCAGGGGTCTGCCTGGAAGAAAAGATAGATCAGGGAGTCTAAAGGAAGGACCTAAAGGAGAGAGGAGCAGATGTCGTAATGGTCCATAAAGGTCCCTAGAGATGCTTCTAATTTGCTTCCTTTAACAGAATAATAGAGTTGGACGGGACCTTGGAGATCTTCTAGTCCAACCCACTGCTGAAGCAGGAGACCCTACATCAATGAAGGCTAACCTTTTATTTCACCGCATGCCGTCCTGTGTGCCGGAAATGGCAAGCAAAACCATCCCGCCTGGACCGCGCAGCCTTGCTGGCCTTCGTGTGCACAGGAGCGCTGAAACCTGGAACAGCAGCGTTCCATCGCACATGAGTACACTGGCACCCGAACTTCCTGTTTCCGGCGTGAAGGTGCGTCCGATCAACTGGCCATCACGCATTTGTGTGACGGAAACTCGGAAGTTTAGGTGCCGCCACGCACATGTGCGACAGAATTCTGCTCTTCCGAGTTTCGGCACTCCCGCGTGCGTGAAGGCCAGCTGACCGGTCCATGTATGTGCACAGGAATGTGGCAGAGGAGCCACCGAGGCCGCGCGTCCCTCATGGGATGGTTCTGCATGCCGCTTCCAGCATGCGTTCCATAGGTTCGCCAACACGGCCCTATACCATTTCAGACAAAGGGTTGTCAAATGTTTTCTTAAAACCCTCCAGTGATGGAGCACCTACAACTTCTGGAGGCCAGTTGTTCCACTGGTTAATTGTTTTCACTGTTAGGAAATTTCTCCTTAGTTCTACGTTGTTTCTCATCTTGATTAGTTTCCATCCATTGCTTCTTGTCCTACCCTCAGGTTGCCTTTGGAGAATAGGTTGACCTCTCTTCTTGGTGGCAACCCCTGAGATATCAGAACACTGCTATCATGGCACCTCCACACCCTCTTGTGCATTATCTTTCTTTTTTTTTGTATGCTAATGATTGCTTATTTTTTTTACTGTCTTGCTCTCTGCCTCTCTAGTTTTCTATGAAAAAAATACCCTGATGAAGTTACCTAGTTGGGTAATGAAAGCTTGCAACATTAAATCTTCAATTTGACCGTAACAAAACTTTCTACCTTTCCAATTGGAATCTTTCTCATGCAGTCTTTGGCTAAGTCTCAGTCTACATGTAGAACTAGATTGTGTGGTCTAGAAATTCTGAAGACTGCAGTGGAGGCAATATAAAAACTAACCAGTCTTGGATACTCCATAAAACCTCAGTTTACAAATAAACTTTACTTTCTACTTCGTCCTTTATCTCCTACTTAAAATATGTTTGTTCCGTAGATACTATGAGTCATCTCAAAGGTATGCATCATCCAATAAATATACCAAACAAAGTCTACCTGTGAAAGAGGAATTTTTTTTTACCTTTAATACTTTTTTAATGCCATTAATAGTGGAGGTGAGCAATGAATGCACTTTTTGATCATCATTAATGTAATCAGCATGTCTGATGCACATAAAAAGGATGTAGGCAGGCAAGCAGGGCACAGTGGCCGATACCGTTTGGGGCTTCAGATCTGTGAGCAGGAAAGAAACCACAGGATTCCTTAGCAACTTAAATATAAACTCTATACTGATGGGCCCTGGACACTTACCTAAATCAAAATTAGTCACCAAATTATTTTTATTAACTGATCTCATTCCTCTAGCATAAAATATATTTAAACATCTCTCCTATTTTTAACAATCCAATTATTCCCATTATATATTTTGGAGCAGAACCATGCCATGCCAAGGAAAAAAAATGGAAATGAATAATGCTTGACGATAAATTGTTCATGTGTAAATCAGGTTTTTCAAGCTTTTAAAATGACATTTATGCTTCTTCTCAATGTTATAAAGACTTTCCCCTTTTACAAGAATAACAATGGTAGAATCAACCCTGTTTCTCCAAAAATAGAACCCAACTGGAAAATAAGTCCTAGCATGATTTTTCAGGATGCTCGTAATATAAGACCTACCCCCAAAATAAGCCCCAGTTAAGATTGTCAGCCAGATAGATACATTTAGTACTGTATTTCTCCCAAAATAAGACCTAACCAGAAAATAAGCCCTAATGCGTCTTTTGGAGCAAAAATTAATATAAGACCCAGTCTTATTTTCGGGGAAACACGGAAATGCTTGGGGAAGTGCTGGGTTCCCTTTCACTGGACAAATTTAAGAGAAAATAGGCAGCCCTTTTAAAACGTGGATTCCCCAATGAACAGGATGGAGATTACTTGAACTACTTACAATAGGCAAATGTCCCTTCAAACCCTACAGTCTTATGACTCTGATGAATAGATTTGTTCTTACTTTGGCAGCAAACTATTACAAACCCCATTTATAACTACAATATTAAGAGCCAGACTGAGAAGCTGAACAAAACCGTTTTACCTGTAATGAGATTTTTTATGAGTGAAGATTCATCCTCTTCGCAATATTCTAACATTCCCTGGAAGTCTTTTTCCTTCCTTTGGACGGTGACATGTCGGCTGATTTCGTGTTTCCGCTTTTCAGACTGTGTAACGGCTTGATCAGCTGTGAAAGACAAATCAAGAACAAACTCAGTCCCTTTCACAGATGGCGTGAAGCAGCCACGCTCTTCAGAGGCCCGTCCGAGGTCTGGTTGACTCAGTGGTCTGTCCCGGCTCATTGGAGCTACAAAAAATGATAACTGAGGTAACACAGATATAAAATGAAAGTTCTGATTCTGGTTAAAAAGCCAGAAGGAGGTTATGGAACTGTGTGGTTCCTTCTCATCTTCTTCCGAGTAAATTCTATGGTAGAAACCAGCATTACCTTGAAATAGAACCATAGCCACCCACCTGTACTCTAATGGCTATGATTAATACTGAGGTCTCATATCATGAAAACTAATTATATAACATCACGTTGTATTTTACTTCTAGCAACCACCTATATTAGAAAGCTAAAAGATACGGTCCATTTCCTGGTCTTGTATAGAGTAGCACAGGGCTGTCAAACTCGCGGCCCGTGGGACAGATGCGTCACGTGCTGGCCACGCCCCCGCCCAGTTTAGGGAAGGCGGGAAAAGTCCCGATATGTCATGTGACGCCACAGTGATGATGCGGGTTTGACAGCCCTGGAGTAGCATTTGACCACAAAGGCTGCCAGCAGATACCTGGGAATCTCATGTCCAAGTCTTTCTCCTTTAACTGCTACCTGAAAGAGCTTGTTGCACTGGTCTGGAGATTACACCTATCTTGGATATATTCCACCTTTTACTGAATTTTCTCCAGCACCGCAAAAGACCCACTCCACAGATTTTTTAAAAAACATATGTGCTGAGAAGGAAACCAACACACGTGTTTGGAAAAAATGGCTGTCCAAATAATAGATCTTTTTCATCAGTTGTTCAATGGAAAGAAGATTTTACTGTTCTTTCTAAAATATATGCATGTGTGTACATACAGAGACATACATATGCACCAAAAGTCAAGACCCATAAACAACCCATTACAGAAATCACATTAAATGCTCATTTTGTTTATCGTTTTCTTTTAAACACTTCTTTAATCATTTGACATAGGCGTTTTGAGCATTTCTGCATACAGTAATTTTTCTCCACAAACATTATTAAAACATTGTAATTGACCCATGGATATTATTTTTTGGTATTCCATATACTTATGCGATACACAATCATAGAAAAGTAATGGAATTTTAAAAAGATTTTAAGGGGTTTTTTTAAATTTTCTTTTTGCATTTTCATCCCCTTCTTTAACTTTTAGTTTGCATTATTATCTTTTGGTATATTATTCACTTAATAATAGTTTAAATGAAATGTTTTACTTTAGTTTTTGTTGATAATTGCATTATTTTTGTACTTGTATTCATTCAAAGATTCAATGAAAATTGTATATATAAAAAGATTGAACTGGAAATGAAATGAATAAATCTTATCCCCATTTTACCATTTTTCTGATTCTCACCATATTTCAGTGGTTTAAGTATAATGCCTGCAGTAGCCAGAGCTTTTGCATCATTTGTTATACTTAACCTCACTTTCAAGATTTAGTAAAACTCTCCGGATTTAGGTCTAGAGTAGGGGGTCTCCAAACTTGGCAACTTTAAAACCTGTGGACTTCAACTCCCAGAATTCCTCGGCCAGCATGGAGTTGAAGTCCACAAATCTTGTAGTTGCCATGTTTGGAGATGCCTGTTTTAGAGAAAACATATATCATTATAAGCATTAGACCAATCTGACATATAAAAAATAAATAACCTTCAACTAAGAAGATGAAGATGGTAATCAAATTGTGGCTTTATAACCTTGCTAAAGATAATGGGTAATTTCTGCTGCTTTGCCTTCACCAGGGAACAAATGCCGCAGTGGTGAAATGTATTAAAAAAATGGATATGAAGACACAATCCAAGTAACTTTGTGCCAGTCAGTTTCATGCCTATAAATTATAATGACAAGAACCATCTGTGCCAGTTGCCATGAGGTAGTAGAGTCTTCAAATCCTTCAGCTGAATTTCATTTAACAATCAGATTTCTGGGAACCAGGATTTGGGATCCAAGCTGCAGTAGCTAATCACTCCGTCAAGCCATCAAAATCAGAAGAATATATTTCTAATATGCTGCTTCATGACTGCAAATATATAGCATTCTCTAAAAATCCACCTTTAAAGCAATGAGAACCAGCAGGTGGAGACATTCTCCTGATACTGCAAATAGCAAGACCGAAGGAAGATTTGACCATAGCAGGGGAAAAAAAAACTTTTTAAAGTTTTCTAGTCTTGCCCCTTTCAATAAACAGAAGAGCAAATATCCAATCAATGAAGACAACTACAGTAGAAGGACAATGTAGCTCTCTGAAATGCAAAAATATGTTTCAAGACAGGCAGGTATGTCAATTTAACACCTGCCTCCCACTTCTTAAAAAACAGCTGAACCTTTTTAGGATTATATTGGAGCTAAAGAAGGAAGCTGCTAGACCAGGGGTGAAATGCTCCCAGTTCAGACCAGATCGCCCAATCCGGTAGCGATGCAGGCCGGTGGTTCGGAGAACCGGTAGCAAAAATCCCTGCCCCTCCCCCATGCCTGCACAATCATCAGAGGCTTTTTTTTTTTTAACTTTTAAAAGCATTTTTTTCTACAACCTCTTTGGCCAAAAAAATGCTTTTTTAAAAAAAAGCCTCTGATAATCGCGCGGTTCAGCTGGGATCGTCAAAGATCCCAGCTGAGTTGCCTGATCGGCAGAGGCTTTTTTTCTTTTAAATGCCTCTGACGATCCAAGCTGAGTTGCCTGATCGGCAACTCAGGTTGGATCGTCAGAGGCATTTAAAAGAAAAAAAGCCTGTGCCGATCAGGCAACTCAGGTTGGATCGTCAGAGGCATTTAAAAGAAAAAAAAATTCGCCGAAGAGGTTGTAGAAAAAATGGTTTTAAAAGTAAAAAAAAAATATGGCCACACCCACTCAGTCACGTTACCCCCCAAGCCACGCCCACAGAACCGGTAGTAACAAATTTTAGATTTCACCACTGTGCTAGACCCCAGAAAAGAAATTGCAAACAGGTGCTAAATTGCATCTCACAGCCCTGCAAAGGATGTGGGAGAAACAACCAGGAATTGTATATGGAGATTCTCAGTAATCCAGGTCATAGTTGTCCCAAAGGTGCTTTCTCAAGAGGCAACTGGGCTTTCTTTTTTTTTCATTGAAGACGTTTCGCTTCTCATCCAAGAAGCTTCTTCAGCTTAGAGCTCAGAGCTGAAGAAGCTTCTTGAATGAGAAGCGAAACGTCTTCAAAGAAAAAAAACCCAGAAATTCCAGCTGCCTCTTGAAAAAGCACCTTTGGGACAACCAGGAATTGTGATGGCTCCTAATGCAGGTAGCCTTTGTTTTACAGAGCTTTATTTAGTGACCGTTTGAAATGACAAGGGCACTGAAAAAAGTGACTTATGACTGTTTTTACACTTATGACCGTGGCAGCATCCTCATGGTCACATGATCAAAATTCAGATGCTTGGCAACTGACTCATTTATGAGGGTTGCAGTGTCCCCACTGGGTCATGTGATCAGGTGACCTTCTGACAAGCAAAGTCAATGGGGAAGCCAGATTCACTTAACAACCATGTTACTATGAGCCATGAGCTATGGTGGCGCAGTGGTTAGAATGCAGTACTGCAGGCTACTTCAGCTGCCTGCCGGCTGCCTGCAATTTGACAGTTTGAATCCCATCAGGTTCAAGGTTGGCTCAGCCTCCCATCCTTCTGAGGTTAATAAAATGAGGAGCCAAATTGTTGGGGGCAATAGGCTGACTCTGTAAACTGTTTAGAGAGGGCTGTAAAAGCACTGGGAAGCAGTCTATCAGTCTAAGTGCTATTGCTAACTTAACAAAGGCAGTTTATTATTTATTATTATTTATTTATTATTCGAATTTCTATACCGCCCTTCTCCTTTCGGACTCAGGGCGGTGAACAGCCAAAATAAAAAACATTTATACATAAGTGTGATTCGCTTAACAACTGTGGCAAGAAAGGTTGTAAAATGGGGCAAAATTCACTTAACTGTCTTGCTTGGCAACAGGTTTGGGGCTCAATTGTAGTCATAAATTGAGGATCACCTGTACGCCCTTCCTTTGAAAAATAGCTGCACTTAGTCTTCCCTCAAGCCTTATTTAGATCTCAGAGCAAGGCTGCCAAACTTGAGCTGAATAGAATAGAATAACAGAGTTGGAAGGGACCTTGGAGGTCTTCTAGTCCAACCCCCTGCTTAGGCAGGAAACCCTACACCACTTCAGACAAAGGGTTATCCAACATCTCCTTAAAAACTTCCAGTGTTGGAGCATTCACAACTTCTGGAGGCAAGTTGTTCCACTGATGAATTGTTCTAACTGTCAGGAAATTTCTCCTTAGTTCTAGGTTGCTTCTCTCCTTGATTAGTTTCCACCCGTTGCTTCTTGTCCTGCCCTCAGGTGCTTTGGAGAATAGCTTGACTCCCTCTTCTTTGTGGCAACCCCTGAGATATTGGAAACACATGTTTCCCCTAGTCCTTCTTTCCATTAAACTAGACATACCCAGATCTGAATCCTTTGCTTCTCTTGGTTTAAAGGCAAGCCAGCTTTTTAGCCATCTAAACTATTTTGTCAGTACAGAACAGAATATTAATTTCAGCGGCAGAAGGCGATGTGAAGGTTACCTTCGTAATCTTGCACTTTCTTCATATAAATCCTGAGCTGTTTCTTCAGCTTCTTCTCATTCTTTTCCAGTTTCTCCAGCATCTCTTTCAGGTCCTGAAAAAAACAGGAAGACATCCCAGATCAAATTCAGCCACTGCTCAAATGGAGCATTTTGCCAAGACCAGTTTAAAAACAGCAAGAAGCGAAAAGAAAAACAGACTTCCTTTGCAGAGGCGTTCACATATTTGTTTAACAAATGTACAGAGCTGCCCAGGGGAAATTAGGGGAGGAACCAGATAAAACCAAGGTGCACAAATCCAATCAAAAATGAAATTGGATTGAGGCCCCTAAAAAAGCATATTATCAACACATAATCAAATCTAGACTCACACTAGAGCTCCATCAATGCTTGGGGGAAGAAGCAATTGTTTATAGGGTTCTGACTGTCTGCATCTCAAGAGTGGGGGGGGGGGACAGTGGTGAAATCCAAATTTTTTTACTGTGGGCATGGTGTGGCTTGGTGGGCATGGCAGGAGAAGGATACTGCAAAATCTCCATTCCCACCCCACTCCAGGAGAAGGATACTGCAAAATCCCCATTCCCTCCCCTGGGGGAAGGATATTGCAAAATCCCCATTCCCACCCCACTCTGGGGCCAGCCAGAGGTGGTATTTGCCGGTTCTCTGAACTACTCAAAATTTCCGCTACCGGTTCTCCATAACCTCTCAGAACCTGCTGGATTTCACCCCTGTGGGGGGCCCCTGTCCCACAAGACAGATGTCATGCCAGAATAGGCACACATCTAAGCCCCACAAGGTGCACCCTTTTACAGCAGGGGTCTCCAACTCCAGTCTGTGGACTGACACCAGTCCACGGCATGCCAGCAACCGGGCCACACAAACAAACAAAGCCCCATCCGCAGGATGCAGGCAGAACATAAAACCACGTCCCCTCTGGTCCACGGAATTGGCTTTCTCCACGGAACCAGTCCCTGGTACCCAAAAGGTGTGTGTGGGGGTGCTGTTTTACAGAGAGGACCCAGAGCATACCTACGGTGCCAGATCTTGTTGGAACCACTGGGCAGAAGTGATCCATAAGAAACTTGATCCTGTGCCATAGAGGGCTTTAAAAGGGACAATCAGCACCTCGAATGGCACTCAGAAGCTTACTGAGAGTCAATGCAGCTCACACAGCTGCAATACAGGTAAGTCCTCGACTTACATACCCGTCCATTTAGTGACTGTTTGAAATGACAACAGCACTGAAAAAAGGGATTTACAACCACTTCTCGCACTTACAATGGCCACAGCATCACCACAGATCAAAAATCCAGGGGCTTGGCAACCGGCATGTATTTACGATGGTTGCAATGTCCTGGGGTCATGTGACTGCAATTTGCAACCTTCCTAGCCATCTTCTGTCAAGCAAAGTCAATGGGAGAAGCGGGATTTACTTAACGACTGCATGGTTCACTTAATGATGGCAGTGGTTCGCTTAACAACCGTGGCAAAAAAGGTCATAAAAATAAAAACACTGCCACAATTTTTTTCCCCACTCAAGAGAATCTATGTTGCAGTTCAAGACATCTGTGTCAAAAGGATGAAGGACGCTTGTCTCAGAGGGGTGACCTCTCGTGTGGTCAGAGCCTTCTGGCCATATGTAGTTAGTTATGGATTTGCATCCAAAATAATAAAAAAAAAAACTGCAGGAAACTGAGGAGAAAGATGCTGTGAATCAGAGATTTTCTACTCGAGCACGGTCCATTCAAGACAGGTGATTAATCACCAGCATTCAGTTTACCCAACCTAGTAGAACTGTTGTGAGAATAAAGTAAACATCTCATTTATGCTTTAATAATATTAAAGGCATTAAAGGTTCCTAATAAAGCTGCCTTTTGCAATTGATGGATGGGGACTTTGTCAGGGCTGACAGGTGTTCACGTGATGCTCCAGATGTTTTGGGATTGCACTCAAGGCGCCTATCGCTGTTGGTATTATCTTTGCCTTTTTCCCCCCCCCTTGCCACAGTTGTTCTACTTTTATTTGCAGGCCTTTGTATTTTGTGATGGTGACGATTATATTCTCATCAGACTCAACTGAACTGAGAGTCTTTGGTCGACCTGAATTTGTTTTTTTCTTTTCTCTTTCGGGAGGTTTATTTCAATCTCTACCAAGCCAATCAATTATACATTGGGAGTCAAGTAATTTTGTCAGGTTGCTATGGCGAGCCTGAATTACTCTAAAGAGCAAGTTGTCACATTGCTTTTCGAAACGCCCTCTTCAGGTTCTTATTTAACGTACCTATAATTTTTACTGAAAACTTGGTTCGGCGAAGGAAATGGGGACAGTGTGATTTCAGCATGTATACAGTGGCCTTTAGAGCCCGTTTATAAAAGCTGTAAACCCAAGAAGCAACGTTGGGCAAGGTTTAAGGGACCCATATTACTGTTATTTATTTTACAGCGTGTGTCTGTGTGGGAAAAATGTTCCACAGTGGAGCCGATGAAACAATAAAATACTGTAAGTTGTCTGGAGGGATTTTTTTTTTGGGTGGTGGTAGTGAGGAAATAATTTTGAAAGTGTTGTTTTATCCCATTTTATTTGTACAAGTCAAGGAATTGTGTAGAATGCTCTGTCCTATTTTCTTCCAACAACTACCCTCTGAGAAGAACTGGCCCAAAGTTACCCAGCCAAATTCTGTGCCTAAAGGAAAACTAAAACTCCCAATCTCCTGGCTTCTAGTCCAACATGCCTCTGGGAAATTTAGAAGTTAGGGCAAATTTAGACCACCTTAACTTTTTTTCTTTCTTTGATCTTGTTTCTTGTGATGGCTCAATCCATACTTCTTTGGCAGTATTTATTACGTGTCCTGAAAACTAACTTGGAAAAGCTCACACCAGTTCTGTCTGAATGGGCGACTGCGTTTAAGTACTGTATTCTTTGATTGTCCTCAAGGAAAGATTTATGCAGGTTATTTACTTAGCAGGCTTCAGATATTGCAGGGCGGCCATTTTTCTCTTTAGATTGTTTGCTTCCCTAACCAAACTGGGACTCGATCACATTGTACACCTGGATCAAGTCTCTTAGATAGAAGAAAAAATCTCCTTTGGGGTGGGGCATACCTTTTCCTGCTCCCCTCCCAAAAGTAGGAATGCCCAGCCTTAGCTACTTGAAGAGTTGAAGTCCACAAGTCTTCAAGTAGCTAAGGTTGGGCATTCCTACTTTTGGGAGGGGAGCAGGAAAAGGTATGCCCCACCCCAAAGGAGATTTTTTCTTCTACCTAAGAGATTTGATCCAGGTGTACAATGTGATAGAGTCCCAGTCTGGTTAGGGAAGCAAACAATCTAAAGTGAAAAATGGCCGCCCTGCAATATCTGAAGCCTGCTAAGTAAATGACTTGCATAAATCTTTCCTTGAGGACAATCAAAGAATACAGTACTTAAACGCAGTCGCCCAGTCAGACAGAACTGGTGTGAGCTTTTCCAAATTAGTTTTCAGGACACGTAATATCTATTGCCAGAGAAGTATGGATTGAGCCATCACAAGAAACAAGATCAAAGGAGAAAAAAAAGTTAAGATGGTCTAAATTTGCCCTAACTTCTAAATTTCCCAGAGGTGTGTTGGACTAGAAGCCAGGAGACTGGGAGTTCTAGTTCTCCTTTAGGCACAGAATTTGGCTGGGTGACAAGAGTTCTTTTCTCTTAGTCCAACGCGCCTCACAAGGTAGTTGTTGGAGGAAAATAGGACAGAGCATTTTACACAATGACTGGCTGGGAAATTCTGACCCATGGTCTATATTAATAGAGTGCTAGGGAACAATGGCTGGCTGAGGAATTTTGGAAGTTGAAGTCCACAAGCCTTCAAGTTGCCAAGGTTGGACACCCCAGATCTAAAGCATACAGCTCTTCAGGTGGTCACCCATCTCATGAGCTTCACATAGAGGAACGAGCTCTGCTGTTTCAACACTTTTTTTTTTTTAATTTGATTTATATGCCGCCCTTCTCCAGAGACTCAGGGCGGCTTACAATGCGTTAAGCAATAGCCTTCATACTTTTGTATATTTTTACAAAGTCAGCTTATTGCCCCCACAAACTGGGTCCTCATTTAACCTACCTTAGAAAGGATGGAAGGCTGAGTCAACCTTGAGCCTGGTAAGATTCGAACCTGCAGAAATTGCAGGCAGCTGTGTTAATTACAGGGTGCATTAAACCACTGTACTACCAAGGCTCTTGGTAACACTTGGCAGTGTTAGCAAAGCACATTTTGGCTGGTTATTGGATTAACGCTTTTTTCTGGATTGCAATAACAGTGAATCACAAATGAAGCGAGCCGGCTGATTTTCCACAAGAGGCTGCTTCAGGTTGAAACTAAACTCAGCATAAACGGCTCAGTTCAGCAGATTGTGTAAATTTATGGCTCTTGAAGGACCTCACATTTATTTACAGGATGGTCTGCTAGTCAGAGGATATGTTTTGGCCCTTTATGGATAGTCCTCAGTTTACAACCGTTCATATAGTGACCGTTTGAAGTTACAACAGCACTGAATAATTTGGCCGATGACTGATCCTCGCAATTATGACTCTTGCAGTATCCTCATGTGATCAAAATTTAAGCAATTGACAATTGGCATGTATTTATGATGATTAAAGAGGCCCTGTGTCACGTGATCCTGGTTTGTGACCTTCCTAGCCAGCTTCTGACAAACAAAGTCAATGGGAGAGGCTGGATTTGCTTAGCGACTGTGTGATTCACTTAACAACCGTGGCAAAAAGGATTGTGAAATTGGGGGCAACTCACAACAACTGTCTTGCTTAGGAACAGAAATTGTGGTCCCAATTGTCAATGTAAATCGAGCGCTACTTGTACTGCTGCTGAACAGTATTCAGTAGGGAACACGCCTTGAACCCCGACATGCAGAAGAAGCTCCTGGAAATCCATCCAAAATTGTTCCATACCAGGCTTATTACTCAACCATGGCAATACTGCTGCTGCTGCTATTATGCCTTTCTATCCAGAAGGCAGATTAAGCATATTCCCACAGGGAAAATTTATTTTTATCCATTTTGTTATCTAAAAATAGACTGACCTGAGCAAACTTCTCAGACTAATACCTGGATCCAAATATAAACATCCTTTAGTGCATGAACGTCTCTGAATTTTGTAATTCGAGTCTTGGCTTAAAAAAAGAAACCCCCGTAAAATATTCATATTAAAACACAGGCTTTAAGTTTGATATTTGTGATCGCTGTTGCTTTTAGAGAAATGGATCAAAGAAACAATGGTAAACTGACGTGGTCTGGAAACAGAGCGATCGGTCCATTCCTTCTAAAGGGAAATTCAAGTTAGAATCGTGCTGTACTAGGCAAACTTTTTCCAGGAGCACCAGTAAGGGGAGGGCATAGTTCAGTGGTACAGCCTAAGCTTTACAACTGGCTACTGGGTGCTGTTGGTTAAAAGCTGTAGGTCAAGGGTGTCAAACTGGATTTGTTTAAGGGCCAGATAAGCATTGTAGTTTTCCTCCGTGGGCTGGCTGGGGGGTGGGGGGGAGACGAAATGGATGCCTTCTGCAGCACCCTGCTGGCCAAAATGGGGTGCGGGGGGGGGTGTCCTTGTTTTCAGTAGCAGAGGCACCGTGGGCTGGTCCTTTGCTATTTCCAGGCTGGTTCCGCGGGCCAGATTTAAGCACCCCTCAGGCTGGATCCGGTCCGCGGGCCTTGAGTTTGATACCCCTGCTGTAAGTGGTAGGAAACTCTTCTGCCCAAACTTCTGGAAAAATGTTCTAAGGAAAGCAATAGAAGGGGCAATAAAGACTACTGGTTAGGTCAACTACCTCCCCGACCTTCTATATATGATATATTTGTTCTGCTTTGTGTAAGGACAATGCATAATAAATGTGTATAACCATAACACAGAAATCCAGTTTGGTGTAATGCAGAGGTGGGTTTCAGCAGGTATCTGACCAGTTCTGGAGAACCGGTAGCGGAAATTTTGAGTAGTTCGGAGAACCGGTAAATACCACCTCTGACTGGCCCTGCCCCCACCTATTCTCTGCTTCCCGAGTCCCAGATGATTGGGAGGAAATGGGGATTTTGCAGTAACCTTCCCCTGGAGTGGGGAGGGAATGGAGATTTTACAGTATCCTTCCCTGCTATGCCCACCAAGCCATGCCCACAGAACCGGTAGTAAAAAAAAATGAAACCCACCACTGGTGTAATGGTTAAGGTACCAGGCTAGAAATTGGGAGGCTGTGAGTTCTAATCCTGCCTTGGGCTCCAAGCCAGCTGAGTGACCTTGGGTCAATCACTCACTCACTCTCTCTCAGCCCTGGGAAGTAGGCAAGGGGAAGCTATTTCTGAAATCTTGCCAAGAGAACTGCAGGGACTTGTCCAGGCAGTTTCCAGGAGCCAAGATTGATTCGAAGGGCGAAAACAAAACAAAACAAACAATTCTAAACAAATACAGGTTCTACGGACTGTTTTAAGCAAGAAAAATTGATTCAAAACTAACCCTACAGTTAGGACATGGAAAGAGATCAAATAATAAACCATGCACTATTTTACACACCTGGAAGGAATGAAAAGATTGCTCCATCCCAAAATTACCAGTAACTGAAACCAATAAGGGCCCCCTGGAACAAAATATTCCAGAGAATATTTGGAAGTTCAAAAAGCAGTTCTGAGAAGCTGAGGCGATTTCGTAGGGCAGAGATTCCACCAGTTCCAGAACAGTCTTCCCAGAAGTTCTTAATGAAATGCTTTATCTCCTGATTTTGCATTTATATTTCTTCCTCCCACCCAGCCGCCATTTTGCATATTGCATCTTTTACACCGCACATACAGAATACAGAAGAATAGAGCCGGAAGGGACCCTGGAGGTCTTCTAGTCTAACCCCCTGCTCAAGCAGAAGACTCTATACCATTTCAGACAAGTGGCTGTCCAGTTAAAAGTCTCCAGTGATGGGAACACCCACAACTTCTGAAGGCCAGTCATGCCACTGGTTATTTATTTATTTATTTATTTATTGGTTAGATTTATATGCATAGATTTATATGGTTTATTGTTCTCACTCTTAGGAAATTCTCTTTAGTTCTAGGTTGCTTTTCTCCTTGATTAGTTTCCATCCATTGTTTCGTGTCCTGCCTTCTGGTGCTTTGGAAAATAGGTTGAACTCTCCCCCTTCGTTATTGCAGCCCCTCAAATACTGGCATACTGCTATCATGTCACCCCTAGTCCCTCTTTTCTCAAGATTAGACATACCCAATTCCTCCAACCGTTCTTGGTATGTTTTAGTCTCCAGGCCTTTAATCGTCTTAGTTGCTCTTCTCTATGAGTAACTTCTCATACACCTATGAGCTCTACATCTATGAGCAGGTCTGGCTAATCAGTGAAGGCAGTGGTGGGATTCAAAAATTTTTTACTACTGGTTCTGTGGGTGTGGCTTGGTGGGTGTGGCATGACTTGGTGGGCGTGGCAGGGGAAGGATATTGTAAAATCTCCATTCCCTCCCCACTCCAGGGGAAGGATATTGCAAAATCCCCATTTCCTCCCGATCAGCTGGGACTTGGGAGGCAGAGAATAGACAGGGGCGGGGCCAGTCAGAGGTATTTACCGATTCTCCAAACTACTCAAAATTTCCGCTACCAGTTCTCCAGAACTGGTCAGAACCTGTTGAAACCCACCTCTGAGTGAAGGCCATCCTAGAGTATTTTTTTTGACTGAAGAGTTGGGCACCAATCTTTCAAACAAGGCAAATTATCATCCTTGGTAGAAACAACCCTGCGTTTTTGCTTTTTCTCCATACCAGGTTTTCGCTGGTCAGCCGCGAGATTTCCTGCTGGATGCCAAACTCCACTTGGGCTTCTGGGGACAACTGGAGCGTCTGGAGGAAGACTTCGTGTTGTTTCTCCATCGCTTCCTTCAATGTCTCCATCTGGTCCTTTAGGACTTCTATTTCTTCTTCATATTCCCTTCTCTGTTCCTGGAGTTGAGCCTCAAGGAGCCTGAAGGGGGGGAGAAACGAGAAAGATGAGGACATTTGTCACTCAAATAATATTAGATACTTAAGATACCCAGAAACTGCCATAATGCTTCTAATGATGTGATGGACCAGGGCATGGATTCACAGACCAAATACTTTTAAAAAACTGTAGGCAGATCTTAGATAACAAAAAACATCTTCCAAGGTTTTTTTGGGTCATGTGAACAGGAAAAGTGTAGGCTCGCTGATTTATGTCGTATATAGGTACAACAACTTGTTTAGTGACTGTTCAAAGTTGCAGCCTCCCCATGGTCACATGATCAAAATATAGACCCTTGGCAACTGGCATGTATTTATGATGGTTGCAATGTCCTGGGTCATGTGATCCCCTTTTGCGACTTTCTGATAAGCAAGGTCAATGGGGAAGCCAAATTCACTTAACAACTGTGTTAGTAACTTAACAACTGCAGTGATTCACTTAACAGCTGGGGCAGGAAAGATCCTAAAATGGGGCAAAACTCACTTAACCGTTTTGCTCAGGAACAGAAATTTTGGGCTCAATTGTGGTCGTAAATCGAGGATTACCTGTATATATTTATTTTATATACACAGAGGGAAAACAGATTGGTACAGTTGTTAAATGTCCTAGATCAGAAACTGAGAGACTTGAGTTCTAGTCTTGCTTTAGACACAGCCTTCTTGGTGACCTTGGGCCAGTACTTTTCCTTCACCACCAGGAAGGAGGAGACAAGGGCAAACCACTTCCAAAAATCTTGCCAAGGAAACTCAGGGCCTTCTCCAGGAAGTCTCCACGAGTCAAGATAGGCTTGAAGGTACCAAAAAACTCAATGCCAACCCAACCCAACCCAACCCAACTCCTCAATAGAGAATTCAACATATCTCAGAACCTTTTCTTTTCAAAGAGAATCATTGCTCACAGTCATTAATCATATACATACTGTAAGTAGGCAATACTTACAGTAGGAACTAATGGTTGACCACACTCATTACTCATATACATATTGGTGAGGAACATTTACATTCAAAACTAAAGATTGTGAAGGAGACTCCCACTGGTTAAATTGCACTGCCTGCTTGCTGGGTTGCTACCATAAACATCAGTTTCTTCACATCAGTTTTGGCTACCAAGGTAGCCAGTCCATAAGAATTAAGGGCCTGGTTATGGATTTCCAGGTTATTTATTTGGTTTACATCAGGGGTGGGTTCTACTTACCTTTACTACCAGTTCGCAGCGGGCTTACTTCACTCGTACGCACACCCGCTCTTCTGCGCATGCGCAGAAGCGTTTTGATGATGTCGGGGTAGGTGGGCGGAGCCTCCCGCCAGTTTTACTACCAGTTCTATAGAACCAGTGCGAACCGGGGGCAACCCACCACTGGTTTACGTCCCACCATTCTACTTACAGTAGTGGCCAAAATTGTGGAAACCTTTTGGGAAAAGTGTATTTTCTAAAACTAGCTAATAACACCACTTTTTTTTTTGGAGTAGTACCATAAAATTATATATCAATGGAAAGATAGTTTAATCAAGAATGTAATGCAATAACTTTTATGAAGGATTTGCTATTAGAATAGCAGTTACTGTGTAAAGAAGAAAACTGGAACACATAGAAAAAATGAGATATACAAAAATTATCACCATAGAAAAAACGAGATATACAAAAATTATCACCATGTTGATTAATACTTAGTTGGGTAACCTTTAGCATGAATTACGGCCTTACAACCTCTTCCCATGGAGTGAACCAAGTCTTTTAGTTATCATGTGAAACCAAGGTTGAATAATTGCTTCTATTAACTGGATTTTATTGCTGGGTTGCTTCTGACTAACAAGTTTCTTTAGTCGGCTCCATAGATTTTCAATTGGGTTAAGGTCTGGACTATTTATTCCCAGACCATTTCAGCAGTGGAATAGGATTATCTTGAAACTCCTCCCAAAAAGTGGTGTTATTAGCCATCAAACCTCAAAAATACACTTTTCCCAAAAGTTTTCCACAATTGTGGCCACTACTGTAGCTGGAGAGGCCAAAGGAATAACATCTTGAGATGTAGGTTGGGGGCATTGGCTGAGTGTCCTCAACCTACAGCCTCAAAGATTAGGGGGACATGGTCCAGATTGCAGACTTTTGAAACATCCATCCTTGGAGTCCTATGCTCCCCTTTCCCTCATTTAAAAGTTTCTCATTCCAGAAACAAAACTTAAGAAAGAAAGAAAAAAAAAAAAAAGCTTTCGGAGTTCACCATTTAACGCAGCTTCCACAAAGTTACCTTCCTAGTTACTTTACGCATCAGAATCAGTGGATAACTGTCTTACACGATAACTGTTTTACCCCCACACGATTATTTCTAAGGTCCCTTTAAGACATTTCCAGCTAAAAACAACTTTATGAATTCCAAAACTGGTTTTTCTATACAGTAAAAAAAAAAAAGAGAGAGAGAGAGAGGAAATACTTTGTTTTAAAAATGAGGCATCCTGAAGAACGGATACTAAAGGGGGAAGAAAGCAGGAGTGAAATCTAAATTTTTTTACTACTGGTTCTGTGGGCATGGCTTGGTGGGGGAGGGGGGTAATGTGACTGGGTAGGCGTGGCCAATTTTTTTTTTTTTTTACTTTTAAAACCATTTTTTCTACAACCTCTTTGGATAAGAGGTTGTAAAAAAATGTTTTTCAAAAGGCTCTGAGGATCCCAGCTGAGTTCCCTGATCGGCAGAGGCTTTTTAAAGAAAAAAAAGGGTTTTTTTCTTTTAAATGCCTTTGACGAGCCGCGCAATCATCAGAGGCTTTTTTTTTTTTACTTTCAAAAGCATTTTTTTTGGCCGAAGTTGTAGAAAAAATGCTTTTAAAAGTAAAAAAAAAGCCTCTGATGATTGTGTGGCTCAGCTGGGCATGGGGGGTGGGCAGGGATTTTTGCTACCGGTTCTCTGAACCACCTGCCTCCATCGCTACCGGACCGGGCGATCCGGTCTGAACCGGCAACATTTCACCCCTGGAAGAAAGGAACAGAATGAGAAAAGCCAGAAAGAATGAACCAAGGAAATTAAAAATGTGTTTCTTTCTGTGACAAAATGGAAGGGATTTTTTTTCCTCCCCTAAACAAATTCACAGTGTGTATTTGGCAAAACGATGAATTAAGGAACAAACTGCATTTTTCACAAGAAAAGTGGCATGGAACCGCTCTTTGCATTTCTGACTCCATCACAACCTACTCCGGTAGGGAGTATGATTCATCACTGAAAAGGTTACAGCCCTCCTTCCAAGTGCCTGAAGAAAAGCTTAACATTTGGTAAACTAAATTGAGTTTTAAAAGGTACCAATTACAGTTCTCCTGAAATGAAATCTCCACACACACCCCACTCCAATCCTTTTCTTCAAAGTTTTTTCAAGAACCTCTTAAAAGCTCCGTTGTCAAGAAGAAGCGGTTCTCATATTTTGGGCCCAGCCTGCCTGACCTCGGGGGGGGGGGGGTAGAGTGGATGGAACCCCTCTGGAAAAGTGAAGAAAGCCATCTTGAAATTCTCCCCTCCCTCCAAAACAAAAATCCCCTTCCCCAATTTTCCCCCGTTTTTCTCGACAACCAGAAACAGTATGCTTTGAGTATTCCATTCATGGAGAAATTGTAATGCGCATAAACATATAAACATACCTTCAGTCTCAAATTATACAGGTAGTCCTTGATTTACGGCCACAACTGAGTGCCAAATTTCCATTGCTAAGCAAGACAGTTGTTAAGTGAACTTTGCTCAATTTTATCACCTTTCTTGCCACGGTGGTTGTGAATCACCGCAGGTGTGGAGTGGACCCTATTGACTTTTGATGGTCAGAAGGTCCCAAAAGGGAATCACATGACCCAGGGGACATTGCAAACATCATAAATACATGCAGGTTTGCCAAGCGGCTGAATTTTGATCACATGACCAATAGTTGTGAGTGTGAAAAATGTTCATAAATCACTTTTTTCAGTGCTGTTACAACTTTGAATGGTCACTAAACAAGTGATTGTAAGTCAAGGACTACCTGTAAACCATACCACAAATTATGACTATGTTTGGACTGCAGCAAAGGGAGATGCTGGTTGGGAGTGTGCTCAATAGCACCAGCTGGGTTTTCCTTGTTGTCCTATATGCCTCTCCTGTGGTTGTTACACTTTAAGATTGTCTTCCCACCAATCCTACCCACCTCCAATCGCAGGAGGGTCCCTGATCCCATTAGCAAATGACACTCAAAGCTTTCAAGCAAGCTGGTGGCACATATCTCAAGCAAGGAGGTACAAGGAGGCAGTGTAGTGTATATTGGAGGGGGTGATCCTTTGAGAGCTGTATACCAATGAGATTTATTTTAATGTATGCACATTAATGTACATTCAAAGTGACAAAGTTATTATGCTATTCCATTCCATTCCATATTTTCCATTCCCAGTGTATTGCATTGTATTGTATTGTATTGTATTGTATTGTATTGTATTGTATTGTATTGTATTGTATTGTATTGTATTGTATTCTATTCTATTCTATTCTATTCTATTCTTTTTTTAAAAAAAAAATTAACCCTAACTCTAACCCTAACCCATTTCCACCCCAGGGGAAGGATACTGCAAAACTCCCATTCCCACCCCACTCTGGGACCAGCCAGAGGTGGTATTTGCCGGTTCTCTGAACTACTCAAAATTTCCGCTACCGGTTCTCCAGAACCTGTTAGAACCTGCTGGATTTCACCCCTGATCCTATCCTATCCTATCCTATCCTATCCTATCCTATCCTATCCTATCCTGTCCTGTCCTGTCCTGTCCTGTTTTTTTTTAAAATAAATTTTATTGAATTTATAAACATATATATATTTATATTTCCATTAATATCGGATGTGCAGTGTTTTTAACTATCTACAAAATATATTTCTGGTGACATTTAGGTTACTTTTTGCTTTTATTTAACACACCTTTTTCTCTTCCTTTCATTTTATCATTCATCCACTCATACCACCTTCCCCACACAGTATAGTATTCTGAATTCTCATCATCATTTATTTCATGGGTTAATTTGGTTAATTTGGCTTATAACTAGGAAAATACTGGAGTGCGCAGAGATGACCAAAATATCCTATCCTATCCTATCCTATCCTATCCTATCCTATCCTATCCTATCCTATCCTATCCCATCCCATCCCATCCCATCCCATCCCATCCCATCTCATCCCATCCCATCCCATCCCATCCCCATTCCATATTTTACATTCTGTTCCATTCCATTCCGTTCCATTCCATTCTCACACCTTCCTAACTAACTACAGGTAGTTAGTTCAAACAGCCCTGAAAAAACAAGACTTATGACCTTTTTCCACAATTATGACCACTGTAGCCTCCCCACAGTCACATGATCAAAATTTGGATGTTTGGCAACTGGCATGTATTTATCACTGTTGCCATGTCCCAGGTTCATGTAATCACCTTGTGTGACCTTCTGACAAGCAAAGTCAATCCGGAACCTTGTTACTTACCTAACAACTGTAGTGATCTACTTAACAACTGTGGCAAGAAAGATCACAAAATGAGGCAAGACTCACTTAACAGCTGTCTTGCTTAGCAATGGAAATTTTGGTTGTAAATCGAGGACTTACTTGTATATGCTCTGCCTCGTACAAACACCATCCTTAAATCTAAGCTTGGATGACTCTCCACACTGCTCCTATTTAACGTTTCCTAAATTGAAATAGATACAACTGGCCTTTCAAAATTCTCCACCAAACACATGGGCAGGAAAATTTTATTATTATTTTTTTTTTCCAATTTTCTTCTGGGGGAAAAAGAACTTCTGCAAAGGTTTCATTGGATAGGACTCCCCTCTGTGTGGTGAGACTAACTTTGAAATATTTTCTATAGTACAGAACATTCTCTTTCAGCTCTAATCCTCTTGCGTCGTCTTTGTTTTGCTGCTTTGTTGTTGCCTTGGAATGAATTACAAAACAGCTTACACATTCCTTAAAAAGAAGTGATTAATAAATCATACACTTTTTCTAGCAAACTACAAAAATAAATACTCCTTTCTTTCCCTTGACTCAAAGAATGAAAATAATGTCAACTCTAAATACAGTTATTTAAACATTGATCTGAGGCTTCACACTTAACATCTCCACAGCATGTAAAATAAGGTTTGTGTCAGAGAAACTACAAATAAGTTGTCTCAGTGACGATGGAGATTTTTTGGAAGATAAATGGCTGAAATTGTTCTTTTAACTTTACTACCATATCAAATTGAAGATGGCAGAGCACTGAGTTAAACAGCACCCATTTGTATAGCTGTGTAAAATAATAAATTGTAGCAGAAAGACTGATGCAGGCAAATATTAAAAAATGGATGTCAAAAAAAGCCATTTTAATTTTGTTTGTTTGTTTGAAAAGTCTATTAACTAAGCAACAACATAACATATCTTCAATGCATGTTATTTATCCTAAAATCTACTGGTTTGCATTTTATGGGATGGATGGATGTCGTTGGATTTATTTATTGAACATAAATCTCTCTTGGCTGCATAGCTCTTTATACCTCAGATAAATGATATATTTTACCTCAGTTGAAAATAAATGTACCGTATTTCCCCAAAAATAAGACCCTGTCTTATATTTTTTTAAACCCTGAAATAAGTGCTTGTCCTTATTTTTGGGAACCGGCTGTGCATGCGTTTAAATATTTCTGGGGAGGGCTTATTTTCCGGAGGGGGGAGCTTATTTTACCACATACGCTCAAAAGCCCAATTGGGCTTATTATCAGGAGATGTCTTATTTTAGGGGAAACAGGGTAAGACCCTGTCTTATATTTTTTTTGAACTCCAAAATAAGCGCTTGGCCTTATTTTTGGGGAGGTATTATTTTGGGGCACATGGAGCAAGATGGGACTCCTCTTGCCGTCTTACCTGGTTTCCAGCTCTCCGTTTAAATATTTTGGGGGAGGGCTTATTTTTGGGAGAGGCTTTTTTTTAGCGCATGCGCGCAAAAGCCCGATTGGGCTTATTATCAGGGGATGTTTTATTTTCAGGGAAATAGGGTAGCTGGGAAAAATGTAGGACCTTTTCACATATTATGAATGTTGATGGACACCAAGGTACTTCAATCCCACAAATGAAAATAGGAAGACTTGGTTGAGAAATGTAACTAATTCAAAGTGATATGCAGACAGATACTCTGGCCGCAGCTAGAATTGATTCCAGTTTTGGATCTGTATGCTTTGTGGAAAACTTGATTTGATAAGTGCATAACGCTGTCCCTACAGCAGGCAAAGAAGTCATATAGCCTGGGGCCTTTATGCCGATTGAGCTGCTTTAATTAAATATCCATTCTATGATTACTTTGAATGCTGCAGGTAATAAAAGTACAGGTAGTCCTCTTTTTAGTCGCTGCCTCATTTAGTGACTGTTCGCAGTTATGACGATGATGAAAAATTAACTTTACAACCAATTCTCCCATTTATAACCGGGTGTATAGGACAAAAGAAAAGTGAAGTAAAATCATAAGCACAGTCAGTTTTACTTAGTGACTGCTTTACTTAACAACTGAGTTGCCAGTCTTAATTGTGGTCGCTCAATGAGGAGCACCTGTGTATGGATGGCTGAACTGACGAGCATTGCATTGATGCATTGATGCATCCTGTGGGTGCACAATAATTATGGGTGCACAATTAAAATAGCCCATACAATTCATTGTTTGGAAATTCAAGAGGATTCCGGCAAGGCCCCCTTGTGGTTCTGCAGTCAACTCAATAGGTGAATATCCTCGTCGAAAAAAAACCACATTAACTTGTCTGTTGAACCATCCAAACAAGATGACAGGCAATCCTCAATTTACAACCACTTGTTTAGTGACTGTTCAAAATCTATAGAACTGGTGCGAACCGGGGGCAACCCACTACTGATCAGCTGCCACCTTGTGATTAATCTTAAAGCAAACACACATATTAGAGCTAGTCACTGACCATGACCCAAGTGACAAGGATGAGTGTAAAATAATAATAATAGCAGCACCCAGTGTTTAAAAGTCTGTGAACTGTACCCATTTTTAGCATCAGGAAAAAGGGAGGCAAGAAAATAATAGCCCACAAAGACCAGAAAAAGAAGGAAAAAAACATATATATTTGACCTGGCTACTTGCTTTAGACCCTGATAGGCCAAGCCGAGTTCTCCATCTTCATTCAGGTACCCCCAGTCCTCAGTCTTGCTAGAAAGAAAGGACAGAGGAAAGGGAAGGAAGAGGAAGACAGAAAGCGAAGACAAAAAGTAATAATCAGATGCAGATCAAAGGGAGAAAGAAAGCTTCAGTCGCAAGCGATTCACAAACCTGTAAGCAGGAACCACAAACGATACTGCTACGTGCAGTTTTATTCATGGCTCACATATAGCGGTCTAGGACAACTCGCTGCGGCCAACTCGCCATGAGACAATTCAAAGCTGTATTAACAGTTTCATTCAGTTACTTCAAAGAAAGAAGCATCTTAGAACTAAGGAGAAATTTCCTGACGGTTAGAACAATTAATCAGTGGAACAACATGCCTCCAGAAATTGTGAATGCTCCAACACTGGAAGTTTTTAAGAAGATGTTGGACAACCATTTGTCTGAAGTGGTGTAGGGTTTCCTGCCTAAGCAGGGGGTTGGACTATAAGACCTCCAAGGTCCCTTCCAACTCTGTTATTCTATTTTACTTTTATTATTGGTGACCATGTGTTCGTCAAAATTATTGTACCTCTTGTATTTCTGGGTTGACTTTCTTTATTTTATCATTATTGGCCAGAGTTTCGTCGAAATTAATTTAATTTTTGTATTTGTTGAATTATCCCGCGACGAGTTGTCCTGGGGCAAGTTGGCTTGTGGTGAGTTGGCAGCAGCGAATTGGCCCATTCCACACACATGGATAAGTGTGCTTACATTTTCAGAACAGTGGTGGAGGAACGATGGCCCTTTTATGACTTGTGGACTTCAACTCCCAGAATTCCTGAGCCAGGAATTCTGGGAGTTGAAGTCCACAAGTCATAAAAGGGCCATCGTTTCCCCGCACCCCTGTTTTAGATCAACCACATAAACTTATTGTACCGAAGGAAGGTCATAGCGAAGCCAAGAGAGGACCATTGTGAGGGAAATGCTCACTAAAAGCACAATCGAAGCATTTGGAGATAGAATCAACCCAGTAAACTTTATTGGAAAATACTTGAAGTGAGTTACTGGGCTCCCTGCCAGCAGATTGCCAGAGAAAGACCGGAGAATGCCCTCTCCTGATATTATACACCTTGACAACAACATCGAAGCCGCTAGCTAGATAATAGAAAGATAAGGTAATGTAATTGCCCTGTGTCATTTTGTCCTGCTTAGATAAGCTATTCAATTTGATAAGCTCTGATAACTTTTCAAAAAGCGAGTGCTATGATAAGCTGTTTATTTTTTACTCAATTATTCAGTCAAGTGTTTATGTATGGCATCAAAAGTTTGCAGTTTATTTGCCTTCTGCTTACTTTCTATTGACTGTCTAGGTCGGTCACCGCTCTGGGTGTTCAGTTATGCATGTATCCTAATTCTATCAAAAGCCATAATACCTTTCCACATAATTCTATACTGGTAGTCGGGGTGGGATTCAGCCGGTTTGGAGCGGGTGAACCGGATGCTAATTTTACACCCACCCTGCCCCTCCCCTCCCAGGAGTCCCCATGCGGCCCGTTTTGGATGCCAGGTAAGTGCAGGGCCTGCGTGGAGGCTCTGGGAGGGCAAAAAACGGGCCTCCCGGAAGTTCCAGAAGTCTGGAAACGGGCCTGTTTCCAGCCTCTGGAGGATCTCCGGAGCCTGGGGGAGGCCATTTTCGCCCTCCTGGAAGCTCGAGGAAAACCTCCGGAGCCTGGGTAGGGCAAAAATGCCCTCCCCACGCTGTGGTGCAGGAGGCTGAGTAGGCCACGCTCACCATGGCCACACCCACCCAGCAACCGGGCAGAGAAAATTTTTGAATTCCACCCCTGCTGGTAGTCTTCGCTTAATGACTAGTTGATTAGCGCCATTCAAAGTTAAGATGGATCTCTTCAGAGCTGCTTACAACCCATGTTCGAAGCTCTGATGGCCGCACCCCTATTGCAGTCATGGGATTACATTTTGGGTGTTTAGAAACTGGCTTGCCTTTATAGCCATTTGCAGCATCCTGCGGCCATGTAACTCCAATTCTTGGCTGCTTCTTTTTTTTTTTTTTACACTGGTTTCTGGCTTTTACTTTCAGAATCTGCCAAAAATTCAGGTAGTCCTTGACTTATGACCACAATTAAGCCCAACATTTCCATTGTTAAGTGAGGTATTTGATAACTGAGTTTTGCCTCCTTTTACAACACTTCCTGCCACAGTTGTTAAGTGAATCACTGCCGTTGTTAAATTAGTGAAATTGTTGTTAAGTGAATCTGGCTTCCCCCTCTTGACTTTGCTTGCCAGAAGGTCACAAAAGGGGATCACGTGACCCCGGGACACTGCAACCGTCATAAATACGAGTCAGTTGCCAAGCATCTGAATTTTGATCATGTGACCATGGGGATGCTGCAACGATCTTAAGTGTGAAAAACGGTCATAAGTCACTTTTTTCAGTGCTGTTGTAACTTTGAATGGTCACTAAATGAATTGTTGTAAGTCAAGGACTACCTGTACTCCCTGGGGAAAATGGGTTCGCTTAACAACCATGGCATTCACTCAATGACTGCGGCGTTGGCTTAACAATTGCAGCATTTGCTTAACAACCACTGCAAAAAAAAATGTCACAAAAGCGGGGGCAGCCACATGGGGACCTGCTTAATGACCATCATGATTTATGACTGTAATTCCAGTCTCAATTACGGTTCGTAAGTTGAGGACAACCTGTGTACTGTACTTACTAAACATGGAATGCTGTGTACCAGGCAACTTTTGGTTACAGGGTGACAGTGGGAAAATCCTATCTTGCAAAACAGAATTTGAATGAGGGTCTGAGTATTTTCAAAGTCTTTCATAATGGTGCAATGTGCACACAGGTACATCAAAACACCGAAGTGGTCCAAGCCAACCAGCCAGCCAGCCATGGTTTATATGATCAACATAATCCAGATTGAGTAACTGTAATGTAGGAGATCTGTGATTCGACCAGATCCTAGCAGACGATCACTTGAATACTGTTGTGGCTCCGTTACCTGAGCCTGTGTCATCGGCAGGAGAGGACTCCAAGAGTGAAGGAGAGGAGTTGGCAAGGCCTCCCGCTCCAGGACCCTCCTCTCTGGCAATGCCTTCGGTGTCCGTCGAAGGGCAAGAGATAGGGCCCGGGCCAAGCACGTCCACGCAGCCACAGGTGGACAGTGATGAGGGTAATGAGTCTTGGCTGGATCCTCGGCAGCGTCGCAGAGATAAGCGCGCGCAACAGAAGAAAAGGCGTGCCAGAGATTAGGCTGAGTCACTGGACCACACCCCACAGGGTATAAAAGGGGGTGAGATGCCCATTCAGACTCTGTGACGGACAAAACTAACTACTATTGAGTCACATTGCATCTTTGGAAACAACATTATCGGCCTTGGATTTATTTTACGAAATGGACAATTCTTGACTGTGTGTATTTTGTTTATGGAGTAAAAGTTCTTGGCAAGCAGCTACTTGGTTGCTGCCAAGCGTTTTATCAGAATAATTGGTTGTCTGCCAGTTTATTTAACCCCCGGCTGTCTGTTTGTGCGCATGTGTGAGATAGGGACAGAACAAATACGAGCCAGCAGTGTGTGGCAGCAGCCAAAAAAAGCTAATACAATCCTGGGTTTTTGTATAAACAGAGGCATAGAATCAAAATCGCATTAAATATGACTACCATTTTATAAAGTCTTAGGAAAGCCACACCTGGAATCCTGCAAACAATTTTGGTTACCCCGCTACAAAAAAAAGATGTTGAGACTTTGGAAAAAAGTTCAGAGAAGAGCCACTAAGATGATCAAAGGCCTGGAGACTAAAACATATGAAGAATGACTGCAGGATTTGGGTCTGGCCAGTCTAGAGAAAAGAAGGACTAGGGGGGATATGATAGCAGAATTCCAGTATTTGAGGGGCTGCCACAAAGAAGAGAGGGTCAAATTACTCTCCAAAGCACCAGGGCAAAAAACAATGGATGGAAACTAATCAAGGAGAGAAGCAACCTGGAATTAAGGAGAAACTTCCTAACAGGAAGGGCAAATAACCAGTGGAACAGCTTGCCTTCAGAAGTTGTGGGTGCTTCAACACTGGAGAGTTGTTAAGAAGAGACTGGACAGTCACTTGTCTGGATTGGTATAGGATCTCCTGCTTGAGCAGGGGGCTGGACTAGAAGACCTCCAAGTTCCCTTCCAGTCCTGTCCTATCCTATCCTATCCTATAATTGAAAAATAGGTTACAGAGCTCACATGTGACGCTTTAATTCATTCTAAGTGGGGGAGAAATTCCCCACTATCCTGAAATATAGTCATAGAAAATGTTTCAGATTTTTCAATAAACGTATCCCTTCGCAATCTGAAGGCTTGACTACAGAAGACATTAAACACACACAATTCACCTTGAGCCCAAACTTTCACAGCTGCAAATTGTTTATCCAGGGGATCATTTCAAAGCAAGCCCTCTGCATGGGGACCTAAAGGCTTTGCCAGTTTGGTCTAGTGCAGGGGTGTCAAACTCAAGGCCCGGGGGCCGGATTTGGCCCACGGGGTACTTAGATCTGGCCCATGGGGCCGCCCTGGAAACAGCGAAGGATTGGCCCATGGTGCTTCTGCCAGCGAAAACGGGCTCCCGAGCTCTGTTTTCATCTGCCACAGCTTTCTGCAACCCTCTGCCAGTGAAAACAGAGCTCAGGAGCCTGTTTTCGCTGGCAGAGCACTCGGGCCACCACATACGCCCCCGACAAGAGTGACATCAAGTTGGCCATGCCCACCATGGCCATGCCACCCCCTCCCCGAGGTCAAACACAACCCTGATGTGTGTTGTGGTCCGCCAGCAGCCTGCAGAGCTGGTAGCGGAGTCAGACAGTGAAGAGGCTGGGGAGGAACATGGGCCAGTCCTGGAGTCTGGGGAAGGCCTGGACGAGGGCTCTGTGTCTGAGGCAGAGATGGGGCCAGAGCCATCTGGGAGTGATGTGCGGGCTCCGGAGTCCCCATAGTTGGACAGCAGAGAGGCAGAGGAACAGGAGGAGCCTGTTCCTAGTACACGCATGCGCAGAGCTGCCAGAAGGCAAGAGAAGCTAAAGCAAAAGGGACGACTTGGGAGTAAGGCCAGGAGATGATTGGCCCCTCCCATAAGGCTTAAAAGAGAAACAAAGGCACTTGGGCCTTTTTGCAGGAAAGCAACGTTGCTACCTCTGTTTCCAGTTGGCATCTCTTGTTTGTTTCTGAACTTTGTGGGGCTTTGCCTTGTAAGGCCTTTGGCAGGGTGTCAAAGAAGATAAAGGTTGGTGATTATCCCAAAGGACTACTTCCGAAGGACTTATTTTTGGCAACTAATTGGGACTCAGCTGGAAATGAAAGTAATTCTCAGCTGTTACAATAAAATAGATTTTTTTTGGGACTAATTGTGTATTCTAATGACTCAGTAAGCCTAGGTCACAACAATGTGGCCCTCAATGAAACCGAGTTTGCACCACCCCTGGCCTAGTGGTTAAGGCACCAAGATAGAAAGCAAGAAATTGTGAGTTCAAGTCCCGCCTTAGCCATGAAAGCAGACTGGGTGACTTTGGGCCAGTTGTTTTCACAGAGTTGTTGTTGCGAGGAAAATAGGAGGAGGAAGGCATGCTTGGATATGTTTGCAGCCTTGAGTTGTTTGTCAAAGTAATAAAGGTGGGATAGAAATAAGTAAAAATTCTCGTATTGGCTTCACTCTGGCCTAGCAACCACAACCCACCTGTGCCAGAGAATGAGCTTTTTCCTCCTCATGTAAATTATAGGTGCAAAAAAAAAAAAAAGTTGTGGTGAATAGCACAAAGAGCTAAAACCCCCATCCTGTTTTGTGGATTAGGGATTCATAGGAACAAACTGTGAAGGGAAAAAAAAAGCTTAAAGTGATGGAAATAAACTATAAAACGAATGCCACATGTATCCTGGCCTGGAACAGAGAGGCTCTTGCTAACAACTTGGGAGAAATAACTTGAATCTCCCCTCTAATGGGGTGGAACTAGGAAATAACCTTTTAAACATTACAAAGCAATGATTGTTAAGCATAAGTACTCAACTGCTGAACAAGGTACTGAAGATCAATTTGGACTATCAAGCATAAGGCTTGGCAGGGTTCCTGAACAGGCTGGGAAAAAAAATATTCAGAATTGCAGATTTGACTCTCCTATTGTTCGCAAAACCTCTCCTAAAATTCCTATTCTGTAAAGAAAGTGACTCAAGAAAGGTACCCTTAGTACTGAATTCAACAATTGCGCAAATTACAAACACAGAGCAACTGTAACAGCTTGGCCCCTATTAAATAAATGGAAAAACGGTTCATATTTCCATTGATCAATGAAGAATTTCTTGTTGGAGGCATGACCCTTAAATCTTTTCTTCTAAATGGAAATTGCCTTGCCTTTTATGAGATGACCTGACACAGCAGTTCATTTACATCTTTTTAGACTGCAGGAGATGAGATGCTAGCAGGGGGCCACGTGCAATAAATAAAATTGTTTTAAAGGACCGAAATCTGTTCTGCCTTAAACATCAAGCTGTTCAGTTCCATTCCAAATGAAACTTTAATGGCAATAGCACTTAGACTTATATTCCGCTTCACAGTGCTTTACAGCCCTCTCTAAGCGGTTTACAAAGTCAGCCTATTGCCCCCAACAATCTGGGTCCTCATTTTACTGACCTCGGAAGGATGGAAGGCTGAGTCAACCTTGAGCTGGTGGGAATCAAATTCCTGAACGGCTGGCGGCCGGCAGTCAGCAGAAGTAGCCTGCAGTACTGCCTTCTAACCACTGCGCCACCACAGCTCTTTTAAAATAGACAAGTCCAGCAACTCCCAAATGAGTCTGTATCCAATAACTATACTGGCACAAGATTTGCTGGCCCTGCTAGTGATCCTATTCAGGGGCAAAGCCACCCAATGATGGCATCCTTATTTCCTGGATGCAAAGCCATTGAGAAAAAAGGACAGGTGAATTCTCCAAACTTTTGTTTCCTTCCCACCAACACTGACCAATCAACCTTAAGGATTTAATGACTATTGGGTGGAAACCTGTTAAAAAAGGAGCCAACCAGTGGTGGGTTGCCCCTGGTTCGCACCGGTTCTATAGAACCGGTAGTAAAACCGGCGGGAGGCTCCGCCCTCCAACCCCGACGTCATCAAAATGCTTCTGTGCATGCGCAGAAGAGCGCACACATACTAGAGCGAAGCAAGCACGCGTGCACTGCCCCGTTGCAAACCAGTAGTAAAGGTAAGTAGAACCCACCTCTGGAGCCAACCTAGAAGTAAGGAGAAATTTTCTGACAGTGAGAACAATTAATCAATGGAATAGCTTGCCTCCCAGGGTTGTGATGTTCCATCATTGGTGATTTTCAAATATAGACTGGACAACCATTTGGCTGAGATGGTATAGGGCACCTGCTTTGAGCAGTTGGTTGGATTAGAAGACCTCTGAGGTCCCTTCCTGCCCTATGATTCTTTAGAGATAGTCCTTGGATTAGGATAGCAATTGGGACCGGAATTCCTATCGCAAAGTACTATGGTCATAATGCACAATGTCACGTGACCTTATTGCTTAGTGATGGCAATCCTGGCAGTCCCTGTTGCTGTCGTAACCTGAGGACTGTGTGGGTTATTCAGTGAGGATCTCACGTGACTACAAATTGGGAAGACGAGGGAGTCCTAGGAAGCAGATTGGCAGCAGGAATTCAGTCAATCTCAGTTTCCGTGTGCCACCATTTAAGAAATATCGTGGTTCTGAATATATGGGGGGGGGAACAAGGCCAGTTTGAAAAGACTGGTGATTCTGACATAATTGTCATATTGCTTAGATTCAGCACTTGTGAATCCAGAAGTGAAAGGGCCTGTGAATGAGCTGCAAGTCAATGTGAGGGAAAACTCAGCCAAAGAAATGCTTGCAGAATTGACCAAGATAATTGTAGCAAAGGGATAAAAAGGTGTGAGAAAGAAGGAGGGAGAATTATAGACCCAACAAAAGAAAAAATCAATATATACAAGGGAATGACTCACATTCACAGAGAAGAAATGGCTAGGGACAATTGTAGCTATAGATTTGCTTTGTTTCCGTATTTTACAAGGTTGATACCCCAAACAGCAATCAAAAGAATGCTAACTGAAACTTCTCCACTTAAAGTAGTAAACATGGATGTTTTTCAGGAAAAGGTTCCAGGTTTCGTCCTTTTCAAGGTTCTAGGTAAGATCCTTGCTTCAGAAACAGCTAGCCTTCAATATTGATGAGAGAGAGGGAGAGAGAGGGAGAAGTCTAGTGGTTAAGCCACCAGGCTAGTTCTGAACTGAAGAAGCTTCTTGGATGAAAAGCGAAATGTCTTCAAGGAAAAAAAAAAATCCCCAAGAAAGTCCAGTTGTCTTTTGAAAAGCACTTTTGGTGCACTTAAAAGTTTGTCAACGTTTCTCCACAATGAGATTTAAAAAGAATTCAGTTCCTCTTACTATTTAGGATGGTTGCCAGATACTGCAAAACAGTTCTCCAGAAGTTTTCCACAACACAGGAAGATAAGTTAAGATAAGATAAGATAAGATAAGATAAGATAAGATAAATTCCCCACAACACACGAACATATGAAGACATATCTTCAGAAAATCTACAAAGTCCACAAACATTGTAAATGCTCCAGCATTGGATGTTTTTAAGAAGAGATTGGATAACCATTTGTCTGAAGTGTGTAGGGCATCCTGCCTAAGCAGGGGGTTGGACTAAAAGACCTCCAAGGTCCCTTCAACTGTTATTCTATTCTAAACAGGCACACCACATTTAGCCCAGACTATAGGTGATGTTTTTATAAGAGGAAGTAATGTATGTTTCTTTAACAGTACTCTCACTGTTGATTATCCGCTCTGGTGATACTCCTTCCAATTAATTTAAAGAGTTTAAGTGAGTTTAAAGAGGCCCCCAGTTCTAATTTTCCTGGCCTTTCATAATGGATAGATCAAGACAGCTTACCGATTAGTTTGACACATTCCATGGTAGGCCTCAATTGCATCTTCTGGATCCACATGTTTGTCACTATTGGGCCAGCTGGTTTGCGTCTTGAGGTTTGATTCCTTAAAAAAAGTCAAAAGATCAATATTTTGCCTCATAAAATTATTGCTACTTTTCGTAACATGTTGATTATGCATGCACTAATTTGGGTTTGCAAGCACATTTACCACAGCCACAAAATAAATGAAAACCAACAGAAAGCTAACAGAAAAAGCCCAAGTAATACAACCTAAAGGAAGTTAAAGAGAAAGAGAGAGATAGAGAGAGACTAGATAGATTAAAAAAATCTGGTTAAATTCTCTTCCCTCTCCTCTAAAGAATCCTGCATTTTAAAGAGAGCAGTGAGGATTCTCTGTTGAAATATACCAAATAATTCATTTCACAAAATTACTGCTCCCAAATTTAGGAGCAGGAATATATGATACCAACATGAAATCAATGTGTTTGCCAGTTTACAAGGAGAAGGAATCAGTGATAGAATAACGCTGGGATCTAAGGGTAAAGGTTTCCCTGTCCAGTTGTGTCTCATCTCTATTTCTGGGCCAAAGGGAGCAAGGGTTGTCCGAAGATATTTTTCCATGGTTATGTGGCCAAAGGTGCATGGAACATCGTTACTTTCCCACCAAAGTGGTACCTATTTATCTACTTGCAAGTGCATGCTTTCAAACTGCTACGGGAAGGGGGAGCTGGGGAAGAAACGGGAGCTCACCCCATCTCAAGGTGCTGGAGTCTCAAACCCAGGCTGTCAGCTTTCCAGCTGACAGGCTGAGCATCTTTAACCACTTAGCCATCACGCCCCCTTCTAGGAGGGCTTAAAACTGAAAGTGAAATGGAGAAAGTTATAAAATTCATCACGGTACTGGAGGAAATATACCAGGTATAGCCAAAGTCATCCTCAGAAATTAGTCTTTGTATTAGTTCAGTTGTTGCAGATAGAGAAAAATGACGTGTAGCAGAATTTTACTTGTGTAGCTTATATTCCTTCCTACTCTATTCTCCTATTCTAAAAAAAAAAATCCTGGGATGCAACCCTAAAGAAGAAATTCTGTGGTTCTGTAAAGTAATCCAAATATTAATTCTGCACATTCATCACAATGCCGACAATCTCTCAGAATAGCAAAAAGCTTTAGAAAATGAAAGTTGTCAATGCAAATACTATGGAAGAGTGTGCTTCATATAATTTAGAAGGATTAACTTTGATATTGCCTTAGAATAAGCCTAAGGATAAGCAAATCAATTAACACCCATTTCATTTTCTTAACTGCATTAGCATTTTTTTCAATTAACAAAATGTTTGCTAACATTTATGTGTGTGTGTATGTATTTGTGTTTGTGAGTGTGTAGATATCTATCTATCTATCTATCTATCTATCTATCTATCTATCTATCTATCTATCTATCTATCTATGTCTGCCCATCTCTCTATCCAAAGTGACTGGATGACTTTGAACACATTTTTCTCTGATGTTTGTATGTACAGGAGTTATTAATATTATTATTGAAATGTACATGCACAAATGCCTTTTTAAAAATACATATTAATTTGTTTTTATTCTCTGGCCCATGCCTTTCCCTGATTAAGACTTTTGAATCAACATTTTCCCAATGCAACTTCTTTGAAATGCGAATCATTTTTACTGACGCTTGCAGCTCTTTTGAAGTTAGCATTGATGCAACTGAAACTGGTTGGTTAATCAAATGCCAGGTTCTTGCCTGTGGACATTTCTTTACCTTTCACTTCAGTTTATTTATGTTTTGCAGTGCCATCATTTTTTAAAAAAAACATACTGTCAATGTGCCCATCATTAGATCAGCGGGAGAAAAGCCTTTCGAATATAAGGGACTTCTCCCAAGTGAATACAATAGAGGAGCATATAAACCATGGGGTCCCAACCTTGGCAGCTTTAAGATTTTGTCGACTTCAACTCCATAATTCTGCAACCAGTATGGCTGGAGTTGAAATCCTTGGTTTGAAATCCACAACCTTGATTTGCCAAGTTTGGAGACCCCTGACATAAACTAAATTTTTCTTATACTTGGGCAACTTTCTAAGGAAAGCACCTGGAACATAACTGCAATCTTTTGACAGCAGAAACTTCCATCATGAACCAGGAATAGAAAAACACCCTAGCATAACTCTACCTCCGAAGCAGCTAATTTCTTTTTCCTGAACCATCCTGATCATCTACATTTTTAGAGCAGACATAAATCTTGGCCCAGAGTGGCCCAAGAATCCTCTGTTTCATCATAGATCTCCAGATCTTTCAGCTTCCTTATCACAGAGTAAGAATGGCATATTTAAATCCCAAGGGCCAATCTGCTGCTTAATGCAGAAACCAAAATTAAGCGTCCTCTGCTAACTCGTGGTTTGTCACATATCTCAATATGGCCTACAAACAATTCCATTTGCTGTTGATTCCTGGTGCAATGTTGATTCAATGCTACATCAATAGCTTTGTTTGCTTCAACCCCTTTGTTTGTTTTAAAGCCCACTGAAGGCCCCACCAAGTCCAGTGGAAGATTAGGAATGGGAAACCCTCTGAGGCTCTTCCACAAACCTCAGAGCAGCTCTTATTCCCACCCTAGATACAAGCTTGAAGCTGAGAACTGTCCATTTGCTCTACGGATTGCGGCTCAAGATGGGCAATAGCAATAGCAGTAGCACTTAGACCTATATGCCGCTTTACAGTGTTTTACAGGCCTCTCTAAGTGGTTTATAGAGTCAGCCTATTGCCCCCAACAATCTGGCTCCTCATTTTACCGACCTCGGAAGGATGGAAGGCTGAGTCAACCTTGAGCCTGGTGAGATTTGAACTGCCAAATTGCAGGCAGCCAGCAGTCAGCAGAAGTAGCCTGCAGTACTGCACTCTAACCACTGCGCCACAGCGACTCACCATCAATCTCCATTACTGCATTGTGGTCAAGACACAGAAGAAAAGCAAGTAGCACATCATTCCTTTATCTGCCAAAGCTGAATTCAATGTTTTAGAATTTTCAAGGCCACAATTTGACTAGTTTTGGAGCTAGATGATTTCATCAGTGCTTCATCGGACATATTTCTTCTGCAAAGGTGGTTTTTTCCAAAAGGCAACTAGAGTTTCGTAGGATTTTTTTTTCCCTTGAAAACATTTTGCTTCTCATTCAAGGAGCTTCTTCAGTTCAATTCCAGTTCTACCTGACTAGTGGGGAATAGAAGGATCCAGTCAATTAGAACTGAAGAAGCTTCTTGGACAAGAAGCAAGGTTGACTCAGCCTTCCATCCTTTCTAAGGTAGGTAAATGGAGGACCCAGTTGTGGGGGCAATAAGCTGACTTTGTATAAATATACAAAAGGATGAAGGCTATTGCTGAGCATATTGCTGAGCACATTGTAAGCCGCCCTGAGTCTTCAGAGAAGGGCGGCATATAAATCAAATTAAAAAAAAAAATGTTTGGAAAGAAAAAAATCCAGCTGTCTTTTAGAAAAAGTACCTTTGGGCAACCATGACCTGGATGATTGAGAATCTCCATAGACCAGAGGTCGGCAACCTTAAGCACTCAAAGAGCCACAAAGGTCCTAACCGGAAGCCCCCCATTCAATTCTGGAGCCGACCAGAAGTTCTGTTCCCCCACCATAGAGTCTCCTCCTAGCACGGCATCCTTTTTCCTCTACCTGTCCTAACCGAAAGCCCTATCAATTGTGGAGCCGACCAGCCACAAGGAGCTGCAGCAGAGGGATGAAAGAGCCACATGCGGCTCCAGAGCCATGGTTGCTGACCCCTGCCATAGACATTTCCTCTGCATGTCAAAATCTGCATCATTTTCCAGTTTACAGATTTAAAATCAGAAGTTTCCCTCATTCCCTCTCTCTCTTTCTCTCTCTCTCTCAGATAATGCTTTAAAAAAAAAAGTGGAGGAACAATCATCTTGTAAACAACAAAAATGGCTTTGTAATTTTAGTAATACGACGTGCACAACAGCTGACAACGTGGTGAAAAGAACACATGCACAATGAGATAAGTTGCACACGCTTTCTCTTTCGTTACCATATTTCTGCCTGCGTCTTTTTGCTGGGCTGCTCTTATAATCTGGGTCCTGAGAATGAGCACCTCTTCCTTCCGTACTTCCAGCTCTTCACTAGCTGACTTGAGCTGATTCAGGAGTAGGTTGTAGGTGTCATGAACGTCATTGGAAGAATTGTTTTGGACAACGCCATCCACAACAGTCTTCCTGAGTTCGTTTAGGTCATTTTTCAGTTTCTTGTTCTCGGATTCTAACTCTTGCCTCTATTAAAAAGGATATTTGAAAAGTGATTCCCGTTTCCATACATTTTTATAACTCATGGAGGGCAGGTGTGTTTGGAAAAACATACACACACACAAAATGGTCAGCTAGATGCACAGAGCTGGGTGATAAAACTTAAAACAGATGGGGGAGCACATTTAAATTAATGTTTCAGTTCCTTTCCATCTCTTGGAGAGGCCAGCTGGTAAAACAAAGCAGGTGGTGAGAATATACAAACCACATCAAATGCAAGAGGCAGATTTATCTCCCAAGTGGGCTTGTCTGCTGCTGTTTTGAGTGGACAGTAGTGACAACAACACAACGTTCAGAAGAATCCACTGGTGATCACAGTCAGAAAGTACAAAAAAGGAGAAAACTTCGAGATCTTAAAAGTCACAATGGTTTGCAATTGAACAGAGCTAGAAGAAAACCTTTGGATTTTGAGTTTTAGTATTTTTAGTATTTAGTAGTTTTAGTATTTCCTTCTCTAAATACAGACACTCTTGAGAAATTGCTCTCAACTGTTGAATGAGACATGGGCATTACCCTTGTTTTTCCCTCAATGGACTGATTTTTTTTCCAGGATTGAGAAAAACTCACTTAATTTACCCTGCCTTGTTTTGGGGCAAGTGAGATCCGGATGTGCCAGAAATCAAAAGAGAAAAAACTCGCAACGGATTTCATGACTGATTGATTTTACATCACAGCTTGTTAGGGATACTATAAAAGAAGCTGCAAGGAAAATGAAGAAAAGGACCTGGGACGATTCCACTGACTGAAAATTCAGCTTGTTTTGTTCTTCCTTTCTTTGAATTACTTCCATCCCAGCTGTTATTATAAAAATGATATAAATTAAAAACTGATCCCCTGGGCTTGTTATTCACTTTATTCCTTTAGTACAACATTTTTAAGGCATAAGACATGGGGTAGAAACTGATTTCTAGAAGCCCTCTAGGTTGAGCAATTCAGAATAAAACTGGAAGGAACCTTGGAGGTCTTCTAGTCCAGCCCCCTGCTTAAGCAGGAGAACTGGTTAATTGGCCTCACTGTTAGGAAGTTTCTCCTTAACTCCAGGTTGCTTCTCTCCTTGATTAGTTTCCATCCATTACTTCTTGTCCTGCCTTCAGGTGCTTTGGAAAATAAATTGATCCCCTCTTCTTTATGGCAGCCCCTCAAATACTGAATTATTACTATCATGTCCCCCTTAGGCCTTCTTTTCTTTAGACTGGCCATTCCCAATTCCTGCAACTATTCTTCATATGTTTTAGTCTCCAGTCCTTTAATCGTCTTTGTTACTCTTCTCTGCACTTTTTCCAAAGTCTCAACATCTTTTTTGTAATGTCATGACCAAAACTGGATGCAGTAATTGGTTAAAGTGCTTTCAGTAAATAACACTTCATTATATGCTTTGGAGGACTTTGCAAGACCCATGAAAACCCCGGTGATCACGAATCTTTGTTGTTTTCGCTGCAGAGGTATTACTTCTAGTCCTCTAAAATTGCAATACTGCCCAAGTATGTTTTGCCAATTAAGTTTCGTCTTCTATGATCACCAAAATTCTGAGCAAAACTTAGCTTCTTTCACAAAATTTGATTTCCCAAGAGCCTCATTTTTCTAGTTTGTCCATTTACCAATATTTGAAATGGATCTCTAACTCTGATTTCTGGGGGGGGAAAAATGACTACAGGTAGTACTCAAGTTGCAACTGGGACCAGAATTTCTATTGTAAATTGTTGCGGTCATAAATCAAGTCAGACCCAATTTTATAATAATGTTTGAACGAATTATGTGTTCGTTAAATGAACCCAGATTTCCCAATGGGCATTTTTTGCTGGAAACTGATTACATGATTGCAAGATGCTCTATTTTCCAAAGCACCTGTAGGCAGCACAAGAAACAATGGATGGAAACTAATTAAGGAGAGAAGCAACCTGGAATTAAGGAGAAACTTCCTACAGTGAGACAATTAATGAGTGGAACAGCTTCCCTTCAGAAGCTGTGGATGCTTCATCACTGGAGGTTTTTAAGAAGAGATTAGACAGTGTGCTTCACTCCACCTCTCTTCATGTGTGTTCGTGGTACCAATATTCTCCTTTTGGTTGATTTCTGATCTCATATACATTCTTTTCCCATTAATTTTTCCCATTAATTCTAGAAGCAGCACAGACTATTTACAAAAGTGTTTTGGGGTTTTAGTGCTTTCGACACCTGCTGACTGCCTGGACAAGTCCTTGCAGTTTTCTTGGCAAAATATCAGAAGTGGTTTGCTATTGTCTCCTTCCTTGGGCTGAGAGATTGGTCCTCGCCCAAGGTCACCCATCTGGCTTTCTGCCCAAGGGTGGGGGGCGGGATTAGAACTCACAGTCTCCTGGTTTCTGTTGTTTTAATCACCACACCAAATTGGCTCTCACTTGCAAGATACAGTAGAAACTTCCTATTCTTACTTGCATTGGAAAAGCAGGGGGAACGCCAGTGAAGGAAAAGGAGGCTACTGATTTACTCCCTGCTAAACTTTTATTGTTTCTAAAGGAAACAATTTACCAATGACCTCTACCCACTATCTTGATTTTTCCTCAAAGAAAAAAAAAATACTTTCAAATTCCAAGCACCTCTGCATTAATCATGAGCATAATATTTTTTTTTAGAAAAATGGTTCAAAATGCAATCATTTCTCTGAAAACTGTTTATGTCAGTAAAAAATAAAGAAGAAGAAACAGCAGATTCTATTTATGCCTTTGTCCTTAGGGAATTTTGCACACAAAATGGAAAAATCCGTAGGTGATAACTTATGGTAGGAAATGGACTATACTGACAATTTTCTGCAGTCTGGGTCTTCATTGAGATGAGAATTCCAAATGTTGAGAATGGTTCTAACATATTTGCAGGGTTTTCCCAACAAAGTTGGGAAAGGTTGGGCTATTACTTCTTCTTGCCCTTGATGGTGGTTAAAGCATCAAGCTAGAACAGGAGTCTGCATTCTAATCTCACCTTAAGTGTGAAAGCCGGCAGGATGACTTTGGGCCAATCACCAGGAGATGGTGAGTTCTAGTCCTGCCTTAAGCATGAAAGCTGGCAGGATGACTTTGGGCCAATCACCAGGAGATGGTGAGTTCTAGTCCTGCCTTAAGCGTGAAAGCCGGCAGGATGACTTTGGGCCAATCACCAGGAGATGGTGAGTTCTAGTCCTGCCTTAAGTGTGAAAGCCGGCAGGATGACTTTGGGCCAATCACCAGGAGATGGTGAGTTCTAGTCCTGCCTTAAGTGTGAAAGCCGGCAGGATGACTTTGGGCCAATCACCAGGAGATGGTGAGTTCTAGTTCTGCCTTAAGTGTGAAAGCTGGCAGGATGACTTTGGGCCAATCACCAGGAGATGGTAAGTTCTAGTTCTGCCTTAAGCATGAAAGCTGGCAGGATGATATTGGCCAATCACCAGGAGACAGTAAGTTCTAGTCCCATCTTAGGCATCAAAGCCAGCTGGATGACTTTGAGCCAATCACTCCCTCTCAGCCCAATTCACTTCACAGGGTTGTTGTTCTGGGGAAAACTGGAGGAGGAAGGTGTACTGGATATGTTTGCTGACTTATTTGTAAAAAATAATAAAAGCTGGATACAAATAAATAAATCATCATCATCTCCAAACTGGGGTACAAATTATCCCTTACCCGAAACTTGGGATCAGACTACTGATCTCTCTACACCATCATTTTGAGATTTCATCTCCAAAGTTATTCATTTGCACAGGTATTCAACTCTCTAGCTTATAAACCCAGAAGAATATTAGTTATTAAGATAAAAATTCCCATTTTTGGTAACAGGGGAGGTTGAATTGTGGTGACAGCCTCCTGAGTCAAAAAACTGAGTCTTTAATAGATTAGTGTTAATGTTTTTATTCATGATTCCCAGTTCCATAGGAAGACAGTGTGGTTGTGTTTTAAATTTATTGTAGATTTTTAATTCCCATTCCATATTGGAGAGTCCTACTGTGCTCCAAATTGATAGGTTGTAAATCAGAAATAAATCCTAGAATTAAATGCTCTGTAGATGCTCTCGATTTCTTTTATTCAAAGTAACTTTGAACAATGGCTGAATTCACCTTTTCGCTCGGAGGAGATATGCACCCTAATTTATTAATTAATTAGTCCTAATTAATTCCTTTAGGTCTTTCTATGTGATATTGCAACAGTCATTTCTATGGGCATGGTTAATATTCAGCAGCAACATTTCTTAAGAAGAACAGTAGGAAATTGACAGTCAAGGAGAACATGCTCTTCTGGCTGAATACAACAGATAAGAGTTGCTATGTGACTTTTCTTTTTTATACTTTCTTTCAAGGTCTCTGCAACAGCTCTAAGATCCAATTAAATTATTATTTTTTCCCAAACCAACTTGGTATCCTTCCTATCATTTAGTCAAATTCTGAGTTACTGAGTACCTAGAATAATTTGTGGCCCTAAAATCCTGGAGTAGAGATTTCGGACCTACCCACCTAAAATTTTCTTACGGTATCCAACAGAACAAAAAAAAACTAGGAGAAAAAAATCCCTTTCAAACTCCAAACAGCAACATCTTTCTATATATTCAGGTTTTTATGTTGCATTTTGTGTTTTAAAAATGGTATGAGGAACTTTTTTGATTGATTTTTTTTGTTTTACCAATTCTGAATATTTTATCAAGGAGAGGTCCGACCTACAACTAAGGAGAAATTTCCTGACAGTGAGAACAATTAAACAGTGGGAAAACTTGACTCCAGATATTTTGGATTCTCCATCACTGGACGTTTTCAAGAAGAGACTGAACAACCATTTGTCTGAAATGTCATAAGGTCCCCTGCTTGAGCAAGGGGTTGGACCAGAATACCTCCAAGGTCCCTTCCAACTCCAATTAGGATGCGTGCGTGTAGAAAGATGTTTTCCTTGGATAATATTACTAGATAGAGAAATAAAAAAGCTTGCAAAATTAGAGACAAAACTGTAATAATAGAATTCTATTATTACAGCTTTGTCTCTATTTATTTATTGTTTATTTATTTATTGGTTCGATTTATATGCCGCCCTTCTCCGGAGACTCAGGGCGGCTTACAATGCGTTAAGCAATAGCCTTCATACTTTTGTATATACCTGCTTAGTAGGGCTTTCGGGGCCCCCCTAAGCGGTGTTCTTTTTTTATACAAAGTCAGTTTATTGCCCCCACAATCCGGGTCCTCATTTTACCTACCTTGTAAGGATGGAAGGCTGAGTCAACCTTGAGCCTGGTGAGATTGGAACTCGCAGTAATTGCAGGCAGCTGGTTTTACTTAACAGCACTTTAGTCTGCTGTGCCACCAAGGCTCTTCTATAATTTTGCAAGCTTTTTTATTTCCCTATCTAGCAATATTATCCACAGAAAACATCCTTCTACATGCACACATCCTAATTCCACTCCCTATTCAATTGTATCAACCAATAGAAGGGTACACCTTGTTGAATGCAGGAAGCCCTCATTTAGCGACCGCTTTGTTTAGTGACAGTTCACAGTGATGAAAATGTAACTTTCTGACCATTCCTCACATTTATGACCTTCGTGGGTTTATAAAGCAAAGGAAAACTGAAGTAAGCTTCCACTCAGAAATCTAAACAACACTGCCCCCCAGTTCAAGGAAAGGAAAACTATAAGTTAGTAAAGTATGACCAGATATTATAGAATGCTCCTGCAAGAGAGATTTATAAAGACTGATAACCGTAAAACTCTTGCAGGTTATTAGCACCATCACCGGATACCTGGCATTGGGGGGAGGAGGGAAACTGGTTAGGAGATTTCTTTTACCTTCAGACTGTTGTATGCTAGATCTGTATCTCGGTCCAAATCCATTTCATTCTTCGTTTCAATTTCCTAGATGGATTGGGAAGACAAGAAAAGAGACATCTGATTTGACAACAAGTAACAGTGGATTTCTGCTCGCAGGCCTTACACTGTCTGCCATTGATAGCACTTTGATCATGAAAAGGATATTGAAAATAAAGGGCATTTAGGAAACAGAGCAATCTGAGGACAAGATAAACAAGAAATACAAGCAAAGGGATTTCCTGATCCCTCATTTTAAGCACAGGTAGTCCTCGACTTACAACCACAGTTAGGCCCAAAATTTCTATTGCTAAACAAGACAGTTGTTAAGTGATCTCCCCCCTACCCCCATTTTACAACCTTTCATGCCACGGTTGTTAAGTGAATCACTGCAGTTGTTCAGTTAGTAACACAATGGTTACGTGAGCCTGGCTTCCCCATTGATTTTGCTTGTCAGAAGGGATCACATGACCCCGGGACACTACAACCGTCATAAATATGAGTCAGTTGCCAAGTGTTTGGATTTTGATCACGTGACCTTGGGGATGCTGCAAGTGTCGTAAGTGTGAGAAATGATCATAACTCACTTTTTTCAGTGCTGTTGTTGTAACACTGAATGTCGCTAAACAAATGGTTGTAAGTCAAGGACTATCTCTATTAACATTGGTGGCCCAGTGGTTAGTATGCCGTATTGCAAAATACTTCTGCTGACTGCTGGCATTAGTATTAAATGCAAACAGTTCCAAAACAAACAGACTTTATTAGAACAGCTGAGAATTAACTCATTCTCAGCGTAGTCCAAACTAAATTAAAGCAAATTCTTCAAAACACCATTCCTCAGTTTATCACCGACCTTGGGATAATTAGGCAAACTGCCAAAGGCTTTCCTTGGCAAAAGTTCAGAAGCAGAAGACGCCGACAAGAAATAAATACAGTGAAACAAGAAGCAATTCTCTCAACGTTGTTTTCCGGCAAAGAGGCCAAGAGCCATTGCTGGTCTTTTAAGCCTTATGGGAGGGGCCAATCATCTTTTGGCCCTACTCCTGAGTTGTCCTCTTTGCTTTATCTGCTCCTGCCTTCTGGCAGCTCTTCTCATACATGCACTAGGAACAGGCTCCTCCTGTTCCTCTGCCTCTCTACTGTCAGCCTCTGGAGGCTCTGAAGTCTGCACATCACTCCCTGATGGCCCTGGCCCCATCTCTGCCTCTGATGCAGAGCCCTCATCCGGGCCTTCCCCAGCCTCCAGGACTGGCCCATGTTCTTCCTCAGCCTCATTGCTGTCCGACTTGGCTGCCAGCTCCTCAGGCTGCTGGCGGACCACAACAGTTTGATCCCCACTGGTTCAAGGTTGACTGAGCCTTCCATCCTTCCGAGGTGGGTAAAATGAGGACCCAGATTGTTGGGGGCAATAGGCTGACTCTGTAAACCGCTTAGAAAGGGCTGTAAAGCACTGTGAAGCGGTATATAAGTCTTAGTGCTATTACTATTGCTATATAGAAGTTGTCCAAAAAAATCTGGTTAGTTTTGTGTTGGGAACTATCACAATGTTATATATGCCGATACAGAATTGATATTTCATAAAAATATGTGCCAGTATTTCTACTGCATTGCAGTCTTCTACTGGGTGGAATATTCTTAAATTGACTTTCAAGAACTGTTACTGGAAGACCATTAACACCTTGAGTTAGATTGATTCCATGAACTCTTACACTACTGTCCTTTGTTAGTCTTTGTTGTTGTTGTTGTTGTTGTTGTTGTTGTTGTTGTTGTTTTTAGTTGCAAAGTCGTGTCCGACCCATCGTGACCCCATGTTAGTCTTTAATATTATGTAAACTCTACTGCAACCGACTCAGGAAATGTGACAATCCTTCTGGGATTTTAGAGTTAGAGTTACGAGTTACTGTAGAGTTACGTGCAGGAGTAGGAAACCTTTAAGCTTCCAATTGCAACTGCTTTAGCCAACACAGCTGGTTGCCAGGAGTAGGGCTTACGATGATATCTTGAGTTCTACAACGTCACACTCCAATCCATTTGATTTTCTGCAACGGCGCCTTTAAAAGTTGCAGGGCGTTTTCCCTTCTAGTTTAAGCTTTGTTGCTCCTGTTTGTCAACATTAATAAAAAATGCATCACAAAAAGAAGCGGAAAGGCTGCTCTCCTAGGACTCCGATTGTGATGAGTGTTCTGTTAAATAAATGATGCTTTTGGCGCCAGAAAAAGCCCCAAAACAAACAGAAGTGACTGATGCGTAGGACGAGCAGAACTTCTAAAAAGAGCGTCTCCCAAAAGGAAGGGTCAGCCACTGAAGGAGAAAGTTGACTGGTGGAAGGTGGAGGTAGAGCAGAACTGCCACCATCCATAATACATCGCAAAAAGACGTTTGCCTTTCACGGAGAGATAAGAAATCTGGAAGCATGCAAAGGACTTTCTTTTTTCAGCCTGTCAGGACTGATTAAGAGGCAGCGGAGACATTCTGAGTGGAGGCCAAGCTCTGGTTTACTTGATTCCCAAGAGAAGTTATATCAATTCTGGAGAAGCAAATGTAGGTTGTCAAGAACTGTCAACCCCAATTTACTATTTTACCATTGCAGGAAAAGGTGATGCTCCTGGAGTGAGCCCAGTGGACTTCATCTTATGAAAACTGCTATGCCCAATACTAAATCTTAAATTTCCTCTATCTTTGTCCCTTTCTTGTGCTTTGGGACTACAAGAGGGGTATTGCCTGTAAATCCTGGAACCGGAAATCCTGATGCATTTGGAGAGCTCAGACTAGGACAGTGATGGCTAACCTTTTCCAGACCGAGTGCCCAAAGCGTGCGTGTGCACCTGAACCCCCCAAATGAAATGCGCATGCAGCCCCAGTGCATGCGTGCGCGGCCCCCTGTGCATGCGCCCTGCCCCCATGCAAGCACGCATGCCCCCTGCATGTACACAGGGCCCCTGCACGCACCCCCGTGCATGCACGCATGGGCCCCCCACATGCGCCCTGGCCCCGCACATGCGTGGCAGAGACCCGAAGACTAGCTGGCTGGCGGGAGGTACACGTGCAAGCGCAGCAGAGCTGAACGGGGGCGATGGCTTGTGTGCCATCAGAGGGCGCTGCATGCCACCTCTGGCACGCGTGCTATAGGTTCGCCATCACGGGACTAGAAAAATCTAAGGGACGGCTGCTTCTTCCCATCTTTTATCTGGAGAAAAAAAAATACAGCTTAACTCTGTAGGGCTGGAGCTTAAATCTGCAGTCTTCTGCATTAAAATGACGGCTGTTTCCACAGAGTTGTAGCCACCTCCCCTTGCTGTTAGATTTGTCATCGAAGCTGTGGCAGGTGGACAATACGTGCTGTTACTAATTTCCATTACTTACTCCTTCTACTGAAGCAGATTAGCCCAGGGGTCTCCAACTGTTGTGGCTCTGATCACTGAGCCTGTGTTATCAGCAGGAGAGGACTCTGAGAGTGAAGGAGAGGAGTTGGCAAGGCCTCCCTCTCCAGGACCCTCCTCTCTGGCAATGCCTCCAGTGTCCTCCCAAGGCCAAGAGATAGGGCCGGGGCCAAGCCCTTCCACGCAGCTGCAGGTGGACAGTAATGATTATGATGATGAGTCTTGGCTGGACCCTCGACAGCGTCGCAGAGATAAGCGCACGCAGCAGAGGAAGAGGCATGCCAGGGATTAGGCTGAGTCACTGGACCACACCCCACAGGGTATAAAAGGGGGTGTGGTGGCTGTTCAAGCTCTGTGCCGAGCAAAAACTGATATTGAACAAACCTCTCTGCATTGCTGGACTTTTTGAGTATTCTCTTATCTTTTGTGTGTTGGCTTTGAAAAAACACTCCCTTCGTAAGTAAAAGACTCTTGGCAGCCAGCCACTGGGTTACTGCCAATTCTGCTCTTAGAGAAACCTTTGTCGGCTGGTTTATTTCACTATTGACTGTCTGTGGGGGTGCGTGTGTGAGACGGGGACAGAACACCAACCTTGGCAACTTTACGACTTGTGGACTTCAACTCCCAGAATTCCTCAGCCAGCGCATGCTGGCTGAGGAATTCTGGGAGTTGAAGTCCACAAGTCGTAAAGTTGCCAAGGTTGGAGACCCCTGGGTTAGCCAAAGGTTTCTTCCATCCTTCTGCCCTGGTACTGGTGAAAAGTCCTGGTGAGCTCACCTTTTGCGTTTGCTTATTCTCAACCTTCTGCATCACTCAATTCTCAATGAAATACAGGTAGTCCTCAACTTATGACCACAACTGAGCCCAAAACTTCTGTCGTTAAGTGAGACATTTGTTAAGTGAATCTTGCCCCATTTTACAACCTTTCTTGCCTCAGTTGTTAAGTGAATCACTGCAGTTGATAAGCTAGCACCCCGGTTATTAACTGGATCTGGTTTCCCCATTGACTTTGCTTGTCAGAAGGTCGTTAAAAGGGGATCACATGACCTTGGGGCACTGCAATCATCATAAATATGAAGCAGCTGCCAAGCATCTGAATTTTGATCACATGATCATGGGGATACTGGAAAGGTCGCAACTGTGAAAAACGGTCATCAATTTTTTCAGTGCCGTTGTAATTTTGAACAGTCACTAAACAAACTGTTGTAAGTTGAGGACTACCTGCAAGCCCCTACACAAGGTTTTTCAGAAGTAGCTTGCCACTGCCTCTTTCTTGGAGCTGAGAAAAGGTGATTCTCTAATCATTTCCTATTTGGAGATGATTGGAGAGATCAGACCACATTTGGGGGCATCATAAAAAGGACACTGTAAGAGGACATGAACAAATCATTCAGCTGGCTTCCCTAGAACTCACAATCTTCCAGTTTCTAGCCTGAGGCTTTAACCACTACACCAAACTGACATAGTATCATTTGGAAAAGTCCTAATACAAATATATCTCGTGGCTCACATAATACAAATATCTCTCACGGTTAGGACTCTGGGTTGCTGATCAACAAGCAAGCATTCGAGACCCTAGTGCTGTTGTGTGATGGGGTGAGTTCCTGTCATTCGCTGCAGCTCCTGCTGACCTAGCAGTTCAAAAGTGTGCAATCGCAAGTAGATAGATAGGTACAGGGGTGAAATGCTATCACTTTGCTCCAGTTCGGGCGAACCAGTAGTGATAAAAACTACCGGTTTGGGTAGACCGGTAGTAAAAAAAAAAAAGCTACCGGTTCGGGTGAACCAGTAGTTCGCTACTGTTTCAGTTGAACCGGTAGTTTAAAAAAGCTACTGGTTCCTCCCAACTGGTATTTCCGATGATCAGCTGTGCCGCATGGTTTAGCTTTGCTAGAAAGCAGGAAATCCTACTTTCTAGCGAAGCTAAATCACGCGGCACAGCTGATCCCCCCTCGCTGTTCTACTTACCTTTCCAAGCCTCCTTTGGTGCATGTTATGCATGTGTGTGTGTGCAGCGCACGTTTGGTGCGCACTGTGCATGCGCGGCTAGTGAACCAGCAGCAAACCGGTTTAGATTTCACCACTGGATAGGTATCATGTTAGGATATTAAATTAAGTAGCTGGAACAGTAAAGTGTACAATAAGCCACAATACACACAGTTGTAGTTGATTAGTTAGAGAGTGCTGACTCATGCATGAGGCAATCTACACTGTGATTGGTTGCTGTACGTATAAAGGGGGATTTTCCCCCTTTCCCCTCCTTTTTTCTTCTTCTGTGTGTTCTGTATACTGTTTAATTTACCTCATGATGTTCCTGTGTCCCTGACTATCTTCCTTTTCTGGATGATGACAAAGATTGCTGTAACTTTAAATGTTAAATCGGGAACAACTAGCACACATGTGCGAAGGGAACCTTTATCTTTACCTTTACCTTTCATATTTATATAAAAGACTACAAGTTTGTGTTAGTGTCTCTGACTTCATCTGGACAGCTGGTGCGCAATTCCCCGACATACCACTTAGTTGGGCACATTAAAAGCAGTGGTGAAATCCCCCAGGTTCTATCTGGCCGAACTGCTAGCGCCGGCGGCAGGAGGATCTGTCCACCTGCCAGGATGTCATTACGTCCCCTTTTTTTACCAACTGTGCATGCACAGAAGAGTCATGCGGACGCCCGTTTCCAAACCAGTAGCGAAGGTAAGTGGATTTCACCTCTGATTAAGAGGGACATGAAAGGAGCCCCAAACGGGTGTTCCCCAGGCAATGGTGATGTGACCGGCTAATCCTTTCAACCTGGAAGCGCCTTGGTGCTTCCAACATGAATGTAAAAAATTTAAGATGCCAGAAAATGCAACCCAACTTCGACACTGAATCTTTTTTAGAGAAATCCAACATGCTTCAAATGAACAAGACCAACGCCATAGCTCTTGTAAGAGCAGCTGGATATTCCCCTTAATAAAATAGCAATAGCACTTAGACTTATATACCGCGCCATACAGCTTTTACAGCCATTTCCAAGCGGTTTACAGAGTCAGCATATTGCCGCCAATAATCTGGGTCCTCAAAATGCTGCATCTTAAAACTCCAGCTACTGCAAAATTCAACTGCAAGCAGCAAAGCAGGTACAGGCATTCAATTTGATGCTGCCTTTTTCATCACCTGGCCTCAATCTATCAAGAGCCAATGCAAGAGTCAGATCTAAATTTCCCAATGGCCAGGAAATACAACTGATATAACTTGGATTTCATGACAGCTAAGGAATGATGGCCAAGCTCATTAACCCTATAGCGAGATAAATCATTTCAATAGAGACTATGCATTCCTGCCCAGAAGACGCAGCAACAGAATTCACGGTCATATTTCTGGATGTATTTCTAATGAACAATCCACAACTCTAAAGCGTAGACATCTCAGGATCCCAGATATTACGGATGGGGCAACAGGAAAAAAAAAAGACCTCCCCATATTATAAAGAGAACAAACATCCTTCTCAACTCCTGGAATAATATTCTGGAAGAGAAGCTTGGTGAAAAGAAAGCTCTTTGGGGGAGAGAGATGCTGAGGTTGCAAACGTATTTCAGCATGGAGCTTCCATTTACAGTCTCAAATGGGGCAGTTCCAAGCATACTGGAACAGCATCATTAGATTCAGTTCATTTTGTACCCTGTACTTTTAATCTTGCTTGCTACAAAAGGCAGCACTGCACCAGTTTACTGAAAGGCATCTGAGGAGATGGCAGAACTCTTTCGAAAGGGCCGGTTCTCCGATATTTTTTTAGAAAAAAAATAAAAAATAAACAGCAGGTTAGAGTATTGGACCGTTTTCAATTATAAGATTTCTCAAATGTTCATATTCATATTTCTCTTCTGTGCTCAACAGTAATCTACGCTACATCCGTTTTCCATTCTGGGCTCAACGGTGATTGTAAATTCATCGTTTTATTTATTTCTCACAAATGAAGGCAAATTCTATTTATCAAATTCTGAAGCTGCTCGGCTCCCTGACATCATCCATATATAGGAGTGACATGAAAAGCAATTGCTACTTTAGAATGAAGCGCAGAGGCAAGATAGGATGTAAAGTAAGAAGTGAATCTGCAACAAAACAATGAAATGCAATTGTTGATGTGGTGAGGGTGGCGTCAAACATGTCATAAATCAAGAGTCCCCCTGTATGCCGGCAAGAGTTCTAAGTCTAGTCCACCTCTTATCTCCCGCTCATTTCCATTGACTGTTAGTTGGTCGGATTCTTGTAGCGAGCTTGCAATAAATCTTTATACTCATTTGAACTGCCTGAATCTCCTGATTACCCTAGTGCTTGACATTTGGTCCTTAAAGAATTGTTTCCAATCATTCGGGAATTTGATTTTCAAAACATTTTTGGACCGTGGTGCAAAACTCACTGTTCCTCCAAAAGTATATTGACATTTTCTAGTTGTCCTTTATAGGTAGTCCTTGACTTATGACCACAACAGAGACCAGAACTTGCTAAACAAGATGATTCTTAAGTGAGTTGCGCCAAATTTTTTACAATTTTTTTGGGCATGGTTGTTAAGTGAATTGCTTTAGTAGTTAAGTGAATCACATGATTGTTAAACAAATCTGGCTTCCTCCATTGACTTTGCTTTTCAGAAGCCACATGGGAAGGTCACAAATGGTGATCACATGACCTTGGGATGCAGCAACTGTCATAAATACATGCCAGCTGCCAAGCGCCAGAATTTTTCTCACAGGACAATGAGTCGTAAGTGTGAGAACTGGTTGTAAGTCACTTTTTTCATCACCACTTTAACTTCAAACGATTGCTAAACAAATGGTTGTAAGTAAAGTCTACCTTTATTAATATTTACAACCTCAACTCACTAAGGAAAATGAATAATTAAAATGTCAGCTGTTGTGGGTACTTATCCCCAACGCTCTCCTTCTATAATAATTACAGAGGATATTATGAATTCTCCCTCCTTCCACTCAGACTACCTTGGAATGGACTTCCGGACTAGAGGGGACCTGTTGAAATGCCAGAACAAAGAAAAGTTTAATTTCTTTTCATTTTTAGAGGCATTCTTAAATATAGGATGGGGGGTTCTTTCACTACAATATGTGGTTCAATTTGTAAACCCACAATACGCATTTTAATTTTTTTCCAGACGTGCCAATGATAAGTCAAAATCAATTCTGGCCCTACCTGAGATTTCTTGCTTTCATTCTCTTTCTTTTCCAGCTGAGTCTTCAATTTTCTTCTCTCCTGTTCAAGTTCCCGCACTCTCTTCTGAAGTTTTAGGAAGAGATTCATGTCCATGGCTGCCTTCTCCAAGCCAATTTCCTATGGAAGAATAGGAATAGTTAACGATAAGAAAGAAGGGTAAAGCAACAGAGAAGACACCAGCTCTCAGGAAGCTTGGGGAATACTGAGAATCATTGAGAAGCACCTACAAATAAGCAGAACTCATTCGAGAAAGAATATGCAGTTCAGTTCTCTTTTGCAAAACGGGACTTGAAGTAAGAATAGTTGTGTATCTTTGAAGAGGTAGTTTATTATTATTTTTATTATTATTTATTGAATTTATATCCCGCCCTTCTCCCCGAAGGGACTCAGGGCGGTGAACAGCCGAAAATTAAAATAACATACAATATAAAAGTTAAGATAACTAAAAATAAATTAAATTAATCGGCCTCCCAATTTAAAACCCCAAGCTATACAATTAAAAAACTAACCCATAAAACCTATTCAGGCCAGGCAATATGTGTATCTCAATTTGTTTGTTTGTTTGTTTGTTTGTTTGTTTGTTTATTTGTTTGTTTGTTTGTTCAATTTATATGCCGCCTTCCTCCGAAGATTCAGGGCAGGTTACAATGCACTTATAGCAATAGCCTTCATTCTTTTGTATATACCTGCTTATTAGGGCTTTTGGCCTCCCATAAGCGGTGTTTCTACGAAGTCAGCTTATTGCCCCCACAATCCAGGTCCTCAATTTACCTACCTCGGAAGGATGGAAGGCTGAGTCAACCTTGAGCCTGGTGAGATTTGAACTCGCACTAATTGCAGGCAGATTCTAGATAGTTCAACGCTTTTTGGCTAAACAGGAAGTCAAAAATGCACCATATTGCAGTGGTGAAATCTGAACCGGTTTGCTACTGGTTTGCTGGCCGAGCATGTGTGTTGTATGCGTGCATGTGCACCAAACATGCGCTGCGTGTGCAGTGCATACTAAACGCGTGCTGCACGTTTAAAAAGCTACCGGAAGTTTTTATCACTACCGGTTCACCCGAATAGGAGCAAACCGGTAGTATTTCACCCCTATCGGTGACTACGACAACATTTCCAATATGGGGAAGGCTTCCCATACCTGTTTGTATTCTCTATAACTCCTGTGAGTGGTGGTGGCCCAGTGGTTAGAATGCAGTACTGCAGGCTACTTCTGCTGACTGCCAGCTGACTGCCAATTTGGCAGTTCGAATCTCACCAGGCTCAAGGTTGACTCAGCTTTCTATCCTTCCGAGGTCAGTAAAATGAAGACCCAGATTGTTGGGAGCAATAGGCTGACTCTGTAAAACCGCTTAGAGAGGTCTGTAAAGCACTGTGAAGCGGTACATAAGTTTAAGTGCTTATCCTATTACTGTGGTCTCCTATGTGTAGGAGGAAGGCTCGTACACATCAAAGTTGTGAAAGAGATGTAAGACCTTAATAAAAGTGTTATGTATGTATGTAAGAAAAGGCTTCATGTGTCATGTGTGGCTTGGGGCCAGGTCACTTTCAGGACCATCTCTCCCCCATGGTGTTTACTCATTCATTTAGATCTGCAAGAGAGTGCCATCTGGTCAATACTCAACTTTTAAGATGTGTGGACTTCAACTCCCAGAATTCCCCAGCCAGCCATGCAGGCTGGGGAACTCTGGGAGCTGAGGTCCATACAGTAGTGGATAAAATTGTGGAAACCTTTTGGGAAAAGTATATTTTCTAAAACTAGCTAATAACACCATTTTTTTTTTGGAGTAGTACCATAAAATTATATATCAATGGAAAGATAATTTAATCAAGAATGTAATGCAATAACTTTTATGAAGGACTTACTATTAGAATAGCAGTTACAGTATAAAGAAGAAAAGTGAAATGTAGAAAAAAAGATATATAGAAAAATTATCACCATAGAAAAAACAAGATATACAAAAATGATCACATTTAATACTTAGTTGGGTAACCTTTAGCATGAATTGCGGCTTTACAACGTCTTCCCATGGAGTGAACCAAGTCTTTTAGTTCTGCAGCTAAAATCATGTGAAACCAAGATTGAATGATTGCTTCTATTAATTGGGTTTTATTGCTGGGTCGCTTCTGACTAACAAGTTTCTCTAGTCGGCGCCATAGATTTTCAATTGGGTTAAGGTCTGGGCTTTTCCAAGGCCATTCCAGCAGTGGAATATGATTATCTTGAAACTCCAAAAAAATGTGGTGTTATTAGCCATCAAACCTCAAAAATACACTTTTCCCAAATGGTTTCCACAATTTTGGCCATTACTGTACATCTTATACCATACTTGACAAGGTTGAAAAACAAAGTTCTAGTGCAGGGGTCCAAACTTGACTGGCTGAGGAATTCTGGGAGTTGAAGCCCACAAGTGTTAATGTTTGGAGTCTCCTGGCATTAAAAACTTAGCTTTGCCATCAATCCTGGGGCCTTGATAGTGTGGCTGGACCTGCTTTTTTGTTTGTATTGATTTTGAAGTGATTATTCTTGGATGCCATTTTACACCGTTATGTTATTTATGCTTTTAATTATTGGTTGTGCTTTCATTCTGTTTTAAAACAGTGTTGTATGTGAGATGGGTGGCCATATTAATTAATCAAGTGGGTTGGAAAGGGATTCTCTAACCAGCTGCAAGGCAGAATTTCACAGTTTCAAGACCAAGTTTGACAGGAGAACCAAAACAATGAGGAACTCTAAGTAATTTTAACTCACACAAGCTTCGTGCCTGAAACTTCAAAAGTAGAAGCTTTTTAAAAGCTCTAAGATATATTGGAATTTGACACTTGAATGCCTTGTGTGCAAACATTGCAAGAAAGGAACCTATAATTCTTTGGAAAGTGAAGTTATGTAAATATATCCCAAGCAAATGCTGGCCTTTCTTTCTCCTAAAGACATTATTGCTTATTGTGCTCTATGTACAGCCTTAAATCTCTAGGAAAAGCATTCATTTAAACAATAATCCTCCATAATTGGCTAATTAAAAACCAAACCGAGCCAGGAAGATTTATCTCAATGCAAAGCTGAGGTTGCAATGCTTGCTGCTCCAGGATTTTATCTTCTGTTCAATCGTATAGTTCTGTGATGGCGAACCTATGGCACATGTGCCACAGGTGGCATGCGTAGCAGGGGTGAAATGCTCCCGGTTCGGACCGGATCACCCGATCCAGTAGCGATGGCAGCGGGTGGTTCAGAGAACCGGTAGCAAAAATCCCTGCCCCCCCCACATGCCCAACCGAGTCGTGTAATTATCAGAGGCTTTTTTTATTATTTTTAAAAGCATTTTTTCTACAACCTCTTTGGCCGAAAAAATGCTTTAAAAAGTAAAAAAAAAAGCCTCTGATGATCGCGCGACTCAGCTGGGATCGTCAGAGGCTTTTAAAAGCATTTTTTTACAACCTCTTCGGCTGAAGAGGTTGTAGAAAAAATGGTTTTAAAAGTTTAAAAAAAAAAAGTTGGCCACGCCCACTCAGTCACATTACCCCCCCACCAAGCCACGCCCACAGAACCGGTAGTAACAAATTTTACATTTCACCACTGATGCGTAGCCATATCGGTGGGCACGGGAGCTTAGCTCCGGCACGCATGTGCGCACTGGCCAGCTGACTTTCGGGCCTTCTGGGCCCATAGGGAAATAGGCTGTTTCCTGCGTCCGGAGGACCTTGGTGGGGGAGGCCTGTTTTTCTCTCTCCCCAGGCTCCAGAGCCTTTCTAGGAGCTTGGGGAGGGCGAAAACAGCCTTCCCCATCCCCCCCCCCCCCGGAGGCCAGAAACAGCCCATTTGCCAACTTTCGGCGGGACCTCTCCCCTCTCCCGGCACACAATGGCAAAAACGTTAGCCATCACTGGTATAGTTTAATAACGGCACTTTTAAATCATCATAGTTGGTTTTAAATTAGATTTCTTCACCTCTCCATCTGAACCATGTTGGGGGAGAACTGGGGGGGTGGGGGCTTGTAGTTCAGCAGATCGAGGTCACCAAAAATAACATGGATGGCAAACACATTTATTTTACCTCTGCAGAAGAAATTTTGTTTTATTTCTAATTCCATACCTCTATCTGCTGTATTGCATCTTCCGTGTCTCCTATCTCGGATGTAGAAATGGATGGGTAGTTGGAATCCGATTCCAAGCTGCTTTGGTTTGATGGATTTCTTCTGTGTCCCGGACTTTGCTATCGAAAAGGGAAAACTGTGTTAGATGGACTCAGAACTAAGACAGGCCAATTACTACTCTAACGCAGATTGGTTTTAAAAAAACGATGCCCAACAAAACAAGCATTTTATGAATGAATAAATCTGTGTGCCGGGAATACAGGTAGTCCTCGACTTACAACAGGTCATTTAGCGACGGTTCAAAGTTACAATGGCACTGACAAAAGTGATATGACCATTTTTCAGTTATGACCTTTGTGGCATCTCCATGGTCACATGATCAAAATTCAGCTGCTTTGGCTACTGACTCATATTTATGACAGCTGCAGTGTCCCGTGGTCATGTGTTCCCTTTTGGCAACCTTTTCACAAGCCAAAGTCAAAGAGGAATCCAGATTCACTTAACAACCGGGTTACTCACTGATCAACTGCAGTGATTCACTTAACAACTGTGACAAGAAAGCAGAGAAAATCCCTACAGAGGGAGAGGTAATTAAGAAAATATTGGATTGTGCAGAAATGAATAGATTGACTTTGACAATTAAAGAAAGAGAGGAATCGGAGTACTTTAAGGTATGGGGGAAATTTATCATTGATTAGAGAAAATATATATATAGGGTAATGTTGTAATGAAATGAGTGAAGAAAGAAAGAAGAGAAAGAAGATAGATAAATGTATTAATAGAAAAGCAAGAAATGTGGGAGAAATGTTATAACAAATGAAATGATAATGAAATGAATATGATAAATAGTGGGGGAGTAGGAAGAAGACACAAAAGATGTACTCAGATGATACACTGAATGATTGATTATGTATTGTATGATTGTTTGTCTATAAAATAAAAAAACTTTTATAAAAAAAACCAACTGTGACAAGAAAGGTCATAAAATGGGGCAAAAATCACTTAAGAAATGTCTCACTTAACAACATAAACGTTGGGCTCAATTGTGGTCATAAATCGAGGACTAACTACACTGCAACTTGGCAATTATGCACCTGTCCTGTCTTTAACTCACCTCCTTCAGATGGTGACATCTGTTTTGGGGTGTTATTTTGATTGTGGAAAAGGACAGTATATATTTCCAAGTTAAAACACTTAAATGTCTCTCTACAGTTATATCTTGGGTATATGTACGATGAATGTATTCATGCACCAACCATCCATAAGCCCTTAAGCCTAGGATGATCATTATCTACCCATGTCCCGCTGTTATCTGGATGTCAACTGGATCTCTTCCGCATTGTGGGATCCTTGTCTTCAGCTCAGGGGGTCCAGTTTTAGCTGCACCCTTAAAATTCCCCGAAAACAGAGAATCCAGAGAAATCCTGGATCAGCAAAACAGATGCAATTTGGAGGTTGGGTATTATCAGCTGTGAGCTGATACATCCAGTGCAAGAAAAACAATTGTCAAGTTGATCTCTCTTGAGATAGTGACCGTTTCTACTTAGACATAATGGCAGGAGTTCTATTTTGTTTTTTAGGAGACAACATTGTTAACATTACAGTAGGCTGATGTGAGGTCACTTGGCTGAAGCACAAAATCCACATCAGAGGACATGTTGACACTTGTATTCCACATGGGCCTCCTATCACCATCCAAGCATCACGGCAGATGAAACTGTGACCAAGGAAATCCCAAGTGATAAACAAAGTGTCAGGCATTCAGATGCTTAATTTACTATACCTAGGAGATGGTTCAAATATATTTATAGCAGCAGAGGATAAAGGCATGTAGGCCATGGGTGTAATTAAAATCTAAATTAGAGCTCAGCTGAAATGACCTTTTAAAATTCTTCACCAAATTTGGGAGCAGAGACTTTGGGCAGATAATTTCTATGAATCTACCCAGAAAAAGCTCTCTTAAGAATTGTTTAAAAGGGATGAAGCCACTTCACCAACACCAAGCAGAAAAAAAAAGTTGAATCAAACTGGCGCCTAATATAAGGCTGGAGGCAAAGGATTTTCTTGATACTTTTGAATGGAGACAGTACATGGATGAGAAGAAGGAGCTGCTTGTCTGGCTATTGAATCCAAACAGATGATCACCAGATGTTTGCTAAGGCAATTGGTGGTCTCCAAAGGGAAAGTGGAAGACCAAATATAAGTCATGGTAAAGGCCATGAGTGCCATGGTGATATCTCACCATGAGAAGATGGTCAAGAATGGTCTTGTAATTCAACTGTGCTATCACAAGGGCATATGATCTGCCCTGGCTGCTGGTCAGGACTCTTGTGGGCAGATGAAAGCAACATTTTGATTAGCCGAACCAATCAAACCAAGATGAAGGCAGCATTTTGACTGGCCAGTCCACAGCTGTTAGGGTTAGACCATATAAAGCAGGAGTGTCTAACTTCGTCAACTTCAAGATTTGTGGACTTGAATTCCAGGAGTTGAAGTCCACAAGTCTTAAAGCTGCCAAGGTTGGACAACTCAATATAAAGCATATATTACCACTGGCTTAGGTTATCCTTATAAAATAATTTATACAGCCATGCTGCCAATGCTAATTGATCTACAAAAAGCTTACCACACACAACTTGTGATCCTTTAAGTTGAATAACTTAAGAATCAGGATGGAGTAAAATTAATTAATTATCATCCTATTCCACCCATTATGTTTTAACTGATCCAATCATATCCTCAGAAAGGAATTTCAGAATTTCAGGTTCTCTTCCATCCAACTGAATCAAAGCATAGCAGAACATCTTTGCTTGACACTAAACTATCACTAGGGACTAAATATTAGTACTACTAGCCCTAAAAATTGCAAACAGGCCACGGCTACAACGTCAAGAAAGCCCTGGTGACACAGTGGTTAAAGTGCAGTATTTTAGACAAACTCTGCCCACACCCTGGAGTTCAATTTTGATGGAGCTCAAGGTTAGCTCAGCCTTCCATCCTTGGTTGGGAAAATGAGGACCCAGATTGTTGGGGACAATATGCAAATAATGCTTACATTGCAAATCTCCCAGAGAGCGCTATAAAGCACTGGTCTCCAACGTTGGCAACTTTAAGCCTGGAGGACTTCAACTCCCAGCTTTGCTGGCTGGGGAATTCTGGGAGTTGAAGTCCTCCAGACTTAAAGTTGCCAAGGTTGGAGACCCCCTGCTATAAAGCACTATAAGGTAGTATATACGCCTAAATACTATTGCTATTGCTAATTAATAGTGAGCTTACCCAAAATGACAGAGTACTATCCATAGGCATCTCATTATGACATTAAGGTAAAAGCAATTTCCCATTACCTTGATGAGAGTCATCTCATCACTCAGATTCTCGAATCTCTGCTCCAGCCTTGAATATTCCTGCACAAGGTTCTGGTAACGTGCTCTCTCCTCATCAAGCTCCTTCTTCATCAGGTTTTCTTCAACTGCATTTTTGGCAAATTCATCTTATAAAAAAATAAGGAAGAATCTTAAAGGGCACTGAAAACAGTGAATCACCCTCCCTGATCTGGAGAGTAACCTGTGGATTTAGCTTTTAGCCAGACAGCGTGTCTACTGGTAATGCTCACTGCAGTCCAGTGACTTCCTCAAATCCAGTGAGTTCCTCAAACCTTACAAAATTGATTACACGTTTCCATCCTACATGTACCACAGTATTATGTGCTCCTTCTATATAATTTTATTACTGTGTTATCCATGTACTGTATGCTGTATGCTAAATAAAATAACTGCAGTCCAGAATGGAAATAAACCGGTTAGTGCTCTTAAAATGAACCTTCTCTCAGCTTATATTCTTAGGCATATGGTTTACTTTGCTAGCATTATACATAACTTAGAACCGGGGTCCCCACCCCTTCGGGCCGTGGCCTGTTCGAAACCGGGCCGAGGAAGAGATGGGAAAGCGAGCGCATGTGAACCTCCACTTACTCAAATGGCAGGCAAGCGTTCATGCGCATGAAGGTCCACTTTTGTGGAGGGAAGTTGCGCTTGTGCACGAAGCTCTGTGCGCACGAGCGGAGGGCGCCTGCCCTCGCACGCAAAGCTCCATTTGCACGAATGGAGCTTTGCCTGCAAACACAACCACCCTCTGTTTATGCAAGTGGAGCTTCGCACGTGGGTTTAAACACCCTCCGTTCAAGCGTGAAGTTCTATTGGCGCGAATGGAGGGCACACACGTTTGCCACTGACACAAATAGAGATACGCACACATATATGCACTTGCCACTCCCGCGCCCCCCCTCCTCCTCCCTCCATGCTGGGCCAGGCTGCCAAGCTGGAAAGGCTGGGGACTGCGGATTTAGAACATTTATAGGCTACCCAGAGTCGCTTTATTGGTGAGATGGGTGGCCTAGAAATTTAATAAATAAATAGGCTCCAGAGCCTCTTCACAACAGAGCAGTAACCTATAATCAGAACAATTTAAAACAATAGTCCAACAAAGACTTTTAAAAGGCCAATTATATCAGGTACACTTTTTTTTAATGTGGTTGTTTTTCATTTACTTTGTTTAAAAAAGGAAGAGGCCATCTTTGTACAGTATTATTGACTTTCACATTGTATGAATTTCCTCTAAAGTAGAAAGAAACACTTCAATATCCTTGCCCTACAATGTACAAATTAGCTCCAAAGTTCAACTAATATTGATTTGGTCAGTTGAGCCAATTGATGTCTAAATGAAGCCTCTGAAAATGCATTTCTTTTAGCCAATTTTCAGACTACAATGCTTCAATAAAGCAACATCAAATGCTAACATTTCAGACTTGTTTTCATTTTTTACTTTTCTTTCACTTTGTTAATGTTTAACTCGGTTTTATGTTGAACTGATACTCTACTGGGTTGCTCCCATATTTCCTGAATACACCGAATATATTCTGGTTTGAACGTTGCTGTTTTTAAATCGTCTGCCGACTTTTCAAGGCAGTTTCAAGGCAAAGGATCTGTCTAGCATAGGATGTTTCATTCCATACAATTCCCTCCCCTCCGCAGGACTCCTCCAGTGATTAAAATCAGTTTATAGTAACAATCCTCCACCTTCAACGGAGAAATTTCAAGCAATATGTTTGAGATGGAGAAAAAGACAACCTGTTTGAAATTTACCACAATGATTATCATTTACAGTGGAGCCAAGGAGAAAGGACTCATAAACACATATTTGAAAAAAAAATACAAACCTTTTCATTTAGTTATCAATATGAATAAAGCCATCTGCTACTTTTGCCTACCTTCTGACTGACCCAATATTTTGTTGTTCAGTGCCTCTTTTTCTTCCTTCAGGAGGCCATTCTCTTCTTCCAAATCAGATATCCTCTGAAGAAAATATAAGAAAACCAAGTTAACGTCCACAATGTTGGGCAATTGGAGGTCACTGTTTGCTGCAGACGATTCTGTGTTTCACCTTGGCTGAGTTTTATAGCAAAACCGGTTCTTTCCTCCTTCCTTTATTGGAACAATGATAATGTTGCTCTAAGCATATGCCAGTCAGTTGTTTTCAGTGGTACGTTAAAGAGGAACACAACATAAAATTAACAAAAGTTGATAGTTCCGGTATTACTATCAACAAGAGTAATTACTATCAAGAAGAATTACAAGAGTTTCATTGAGAGACCATTCAAAGTTACATTGGCACCGAAAATAATAAATAAATAAATAAATAAATAAATTTAATAAAATAGCAATAGCACTTAGACTTATATACCACTTCACAGTGCTTTACAGCTCCCTCTCTAAGCAGTTTTACAGAGTTAGCCTATTGCCCCCAACAATCTGGGTCCTCATTTTACCCACCTCGGAAGGATGGAAGGCTGAGCCAACCTTGAGCCTGGTGAGATTCGATCTGCCAAACTGCTGGCAGCTGGTGATCAACAGAGGTAGCCTGCAGTACTGCACTCTAACCACTGCGCCACCACGGCTCTTGAAAAAAGTGACTTATGACCGTTTTTCACATGTATGACCGGCCACTGCAGTATCCCCATGGTCATGTGATTCGGAAGCCTGGCAAGTGACTCATATTTATGACGTGTCCAGGGGTCATGTGATCACCTTTTGCCACCTTCTGAGAAGCAAAGTCAATGGGGAAGCCAGATTCACTTAACAGTTGTTTTACTAACTTAGCAACCGCAGTGATTCACTTAACAACTGTGGCAAGAAAGGTCATAAAATGGGGAATAATTCACAATAAATCTTTCGCTTAGCAACTGAAATTTTGGGCTCAATTGTGGATATAATTCAAGGATTAAAGATGATTAGGGAATTGGAGGCTAAAATATATCAAGAACAGTTGCTGTAAGTGGGTATGTCTAGTTTAATAAAAAGAAGGACCAGGGGTGACATGATAGTAGTGTCCTAATATTTAAGGGACTGCTGAGGAGCACCCGGAGGCTCCAGCTGGTCCAGAACGCAGCAGCGCGGGTAGTGACGGGAGCAGCATGGCGCTCCCATGTAACACCGCTCCTGCGCGAGCTGCACTGGCTCCCGGTGGTCTTCCGGGTGCGCTTCAAGGTGCTGGTTATCACCTTTAAAGCGCTCCATGGCATAGGGCCTAGCTATCTCCGAGACCGCCTGCTGCTACCGACGACCTCCCATCGACCCGTGCGCTCCCACAGAGAGGGCCTCCTCGGGGTGCCATCAGCCAAACAGTGCAGGCTGGTGACCCCCAGGGGGAGGGCCTTCTCTGTGGGGGCACCTACCCTCTGGAATCAGCTGCCCCCAGAGATAAGGAGAATCCAAGACCTCAGTGCCTTCCGTCGTGCCCTTAAAACCCATTTTTTCAAGCAAGCCGGGCTGGCTTAAGAAGAAATTTTTAAATGTTTTAAATGTTTTAATTGGTAGTGAGTTTTAATTGGGCCAAATTTATATATCTTTTAATTGTTTTTTAATATTTGTACTGCATGTTTTTTAATTCTGGCTGTACACCGCCCTGAGTCCTCAGGGAGAAGGGCGGTATAAAAATTCAATAATAAAAATAAAAATAAAAAAATAAAAGAGGGAGTCAAGCTACTCTCCAAAGCATCTGAGGGCAGAACAAGAAGCAATGGGTGGAAACTAATCAAGGAGAGAAGCAACCTAAAACTAAGAAGAAATTTCCTGACAGAACAATTAATCAGTGGAAGAACCTGCCTTCAGAAGTTGTGAATGTACCAACACTGGAAGTTTTTAAGAAGAGATTGGACAACTATTTGACTGAAATGGTATAGGGTTTCCTGCCTGAGCAGGTGGACTAAGTGGCAGCATTGAAGCTTCCCTTCTACCTTTGTTGTTCTATTCCATTACATATATCTAAATCTATGTTTGAGATAGTGAGATTTTCTAATTATATTCCAAGGGATCATGGCCTTCATTGTCCTAGCATTAGGACAGGAAATAGATTATCTAGATAGTTTATTGTCCTAGAATTACAGGGGATAGATTAGCTGATCTTTGGGAAAATCTATCCACAACTATTAATGAAAAGGTCAATAGTTGTGATCGATTTTCATAAAGATCAACCAACCTGTAATTCTAAAACAACATGATGGCAACTTTAGAGCAACATTCTGTGTCATAAGGTTTAAAGGTTTTGTTTAAAAATCATTTTTTTCCCCTTGTGTACAATATAATGCACTTTTGCTTTGTTCGTACAACGTACCTGTAACCATATATTTCAAGTTTTTCTTGGCAAATGAGTCAATGAGGGGAAAATTTTACTTATGGCAGAAAGATTTAAAATTGCTACATTGGTAGCATACATGTTTACATTGGTAAACATTCTATTAATACACCCTGTCACCTACAAGAATGAATTCATTATAGTTTACCAGATGAGCTATTCAACTTGCATTTTCACTCAAAATGGGCAATCAAGGGGGGAAAAAAATGAAGGTTACTAAGAGAAATACAATTAATTTTTAAAGGGACGTGAAAAGGGATGTGATAATGAAGCATACATCAAACAAAAAGCCATCATAAACATCGTGGTTGTTTAGAAATAGCAACGTATGTCACATGCAGGCACGCTTAATGAAGACTTCTGTGCAACTCAAAAGCCTGCATACCTTCAAATTTTCTCTCTTCAAATGCCCTCCCTACTTTTTTTTTTCTTCTTTCTCCGGGGTAATTGCTGCTTAGGATTACAAGCTTTTTGAGAATCAGCCCTACCTTCTCTACGAAGCCAACCATCCTCGATGCAAAACAAGTCTTGTACAGCATGAATAATTTATCATCTTTGAGGATTATCTTTCCCTCACAATTATTTCAAGTCTGTCCGCCAACCAGAAAAAACTGGCATGTTGAGCCAAGCCCATTCGGGAGACCCAACAAGGCTCATGTTGATTCATTTATTTACTATTCAAAGTTACACCAGCATTGAAAATAATGGCTTATGACCAATTCTCACCCTTGCAGCATTCCCATGGTCACGTGATCAAAATTTGGACAATTGGCAACTGACTTGTATTTATGACGGCTGCAGTGTCCTGGAGTCACATGATCCCCTTTTGCAGCCTTCTGACAAGCGAACAAGAATGGGGAAGCCACATCCATTTAACAACTGTGTTGACAATTGCAGTGATTCACTTAAAAACAGTGGCAAGAAAAATTGTAAAATGGGGCAAAACTTAACTGTCTTGCTTAGCAATGGAAATTTTGGACTCGATTTTGTTTGTAAGTTGAGGACTGTATGTATTATTTATCAAACCAATTAAATGAATAATTTTGTGTGTGTGTGTGTTTGCCTTTGTGTCGTTGTGGACTTGTAGCAACTGCCTGGATAAGTCCTTGCAATTTTTTGGCAAGCTTTTCAGAACTGGTTTGGCATCACCTTCTCCTTCCTGTGGGTGAGAGAGAGAGTGGCCCAAAGTTACCCAGCTGACTTCATGTTCTAAGGAAGAACTAGAATTTATGGTTTTCTGGTTTTTAACCTGGTTCCTTAACCACTACACCGAACCGACTCTCCAAATAACAAATTAGCATACCCAAAGAGGCTAAGTAACTGTAACTGTAACTGTTCTGACCTAGGGTTCCTTAGACAGTATACAACACAAACTTATTCCCAGCAAACTTCTTTAATTCATATGGCTGTGAATTATTGTCATTCCCAGTCCGAAAGGCTTATCAAACAGTCTTGCAGGGGAGTGTTTACAAACACTTACCTTATCTCAGTATGGACGATTCCAGACTTACGTACTTTCCGTCGGGCCCTCAAAACCTTTTTATTTCATCAAGTCGGGCTGGCCTAATCTCTCCAATTGTGTATTTTAATTTGGATTTTTAATGGGGGATTTTAACTGTCAGGCCAAATTGTTTAATTCATTTTTAAATTGTTTTTATATTTTGTATTTGATGTTTTTTACTTCTGGCTGTTCACCGCCCTGAGTCCTTCGGGAGAAGGGCGGTATATAAATTTTAATTTAAATTAAATTAAATTAAATTAAATTAAATTAAATTAAATTAAATTAAATTAAATTAAATTAAATTAAATTAAATTAAATTAAATTAAATTAAATTATTAAATTAAATTAAATTAAATTAAATTAAATTAAATTAAATTAAATTAAATTAAATCTCCCTTGGAATGTTGCCAGAGAACTAATTGCCACACGCAGGGCAAGGCCAAACTTAGCACAGAGTCTAACAGAACTTTTCCACAGCTTTTACCGACCAGATGAACGAATTACTTCCTGTAAAAGTTCACGTCTCGTTTACTTCTCCTTTATGTCTTATGGGAGGGGCCAAACATCTCCAAGCCTTACTCCCAAGTCGACCCTGTTTTCTTAATTGTTCCTTTCTCCTGGCAACTCTGCGCATGCGCACACTGGGAACAGGCTCACACTGTTCTTCTGCCTTGCTGATGTCAGACTCTGGACACTCCGGAGGAAGCAAAGAACTACCAGATGGCCTTGGCCTCCTCTCTGCCTCCGACTCAGAGCCATCGTCCGAGGCTTCCCCAGACTACAGGACTGGCCCATGTTCCTCCCCAACCTGCTCACTGTCCGAATCTGCTGCCAGCTCTGCTGGCTACTGTTGGGCCACAACAGTAACATCATCAGGACTAGCACTGATGATGTTACCTCGTTAGGGTACTGTAATGAAATCTTTGCAAGAAAACAAGAAAGCTCAGAGAGCATCAAGGACCCCTAAGTGGTTTCTGCCCATTACAGTTTGACTGCCCTAAATTGCTTTGGACAAATCATTTTAGTGCAAGCAATATTATTCTGTTACATGGGGGTGCACAGGACCACAGCCTGACACTCCAAATTTTATTGTGCGTAACAAAAACTGCAGCTCACTGAAGGATAAGTTTAATTTGGGGAAATTGCAAAATGCAGATTGTATGAGGATTTTGAGCAATTATCAAAAGAAGGCTTTTGTGCCTCATATCATAAAGGTTTTTTGTTGTAAAAGTAGCAATTTATGGCATCTGTACAGTTGTCTAATTTTTAATGTATGTTCATACATTTCCCCTCACTTTTCTCAGCAGGAAAACTCTGCAGAGGCATTTTATCAGTAATTGCACATGATGTTAAAAGCAAGCAGAAATGGAAAGGAGGAAGCAGTGGGAAGAAACTTTCAGAACGAAAGAGGTTCAAGCTGCTTTGTAATGAATTACTCAATATGCTAAAAAACAGAAGGGAAAGGCGAAAGAAAACTCCCCGGAAAGCAACAAAATTAGAGCAGCTTTTTAATTCCAGTGCCCAGCTAGATGGTACCACCTTGATGACGTTAGCTGATTTCAAAAACAACATAAGATCCTGTATGTGCTTGGAATAACATCAAAGTTGTTAGATGCCAGAATGGGAGACCATCAAGAAATTCCATTCTTAAGCCTAAATTGAGAAGTTGTTTTTAAAAAAATCCTAGAAGACGATAATGGTAAACCGACTTTAAATTTGCAGAGAAAAGTACAAGTACCGTATTTTTTGGAGTATCAGACGCACCTTTCCCCCCCTAAAAGTGGGTGAAAATTTAGGTGTGTCTTATAGACTGAATACAGGCAATCTTGGCCTCCCGAACCCTCCACGCATCACATATTTATCCTCCCTGGCCCCCAGAAACACTCTGCAGTGCGCCACATGGCTCATTTAGCCAAAAACAGGCCTGTTTTTAGGCTCCCAAGCCTTCCGTGCATCTGCAGGCCAAAAACGGGAGCGTTTTTGGTAAAAACGGCCCTGCTTTTGATGAAAACGGGTTGTGCAGAGCACTGCAGAGTGTTTCTGGGGACCTGAGAGGATGAAAACACGACGTGCAGAGGCCAAAAACTATTGTTTTCTTGTTTTCCTCCTGTAAATTTAGGTGCGTCTTAGTGTTGTGGCCAGTCAGCGGCCTATGCAGCTAGTAGCTGATTCCGACAGCGAGGAGGCTGGTGTGGTGCTGCGCCAGCAGCCTGTGCAGCTGGCACTCAAGTCGGACAATGAGGAGGCTGGAGAAGATGTGGTGCCAGAGGCGGGGATTCGGCCAGAGCCTTCAGAACCTCCAGAAGCTCCCATAAGTGAAGAGAAAGAAGAGGAGGAGCCTCTTCTCGATGCACGGGCGTGCAGAGGTGCCAAAAGGCAGGAGTGGCTCCTCAGGAGGAGGTCTCCTCGAGAGTAAGGCTTGGGGCTAATTGGCCACTCCCTTAGCCTATTTAAGGAAGGATGACTGAGGCAATTTGCAGGGAACAACTTCATTCACTCTCCTTCACGTCCTGATCTTAGTTCTCTTATCAGTTTCCTGCAAATTGCTTCTGGGCTTTCTGCCAACCATAGTAAGATTACAATTATTTACTCTTAAGATTCTTGTAGGCTGTTAAGAAAGTTAATTAGCAGCCTTTGTTTGAAAAAGACTGATTTAATTTAGTAAACTAAGGTTTGTACAGACTTTGTGTGTGCTGCGTTCTTTGGGGTCCGTAGCTGGGGCAGAACACTTATAGTCCGAAAAATACGGTATGTGAAGCCATCAGGAACTGAGCTCAACAATGAATTCCTTAAAAATTGAGGGCTCCTTGGTGCTCTCTGAACTTGCTTGTTTTCTTGCAGACGTTTCATGACCCTAACTAGTAACAGCATTGCTAGCACTGATGATGTTACCTAGTTACGGTAATGAAACGTAATGCAAGAAAACAAGCAAGCTCAGAGAGCACCAAGGAGCCCTCAATTTTTAAGGAATTCATTGTTGAGCTCAGTTCCTGATGGTAATGCAAGAAAACAAGCAAGCTCAAATGAGCACCAAGGATCTCTCGTTTCAACCCCGACCTACAAATATTCTCCTTTATTGGTCCTTAAAAACTGTTTAAAAATAAAATAACGCCCTTAATCTTCAACATCTCAGTACATTAATTTTGCCCTTGGTGTGCTACGGCTTCTGTCTTCGGCATTGTTGCAAATTGAAAGTTGCATGTAACTTTCAAGATGACTTGGATCACCGTAGCATAAATACAAGCAGTCCTCGGCTTACAACCATTTGTTTAGTGACTGTTCGAAGCCACAACGGCCTTGAAAAAGGTGACTTACAATCAGTCCTTGCACTTATGACCACTGCAGCATCCTCACATGATCAAAATTCAGATAATTGGCAACTGGCGTGGATTTATAACAGTTGCACTGTCCTGGGGTCGTATGATCACCATTTGTAACCTTCCCAGCAGTTTTCCGACAAGCAATGTCAACGGTGAAAGCCAGATTCGCTTAACAACCGCATGATTCACTTAACAATTGCAGTGATTGTCTAAACCAGCATGGTAAAAAAAAATAAATCATAAAATCAGCTGCAACTCACTTAACAACTGCATTGCTTAGCCATGAATATTTTGATCCCAGTTGTGGCCATAGGTCAAAGCCTGCCTGTATGCTGTTTCAATGGGTGTTTGGAGCTTGATTCTGAATACTGCTGCATGATGTTATGGTGATCGAGTTGCCATTTGATTTTTTTTTTTTAGAGTTGAATGTCACATATTATTTTTAATACATTTTGAATATTCTACTATATTATGTGTGCACGAGTATTCCTCAACTTACAACAGTTCATTTAGTGAACATTCAAAGTTACAACGGGACCGGAAAAAGTGACTTACGATCATTTTTCACAGTTACAACCTTCGCAGGATCCCTATAATCATGTGATCATAATTCAGATGCTTGGCAATTGGCTCATATTTATGACTGTTGCAGTGTCCCAGCGTCACCAGATCCCCTTTTGTGACCTACTGACAAACAAACTCAATGGGGAAACCAGATTCACATACCAACTAGGTTACTAATTTATCAACTGCATTAATTCACTTAACAACTGTGGCTAGAAAGGTCGTAAAATGGGGCAAAAGTCACTTAACAAATATCTCACAACAACATAAATTTTGGGCTCCATTATGGTCATAAGTCAAGGACTACCTGTATAGTCAAGTGAATATATTGATTGCTATAAACTGACAGAATCTTAGGGGCTAAAACATTATACTGTATATGCAATAAATTAAACAATAAACAAACATAAGGATGTAAAAGACTCTACTACAGCTGACTTCTAGAGTGAAATGTTGAGGATCCATCAACATTAAATGTCTTGCCATACAGATGGCACAATCAGTTGCTGTCTACTATTATTAGTCCTTTGGGGGTATAAAGTTCATGCAAAATGGTACATATTCTGTTGCTGTTAAGAGAACATAAGCCTGTATATTGGAAAGTTGTAAACTAAAATCTGGATCAGAGTAACTACCCTTCTTTCCTTCCACAAAAAAATTTATTAAAATTCACCTCATTTCTTCCTTTTCTTTCATGTTTAATAGCATGGAATATCCTAACCCTTGCAAATCTCATTGTCTCTGGATTTATGTTAAAAATCAGAGCAAAATGCAATCTTTAATAGTGGCCAGATATTGCTACTATTTAGATTATCTCAATGATCTGGCAAGAAACAAGAGAATTCTCAGATCAATCCACACATTTTCCCAAAGTAGAATAAGAGAAACTGATTGAGGAATACAACTCTTAACAGTTTAAACGTTTGCCCGTTTAAAGGTCATGAATTTAATCTCAGCCAACTATTACTTGTGCTGTCCCCACACAACAAATTTGTCTTACAAATCCATGTAACCAGTCAACCAATGCATGTCTTGACTGCCATTAATAAGAACCTCAAAGCCTAATATTGTTATTTGCATATGGTTATTAAGTATTTCTGCATGATCCTTAAATTTTGCTATGAATGATCATTTAAATTCTGGTCTCTGCTCTACCACCAGTAAGCACAATAATGACAGAAAGACATTTTGTGAAAAGCTGGATGTGCACTTATTTCTTCTCCCTGTAGAAATTCAAGACAAAATGAAGCCTTGTGAACTTTAAACAGATGGGTTCATGCTACCCATTTCTGATACCCAGTTATGAATGCCGGTCTATGGGAGAATTTAACTGAATGGATCAACTCTGAAATACATAAACCAGTCTTAGTGTCCTTAGAAAAGTCCTTACTAATGATACAAACCATGCACAATAATCCAAAAGTAATCAGTGTCTTTTGAGAAGGACCTTCAATGTAGAAGGACTTGAAAACATTTGAACGCTGACATTTTTTTATTTAGCCGCAGTGGTGGTGCAGTGGTTAGAGTGCAGTACTGCAGGCTATTTCTGCTGCCTGCAATTTGGCAGTTCAAATCTCACCAGGCTCAAGGTTGACTCAGCCTTCCATCCTTCCGAGGTGGGTAAAATGAGGAGCCAGATTGTTGGGGGCAATGGGCTGACTCTGTAAACCGCTTAGAGAGGGCTGTAAAGCACTGTGAAGCGGTATAGACCCCATCTCGCTAAAAGGTGATTTTGCACATGGTGCACACATGAAGCAAAGCCATTGTGAGGTCGGTTTAATTTAGCTATTGATGTTAAACGTGATAGTTTAAATCCCAGTTTATGATTTAGCTTGTATGGCATCCAAGTGAATGTTAATTCCCCCCCCCCAATAAATTATGGTTAAATAAACCATGGCTTGGCCCTATTATGCCCACAGTCATTGGATACAGAAGGCTTGCAACTCCTCACAGAGTATTTACCTTTTGGAGCACCTGCTTCTCCTTGGCATACGTATCTTCGACGATCTTCCGCTCCCCGTGAGCCTTCTCCAGGGCCAGCCGGAGAGAATCAATTTCTTCCTGCAAGCTCACGAGCTGATTCGTGTCTCCCTTCTTCCGCTGATGGCGTTCCAGTTCCTTCTTCAGCTTTTCAATCTCTGTGCAATGAGCAGAGGCTGCTGTGGAGAGCTGCTCATTGAGAGACTTATATTCTTTGTTCTGCAGAGGAAGAGGTAGCAGGAAAACAGTGAACTCACCACTCGACACTTCAGAGAATAAAATGAAATTGTAAAATTAAATTGTAAAGACTGCCGTTTTAAAAATAACTAGACCATCCGCGCCCTGTTGATATGTTTCAGAGGTATTTCCGTACCTAAACAGAGAAACAGAATGAACATGAGTGATCAAAAAAAGCAGGAGAAGCAGGAGTTCTTTCTTCCAACTTCCTGCTGGCTTCCCCAGTGAGTTTTCTTGAGGGAATCTGGCAGGGAACATCAGAAATCTCCTTCCCTCCCCTTTCCAGCAGGCAGGTAAGTATGCAGGATCGGGGAAGCTGCTGCTGGATTGGAGAAGGAATGAGGGATTGCGTGACTGGCTTGGAAACTGTCATGGAATGTTGAAAATAAAAATCACATGATCGCAGCAGTAGCCCAGCAGCTAGTAGCACTGAATCACCCACAACTTCCCCAACGGTTATTCCCTTGGAATCATCATGGATCCCGGATTTTGAACATATTCTGTGAGTTAACCCATCTGAGGTACCTTGATTCAAAAACTGTTGCCCTATGATGCACCATTTCTCCCAGTTAGGGTCATGACAACGAGAGTTTTAGTAGTATATAGATAGATTGCTTGTGTCGGTTCCCAAAGTTAAGCATCACCCTCCAATTCTCACAATACAGTGAAATTGTAAAGCAATGGTAATTTCCACAAATATTCATGTTACTCTGTTCCAATTACATTAATTATGAATGTTGTGGTAAAACGTACATTAAATTTACCTTATACAGCCAGCATGACGCACATTTTAATGGATGAGGTATATTAGAAAATATACTAATATATTCAAAATCTTGAATGATTTTGTCATGATAGAAGTATTCGTCACAAAGATACAAAAAAACAACAACAACAGCACACTGAAATTGAAATTTAAAGACTTTTCTCAGTTGCATTAACCTATCAGTTATGGTTTGGAAAGTTCTTATAGTAAGAAAGCTTTTTGTTTACAAATTGTTAGTTCATTTCCAAAGTTAAAATACAAAAAAAAAAAAAAACACCACCTAACGAACACCAGACACTAAAAGCGTAAGAAAACTTAATTTTAACTCCTCATTGAAGGAGAACAGGATGAGGCATGTAGGAAGAGACGTTTTTACACTAGTTTGCATACCAAATGCTTTACAAATGCTTGTGTACCCCAGGCTGTGTGACTGCCAGCAGTAAGAACACAACAGCAATCTGGAAATGGCAACAGAAGCACACATTCTTCTAAATCCTGACTGGTCCTCCACCATGGCCTCAAACTGCTGATGACTATAGTTCAGTGGTGGGTTCCAACCGGTGTTACTACCGGTTCTCTTCGTGCACGCGCTTTGCGCATGATCACCACACTCGTGCTTGCTTCGCTCATATGTGCGCCAAACTTGCGCTCCGTGCAAGCGCGTTAGGTTTCTGGTCAGCTGAGGTGTGGCAATCCACTCTGCCGTGCCTATCAGCTGGGCTAAAAACCAAGAAATAAAGATAGGAATAAAGCAGGGGAAGGGTGGAAGGGCCCAGCTCCCAGTCACAGAGAACCGGTTCGGTGATGTCACATCATCACCACTACCGGCTCTGCCGAACCGGGCTGAACCGGGAGCAACCCACCACTGCTGTAGTTGATATTGTTACTTTCTCTTCCTTCTAAGACTTATCCACTAAACTGGGGTGGGCAACTAATTTTCCCAAGGGGCCACATGAGAAATTGGGACCGTTGTGGAGGGCCGAACCAATAGGCCTGTGAAGATACGTAGGCCCATATGCACACAAATATGTAAGGTGGCAGGGGGGAAGCAGTCGCCTTCAAAATAAAAGCAATGCCATTGTATTGAATGCTTGGTGTACACTTAATTTACATTAGATTTCTAATTTCCAATTAACCTCACGTGGGCCAGACAGGGACAGCCAAAGGCCGGATATGGTCCGGGGGCTGTAAAATGCCCAGATCTGCACTAAACAGACTGTGTGGAATTAGAACAGGGGTCTCCAACCTTGGCAATTTTACGACTTGTGGACTTCAAGTCCCAGAAGTCCACAAGTCGTAAAGTTGCCAAAGTTGGAGACCCCTGAATTAGAATATAATTCCCGCTTCTGAAAGACATATAAGAATTTAGAAAGACTAATAGACATGCATTTCTAAATTAAAGGTCAATTCAAAACGTTGCCCTAAATGGAACCGTCAGTGTATACCTGTAGAGTTTAAAACAATCTTCCTAAGAGGCTCTTTTCAAAGCAATGAAATGAAGGAAATGGAAACCTGGGAGAAAAATGTTCACTGGTAATGCCTGTGATACAAATCTCTCTACCTCCACAGAAACATTTTTATCTTCTCAAATCTTTTTTAAAGTTATATTGTGGAGTTCTAAGTGTGGTTATTTGCTTTCAGATGTTTCATGACCTAAATAGGTAACATCATCAGCCAGCAAACTCAAAGAGCACCTAGAACTATGCAGTTCAAAACTGAACTACATACATTCCCTTCTATTAAAAGCTATATTGTTATCACTTTATCTTATCAGTTTACTAATTTGTAAGTTAGTGAGTAGTCCACAGAATTTGTTTGATAGGTGACATAAAAATAATAAAAAAATATTCCAAAATACATTAGATGTGTAGCTATGTCTACACAGCTATACATGTGCGGAGGTAAATTATTCCATACTGGTTTTATATAAGCCAGTGTCATGGCTTAGGACCGGGGTATTTGGCGGACCTTCTGCGGCCAGCAACAGCTCCCCATCACCCGGTGCGTTCCCACAGAGAGGGCCTACTCGGGGTGCAGTCGGCGAGACAGTGTCGGCTGGCGACCCCTAGGGAGCGGGCCTTCTCTGTGGGCGCACCTACCCTCTGGAATCAGCTCCCCCTGGAGCTCCGGATGGCCCCCGACCTCCGCTCTTTCCGCCGCGAACTAAAAACGTGGCTATTTCGCCTGGCCGGCCTGGACTGATGGGGATTTTAAAATGGATTTTAATTGATTTTAGGGATTTTATGTGTAACTTTTAACCCGGAGTTGTTGTTTTATTTTTCTGTTTTACTGTTGTGAGCCGCCCTGAGTCCTCTTGGAGAAAGGGCGGCATATAAATCTAAAAAAACAAACAAACAAACAAACAAACAAACAAACAAACAAATAAATAAATTTTGGAAGCCAACCATAGAATTTCATACCAGTTTATGTCAAGAATTTGGAAGTTAACTACCAAAAAAAAGTAGACTAATTTTGTTCTTTACACAAATAAACCAATATCTTGCATAAATTACCCTTGCATGTAATTTGAAACTACTATATGAATTAAACCAATGGTAAAATGGTTTTTCAAGTTTCTCAAAAAGGAAAACTCTGGGCATTTTGTGATTCTGGAACAGAAGACTGAAAATCTGGAAATTTTGATTCTGTACATGAAAAACCTTACAGACTCAAATCATAAGAATTCAAAATCTTTGAACTCCTGTTCTTTGTGAAAATGCCCTCACAAGCAACTTTCTGTAGCTCATTTTCACCCTTGACACAAACCCTTTACTAAAATGGTCTTTGAAGTACTGAAAATATCAATGGAATAAACAACAGAAAGTTACTCCCAAATGACTGTGTTTTAGGATGAAACCATAGCAAACCAGCATCAGATGCTCAGGTCCAAAACTTAACAATGATAGGGAAGACACAAAGAGATATCAGGCAAGTAGGTAAATTCAGAAATACAAAGGAAGAAGGATTTCTCAGAAATATATTATTTAGTCTAAGAGAGGGTTATCCAACCTTGGCAACTTTAACATTTGTGGACTTCAACTCCCAGAATTCCCCAGCAAGCAACAAAGTTGATTAGGCGACTGTAAGCTAAAATATATGAAGAACGGTTACAGGAATTGGGTATGTCTGGTTTAATGTAAAGAAGGACTAGGGATGACTTGATAACAGTCTTCAAATATCTAAGGGACAGCCACAAAGAAGAGGGGTCAACCTATTCTCCAAAGGACCTGAAAGCAGGACGCGATGCAATGGACGGAAACTCATCAAGGTACGAACCAACCTAGAATTAAGAAGAAACTTTCTGACAGATAAAATAATTACTCAATGGAATGTCTTTCTTTCCATGGAAAGAAAGTCATTCTGTTGAATATACCTGATCTAAGACTATGTAGAAGATTAAAGTGTTATCTAAAGGCATAGTGTGATTGGCACTCAGAAACTCTCAATTACACATCTAAGAAGATTCCAAATTATTTTGCCAATTTCTGTCTCAAACTTCCTATTTGGGCTGACCTGCATTAAGTCTTGGAAATGAACTTGTAGTATTGTAGGTCCTTTTTCTGAAATGCACTGAGCTACATTGGCCATCATTCAACAACCATGTTGATATGAGGTAATGGAAGTTGTCCAATAATTCTTGAATGTTTCAAGCTCAAAGAAACTATTCTAGGTCATGATTATATAATAAGGTTATAATGCCCTTCTTTTCCAATATTTTCAGTGTATTATTTCATCCCCAGCCTGCTACTGCTGAATAACTTCACAAGAAAAAGAATTGCACAGTTATGCCAACTCCATGTGATTCAATCACATCACATTTATTGTGTTTCTGTCCCAAATATCCAATAATGCCTTTTTTTTGGCTTGTTCAGATTGAACACATTGTTCTTCAGTTAAAATTCAGCTGAATAATTTTAGATAACATGGCGTAAGTTCAAAACCAGCCTTTACAAGAATAATTGTATTATAGTCAATTAGATTATTATTTTTCTACCATAGTATATGTCCTTCCCCTTTCTTTTTATATATTTACAATAGATACAATCTTAGGTTCCAAGTACTTCCAAAAATTACATTTTCTTCTTAAAAGTTGGTATGACTATGTAGAACAGGGAATGGAGCCTAATTTTAATCATCTTCTGGATAACACAAATGGAACATTCTCCAAAGCACCTGAAGGCAGGACAAGAAGCCATGGATGGAAACTAATCAAGAAGAGAAGCAACCTAGAACTAAGTAGAACTTTCTTGACAGTTAGGACAATCAGTGGAACAACTTGCCTCCAGAAGTTGTGAATGCTCCAACACTGGAAGTTTTAAAGAAGAGATTGGATAACCATTTGTCTGAAATGATATACACTAGAGTTTCCTGCCTAAGCAGGAGGTTGGACTAGAAGACCTCCAAGGTCTCTTCCAAGTATTCTATTCTATTCTATTCTATTCTATTCTATTCTATTCTATTCTATTCTATTCTATTCTATTCTATTCTACTCTACTCTACTCTACTCTACTCTACTCTACTCTACTCTACTCTACTCTACTCTACTCTACTCTACTCTACTCTACTCTATTTTCCATTCCATTCCATTCCTGAGTAAGATGACTGTGGGATAAATTATGATTTAAGTTCCATCATCTGCACTCTTAGTTTCAAACAGCACTACCTAATTCATATGTCTAACATTTGGCAGAAATAGCAAAATGCCCTGATTTACAGTCAAGGAACAAATGATAAGAAAAAAAAATTAGTAACAATAATCAAAAGAAATGAGATGCTTAATAAAAGCAGCAGCAATACAAAAGAAGATTAGAGAAAACTAATTGGGCCGGCTGGGTAATTCTGGGAGTTGGTCACACATCTTAAAGTTGCCAAGGTTAAGAAACACTGGTCTAAAATAAAAGCTAAGTTCAAATCTTCCAGTAGCAATAATCACTGGGCAGAATCTAACAGCATCCTCTGGATATTAAAGTCGACTTCTTAAAGTTGATGAAATGGAGAAACAGTGGGCTAGAGGTTGGCAACTTATTGCAAGCCTGCAAGCCACTTTTGGCCTACCATCCAACATTTTCCAGTCTTTTATCCCAAACATGAAACAATCTCATTTTCTTAAGAAATAAAAAACCCTGTCCCTATGGTTTGGCCCAAAGAGACCTCCGAATTGTCAGGGTTCACTAAAGAAGGAGGCCCATCATCCACTCACAGGGATCATCATCCACTTCCAGCCTTACACAAAGTTTGCTGATCCCTGACCTAGACCAAAGTAAGGTAAAAGGAGTCCTGACGGATTTTACTCCACTGGTCATTGCTGATTATAGGGAGTGGCACTCATCTCCGTTTCAAGACCATTGAGCCAACATTGTCCTAAGACATTTCCGAGGAGAGGTGGCCAGCATGACGTCATGAAGCGCTGTTACCTTCCCACCAAAGTGGTTCCTATTTTCTTACTTGCATTTGCCTGCTTTCGAACTGCAGAAACTGGGGCGAGAACGGGAGCTCACCTCATCGTGTGGTGCTCGGGTCTCGAACCTGGGAGGTTGCTTTCCAGACAACTTAGACCAAGACTCATTAGGAATTTCGAGCTATAAAACTCTCCAATGGATACAAACCTATGCAAAATTTTGTATAGAATGAGAGAGCAGGAAGAAATATGTACTTTCTTCTAAGAAAAGAAACCAGTGGTTCTATTTGTAGTCCCTGATAAGGAAATTGAGATTGTTATCACATACATTGTTAGCTTAGCATAGCTTTTCCAGCCTTCAGTGGTCGTAAGTGCTGGAGGATCGGCACATAAGAGGCTTAATAGCAAAGTCTGGCTTGTCCATCAGTTTTGTTTACTTTTCTGATAAAACTGGAGACAGAGGTGATGTCTCTTTATGATTTTTCCATTGTCTTATTTAATGCAGCCTAAGCTAGGATCAAGCCAGGTTACATGGCTTGGCTTTTGGCTTTATGTTGCTGGACACTGAAAACATCTAGCTGTCAATTTGTTTGGCCAGCTTTGACCTTCAGATTTATTTCTAGTCATTTCAAGAGGGTTTTTTTTTTTTTTTGCAGAATTTTCTTTTTCAACGGTGTTGTTAAGGACAAGCTGTATGAGAAAAGTCTGAGATTATTGTGTGATAGTTTTACTCAGTTGAAAGACCTGCAAATACAGCCCACCCAGACTTTTAAATAACTAAATCAGGGTCTCCAAACTTGGCAACTTTAAGACATGTGGACTTCAACTCCCAGAATTCCTCAGTAAGCCATGCTGGCTAGGGAGTTCTGGGAGTTGAAGTCTACCAGTCTTAAAGTTGCCCAATTTGAAGCCCCACCCCCACCCTGGACTAAATGTTAGAGAACTGCAATATTGTAAATATGAATATAGAAAAGTGCTTTGACCTGTGGGACCCTTGACATTGTACCTGCAATTCTTTAAAGCAGCTGGGACTGTAAAGCAGCTGCAGATATGCAGCTGCTTTAAAGAGATTCAGAGAAGTTCATGCTCCTATGCTCTTCAACTGGAATTCTGGGAGCTGAAGTTCACACCACTTAAAACTGATAAGGTTGAGAAACAGTAGTCCAAAGTTTGGCAACCATTTGCCCTGCCACCCAAAATTATCTAGCCCATAGTTCCAAAAATGAAATAAAAGACTCATCTCACCTACAGCCAGGTTTACATCTGGTTTGCCGAACCGGTAATTGCAAGGACTGGCTGGCCCCGCCTACCTTGCCCCTCCCCTCCCAGGAGTCTCCACGCGGCCCATTTTTAATGCCAGGTAAGTGCAGGACCCACTCAGAGGCTCTAGAGGGGGAAAAACAGGCCACCCAGAAGTTCTGTAAGTCCAGATACGGGCCCGTTTCTGCCCTCCGGAGGGCCTCCGGAGCCCGGTGTAGGCCATTTTTGCCCTTCTGGAAGCTCGAGGAAAGCCTCCGGAACCTGGGGAGGGCAAAAACAACCCCCTCCATGCCGTGGTGCAGGAGGCCGAGTAGACCACACCCAGCATGGCCACGTCCACCCAGCAACCAGGCAGAGAACCGGTTGCTAAAATTGTTGAATCCCAACCCCTGCCTACAGCTCTGTAACCTGTAACTACTAACCTGTAACCTGAACTACTTCTTATTTTCTTAAGAAAGAAACTTGTCCCTATGATTTGGGATATGGGAGAAATTAGCAAAGCAAAGTCTTCGTCATCAAACGGAAAGAGGGTTGACAAAAAGAAAACAAAGACATTTTCACTAAAGCACTAAAGGGAAACACCAAGCCTTGACAATTTTATACTTTCATCCTGTTCTACCAAGTTGTAGAACTGGACAATATTCTGTGGATAGGGAGACAAAACAAAAACCTCAACCATTAGCAAATAGTTCCATTCAGAACACCAGTGCAATGCAGGTACAAGTAGTCCTTGAGTTACAACAGTTCATTTAGTGACCATTCAAAGTTACAACACTGTAAAAAAGTGGCTTATGACCGTTTTTCACAATTACGACTGTTGCACCATCCCCATGGACATATAATGAAATTTTGGACTCTTGGAACTGACTCATATTTATCAACGGTTACAGTGTCCCTGGTACATGTTTTTGCGACCTTCTGACAAGCAAAGTCAAAAGGAAAGCCAGTTTCACTTAACAACCATGTCACTAACTTAACAACTGCAGCGATTCATTTAACAACCGTGTCAAGGAAGGTTGTAAAATGGGGAAAAAATTCACTTAACCCCTTTCTCACTTAGCAACAGAAATTTTTGGGTTCAACGACGGTCGTAGGTCAAGAACTAGTAATAAAAAAGAAAACGAAGGAATTCTCACTAAAGCACTAACTGAAAAAGACAAAAGCTTGACAATTTCATACATACTTTCATCCTATTCTATCAAGTTGTAGAGCTGGACAATATTCTATGGATATGGTGGCAAACAAAATGGAGGCAACCATTAGCAAATAGTTCCATGCAGAACACTGGGGAGATGTGGGTTCACACAACAGAGTAAGACTCCGAGGAATTTTACCTGTTCATCTATCTTTCTCTGTAGTTGCACAACTTTGTTTTCCATGCCAATGTTGAGCCTCTTCAAGTGCTCGGCTGACCGGGCCTCGATCTTCAGAGCTTTCAGTTCTTGCTTGGCTTTCATGCGCCTGAAATAGCACTGGATAATCACAGCCGCACATCTGAACTTGGTGAAATTCTTCCGAGCCAGCCAAGCTCGAGTGTGTTTCTGGAGGATGATGGCCTTGTACTCCATAAGTATCTTAAAAGCACATGAACACATAGCAACATACAGAAGACAGGGGAAAAAATAGGGTAGCATACGTCAACGTAGCGGAATAGCATCTAGGAGATTCTAGTTGTCATTGATTATTCTCTCATGATAAATATGAATTTGGTTGTTTTTCAACAGAGCATAATCAAAAAATGCTCCCAATGTTTTCAGTCATGGCCGTCCTGATAAGATTAAGATAACACTTCTAGAGGATATACAGCTTTTGAACATCTCAGTTTTTGAGTAGCAAAGGCATCAGAAAGTTGACATACAAGAGCCGTTCTTAATCTAGTGGTCTCTCGATATCTTCTGACTTCTATAATCCCCTGCTTGCATTGTGGGTGGTTATGACAGTTGAAATTCAATACATCATGAGAGCGCCAGAGTGGAAAGAAAATTACCCACCACGAAGTGGTCTGTGGGAACAATTCATGCATCTACTTAGAGAAGGTTGATGGTCATAGTTCAGTTTTGCCATAAAACGTTCATCACCAACCAATGCTTTATTGCTTGGCCACATTTTGATTTTCGGCACTTGTGTGATGAGGAAGAAATAGCACTAAGGAAATATTACTTTTTGACCTTAGCAGTCCATTCCGCTGTCTAAGAAGTCACCAAACCTCCAAATATTTGTAACATTCATTATGGTGCCTACAGAGGTGGCAAGGTCAACATTATATCATCAACTTAAGGCTAGGAGGTTATAAAATGTGCAAAAATGGAAACAGGCACATTATTGAGTTTCTGTGCACAGGATATTCCTGCAGCGAAGTACAAATTGGTGAATTAAATCACATATGAATATGTATCAGGTATAAAGCTTGCAAGGTCATCTTTGTTTTACTAGAACCCCGAGATCAATAAAATGGGGTATCACATAAGAAACGGCCCATAATTTGTAAGCCATATAAACACAAATCTATATTTGGTTTGCCATAAGTCCAAAATTTTAATATTCAAGCTATATAAATTAATCCTCTCCATTTTAGCTAAACATGCTTTGAAAATGTATTCTGTACAGTTCGTTTGTGGCTGAATATATCAAACCATTCCAAAAATTGGGTTAAATCCATACATCATCTTTACACTGACTACAGGTATGGATATTATATAGAAATATGGGTCACTGTTTCAGTTGTGCTATTATTAAAACAAAGTGCCAGTAAACAAATTAATCTATTAAAAATAGTCCAGTGATTTGTCTCAGTAGAACCATGATCTATTTTCCCCCCCCCATCTTCGCATTACATTCAACTGGATCCGTTCCAACAAATAATTGTATTAAAATCAAGTGTGTGGTATTATTCACACAGCAGTTTCTAACTTGACATGAATATGAGGAATGCAAATTCACACTATTTGTGGCAATTGTGAACGGTGAATAGCTATTAACATGTATGCACTTCTGTAGTGGCCAAATGATCAAAGATTGACATTGCTCTACTACTGAATACTCAGTAGTACTTCTCCAAAGCACCTGAGGGCAGGGCAAGAAGCAATGGGTGGAAACTAATCAAGGAGAGAAGCAACTTAGAACTAAGGAGAAATTTTCTGACATTTGGAACAATTAATCAGTGGAACAACTTGCCTCCAGAAGTTGTGAATGCACCACTGGAAGTTTTTAAGAAGATGTTGGATAACCATTGTAGGGTTTCCTGCCTAAGCAGGGGGTTGGACTATAAGACCGCCACGGTCCCATCCAACTCTGTTATTCTATTCTATTCAATCAATAAGGGGATAGTTCATTATTATATCCCTAAAAGCACAAAAGGTGGGATAAAATCGAATAAACGATAGAATCCATTCACTACTATGGAGCAGTGGTTAAAATGTTAGTTTAAGACAGGGCTGTCAACCTTAGCAACTTTGTGTTCCAAAGGTGCTTTTCCAAAAGGCAACTGGATTTTCTTTGTTTTTCCTGAAAACATTTTGCTTTTCATCCAAGAAGCTTCTTCTGTTCTGAAGAACTGAAGCTCAGAACTGAAGACCTTTCTTGGATGAGAAGCGAAACGTCTTCAACGAAAAACAAAGTAAGTCCAGTTGCCTTTTGAAAAAGAACCTTTGGGACAACCATGGTCTGGATGACTGAGAATGTCCATAGACATTTAAAACTTGTGGACTTTAGCTCCCAGAATTCTCCAACCAGCATGGCTGGCTAGGAAATTCTGGGAGTTGAAGCCCACAAGTCTTAAAGTTGCCAAGGTTGGACACTCTGATTTAAGACTAATAAAAATGGCAACTGCTGAGATGCGTCTTTTAGGCTCAGAAAATGTGAAGTTTCTTCTCTCTAGCCTGATGTTAGATAATCTTTCCATTTTGCCCTGAGGTTCTTTTCCGTGTGGCTTCATTAAGCTAGCCCTCTGAAGAACTGGAGAAAAATTGCTTCTGTCTGTGTAGCTTAAACATTGAAATATCTACAGTTTATGCTTCTGTACTCTGAAAGTGAGCTAAGTTCCGAGTCAGGAGGAGGAGAGGAGAGAGGGGAAAAAAAATGCTTGGAGAGAAAAGACCTAGCAATAACGATCAAAAAATGCTGCCAAGATTAACCCTACGTATAAAGAGTTACTGAAGAAATAGAAAATATCAATGAAACATAAGTGAAGTACACTAACAAGTTATGTCTTTAAATAGGTGAAGATGAAATATTATTATGTAGTCTAGGAATTTCTTCCTGTTAGGTGCCATCATACATTTTTAAATAATGCCAAAAGTAAAAGGGAAGGGAAGACTAAAAGCTATGGAACAACAGTGCCTTGATAAGTTAAGATTTGAGCTTTCTTATATATATTATTTCCCCAGACTATATAGTACATATACAGGCCACCCACTTTAATTACAGCAAATTCTTCCAAATGATGTTTTCTCAACTTCTTTCTTATTTCCAAACACTTATAGATTGCTAAATTACGAAAACTCTAAGGATTCAATGTTCGCGATCATTTGAATTCAGTGGGGGTCCCTCATTAGTGCTGAATTTATTCCGAGGAGTTAACTAGCAGAATGTCTCATTAGAAAGAAGTAAATTGTTATAATACAGTTTGTCTTGGATGCAGAGAACAGATTGTCCTGGTATCCGTGATCGCTTCCCTGAGCTTCATTAGATGCATTCACTCAGAAATACATGGAAATCACGAAGAGCATCTTTCATCTTAAACTACTTTGTCAGGAAAAAGACAAACACAAGTTTCCTTTGTCTTTAAACACTATGATTCAAGTGTGAAGAATCAGGACTATACATCGCATTCCTGGGGGCCAAAGGCTGACTCTGTAAACCGCTTAGAGAGGGCTGTAAAGCACCGTGAAGCGGTTTATAAGTCTAAGTGCTACTGCTACTCCAATTAAGATGATCTATTGTTCATGCCTATGCAGAGAAATTTAGTCAACTAACTGTCAGGATTAAATTGATGCTAGATAAGAGTCAACAGAATTCAAGAGAGGTTGTATTTAGACCATTTGTGGGAACGTAAGGACTCTAGGCTGATTACTTGCTTAATTCCACCACCTGCCTGCTCTTCTCCTACAGTTTGGCCTGAGTGGTCAAAACAGCTAATAGATGCAAAGAGATTGTGCAGCATCTCAACACATAATAAATTAGAACCTAATTCAAATACTCCCGTCAGTGAGTTAAAAATAAAACTAATATTAAATTAAAACAGGAATAATGTGAGAATACAAAGACAAGCTATTCGGTCTCTAAGAACCTGCCAAAGAAGCAACTCTTGACACTTAAACATACCCATGGGAGGGAACCATTTGGAACTCAATGGAGAGATTTATGGAAGAAGCTAGACAACCATTACAAAGCTCTGCTTCTACCCTCCTGGGCTGAGAAAGCCTGGAGCATCTACTCCCAGATATAATAAACCTCTTCGCAGAAGTCCTGGAGATATCTGGCCTCAAGTTCAAGTTGTTTTATGGGTTATTACCAACCTCTTGAGTTTTACTCAGAAATCTACTTAAAGTCAAGGCGAGTTCCTACAGCTTAGATGCTGTAAAGTTAATCAAGCTCTGACCCAGTAGCCAGAGGGCCTGCTGCTTCTTGCCTCAACTGCAATTTTTGGGTAATCTTCAAGGCCAGCCCCAGGTATATCACACTGCCATAATCTGTTCTAGAGGTAATAAGGGTGTGAGTTGCTATTCTTAGAACCTGTTGCCCTCACCTGTCAAACAACCAATCTATCTAGCTCTATAGCAATAGGCTACCCATTTGTATTCTAAGAAACACTGGATATAGCCTGTTGAGTATGTCACTAGTTAATCCTTCAAGAGCAGTTTGAAGGTTACTTCAAAACAAATAAACCTTTGTACTCTTTGGACAGGATGACATCCATCTGAGGATTTCAAAAGCGAACCTGTAAATTACAGGATTAATAACCAAGGTTGGGCTCAGATTTTATATATAGGACGGATGGCTGACTTTCCAGATTAATTACCATTGAAACAGGAAGAGATACCTCAAACCATGGAAGCTGATGGAGAAGACATCTATCTAAGGCTTTGACAGGAGCTGCTAATAAGGATTGAGAATAAGGATTGGGCCAGATGCACTTACTCCTTTGACTCCCAGTGTATCTCATTTTGAGATGACCATTCTGTTACCAATCTTATACAATTAGAGAACGAAGACTAAGGGACGCAACATAGCAAACACGTTATGTTTTGAAATTTGACATTTACAACCAAGTGTGGTGATTTTGCTAGCTCTGAATAAAGTCAAGATTTGTAATCCAGATGAGGAGTAAGAAGCTTAAATTACGCTTGAAGACAACAGGAATTCAGAAGCAAAATTTTATGTAGGACTGAAGACGGTATTAAAGACAGATTGAATATTTTTTTTAAAAGTGACATTGATGGTCTGGTAGCATTGTTAAGGCCCTCAAAATCCTTATCTATCTTTAACATAATGAAATTTTTGCAGTTTTACAATAGAATCCAACTTGAACTAAAGGGGAAAAAAAGTGGCAGATATTTATTGGCCAATACTTATACTAACACCTATCTGCTCCTTTTCAGCAGTTGTTTTTAGAGTATTTGTTTTTAATCTGTTTTACTATATTTGACTGTGAAATACTAAACAAAACTAAGACAACAAAGAAATGCAAAACATATATGTACATTCCCTGGTTCACAGTACCAAGGATGAACTCCCTTAATTTCCTTCACAAGAAAATTAACTAATACTGTATATCCAGCATTTGATTTGTTGGCATGTATCCATGTAATATAAGAATCTGGTTCGCACTAAAGGTCATACAGATAGTCCTCGATTTATGACCACAATTGGGACTGGAATTTCAATCATACATCATGAAGATCAAGGCCCCTGCATGACATGGACCTAATTTTATGACTGTTTTACAATGGTTGTTGTCGAGTTATTCACATGGTCTTAGGTCTGAATCCATTCATCCTAATGAGTGTTTCTGTCGTTAAAAAAAAAATCAAACCATGGTTACATGACTGCAGGACACTTCAACCAGTTGTTAAAGTGAGCTGGTTACCAAGTACTCGAAATTTAGTCATGTGTGACTATACAAAGAAAAGAAATATTAAGAAAAGGCAAGTTTATAAAACATTAGAGGATGATTACAAGAAATTTGAAAAAGAACTACAGAAATTCCCACAAAAAAAAGGATATTAAAATGAAAATGGATACAACTAAACGTAAAATGGGATTAATAGAAAAAGAAGATTTAGCACAAAAAATTAGAAGTGCTAAACAGAACTATTTTGAAGATGCCAATAAACCAGGTGGATGGCTAGCATATAAATTGAAGAAAGGGAGAGAATCAAGGAAAATAACACAATTAGTAGATGACCAAGGAAATTTAGTCATGTGATCACTGAGTAGATTGTGTAACAGTAACAGATTAACAGAGTTGGAAGGGACCTTATAGGTCATCTACTCCAACCCCCCGCTCAAACAGGAGACCCTACACCATTTCTGACAAACTGATTGGATAGGGCTGCACAATATTGAGGCATCCTTGGTACTCTCTGAGCTTGGTTGTTTTCTTGCAAACGTTCATTCCTGAAACTAGGTAATGTGTACTGATGACGTTACCAAGTTGGGTAATGAAACGTCTACAAGAAAACAACTAAGGTCAGAGAGCACCAAGGGCCCCTCATTGCAACCCTGAGCTACAAATATCCTTCTTTATTTGCACAACATTTTATGATGTCCAGAAGTCTCTTTCTGAAGCCATAATTCCAAATGGTCAATTTAATGACTGGTCATAAGTCGAGGACGATTTGTATCCAACTTCCATGAAGCATGAATCAGAAAAAAAGAGGGCTACTGAAATATATTTGTGTGTTCTGAAGGCAAAGGCAAAGAAACAAACCTTTTGATAGTTCTTCCTAACGAACATTCCTCGGGTGAAGGACTGGATGGTGATAGCTGCTTGACGGATGGCTTGGTAGGCCCGGCGTATCCTTAACATTCGATATTGTTTCTGGAAAATAATGGCAGCTCTTGTTTTCCTTAGATGATCCGCCAATCTGCGGAAGAGCGAGAGGGGATAAAGGTTTAGCAACGACAAATAAGAAGGACAAAACAAACCAACTGTTCCTAACAGAAGTGCTCTTATACTGATTTTCTGTCACTCTGCTGTTCTTTCTTCCAATTTTTTTTTTTTTTTTACTCCTGCTTGTTTCCAACAGAGACTCAACAATTGTTGGCGATGGATTGTGGCTGGTCCTGAATGGACAACTTTTGCAGAAGTGTGTTATTGCCCACAATTCCTTTAAGTGTGCTGTTGCCTTCTTCATGTTCCTTGGTTTTGACAATAAGTCAATAGTGGCCCCAATTGCATAACAGCCATAACAGTTATAAAAACAAACAAACCAATTTCCACTTCATTTATTTATTTGTTTCACTTCCTACTTCTTCTCCGGAAGCTCAAAGCCATATACTGCACAGAGAGTAGTAATGTCTGATGCTTCATCTTAGGCTTATGATATGTGATGGAATATAGCAAGGAAGTAGATTCCTAGGAGGGAGGGGCTGCAGTCCAGAGGAGTAAGAGGCAACTCAGCCCAGAGTTGTGTGTGTGTGTATGTTGTATGTGAGAGAAAAAGAGTAAAGACTCCCTAATACAGATTTACGATCACAATGGAGCCCAAAATCTCTATTGCTTAGTGAGACATTTTGTTAAAAGCTGGATCTAGCCCAATAACTCGAAGACAGACTCCAATTCTTTTCTGTAGCTTTATTATAGATCTGACCTTGTACCTTTCTCTTTCAGGTATACATCTGGAATCATCTGTGGACCATGTGGTAGGACCTTTTGTACCCAGGAGGAGGGGCTAAGAGGTAAGGAGTGGTTACAGGGATTATGGGATATGTGGTTAGTTAACCCTTGAAGGTCCGGGTGATCAGGGAGATATAGTAGTTAGGCATTTATCATGACACATTTGTTAACTGAATGGTCAGAATATTCATGACTGGGAAGACAAGGTAACAAGGTCAGCCAATGAATAGGCATAGCAACTAAGTCAGCCAATTGGGAGCTGAGACAGACTGGAGCCAGGGCGAGTCTTAGACTGCAGCTTCTGATTCTGTGCAGAGAATTGAAACTGAAACTATTCAGAGTGAGTGTGTGTTAGTCTCTCTGCTGTACTCTGTGTGCGTGAACATGTCTGCTGAGCTGAGCTGAAGAACCAACTGTCGGTATTGTGAATATACTTTATGTGTTATTATGAATATAAAGAAGTTAAGAAATCCAGCTGATTCAGTTATCTGTGTGTGCTTCTGGATTTGATTTTTGCAAGAAACTCTGACATGAATTTTGCCCCATTTTACGACCTTTCTTGCCACAGTCGTTAAGTGAATCACTGCAGGTGTTAAGTTAGTAACACGGTTGTTAATTGAATCTGGCTTCCCCGTTGACTTTGCTTGTCAGACAGTCGCAAAAGGGGATCACAGGACCCTGGGACACTGCAACCGTCATAAATATGAATCAGTTGCCAAGCCTCTAAATTTTGATCGGGTGACCGTGGGGAAGCTGCAATGGTTGTAAGTGTGAAAAATGGTCATAAATCACTTTTTTCAGTGCCGTTGTAACGTTGAATGGTCACTGAATGAACTGTTGCAAGTCGTGCACTCCCTGCAGCTCATAAAGTAGGTTGTAGATGCAGATAGTAGAATCCTCAGTCTGGCAAGATTATAGATCTATAGGTGTCAAACAATAAAGCACTCAGCTTGGAAGGACTGCCCCATGTCATTAAGCACATAGGGTAGATTGGGCTAAGGGTCAGATACTGGTTCAATGCTATCCAGTGAGTGAAGATTTGAACCCAGGTTTTCCTGGGCTTGACGCAACACTGACCATTGCACCACACTGACCTGCATAGCTTTTCTCATTCTTCTTTGAAATAATCATTCTCCATTTCTAAAAAAAAATGTTTTGACCTCTCTCTGAATATTTTCACACCACTGCTTGTACCACTTCAAAATTAATTTTGATCTCACAGCCTCGTCTATTGTATTATTTATTTATTTATTTATTTATTTTATTTAATTTATATCCTGCCTTTATTATTTTTTACAAATAACTCAAGGCAGTGAACATATCCAACACGCCTTCCTCCTCCTATTTTCTCCAAAACAACAACCCTGTGAGGTGGGTTGGGCTGAGAGAGAGAGTGTGACTGGCCCAAAATCACCCAACTGACTTTCATGCTAAGGCGGGACTAGAACTCTCAGTCTCCTAGTGATTGGCCCAACGTCAGTCACCCATCTGGCTTTCATGGCTGTGGGACTTGAACTCACTGTTTCCCGCTTTCTAGCCTGATGCTTTAATCACTAGACCAAACATTGAATTAATAAAAATGGCAGCCCCACTGAAGATGTTTTCCTCTGAATTGCTCTAGCTCTACAAAGTTTGTGGAGAATTCGTTTTTCTGTCAGTGAAAAGTTTTACTATTTTAACCCTATTTTCTAGACTCAACGCAGCCATTATTCTCCATCACTACATCCAATAAAGTTTTATTGCATTTTGTCTGAAGGTATCTCTCCCACGCCAATTTAGCTGCTATAGTAACATTCAATCTTGGTCTCAACTTTTGTGGAAAATGTCTGGTTACAGATAGTCCACAATGTATGACCATAACTGAGCCCAGAATTGCAGTTAGTAAGTTATTACAGGTCATCATGTGATTGGACTCAATGTTACATTATTTTTGCAGCAATCATTTAAAAAATGCTGCCGTCATTAAGTGAATAATGTAGTCATTAAACGAATCCATTTTACCCAATGAGTGATTTTTTGTCAGAAACCGGAAGCAAACAACCATAAAAATCCTGCAGTCATGGCCATAAAACTGAGCCAGTTGCCAAACACTCAAAATGTGATCATGTGACCCCGTTGGGGGAAGGGCAGCAGTCATAACTTTGAAATCAGATCATAAGGCGGTTTGGAGGGGGGGGTCCTGTTCTAACGGTTGCTAGGCAACTGGACTTAACTCAAGGACTAGATGTACAAAATGGTAGCTATCAGATCACTATACATCTGACAGGGTTTCTAAATGCAGCAGAGCAGAGTTCCCCAAACTTTCCAGGTTAGCGGTCCAGAACGGGGGAGGCAGTGGTGGGATTCAAATTTTTTTACTACCGGTTCTGTGGGCATGGCTTGGTGGGCATGGCATGGCTTGGTGGGCGTGGCAGGGGAAGGATACTGCACAATCCCCATTTCCTCCCGATCAGCTGGGACTCGGGAGGCAGAGAATAGATGGGGCGGGGCCAGTCATGACGATTGCATGAGGGCCCGAGTGCTTCTGATGCTTGCGTGAGCGGGGTCCTGAGCCCCTGTGACGCTTGTGTGAGTGGAGTTGTGTGCACACACATGTACGTACACCAGGAGTGAAATCCAGAAGGTTCTGACAGGTTCTGGAGAACCGGTAGCAGAAATTTTAAGCAGTTTGGAGAACCAGCAAATATCACCTCTGGCTGGCCCCAGAGTGGGGTGGGAATGGAGATTTTGCAATATCCTTGCCCCAGGAGTGGGGAGGGAATGGGGATTTTGCAGTATCCTTCCCCTGGAGTGGGGTGGGAATGGAGATTTTGCAGTATCCTTCCCCAGCCACGCCCACCAAGCCACACCACGCCTCCAAGCCACACCCACAGAACCTGTAGTAAAAAAAAATTGGATTTCACCCCTGGCATATACTACCCGGGCCTTTACACGGCCACTTGTGAATAGGACACGGGCCAATAGTGGCCCGTGGCCCACAGGTTGAGGACCCCTGCAGCAGAGGAATGGTAGCAAGGAACTCAGAAGATCTTGAAAAATTTAAACACTTCTACCTATATTTTTTACAAATGACCTTTCTTTGCGTACTTTCCATCACAGCAACTGTCACATTGGTTTTTCCCCAGTGCACCAGGCAAGGATATGAGCTGAAAACTATGACTGGGGGCATTAGCAATTACTTCTATTTCCTTTGTGGTAGCGTGAGCATAAAGAGAATTTTATTACTCTAGTACCTGTGGCAGTTCAGAGAGCAGGACATTGAATAATATTCTCTGCGCTTTCGTTTTTTTATCATTTACCAGTAGGTAAAAAAGTCTTGCAGGTCAAGATTTCATTTGTTGTTAAAAACAATTTTTATATAGTAATTCTAAAAAAATATATCCTTTTTTGTTGACATTCTTTCTTTTTATTCTTTTTGTGATTGGGTTAATTGTAGTAACTGGTTTTTTTTGGGGGGGGGGGGTGTTAGGTGGAATCCCGAAAAGAAATGCCATAGAAATTGCCTGCATCCCAGGCCATTTCCCAATTTATGAATAAAATAGCTTACTACTGAGAGAGAGAAAAATTCTAGAACAGCAGTTTAATAACTGCAAGTGAATGATAGATTCAGCTTTACCAGATGTGCTCAAGGAAAGCTGGATAGCTATCGGTCTGAATGGCTTAAATAAGTATTTCTGTATGGAGCAGAGAATTGGATTCAGGGGCTAAACAGTCTTTAAGATCTCTTATACCATTCATATAGTTCATATATCTAATTTTCAACCTTGCTTGGATAAGAAATGCATTTCTTTCATCATTCTAAAACTGAAGCTATCCAACGAGATAAGTTTCCATATATAAAGGAGTCCCTGCGGACTTTACTCCGCTAGTCATTGCTGACTGTAAGGGGAGGTGCCAGTGGTGAATTTTTTTTTTTTTTTAAATTTGATTTATATGCCGCCCTTCTCCAGAGACTCAGGGCGGCTTACAAGGCGTTAAGAAATAGCCTTCATGCTTTTGTATATTTATACAAAGTCAGCTTATTGCCCCCACAAACTGGGTCCTCATTTCACCTACCTTAGAAAGGATGGAAGGCTGAGTCAACCTTGTAAAATTTGTTATTACCGGTTCTGTGGGCGTGGCTTGGTGGGGGAGAGGGTAATGTGACTAGGTGGGCGTGGCCAACTTTTTTTTTTTTAACTTTTGAAAGCATTTTTTCTACAACCTCTTCGGCCGAAGAGGTTGTAAAAAAAATGGTTTTAAAAGCCTCTGATGATCAGGCAACTCAGCTGTGATCGTCAGAGGCTTTTAAAAGCATTTTTTTCTTCTGCCGAACTACTGGACTACTGCAATGCTCTCTACATGGGGCTCCCCTTGAGGAGCACTCGGAGGCTCCAGCTGGTGCAGAATGCAGCCGCGCGGGGTACTTATGGGGGCGACATGGCGCTCCCACGTAACACCTCTCCTGCGCGAGCTGCATTGGCTTCCGGTGGTCTTCCGGGTGCGCTTCAAGGTATTGGTTCTCATCTTCAAAGCGCTCCATGGCTTAGGGCCCGGTTATTTATGAGACCACCTTCTGCCACCGATAACTTCCCACCGGCCAATAGGCTCCCACAGAGAGGGTCTCCTCAGGGTGCCGTCGGTCAGGCAATGTCGGCTGGCGACCCCCAGGGGAAGAGCCTTCTCTGTGGGGGCACCCACCCTCTGGAATGAGCTACCCCCAGGGATACGACTGATCCCGGACCTCTGGACCTTTCGCCAGGCTCTGAAGACTTTTTTATTTCAGCAAGCCGGGCTGGCTTAAAAATCTTTTAATTGGGGAATTTTATGGGTAAGGGGTTTTAAATTGGGGGAAGCCAATATAGATTTAATTATGTTTTAAAGTATTTGAATGTTTATATTGTATGTTTTTTAAACCTGGCTGTTCACTGCCCCGAGTCCTTTGGGAGAGGGGCGGTATAAAAATTTAATAAATGAAATGAAATGAATGAAATGAAGAGATTTCCATGTGGTCAGCATGATGTCAAGGAACACTGTTACCTTCCCACCAAAGTGGTACCTATTTATCTACTCACATTTGCATGCTTTCCAACTGCTAGGCTGGCAGGAGCTGGGGAGAGGATGGGAGTTCACCCCATCGTGCTGCACTTGGGTCTCGAACCTGGGCTGCCGGCTTTCCAGCTAACAAGCCCAGGGTCTTAAGCAGTAAGCTGCAGTGCTTCCCCATTTATGCTAGGTGAAGAAATTCCCACATTTCTAGCAAGTAAAATTCTCTTGGGGAAAGTGTTCGCTTTATGCTTACCTGCGTGCCAGATATCCTCGGGTGAACCTCTGGATACTTAAAGCTGCCTCCCTGGTTTTCCTGTACTTTCTCCTCTGCAACCAGCCACGCACCGTCTTCTGTATCATGATGGTGGCAGCCCGGAATTTATCCGCCCGCAATTTTTCCAAGTAGGCCACCTGGCCAGCACGGAAAAAGATCTTTGTACGTCCAAACTGAAACTGGTCAGGATCCTTGGAAAAGTATAATAGAAAAGCCAAGGATTTTAAAAACTATTTCTTCCTTCCTTCCTTCCTTCCTCCTCCCTAGTTTCCCCTCCCTCCTTCCTTCCCCTCCCTAGTTTTTCCTTCCTTCCTTCCTTCCTTCCTTCCTTCCTTCCTTCCTTCCTTCCTTCCTTCCTTCCTCCCTCCCTCCCTTCCTTCTCCCTCCCTAGTTTTTTCCTTCCTTCCTTCCTTCCTTCCTTCCTTCCTTCCTTCCTTCCTTCCTTCCTTCCTTCCTCCCTCCCTCCCTCCCTCCCTCCCTTCTCCCTCCCTAGTTTTTTCTTCTTCCCTTCCCTCCTTTCCTCCCTCCCTTTCTTTCCACCAAATTTGAACATACCATTGTTTAGTGCAATATGTGACCTAATCCAAGTGTTTTGCTTGGCTGAATCACATACAAATAAGATATGGTAGAACAAATAAGATGTATCCAATGGCACTTAACAAAGTATGGTTAAAATAGGAACATGATGATAGGCAAATATTTTTTCAGCAAGGAGCAGAATTCAGTTATTTTAAAATGATTTTTCCAGACAGTTTAGTAATTCCATTGATCCCATCATTCTTTCCCAGTCTTCTGACAAAGAAGTTGCAATGATTTTGAATGAGTTGCACAGGTTTTTCAGGTGCTTTGGACTATAGTTAAAAGGAGACGTTATGGATTTGGGACTATAGCGATGCTGGATTATGTGCCAACTTGATTGGTTGGTTGATTGATCTAATAATATGCAGTAGCTCTGACATCTTACCTTAATTAGGCTTTCCAATAACGTTTTACAAATCAGTATCTTGTCTTTCTTTTTCGAAATACTTTTGTCTTTCATAAGCACCCGATACCGATTCAAGAAGTCATGGTAGGTCCACCTAAAGAAAATTGCAATAAACCAGAAATCAGTGGGGAGACATTAAATCAAGTAAGTGAGTGGGGCAGCCTTCTTTGATGGTGAGTGCTAAAAACTGAGAGCAAAACTGTTATCATATACCCTAAGGTGTATTTAATAATTCGGAAAATTGGTATACTGATCAAGGAGAATATTTGTAGCTCTGAGTGGAAATGAGCTTTGGTGTTTTCTGACCTTGGTTGTTTTCTTGCAGACGTTTCATTATTCAAAAGTGCATCATTAAGCACTGATGATGTTATGTAGTTGAGTAATGAAACATCTACAACAAAACAACCAAGTACCCCTTGGTGCTCAGAGAGCACCAAGAACCCCTCAAAAATGTTATAGTTGCCGATATTAAGTGCATACCTTTGGGTGGCTCACAATACCTACAAAGACAATATAAACGTTCATAACTGAGTAAAACAATACAGTCTAGGGCCATGATGGCGAACCTATGGCACGCGTGCCAAAGGTGGCAGATGGAGCCATATCGGTGGGCACGTGAGCATTGCCCTAGCTCAGCTTTGGCACACATGCGTGCACTGGCCAGCTGATTTTTGGGCCTTCCGGGCCCACCGGAAGTCAGGCAAACGGGCCATTTCCAGCCTCCGGAGGGCCCGGGGGGGGGGGAGAGAAGGCCGTTTTAGCCCTCCCCAGGCTTCTAGAAAGGCTCTGGAGCCTGGGGAGAGCGAAAAACGGGCCTTTTGGTCCCACCAGAAGTCAGCAAACGGGCCGTTTCTGGCCTCTGGAGGGCCTCTGGGTGGTGGTGAAGGCTGTTTCGCCCTCCCCAGGCTTCTAGAAAGGCTCTGGAACCTGGGGAGGGCAAAAAAACAGGCCCACCATGCCATCACGTGCCAAAAGCGTGGGGAGCGTGGGGTGGTTGTACGTACATGTGCGGGGGGGGGGGCACGGAGCATTGAATTATAGGTGTTGGCACGCACGCGCGCAACCTGGATGGGGAGGAACAGGCTCAAGCTCAACCCTTCCAAGACTGAGTGGCTGTGGCTCCCGGCATCCCGATATAGTCAGTTGACTCCATCACTGACTATTGGGGGCGAGTCATTGGCCCCCACAGAGAGGGCTCACAATCTGGGAGTCCTCCTGGATATGCAGCTGTCCTTGGAGGAACATCTGACGGCTGTAACCAGGGGGACCTTTTGTCAGGTTCGCCTGATTCGCCAGTTGCGGCCCTTTCTTGATCGGGATTCCCTGTGCACAGTCACTCACGCCCTCGTCACCTCTCGCCTTGACTATTGCAACGCTCTCTACATGGGGCTCCCCTTGAGGAGCACCCGGAGGCTCCAGCTGGTCCAGAACGCAGCAGCGCGGGTAGTGACGGGAGCAGCATGGCGCTCCCATGTAACACCGCTCCTGCGCGAGCTGCACTGGCTCCCAGTTGTCTTCCGGGTGCGCTTCAAGGTGTTGGTTATCACCTTTAAAGCGCTCCATGGCATAGGGCCTAGCTATCTTCGAGACCGCCTGCTGCTACCAACGACCTCCCATCGACCCGTGCGCTCCCACAGAGAGGGCCTCCTCGGGGTGCCATCAGCCAGACAATGTAGGCTGGTGACCCCCAGGGGGAGAGCCTTCTCTGTGGGGGCACCTACCCTCTGGAATCAGCTCCCCCCAGAGATAAGGAGAATCCAAGACCTCAGTGCCTTCCGTCGCGCCCTTAAAACCCATTTATTTAAACAAGCCGGGCTGGCTTAAGATGAAATTTTTAACTGTTTTTAAATGTTTTAAACGTTTTTAATTGGTAAATGAGTTTTAATTGGGCCAAATTTATATATCTTTTAATTGTTTTTAATATTTGTTCTGTATGTTTTTTAATCTGGCTGTACACCGCCCTGAGTCCTCAGGGAGAAGGGCGGTATAGAAATCCAATATAAATAAATAAATAAACCACCTGCGCTCCCCCCACTTTTGGCACGTGATGGCAAAAAGGTTAGCCATCACCAGTCTAGGGGGAAAAAAACCAAGAACTCAGACAGCACGTAAGGCTTTCATAAGATACACCCACAGTGGTAAAAACCAAGGCTTTACAGCCTTCTGGACTGCAGGGCTAAGTTGAATCTTGGGGTGGGGGTGGGGGGGGGAGGCTATTTCTGAGAGCAATTTCCCCCACTGTTTTCTAAACACACACCTAAAACCACACCTAGAGTACTGCATCCAGTTTTGGTCACCACACTATAAAAAGGATGTTGAGAGTCTAGAAAAAGTTCAGAGAAGAGCAACCAGGATGATGAGGGGACTGGAGACTAAAACATATGAAGAACGGTTGCAGGAACTGGGCATGGCTAGTCTGGTGAAGAGAAAGACCAGGGGAGACATGATAGCAGTGTTCCAGTATTTGAGGGGCTGCCACAGAGAGGAAGGGGTCAAGCTATTTTCCAAAGTACCCGAAGGCCAGACAAGGAATAAGGGATGGAAACTGACCAAGGAGAGAGTCAACCTAGAAATGAGGAGGAACTTTCTAACAGTGAGAACAATCAACCCATGGAACAGAAGTTGCCTTCGGAAGTTGTAGGAGCTTCATCACTTGAGACTTTCAAGAAGAGATTGGACTGCCATTTGTCAGAAATGGTATAGGGTCTCCTGCTTGGGGGGGGGGGGGTTGGAATAGATGACCTATATAAGGTCCCTTCCAACTCTGTTAATCTGCTAAAATCTGCCAATCAGTCCTTCTCAAGGGGATGTTGCAAGTCTTGTTTATCAGGGAAGATTGCTTAGTGAATGTTCAAAGTTATAAAGAACTCCCAAAAGGTACTTATGATCCAGATTTTAAAATCTGACAGTGGGCTCTCTCTTTCCTCTCCCCGCCAATCTCATGCGTTTATATTTATGGCTGTTTGCAGCATCCCACAGTCACAGGATTGTAATTTATGGGGTGTTTTTTTTAAAAAATGGAAACTAGCATTTACTTCCGGTTCTGGCAAAAGAGCAACGGGTTTGCATAATGACAGTAGCATTTGTTTAACAACCGCCACAAAAAATGTCATAAAATCAGGTCGGTCACGTGATGACTCATTTAATGACTGATGTGACTTACGACCATAATTTCAGGCTCCATTACAGTCATAAGTCGAGGACTACCTACAAACAGAGAGGAGGAAATGGGATTGCAGTTTGTTCAGCCAGTAAACGAGAAGCGTAAACAAATAAGGCATAAAGCCTTATTAAATTTAATTCAATAACTGGATTATAGAATTCCTAGTCCTCACAACAGTTTGTTTAGTGACCGTTCGAAGTTGCAATGGCACTGAAAAAAGTGATGTATGACTGTTTTTCACACTTACAACCATTGCAGCATCCCCCTGGTCATGTGATCCAAAATTCAGAAGCTTGGCAACTGACTCATATTTATGACGGTTGCAGTGTCCCAGGTTTATATGATCACCTTTTGTGACCTTCTGACAAGCAAAGTCAATGGGGAAACCAGATTCCCTTAATTGTGTTACCAAAAGATTATAAAATGAGGCAAAATTCACTTGTCTCAATGAGCAACATTTTGGGCTGAATGCCAAAAAAAATTTGGGCTGAATGCAGGAGATAAAGCTTCCTATCTATCTTTTCAAGCAGGGCATCTGCTACCAAAATGTGACCAGTTCTGTGGTCTTGGTCAGGGGTGAAACCAGAGGTGGGTTTCAGCAGGTTCTGACCAGTTCTGGAGAATCGGGAGCGGAAATTTTGAGTAGTTTGGAGAACCGGTAGTAAAAATTCTGACTGACCCCGCCCCCATCTATTCTCTGCCTCCCAAGTCCCAGCTGGAAATGGGGATTTTGCAGTAACCTCTCCCTGGATTCGGGTGGGAATGGAGATTTTACAGTATCCTTCCCCTGGAGTGGGGTGGGAATGGAGATTTGACAGTATCCTTCCCTTGGATTGGGGAGGGAATGGAGATTTGACAGTATCCTTCCCTTGGATTGGGGAGGGAATGGAGATTTGACAGTATCCTTCCCTTGCCACGCCCACCAAGCCATGCCACGCCCACCAAGCCACACCCACAGAACCGGTAGTAAAAAATGTTGAAACCCACCACTGGGTGAAATCCAGCAGGTTCTGACAGGTTCTGGAGAACCGGTAGCGGAAATTTTGAGTAGTTCGGAGAACCGGCAAATACCACCTCTGGCTGGCCCCAGACTGGGGAGGGAATGGGGATTTTGCAATATCCTTCCCCCAGGGGTGGGGAGGGAATGGGGATTTTGCAATATCCTTCCCCTGCCACGCCTACCAAGCCACACCACGCCCACCAAACCACGCCCACAGAACCAGTAGTAAAAAAGTTTGGATTTTACCACTGGTCTTGGTAAACTTTTAGTTCCCAATTAAGCGTTTAAATTATAACTTTGGATAAAAGAAATTAGGAGGCAGTGCCAAGCCTCAAGCAGATTGTGTCAAAGCTCTCATCCAAAGAGATGGCTGGAACAATATTTTAATTCTTGGAGGGAGCATCTCCTGCCGTGGCGTTTAGATTTAGAATTTGCAGGCTGGATTGTGAAATTGGCTCTTTGTCTGCCAAGTTTTATTTCGCCCACTGCAAATTAAAGCCTCTGAGTTATGGACCCCTCAAAACGAAGAGAATCTGGGACTGCCAACTGATGCTGTAACTAAGTGCACGCAAAAGGGAGAAAAAGAAAAGAAACCGAAGAGAGAACTTGAAAGCCTGGAGGACTGCTAAAAATTGGATGAGGCAATGTATATGCTTTATAGCAGGAGTACCCGATTTGAGAAACTTCTAAGGCTTGTGGACTTCAACTCCCAGAATTCCCCAGCCAGCACGCATCTTAAAGTTGCCGACTTGGAAGAACATTGGTGACAACCTGGGAGACATTTGCCTACACTGTCCAGGAGTCTTTGCTAAGACTTTGATAGGTTACCAGTTTAATTAAAATAATCAGTTTACCTGGCAAGCTGCACATATTTAATGTTCTTTTCAGTACGAATGTTGGTAGAATCTCTAAGGAGCAGGCATGAGGTAAATCTTAGGTAATGCTGCTTGTAGGATAGATTTTCTTAGTACTGTTTGTGTGGTGCGTAAAAAGTATGTGAGTAGGTATGCACTTGATGTTTTCTTGGCCCTTTACTAGGGTGTAATTTCTTTTTCTTGCTTATTTTGGGAGTTGAAGTCCACAACTACTACTACTACTACTACTACTTCTTCTTCTTCTTCTTCTTCTTCTTCTTCTTCTTCTTCTTCTTCTTCTTCTTCTTCTTCTTCTTCTTCTTCTTCTTCTTCTTCTTCTTCTTCTTCTTCTTCTTCTTCTTCTTCTTCCTTCTTCTTCTTCTTCTTCCTCCTCTTCCTCCTCCTTCCCTTCTTTTTTCTCCTCCTCCTCCTCCTCCTCCTCCTCTTTTTCTGCCATATGCGCCATCAGACATTGGCAATCATGTTGCTGATCCTATCCGCAAGTCTTAAAGTTGCCAATATTGGACACTACTGCTTTATAGTCTTATGCAAAGTTTAAGACCCATATTTAGGCCAAAGACAAAAAGAATAAAAATCTTTTACCTTCTTTAGCAGACATGCTGCTCAGATGGGAAATCTCTTTCCTTTAAATGCCAAGAAGATTCCCCCTCCCAAAACACACAAACATACACCAATAAAATTACTAACCACAGAAAGATGGGATCAATTCATTTTTTCCAGCTGAATCTGGCTACTATGATCAAGTCTTTGCTTGGGAAAAGAACACATTTTACAGGTAGTCCTCGACTTATGACTACATCTGGTCTGATGCGGACCAGAACTTCTGCTGCTCAGCAAGGCAGTCATTAAGTGAGTCATGCCCTATTTTATGACCTGTGATGCCATGGCTGTTCAGTGAATCACCACTGTCCTTAGAGAATCCGCTTCCCCCATTGACTTTGCTTGTTGGAAACCAGCTGAGGTCGTCATAAATGGTGATCCTATGTTCCCAGGATGCTGCAACTTTCATAAATCCATGCTGATTGCCAAGCGCTCCAATTTTGATCTTATGACCGTATAAAACATACGACTGCAACAGTCGTAAGTGCGAGGACCAGCCACTTTTTTCAGTGCTGTTGTAGCTTTCAACAGGTTGGCTACTTTTAAGAATAAAACTGACTTCTTTGACACACTCAAGACAGGAACGTTTTGCACCCAATACTTAGTGGGCAATTAACCAGTGGAACAGCTGGCCTCCAGAAACCGTGGGTGCTCCATCACTGCAGGTTTTTAAGAAGAAACTAGACAGCCACTTATCTGAAATAGTATAGGTCAGTGTTGGCGAACCTTTTCGGAACCGAGTGCCGAAACGGGAGTGCATGCACGCGCGCGAGGGAACACCGAAAATTGGAAGAGCAGCTTCCCAGCGTGCACTGGTGGGTTCCTCCCGGTTCGGCCGAGCTAGTAGCGGTGACGATATGACGTCACCGAACCGGTTCTCCCCCCCCGCCCTCCCCCCCCACGTTATTCTTACCTTTTATTTGGTCCCACCCCCAATCTATTGCTGCCTCCTGAGTCCCAGCTGATGACTAGAGGGAAAAAAACTGTTTAAACTCTTGCCGCGGGGCTTCAAAGGGCCGTCCTACAGCTGATCAGTGTTAAAAGCAAACAAATGAGTCAGTTCGTAAGTGCGAGGACTGGTCGTAAGTGCGAGGACCTTCCAGAAATGACTCTGACCAGCTAGCCACGCCCACCTAGTCACATGACCTCCAAGCCACACCCACAAAATAAGCCACGCCCACAGAACCGGTAGTAAAAAAATTTAGAACCCACCCCTGCCAGCGTGCACATGTGGGAGCGCCAAAAACCAGAAGAGCAGTTCCCCGCCGCGCATGCGCACCGGTCACCTGGTCTTCCGGTTTCTGGCGCTTCTGCGCACACAAAGACCAGCTGGCCAGTGCGTATGTGCGCCCCAGAACCCGGAGGAGTAACAGGCGACGGCTGGAGTGCCCGGAGAGATGGCTCTGCACGCCACTTCCGGCACGCATGCCATAGGTTCGCCATCACTGGTATAGGTTCTCCTGCTTGAGCAGAGGGCTGGACTAGAAGACCTCCAAGGACCCTTCCAGCTCATTCTATTCCTATTCCTATTCCTATTCCTATTCCTATTCCTATTTCCTATTCCCATTCCCATTCCCACTCCCACTCCCACTCCCACTCCCAATTCCATTCCATTCCATTCTATTCTTCCCCATGTTCCGGTGGGACTGTGCCTTCAAAAATGGGGTGTAACTACAACATGCATTTGCTGTCGTTTCAGTAGTTAATTACATCCCAAATTGCATTTCCTTTGAGTATCTAATTAGTAATGCCTCATTTTTTTGGATATGGGACAACTTCACGTCGGATAAGCACAAAAGAAGAGCTACAAATGAACAGACCAAATAGCAATAAAAAGGGTAAACGGAGATAATTTGGAGAAATGTTTCCTTATTGAGGTCCCTCACAATGTCCAGTCCAATTTTTTAAAACTTTCAGATCAATTCTAAAAACAATACACACAATATGTTAAGTTTTGATTAAAATGTAAAGGGGCAGTCCCCCCTATATTTATCTGGATTTTTCAGTTCTCCCAAATTAAATCAGTCGTGCTTATGTTAGGCATTCCCAAATTCCACAGGGCAAACTTAATCGACTTTAAACCGTTTGCCATCAATATAGCTTAGACCCTCTTTATTAACAAAAAGGCAGAAATAAACTTACACTAACTGGAGAAAGCAAAAGGAGAGGAAATAGACTTTGATCTCTCACACGGAAATCGCTCCTTATTCCTTGCCGAGATGCAATATGCTATGAAAAGAAAGGCTGAATGGAGAAGCCGGTTTCAGCCTAGATCAGGGGTCTTCAAACTTGGCAACTTTAAGATTTGTGGATTTGTAGATTGCGAGAAACGTATTTAATAAATGGAGAAAAAAAATCAGGGTTGCCTGGATACCATTTTGGAAAATATTGAATTGAAAACAAATACAACAATGGAGAGAGAATGGAAAGAGGAGTAGAGGGATAGACGGAGGGGAGAAGAGAGGAAGGACAGAGAGGAATAGAAGAAAGGGAAAAGGAGAGGAAGAAAGGGAAGGGAAATAAGAGAAGGAGAGCAGGTTAGGAAGAGAGGAGGAGTAAGGGAAAGGAAGGGGAAGTAGAGAAGGGAAAGGAGAGGAGGAAAGAAGAAAGTAGAAAAGGATAGAAGAAGGAAGGAAAGGGAAAGAGAGAAGAAGGAAAAGAAGGATTGTTGTAAAAATAAGAGAGATGGAATGGTAGAAGGGCAACCCCAAGTGTACTCAAATTTATTAGGATGAAGAATGAACTAATATGAAAGTTAAAAGAGAATATATATGATTAACAATGGATAAGATAAGATGAAATTAGGATTTGAGGGTGGATGGTGATACTGTTTATATAATTACTTCTCGGTTGGATTACTGTAACACCCTCTACATGGGGCTGCCCTTGGGATGCACCCGGAGGCTTCAGCTAGTCCAGAATGCGGCCGCGCGGGTTGTTACAGGAGCCTCTCGTTACTCCCATGTAACACCTCTCCAGCGCGAGCTGCACTGGCTGCCGGTGGTCCTCCGGGTTCGTTTCAAGGTGCTAGTGCTCACCTATAAAGCCCTACATGGCTTAGGCCCGGGATACTTGCAGGACCATCTTCTGCCATTCTCCCATCGTCCTGTGCGCTCTCACAGAGCAGGCTTCCTCAGGGTGCCGTCAGTCAGACCAAGCAATGCAGGCTGGTGACCCCCAGGGGGAGGGCCTTCTCTGTGGGGGCTCCCACCCTCTGGAATCAACTGCCCCCAGAGATAAGGAGAATCCAAGACCTTCGTGCCTTCCGCCGTTCCCTTAAAACTTTCCTTTTTCAACAAGCCGGGCTGGCCTAACAAATCCTTTTAAATGATTTTAAATTCGTTTGTCTTTTTAAATTTTGGGCCAAATTGAGATATTTCCTTTTAATCTGTTCTTAATCTATGTATTATGTATTTATGTGTTTTTACTTGGCTGTACACCGCCCTGAGTCCCTAGGGAGAAGGGCGGTATATAAATTTGAAGTAAAATAAAATAAAATAAAATAAAAATGTTGGCTGGCGGCCCCCAGGGGGAGAACGTTCTCTGTGGGAGCACCGACCCTCTGGAACGGTTTGCCCACCAGGCTTAGGATAGCTCCCGACCTCCTCTCCTTCCGCCGCGAACTGAAGACGTGGCTTTTTCATCAAATGAACTGACCCGTTGCAGGGGGTTTTTACATTGTAATAATTTTAATTAATTTTAATTGGATTTTAATTTATATTTAATTCATATTGTTGAATTTTTATCTTGTAAGCCGCCCTGAGTCCTTTGGGAGAAGGGCGGCATATAAATTGCAATAAAATAAATAAATAAATAAATAAATAAATAAATAAATAAATAATAAGTATAGAAGTATTAAGACAAGATATAAAAGTAGGGAAAAAGAATACTTTGGCAGAAATTGAAATTATGTAAAGTGTATTTGGATATGATAAATTATATAAGATATGATTTGGTCAATACTCTGTTCATAAAATATGTGTGTGGGGAAAAGAAACCCCAATAAAACTTGTTTCAAAAAAAAAAAAAAAGACTTGTGGACTTCGGCTCCCAGAATTCCTCAGTCATATCATACCATATGTTGGAAGACTGGGGCCAGAGACACTCCCTAGAGCAGGGGTGTCAAACCCGATTGCATCGCAGGCCATATGGTGACGTATCGAGCCATATTGGGATGTTTTTTGCCTTTGCGGACCTGGGGTGGAACTGGCCTGTGTGGGCCGGGGCCTGGTCTGTGCAGCCCGCCAGTTTGACAGGCCTGCCCTAGAGAACAGCTGGATAAGAGACAGCAAAGTCTGTAGCTGTACACTGGATGGAGCAAGAAGCTTAAGAGGATCCCATCCTCAGGCTGTAAAGCTGATGGCGGGAGAACTGTACTTTCAGACTTGAAAGGTTCTGTTAGTGTAGCTTTACAATAAAGTAGAATTGGTTTATCTGGCTGTGTTTCCTATCTGATCTGCCTAGTAAGGTTATCGTGTCCTCTCCTCCCCTCCCCTCCCCACTCCTCCCTCCCCTTCCTTCTCTCATCTCCTCCCTTCTCGCCTCTCCTCCCTTCTCCTCTCTTCTCTCCTCTCCCTTCCCCTCCTTCTCCTATCTTCCCCCCTTCTCCTCTTCCTTCCCTTCCCTTCCCCTCCCCTCCCTTTTCCTCTTTTCTTTCCTTTCCTTTCCTCTCCTTTCCTTTCTCTCCTCTCCTCTCCTTTCCCTTCTTTTCCTTCCTTTTCTCTGCCACCTTTATTTTGTGCTATTTTCTTGTTTTTTAATGTTTTCAACAATTTGTACACGGCTCAGAGTTGTTGAGAATCAGGCAGATTATTTCAGGCAGGTGATTCTATACACAACAATATGAAATCACAGCTGTGTGTCTTTAGCTGGTGCTGATATTCATCAAGTTTGTCCCAAGAACCCAGAATGTTCTGTTCTCCCGTGTCCATTTCTTACCAGGAAGTTACACTTTGTACCTCTGCATTTCCTTCATCCCGTTCTTTTGAGTTTTTCACCCTGTCAGTTAATTGGCTTAATCTTTCCTAGAGCACAAATGTCATCACAATCCACTCCTTTTATCATTATGACACGATTACATCTTTGTTCAAGAAAGGTATAAAAATCACTTTTGGACTCTGTACTGTTTTAACTAATAAAAACTTGCGTAAAGTAAGTTATCTTTGCCCTACATCTGATGTTTAAACATTTTCCCCCCATAACACTGGTTTGGAATCAGCTTCCAACATTCATTAATTTGAGAACAGCTGCTTTAAAACTAAAGTGGATTTTTTGCTGTTTTCAGGGATGATTACTTTTTTTTTCTCTTTCATTTTAAGTTATCTTCTACTCTTGTGCAATGGTCCAAACTGAAACTGGCCTTTTCAGTTTAAATCAAATAAGATGCAGTGTTGTAATTATCTCAAGAGACAAGAAAATCACCAGGAAACCCTGGGGTAAAGATTCCTACAAAACTAATGTGAAACATTTTAAATTCCTCCATTATATCAGGCTCCAAAACCCAAGAAGACCCATTGTTATTTGTCCCAGCAGATTTATTTATTGTTCCTCACCCATAGGCAGAGTCTTGCCAAACTAAAGCATTCTAAAGGTAAAGGTTCCCCTCGCACATATGTGCTAGTTGTTCTTGACTCTAGGGGGCGGTGCTCATCTCCGTTTCAAAGCCGAAGAGCCAGCGCTGTCTGAAGACACCTCCGTGGTCTTGTGGCTGGCATGACTCAACGCCAAAGGCGCACGGAACGCTGTTACCTTCCCACCAAAGGGGGTCCCTATTTTTCTATTTCCGTTTTTTACGTGCTTTCGAACTGCTAGGTTGGCAGAAGCTGGGACAGGTAATGGGAGCTCACCCCGTTACGCGGCACTAAGGATTCGAACCACTGAACTGCTGACCTTTCCATCAACAAGCTCAGCATCTTAGCCACTGAGCCACCGCGTCCCTATAAAGCATTCTACCATCCCATAAAGCAAATACTCGGGAACTATTAGGGAGGAGCTGTCTTCACCCTCATTCTCTCACGAGAACCATCTGACCTGAGTTGTCTCTTACTTACTCCTCTGAAAGGTACCCCTCCCTCCTGGGAATCCAGACTACATTCTATCACAGCTATTACTGGAAAGCTTAACACTGAACATGCATTGCAGATCTTTTTTTAAAAAAAAACCTTAAGCCTGTCTTTCTTTTTTTAAGGCCATATCACATGCACATCAAAGGGCTGCAATGAAAGGACAACATCCCCAATGACTGTTTGCTGTTCTTTGTGTCCCCATGAAGGAAAACGGAAGGGATTTCACTAATATTTCAGCTTCAGTGAAGGATGGCAAAGCTTCAAAATGCTACTGGTTTGTCAGTGTGTATGAATGAGTATTCATGACTGGGATAGACATGGCAACAGGTCAGCCATTGGGGGACTGGCTGGAATAGGACATGGTAACAAGGTCAGCCAATGAATAGGCATAGCAACTAAGTCAGCCAATGAGGACTGTTTGGAAACTGAAACGGGAAGGAGCCTGGGTGTGGCTCTGTAAATTCAGAGCTCTGAAGCTGCAAACTACTCTGTCTGCTGAATTGGAATTGAAACTGAAACTCATCTTTGTTGTTTTCTCCTCTGCCTGTGTTTTTTTGCCTGTAACTCTCTACCAGGTTGGAAGAATCTGCCGTTGGTATTGTATATTTATTTCATGTGTTTTATGTATATAAAGAAAAGTTAATGAATCCTGCTGAATCAGTTACCTGTGTGTGCTTTCTGGATGTGATTTCTGCAACAAACTCTTGACATAGTTCAGATCAAGGTGCTATCTAGTCTGTTTCTATGAAGTCTAAACAAGAGGTCAGTCGTTTGGTATTCATAATTGTTTGGCTTTTTTTTTTTTATGTTCTGCTGGTTTTACTGTGTTTTGCAAACACATTTATTATCTTTTCATCTGTAAATGCTGGATGCCGGGATAACTTTTGCAAGCGCCTTTTTCAATACTGAATGTTATTTACAGATAGTAGTCCTTGACTTGCACAGTTCATTTAGTGACTATTCAAAGTTACAACTAAAAAGGGTTTTAAAAAACGTTTTACAGCATCCCCATGAGCACATGATCAAAATTCAGATGCTTTGACGATACTTCAGGTACTTATGACTGTTGCTCTGTCCCAAGGTCCCAGGATCCCATTTTGCGACTTTCTGACAAGCCAAATCAATGAGGAAGCCTGATTCACTTAACAACCGTGCAGGGGTGGGTTCTAAATTTTTTTACTACCGGTTCTGTGGGCGTAGCTTATTTTGTGGGCGTGGTTTGATGGTCATGTGACAATACTTTAGGATTTAGCAGAGGTACTGGTCTACCAGGCTTTTAACTGCTTGCAGAGCTGTACCAGTCTACCCATTTATTTTTGCAGGCACCGATCTACTCATTTGTTTTTGGAGGCACCGGTCTACTCATTTGTTTTTGGAGGCACCGGTCTACCCATTTGTTTTTCAAGCGCACTGGTCTACCACCACACTGCCTTTTAACACTGATCAGCTGTAGGGCGGCCCTTTGAAGCCCCGTGGCAAGAGTTTAAACAGTTTTTTTCCTTCTAGCTGAACAGCTGGGACTCGGGAGGCAGCAAATAGATTGAGGGCGGGGCCAAATAAAAGGTAAGAATAACGGGGGGCGGGGCGGGAGGACCCAGCTCCCGAACAAAGAGAACCGGTTCGGTGACATCATATTGTCACCACTACCGGCTCGGCCGAACCGGGCCGAACCAGGCCAAACCGGGAGGAACCCACCACTGCTACAGTGTGACTATCTTAACAACTGCAATGATTCACTTAACAACTGTGGCAAGAAAGGTTGAGGCAAAATTTGCTTAACAAATTGGGCTCAATTGTGGTCATAAGTCGAGGATCACCTGTATATAGAAGAGAGAGAAATGCAATCAAGAACTGCATGAGCAGGGAGGCGAGTGCCACAGGTGGGCACTACAGAGCATGGATGGGCACTATGGGCAGGCACTACAGAGGGCAAGTAAGTGCGTGGGTGGGTGCTATGGAATGCTGGCAGACACAGGAACATAGGTGGGTGGATGCTATGGAAAGCAGACCGGCCCAGGAGCATGGGTGGGCCAACCGAGCATTGTCAAATGTGATTAGATGCTGCAGAAGCAGAGTAGATGCTATGGAGCACAGGTGAATCAATGTTCAAAAAAGCAACAGAACTGGAAACAACCTGAGGTCTCCCGCCAGTTTTCCTATTGACTTTGCTTGTAAGAAGTCAGCATGGAAATCACATGACCAATGGATGCTTCAACCGTTGTAATTGCGAGTCATTTGCCAAACACCTGAATCATGAGTACATGACCACAGGCACACTGGAATGGCTAGAACTTTGAGGGCCAGTTATAAGTCCGCTTCATTCAGCACCGTTGTAACTTTGAGCAGTCACAGAACAAGTGGCTGTAACTCAAGGACTTCCTGCAACACCATTGAGATCAGAGCTTGATCGCTTCTAAAAATAATGCCCTGTATATAATTATCTAAAGTGCAAGGATCTATGAGTTCAATTCTTGGCAGAGAGTTTGAACGCTATAGGAAAAAAATGGCTATGTATATCTCATGAATCACAATAAAAATGGAACTGGTCACGTACAGGTAGTCCTCAACATACGACCACAATTGGTGGTCGCAATTGCAAAATTTATGTTGCGAAATTTGTTAAGTGAATTTTGCCCCATTTTACAACTTTTCTTGCCACATTTGTTAAGTGAATCACTGCAGTTGTTAAATTAGTAATACAGTTGTTAAGTGAATCTGATTTCCCCATTGACTTTGCTTGTCAGGAGGTTGCAAAAGGGGATCATATGACCCCGGGACATTGCAATCATCATAAATGTGAGTCAGTTGTCAGCATTTGAATGTAAATCACATGACCATGGGGACGCTGCAACGGTCATAAGTGTGAAAAATGGTCATAAGTCACTTTTTTCAGTGCCGTTCTAACTTCAAATGATCACTAAGCAAACTGTTGTAAGTCGAGGACTACCTGTACTGCCTCTTGGTAGCTAAAATATTTGCTGGGTGTAGATTCAAATTAAAGGTGAATGGACAATGTGGATGGATCCATTCAATGGTATTTTTTCGGGGATTAAATAAGAATTTATTTAAATCGCTCCAAACTCGATTGCAGAAAATACGACTTCAGCAACAGAGTAGTCAATGCCTGGAATGCACTACCTGACTCTGTGGTCTCTTCCCCAAACCCCCAAAACTTTAACCTTAAACTGTCTATTGTTGACCTCACCCCATTCCTAAGAGGTCTGTAAGGGGCGTGCATAAGTGCACCAGCGTGCCTACCGTCCCTGTCCTAATATTCCTTTTTACTTACTGTTTTCATGTATTCAAATTATGTTTATACTTTTACTTGTTATCTTATATATGCTTGAAAAATAAATAACTAAAAAATAAAAAAATAAATAAATTTCAGGAATGGAAGAACAAACCAGCTGTCCAATTTTTTTTTAAAAAAAAAATTATTGGAAGAAAAAGGAGACAAGACAAGACAGGCCAAATTCCATTTATGACTCGGATAGCGCACTGGCAGCCACGCCAAATCACAAGGAGCCTGAAACTCCAAGAGCATCTTTTCATGCCCGAGCGCACAAGCCGTCAATCTCTGCCGACAAAAAGTGGCACACTGTAGGTAGTGCTTCATTAAGGAATTCTGCTGACAGTCAGAAGTGATGGAAGGCCATGGGGCAGCTTCCTTCTGAAGTAAATTGGCTCAGATCTTGACAACTGAAACGACTGCCCTGATGATTACACTGAAGGTATCATTCTTACAAGCTGTCAAGTTTAAACTAGTAAATTCTCTCTATTATTTTGACAGGCTACCATAAATATTATATAAAGGTCTTCCATTACTTTGAGAATGGACGGTGAAATCTGTTAAACAACTCCCCAAATTAACAGAGGAAGGAGGGAATTTCCGAGGAAGATCTGCTGAACTTTACCGGAAAAAGTTTACTGTGGGAGAAAGATGATTAATAACTTTCTATTCTGCTAGTCCAGTGGCGCAGGAGGAATTCCCTCACGAAATGCCTACAGGTAGTCCCTGAGTTACAAACCACGATGGAGCCCCAAATTTCTGTTGCTAAGAGAGACGGATAAGTGAGCTTTTTGCCCCGTTTTATGATCTTTCTTGCCACAGTTGTTAAGTGAATCCTGCAATTGAATCTGAACTTGTTAAGTTAGGAACATGGCTGTTAAGTGAATTGGGCTGCCTCATTGACTTTGCTCGTCAGAAGGTCGCAAAAGCTGATCACACAACACTGGGACACTGCAACTGGCATAAGTACATGTCAGTGGCCAAGTGTCAGAATTTTGATCACATGACCATGGGGATGCTCCAACAGTTGTAAGTGTGAAAAACGGTCAAAAGTCACTTTTTTTCAGTGCCTTTGTAACTTTGAACAGTCACTACTGTTGTGAGTCAAGGCCTACCTGTAATAAGCTAACCTGAATTGTCTATATACTGCTTGGTACTCTCTTAGAAAATGAAATATTTTAGGAAATATTAAAAGGGCAGAATATTTCTCCTAAAAGGGAGGCAGAAACCTCCCTTTTTCACACACACACACACACCCCTTTGTCAATGGGCCATTAAGGCCTGGGCCAGTTCATTCTAGATAACGAAGATCTACCTCCTTCAGGCCGAGCCATTTAATTGCCCTTCATTGCATCACCCAGCAAGATTCAACCAAACTTAGCACACAGACAACCTAAAAAGCTAACCATGACTCCTGACAGCAACCAATCAGGATACTCTTCCTGTACCCCAGGAAGTTCAAAGCCAGAGAGGGTATAAAACCCAGGGACTCTCAGCAACTCTTCCCTTTTTTCACCCAAGATCTCCAAGGCATGTGTTTCTGTTCATCAATACACCTTCTTTCCGAGCAACTTCCATGAATCCAGTGTCTTTTCCCCCTACTTGGAACTGAACCCAGAAGGATATTTCTTCTGACAGTACAATGCTATCTAGAATTCCCTATTGCAGGTATCAAAGAAAACAACCCTTCTCCACTCTGTCTGGAGATGTCTGGTGGACCATGCCTGGAGGACTTTCAACTCATATGAATCGGCCTTTTAGTTTTTACAATTCCTCAGCCAAGAGCCGTATTTTAACTGAGGGGTTTGCTGAAGGCTACATTCCAAAAACTAGCAACAAGAACAAATTGTAAATTGCAATTAATTCACGTATTCTGAGGGTACATCAGTATATGGTGCGTGCCTCCTGGTTGGTGACATATTAGCAAATCAGACGAGTTTGTAAAATCTAAGGACAGATGGAAACCAGCCTCCTTTGAAAAGGAGAGAGACCAACAGCCGTTACATAAGGCAGGGGTGGGCAATTAGGGCCCTTTTACGACCAGTGGACTTCAATTCCCAGAATTCCTGAGCCAGCTATGGCTCAGGAATTCTGGGAGTTGAAGTCCACAGGTCAGACAGGGGCCATAGTTGCCCACCCCTGATATAAGGCGTGAACAAAGGATAGGCACAAAAAGATTTGAATATTATTTTGATACGTAGCTTGCTTTAGAGATCCTAGCTTGCACTGAACAGCAATCAATGCGACCACATTTCAGGCCCTTGCCAAACACTTTGCATTATGACCAGGTGCCATGTCCCATGGTCACGTGACTGAAATTTGTGACATTTTCTGCTTGTTTCTAGCAAAAAAAAAAAAATCTATTTGGGAGAGTGGATTCAGACTTATGACCGTGTGTTTCCCTTGACAACTGCCATTTTAAAAATAATTGAACCATTAGGTATGGCTTCGTGACGCCTCAAATTACGACAGAAATTCTGGTCTCAGTTAAGGTTTTAAGTTGAGGAATATCTTCATCTCAGATATACTCTTGGAATGTGTAAAATTGGACAAGCCCTCAAATTTATTTTTTGTCCATTGGAGATGAAAACAATGAGATACAAACACACCATCTCTCCATCATTGCTTTTTCCAAAGGAAGCACAGCAAAATATTCAGATAATTTAAAATAGTAACATTGATGTAGAACGTATTATATAGAGGAAGCTAAATTTGCTGACTGGTCAGTTTATGCTTCAGATTCTCTCTGGTGTTTGACCTATGGTCAGGATATTATATCTATATCACAATACAGAGGTCAAAATTTATCTCTGAAATAGCCCCCTCTGCTCCAAATGTGATTTTATATGCCAGCGAAGAAACATGATATTTATTTTTGGAAAGAATCAATGCTATGAAAAATGATATTTTAAAAATTACACTGACTGGCACACAGAGACGCTACTTAACGGTTGCAAAGGAATTGTGTCATATTGCAAAAAATTCAGGCCGCATTCCTGAATGTAAACCAAGTTCACCATAATATTGTGTGTTATGTTCTCAGTTCAACAGGCAACCCCATTTAAAGGCAGAAAAATGGCCTACAAACTGAGGACATCCTACTAAACCCCAAAAAGTAAACTAAGCATAGAATAGAATAGAATAGAATAGAATAGAATAGAATAGAATAGAATAGAATAGAATAGAATAGAATAGAATAGAATAGAATAGAATAGAATAGCAGAGTTGGAAGGGACCTTGGAGGTCTTCTAGTCCAACCCCTTGCTTAGGCAGGAAACCCTACACTGCTACAAAATTGTTTAGGGTTGCATACAAACCATTTTGAATGTTTCTCAATGCATACTTCAACCCTGTAGCTTTTCACGCAGGAGAAAGCAAGATTTGGGGGTGGGGGGGGGAGGGGGGGTGGAATTGTTCAGGATTGAGCTTTACATGGAGAAGCAACTACCGGTAGTTAAGGAGTTCTAAGGTTCTACCAAAAAGTTCAGATTTCAGAGAAAAGTTCTGATTTTTTTTCTTTAATGCACTCTGAAATATTTCCCTGTTAGGCCTTAGAGTACTGTATTTAATGTTGGGGACTTTATGACTTATGGACTTCAACTCCCAGAATTCCTCAGGCAGCCATGCTGGCTGAGGAATTCTGGGAGTTGAAGTCCACAAGTTGTAAAGTTGCCAAAGTTGGAGCCCCCTGCCCTAGAGTTGACTTTCTCAGTCTTTGTCTTCTACATTGTTTTAAAGCACAATTGTTATTGGAAAAAAAACAGAAATATAGAATTGTTTTGAAGTGAAAGTCACCTGGATGGGTAGCCCGCTGCACTGATACGGATGGTCTCCAACACTCCGCAAGCTCTTAGTTGTTGTACTGCTCTCTTTGGGTCGAAGCTGTCAAGACACAATTGAGGCACTCATGAACATGGCTGTACAACACATTCTGATCCCTATTCATTTATATGGTCTATGAACTCAATGCTAATTTTAAGAATAACCTTCCTAAACTTTAGAGACTCTCAACATGCCTTTATTTATCAATAATTTTGTTTACCAAGATACAAAATACAAAAGACGATGAAAATAGTGGGAAAATGAGGGAGGAAAAAGGGAAAAGGAGGGTAGGGTAAAGGAGAAGAAAGGAAGAAAAACACTGGCTTCTGACAAGTTTTTAGAACAGTAGACTAAGATAGTAACATCTATCTATTATCTAATCGGCAAAAAAAGTTCATTTTTTCCCATCTCAAGCACAAAATCCAGAACCGATTTCCAAGCAGAAGCAAAATTGGATGTGTTCTTTTCTTTGACTAAAGCAGACAATTTAGCCATCTCTGTTGTTCCATCAGTTTTTCCAGCCATTCATCCATTGTTGGAATTAAAGTATTTCCCCATTTGGTTTGCCACTGCATTTTCCAGGGAATTCTTACAATTTTCAAGTTGAACCTACAGCTCGAGTGGTCTCAGATCTAAATTTAGCAAGAACTGAATGTGGCTAGCTATCAAATTCACCCAAGGTTGGTTGGGTACTGCGATCTGCAGAATAAACTACAACCTATGTGGGTCAGCACAACAAACTGAGTCATTATGCAACTAAGGAGAAACCAAACACAACAGCTGCCTAGGGAATTCTGGGAGTCGACATCCACACATCTTAAACTTGCTAAGGTTTCCTAAGGTTGACAAAAAGTGCTCTAAAGCACTTTTTTAGGCTTATAATTATAACATGGTTGACATAACATACTAAGCAGCAAGTATTTCACAGAATCACCGCTGTGAATTAAGCAGCTGTATCAATCGTATAGAATAGTACACTAAAGTTAATGCTGGCTAATTTTGGCATCTTGTATAAAGTCACAAGGTTAATGACTACCCCAGTTTGTTTGTTTGTTTGTTTATTTATTATATTTCTATACCGCCTTTCTCCCGTAGGACTCAAGGCGGTGTACAGTCAAGAAAAATATAGATACACAAACATCATAAAATTGCTAATTAAAATTATTATTATAACATAGTTTGGGCCAATTAAATAGAACCTAAAATTAGATAACATTTTAAAAACATTCACATGTTCATATGTTTAGCCCCGCTTGCTGGAACATCAGGGTTTTGAGGGCATGGCGGAAAGCACGGAGATCAGGGATATTTTGTATCTCAGGGGGCAGTTCATTCCAAAGGGTTGGAGCCCTCACAGAGAAGGCCCTCCCCCTGAGAGTCACCAGTCGGCATAATTTGACTGACGGTACCCTGAGTAGTCCCTCCCTGTGAGAACGAACTGGTCAGTGGGAGGCTATTGGTGGCAAAAGACAGTCTCGTAGGTACCCAGTTAAGGGTGTTGTGTACAGACCGCTAAGGATTCATAAGGTACCCAGTCAGAACAGGTAGTCCACAACTTACGACCACAGTTGAGCCCAAAATTTCTGTGATACAGTTATTAAGTGAGTTTTGTCCAATTTTATGACCATTCTTGGATCTTTCTTGTCACAGTTGTTAAGTGAATCGCTGCAGTTGTTTAGGAACATGGTTGTTAAGTGAATCTGGCTTCCTCGTTGACGTTGCTTGTCAGAAGGTTGCAAAAGAGGATCACATGACCCCGGAATACTGCAACTGTCATAAATATGAGTCAGTCACCAAGCATCTGAATTTTGACCATGGGGATGTCATAAATCAGTTTTTGCAGTGCTGTTGTAACTTTGAATTGTCATTAAACGAATAGTCACTAAACAAACTGTTAAGGACTACCTGTACTTGTGACAAATGTTTCACAATCTCTTTACCCCTTGTCATTCATCAAGTTACAGAATCTCCGGTCTCATCAGGAAGCAATGCTTACGTGAAAGGCAGCTTCTCATCATTGGGCTTGATACACCGAACATAATGGGGAGTGGTAGCATTCAGGGTCTCCATTAATAGGTGCAATGAATTGCGAAACTGAAAGAGGAAAAAAAAACAGTAACTCTGCAGGAAGCGGAGGAATGTGACAGCTTGTTTTACAGGTAAACATGGGTGAAATAGCCAAGCAACTCTGTATAGTGAGACGGGCAGCATATAAATTTAATAATACAGAAATACATTTAACAAAGGGGAAATTAAGAATTTCAAGCACAAATGCAGAATGACAGAATAACAGAGTTGGAAGGGGTTTGCGAGGTCTTCTAATCCAACCCCTGCTCAAGCAGAAGAGCCTATACCAGTGATGGCTAACCTTTCTGCCATCGTGTGCCAGCAGCGGGGTGGGGTGGGGGTGCGTGGGTTGCACATGCGCATGCCCACACCCATAATTCTATGCGCCCTGCCCCACGCACGCACGCGACCCCCCCACGCTCCCACGCTCCTGGCACGTGATGGCACAGTAGGCCTGTTCTTTGCTCTCCCCAGCCTCCAGAGCCTTTCTAGGAGTCTGGGGAGGGCAAAAACGGCCTTCCCCACCCCTCCGGAGGCCGAAACTACTTATTGGCTCCTGCTTTTACTTTACTTTACTTTTATTTGATTTGTATACTGCCCTACTCCCGAAGGACTCAGGGCAGTGAACAGCTAACAATAAAATACATACATACAAAATTTAAAAAGCAGAAATAAAATCAAATTAAATAGTTTGGCCCAGACAGATTAAAACCCCAATCAATTTAAAACCAATTTAGACTTTAAGTATTAAAGATATTAAAAACGTTAAAATATTAAAATTGTCTAAAAGAGGGAGAAAGTTAGGCCAGGCCCGCCTGATGAAATAAAAAGGTCTTTAGAGCGTGGCGGAAGGTGCGCAGATCCGGGATCCTCCGTATCTCCGGGGGGAGCTCGTTCCAGATAGTAGGTGCCCCCACAGAGAAGGCTCTCCCCCTGGGGGCTGCCAGTCGACACTGTTTGGCCGACGGCATCCGGAGGAACCCCTCTCTGTGAGAGCGTACCGGCCGGTGGGAGGCTATTGGTGGTAGTAGGCGGTCCCGCAAGTACCCAGGTCCTGCTAAAGATCTTTGCTTCCTAAACTCTTACTAAAGTAGCAAACTCAACATTCAATATAAACAATTTTTCTCATTCTGATTTTGAGGCTGGGAAGTGAGGGAGGAATTGCAATACAGACAAAAACACATGAAGAACGGTTGCAGGAATTGGGTATGGCCAGTCTAGACAAAAGAAGAACTAGGGGTGACATGATAGCAATATTCCAGTATTTGAGGAATATTCCTTATAGTTTTTTGAGTTATAAGGAGTTAAAGATTTAGGGAAAATATGAATGCAATAATTTGTTAGCATATTTTAGTTTTACGTTTGTGAATGTCTATACCCTGTGCTTGTTCTGGGAAGTCTAGGGAGGGGGATGGGGGGGAGGGGGGGGAAGGGGGAGGAGAAAATGTTTGTATTTCTTATAAAACTTTTCAATAAAAAAAAAATTCCAGTATTTGAGGGGCTGCCACAAAGAAGAGGGGGTGGGGGGTGTCAAATTATTTTCCAAAGGACCAGAAGGCAGAACAAGGAGCAATAGATGGAAATTATTCAAGGAGAGAAGCAACCTGGAATTGAGGAGAAACTTCCTAATACGAGGACAATCAACCAGTGGAACAGCTTGCCACCAGAAGTTGTAGGGGCTTCAACACTAGAGGCTTTTAAAAAAAGACCGGACAGCCACCTATCTGAAATGATATACGGTTTCCTGCTTGAGCACGGGGTTAGACTAGAAGACCTCCAAGGTCCCTTCCAGGTCTATTCTGATTGATTTCAGGGAAGACGCAATGTTTTGCATGCTAATGGCATTTGTGTCCTTTGACCCTCTCCCCAAAGAGGTAATTAGGAGAAAGATATACAGGTAATATATTGATTTTAACAGGGATTTTTTTTTTCATATGGAGCAATCTTGAATTCATTCCCTCTATAGCCCTGGCAATTATTCACTGATAACCAGGGGTGAAATGCTCCCGGTTCAGACTGGATCGCCTGATCTGGTAGTGATGGAGGCGGATGGTTCGGAGAACCGGTAGCAAAAATCCCTGCCCCCCCCCCCCACTTGCCCAGCTAAGCCGCACAATCATCAGATGCTTTTTTTTTTTTACTTTTAAAAGCATTTTTTCTACAACCTCTTCAGCCAAAAAATGCTTTTAAAAGTAAAAAAAAAGCCTCTGATGATCGCGTGGCTCAGCTGGGATCATCAAAGGCTTTTAAGAGAAAAAAACCCTTCTTTTCTTTTAAATGCCTCTGACGATCCAAGCTGAGTTGCCTGATCGGCAGAGGCTTTTTAAAAAAGCCTCTGACGATCAGGCAACTCAGCTTGGATCGTCAGAGCCTTTTGAAAGCATTTTTTTACAACCTCTTTGCCAAAGAGGTTGTAGAAAAAATGGTTTTAAAAGTAAAAAAAAAAAAAATGACCACGCCCACCCAGTCACATTATCTCCCCCACCAAGCCACGCCCAGAGAACCGGTAGTAACAAATTTTAGATTTCACCACTGCTGATAATATTATAACTTGGATGAGCCATAAGTAAAGCACCTTATAAGAAAAACACAGAAGCTGACTTTAAAAAAAAACTGTTTTGTACCTGGTGCCCCACTGTTTTCTTGTGTTCTTTATTGGCTGCTTTTACAGTTGGACGGGCAGCGCGGATATTGATCTTGGAAGTTTTCTTTCCAGAAGGAGCAGCTGGAGCAGGGTCTTTTTCATCATGGAACAACTCCACAATCGCTGGGTACTAGAAAGAAGGAATAAAAAGCTGTTATCTTGCTTCAGCGGTCAAGCAACAAAGCATAATTCCTGAGCAAAGGAACATGCTCTCCTCAACGGAAGGTGAAATCCACACCAAATATCGGCAGTATCGGTGTCAATGAAACCAAACCACCTTTGTATATTCCAGGGGTCAGCAACCTGCGGCTCTCGAGCTGCATGTGGCTGTTTCACCCCTCTGCTGCGGCTCCCTGACACTCAAAATATGCATCACAACTGCCAACGATTTATTGAGCTTTTCAATAAATGGATAAATCCAAGAAAAGAAAAGTTTCAGAAGAAAACAGAATGTTTAATTCAACTACATATGCTAGTTTTGTGGCCGCTCAAGAAATAAGCCAGGTACGGGAAGGGTTTTGTGTAGGGGTGAAATCCAGCAGGTTCTGACAGGTTCTGGAGAATCGGTAGCGGAAATTTTGAGCAGTTCGGAGAATCGGTAGCGGAAATTTTGAGCAGTTCGGAGAAATGGCAAATACAACCTCTGGCTGGCCCCAGAGTGGTGTGGGAATGGAGAGTTTGCAATATCCTTCCCCCAGGAGTGGGAAGGGAATGGGGATTTTGCAGTATCCTTCCCCTGGAGTGAGGTGGGAATGGAGATTTTGCAGTATCCTTCCCTTGGAGTGGGGTGGGAATGGAGATTTTGCAGTATCCACCCCCTGCCATGCCCACCAAGCTACACCACGCCCACCAAGCCACGCCCACAGAACCGGTAGTAAAAAAATTTGGATTTCACCACTGGTTTTGTGGCTCCTGCTGTTTTCTTTTCTGTGGGAAAACGCTCTTTGAGTGTTTAAGGTTGCAGACCTCTGGTATATTCCAAAACTAAACAAAGCCTGGTTGTATTGCTTGCTATTGTTTGTTTTATCATTTTAAAACTCTTGACGGTAGGTCCGGGGGAATGTTGAAACATGAAAATTAGTCTGCTGGAGCAGGACTACGCCCATCTAACCGGCATTCTAACTGACATGGTAGTCTCTACATCTATCTAGGAAGCTCACAGATAGAACCCTCTTTCCAATGCTGGTCCTATCTACTCAGTATGTAAGGATGGGCGGGTCATAGAACATCGAATCCTAGGGCTGGAAGGGCCTTGGAGATCTTCTAGTCCTGTGATGGCGAGCCTATGGCACGCAGAACCATCTCTATGGGCATGCAAGCTGTTGCCCCAGCTCAGCTCCACTGTGCATGCGTGCACACCTTTTCGCGCCTCTGCCATGCATGCATGGGGGCGGGGCGCATGTGGGAGATGTGTGTGCATGCACGGGGGACTGGGGGGGGTTGCACGTGCATGCGTGGGGGCAGGGGGAAGCCCGAGAGTGTGCTGCACCCCCCGGCGGCCCATTTTTGGTTCCAGGAGGCTGCAGGGAGACCTGCTAGGCCGAAAACAGGGCGCGGGAGGGGTCACGCCCGCATGCGTGGGGTGTGTGGGGGTCATGTGGGGGTCACACGCGCATGTGCCGGGGGTGTCGTGCGTGCATTGCATTATGGGTGCCAGCATGTGTGCACTTTCGGCACACAATGACAAAAAGGTTAGCCATCACTGTTCTAGTCCAACCCACTGCTCAAGGAAGGAGACCTTATATCATCCTGGTCAAATGATTGTCTATTTTTTTTAAAACCTCCAGTGATGGAGGACTCACTACTCCAGGAGGCAAGCTATTTCATCTGGTGAATCGTTCTCACTGTCAGAAACACTTTCTATGGTTTCAGCATCTTTTTTGTATTGTGGTGACTGAATGCAGCCTTCCAAGTTTGGAAACTAGGTTCTACAATATCTCACGACCTAAAATGGACACCCAACATCAAAAACGTCATCAAAAAAGCACAATAAAGAATGTTCTTTCTGCGCCAACTCAGAAAGCTCACACTGCCCAAAAGCTGCTGATACAGTTCTACTGAGGTATTATTGAGTCTGTCATCTGCACCTCTATAGCTGTCTGGTTTGGCTCTGCAACCCAACAAGACAGACACAGACTTCAGAGGATAATTAGAACTGCGGAAAAAACAATGGCTACCAACCTGCCTTCCATTGAGGACCTGTATACTGCACGAGTCAAAAAGAGGGCTGTGAAAATATTTACAGACCCCCTCGCATCCTGGACATAAACTGTTTCAACTCCTACCCTCAAAACAACCCATACAGCACTGCACACCGGAACAACTAGACACAAGAACAGTTTTTTCCCGAATGCCATCACTCTGCTAAACAAATAATTCCCTCAACGCAGTCAAACTAGTTACTAAATCTGCACTACTATTAATTTTCTCATTGTTCCCACCACCCACCTCCTCCCACTTATGACTGTATGACTGTAACTTTGTTGCTTATCCTTAAGATTTATATTGACTGTTTCCCTATGACTATCATTAAGTGTTGTATCTTATGATTCTTGACGAATGTATCTTTTCTTTTATGTACTCTGAGAGCGTATGCAACAAGACAAATTCCTTGTTTCTATTCTATTTAAGAAATTCCTATTCTATTCTATTCTATTTAAGATCTTGTGGACTTCAACTCCCAGAATTCTACAGCCAGCATGGTTGGTTACAGAATTTTGGGAGTTGAAGTCTGTTGGATGCTCATCCTACAGTTGGGTAGATAATATATAGAAAACTGTTCTGTAACTTTAACTGCTACAAAGATGACTAATTGGCTGTGCTAAGCAGACATAAAAGGAAGGCAGGAAGTTCGCTCGCTTCTGCTCCTGCTTCTGCTCCTGCTATTGAAAGTTGAACTGCTGGAAGGAACTGTGTCTGTGTTTGAAGAGAACTGGAACTGTAAGCAAACTATGTTTTGTGTTAAACCGTGATTGTTTGAAGAAGTTGTTTACAGAGTTCCTTCTTTGTTACTGAATCTCTCTGCTCTTTCCCCTAATCTGAGGTTGCTTCCTTCTGATTTTCTTCCCCACACATATGCACAGAACACATGTTATTGGATTCTCCTCCTGGCAGGATATAATAGCTTTCATACTAGGCTTTGCCTATTCCTGTAATAGTTCCCCTTTAAAAAAAAAAAACCCTACCTAACTTGCTTCACTAATTTACGTTCGGGTCATATTTCTGCTTTCAGAAATGTTCAAATGCAACCAAAGAGGGCTTCAATCCCTAATACCGTGATGGCGAACCTATGGCACGCGTGCCAAAGGTGGCACGTGGAGCCATAATAGTGGGCACGCAAGCGTTGCCCTAGCTCAGCTCCAGTGCGCATGCGTGCACCAACCAGCTGGTTTTCGGGCCTTCTGGTCCCACCAGAAGTCAGCAAACAGGCCGTTTCTGGCCTCCGGAGGACCTCTGGGGGGTTGGGGAAGGCCATTTTTGTCCTCCCCAGGCTCCAAGAAAGCCTCTGGAGCCTGGGGAGGGCGAAAAACAGGCCTAACGGGCCCACTACACCATTGTGTGCCAAAAGCGGAGGGAATGGGGGGGGGGTTGTGTGTGCATGTGTGGGGGGCGAGGAACATTGAATTATGGGTGTGGGAATGCGTGTGTGCAACCCCACACCCATGCTCCCCTGCTTTTGGCACGCGACAGCAAAAAGGTTAGCCATCACTGCCCTAATATGTCTTCCCCATTTAAGAAAATCAGTCCAAAATGTTTGCTAGAATAACTAGAAGCAGCACATTCCCACAACTGTTTTCATTAAGACAAGACCACAATTTGTCATCTGGTGCTTCCCGAGATTGATTGGCTCAATCAATCCTCTTGAGGAAACAATCTGTTTGCACAGAGTGGTTTTCTGACTTTACACACAATTGTCTAGCTGCTTCGTGCTTGCAAGTTTTATTTTAATATCGGCTGCTAAGAAAACCCCTTTGTCTATCTCCTGCCTCCAGCAAGCTTTTGTTGTTTTAGCACCTTCAGGAAAATTGTCACTTCATTCCTGAGAGAAATCCTCTATCCACTATCCCTATAATTTATGGATTAAGAAGATAAAGATTCCATGTATTTTTTTTTCCAGAATCCGCCTTTTCATATATACAGGTACACAGGAGAGGTTCATAGTAACCGATTTATAGGTAATCTTTCACTTACGACCACAGTTGGGAGCATAAATTACGTTGTTAAACAATGTGGTCATTAAACCAGTTGTGCCTGATTTTAGGGCCTTTTTGCTGTGGTCATTAATCACTATGGTGGTTAAGTGAATTACCGTGGTCATTAAATGAATGGCTTCTCCCACTAACTTTGCTTGTCGGAAGTCCCCTGTGAAGGTACCAACTGGGAATAACATGACCCTGGGACACTCCCTCAGTCAAAAGTGCAAGGACTGATTGTAAGTCACTTTTTTCAGCACCACTGTAACTTCGAACAGTCACTAAACAAGTGGTTGTAAGTTGAGGACTACCTGTATTACTGGAATGATGCATATAGCAAACAGTGGAAGTGCCAAGGTGCTTTTTCAGGAGGCGACTGGACTTTCCTGTTTTTTCTTTTGAAGACATTTCACTTCTCATCCAAGAAGCTTCTTCAGCTCTGACAGGATAGTGGGGAATAGAAGGATGGAAACCTGACAGAGCTGAAGAAGCTTCTTGGATGGAGAAGCGAAATGTCTTCAAAAGAAAAAACAAGAAAGTCAGGTTGCCTCCTGAAAAAGCACCTTTGGGACAGCCATGACCTGGATGACTGAGAATCTCTTTCTCAGCTCCACTGAGAAACAGTGGAAGTCTTGCCCAAAATACAAGATGCTGATGAAAATGAGGGTTAAGTGGTCCAACAGTTTGAGGGCTCAGTTCTCAGATCATTTATTTAGATCACCCCAAAAGTTTCCATCTAACTCAACATCCCAGGAGCTCTTAGTCAAACACTTTCAAGAAACCCACAAATCGTCTTATGGCAAGACTATAAGTAAATTATATTGCTATTTATTGGAACAAGACATAATTGAGGAACAAGTCAAAGAAACTGAAGAGGAAATACTACTAAAAATTTTCAACTGTGCAAAAATGGATAAACTCACCTTGGAACTCAAGGATAAAAGCAAAGCATTGTATTATAAAATCTGGGCAAAATTCTGTGAATGGTTAGATAAAAGGAGGATAGCCGAGACAAATGTGTAGTGTTAGACTAGAATTATATACGTTATTATAGATAAATATGTATGTGAATTGTATAGATAGGTATATGTAGGTATAGATGTGTATAATTGTATAGGAATAAGGCATATATTACTATTATTATACTATGTTTAAATAACGTATAAGGTGTAAGGAATATATTATTATATTATCATTAGTATATTATGTATTAGTTTAAAGTGTTGGAAGATGCTTGGGACCAGTGATGTCATATCTATGTCCAATGTTTTTAATTTTGAACTATTAATAAAAAACTTTTAAAAAAAGAAAAAGAAACCCACAAATAAGTTACGGCAGACAACACTCAAACCCCGATTTTACAATCCAGCACACGGCTAAAATACATCTCTTGTGACTAATCAGCGTTCATAATCTTAAATAGCGCCAGGGCAGAGAAATCGTTCAACACTTTTAGAACCAGTTCCCGGGCAGAATAGCAAGTGGCTCTGAAAAATTTATTTCTGAGGAGAATTCCTCCGGTGGCCTCGTCCGTACTTCTTGCATCACAAGATGGCCCCCGGGTTCCATGAATATTCTAACTTTCATTTTATAATCCCATCCAAGTATGAACCGTTTCCAATCCATTTCGCTTTCTCACACTCAAGCTACCACTTCCTTTGATGGCCTTTAGGATTAAGCAGGTCCTTATCGTCCGCAATAATTTTTTTTAAAAAAAATCCAGCCAGGAGAGAAGCCTCCCCCACACTCAGTCAGTCTGCAAAATACTTTTGTGTAACCCAAAGGCCACCTTGCTCAAAATACCAAACGCCCCGTTTGCGTTCTTTGTTTGCCTCTTTTTATAGCCCGTTCTTTCTCTTTGCTCTCCTTTCCTGGTGCACTTGACCCTTTAACAATGGCCTAAGATTACCCTGCCATTGAAATGGTGTTATCTCCTCCAGGCAGTCTGGTCTGCCCATTAAACCCTTTGAAAGAAGCTGCTTATGAACCCAGCCAACTCCTCCCAATCAGACGCTCATTTTCCCATCCTTCTTACAGGAATTTTTATCAGATGTCTCCTGGTAAAAGCAAACCCCAGGACATTAAAAAAAAAAAAAAGTCCAAAAAGAGAGAAGCAACACACTGCTCCAGAGAACATCCAATAAAAATAAATTGGGCTACCCTTTTAAGAAAATCTATTTTCAAAGATAGGTCAACGTATTGAATTTAAACCAGAGCTGTTCCTATTGGGTATCCTTCCGGGAAAAATTAGCAAGGAAAATGTTTATTTGATAGTCCAGGTAATAACAGCTGCAAAGATTGTTTATGCATAAAATTGGAAAGCGGAGAAAATACCTTTGGAAGGAGAAGTAATAAAAAAAATCTTAGATTGTGCAGAAATGAATAGATTAACTCTGATGATTAAAGTAAGAGAAGACTCAGAATATTTTAAAATATGGAATGATTTTTATTATTGGTTGGAGAAGAGGTATAAATGATTAATTATATAAGTATGTAAAAATATGTGATGAGTAGAATATTATGTTAGTGATGAATTGATATTGTGGACTGGATAAGGATCAAGAAGGAAATAATGACAACTATACAGAAGAAAGAACTTTGGAAGATAATACGGAGATGTCACAGGGAAGAGAAAATTGATGTATTAAATGTTTGTTTAAAAAATAAAAAACTTTTTTTTAAAAAAGAAAGAAAATCTATTTTCAGCAGGGAAGAAGACTGTGGCTCATTTTGGCATTCAGTCTTAATGCATAAGGAATTGCTAGGTTCTGCAATTCTGTAAGTAGCATATATGAATGTTGTGTATATACCAGGGGTGAAATGCTCCTGGTTCGGACGGGATCACTGATCCGGTAGCGATGGTGGCAGGTGGTTCGGAGAACCGGTAGCAAAAATCCCTGCGCACTCCCCCCCCACCATGCCCAGCTGAGCTGCATGATCACCAGAGACTTTTTTTTTACTTTTAAAAGCATTTTTTCTACAACCTCTTCCGATGAAAAAATGCTTTTAAAAGTAAAAAAAAAGCCTCTGATGATCGCGCGGCTCAGCTGGGATGGTCAGAGGCTTTTCAAAGCATTTTTTTCTGCAACCTCTTGGCCAAAGAGGTGGTAAAAAAATGCTTTGAAAAGTCTCTGATGATCCCAGCTGAGTTGCCTGATCGGCAGAGGCTTTTCAAAGCATTAGAAAAAATGCTTTGAAAAGTTAAAAAAAAAAAAAGATTGGCCACGCCCACCCAGTCACATTACGCCCCCACCAAGCCACGCCCACAGAACCGGTAGTAACAAATTTTACATTTCACCCTGGTATATACTAGTATATATCATAATACTTGTATATATCATAAGAGACTTAGATTGGTGAATCGGTCTCATACATTGACTCAGACAGAAAACATCCTGCATAGAAAATTGACAAGGTCTCAACAAGGAAGAAATTAACCCTGTGCAAATGTGTCCCCTCAAGATTTTATGGAGATCCAGAAGATTAAGTAACTTCCAGTGGTTTTCCTGAGACACACCTTGTTTTTTGTCCTGTGATCCCACTTCTAGCAATGGGTAAACTTGCTACAAACTAGATCTTAATATTGACCAGTAGCTTGGATCTCACACTATCAACCAAGATGTTCTTCTGCTCAAATTAACCTGAACTGAGCCATCAAAAATGAAAGGATAAGGAACTTCAGCCATAAATAACATATAATGCTAGAATACAACAATCCAATCTATTTTTTCCACAGGTAACTTTACCTTGCTGGCCTTCAGAATATTGATCTGTTCTTCGTGGACTGTATCTCGGTTTTTTTCCAAAAAGCCCTCACAATAATATTCCACCTAGAAAAGATTACAGAACCAGAGTTTGGGTAGGAAAAGAAAAAGAAAAATTAAAATTGTGAGTACAAATCTTATCAAACAAATTAAGATATTCTTAAATATGGACAATATGTCCCTATATTTTTCTTTTCGAAACGCTCTTTTTTAAAAATGGGGCAGCCTAAAACCAGAATATTTTACAGAACGCTAAAATACCTGGATCTCGATTTCTACGTTCAATTCAAACTGAATTGTGTGTATGCACAAAAGACTAGTTTAGCATATTCATTGTGTCCAGCATTTATCAAAATTAGGTGCTTATTAATAAAAGACTGGCTTTTAACCTGAACAATGTTAATATGCCTGTAGGATGGGTAGAATCATTTTTTTTCACAGGGTAAAAAAAATTTCTGGCCTTCTCCACCAAATGGTTGATGTTATGATTGAGGATGATTTGACTTCCATTGTAAGAGAGACCACATACAGTTCTTGCCATCTAACCTCACTACAAACTTAGCAAACTAGTAGCTACAATCAGCAGTGAGTTTCACATATTCTTACTACCGGTTCGCCCTGCCTACATGCCTTCCGTGCATGCGCCTGGCCTCGAAAACGTAGCTAAATAGGGCATTAAGACTGAGTGGGTGGACGAGCCACCCACAGTCTCTGCTTCTGATTTGCCCGAACCGGCTGAATACCACCTCTGGCTACAATCTTCAAGACTCACAACAGAGTCAAGAGAGGTGAGAAACTGTGGCTGCTTAAAAGTACTAAGGCAGCTTCAGATTTGAGTGGGGAATTCAGATCAAGCCTTCTTAGCTGGATATCAATTTTTTTCCTCCTGACTGGTGTGAATTATAGCCTAGTTCTGAGAAACGGAGCTGAACCGTATGTTTAATGGCTGCTATTAGCAACATAAATGTGCTAGAATAACGAAAAGGGCATATGTACCCGTTTTTTCCTTTCAAATCCAACACTGTATCACCATGATTCTCGCTAGTATGCAATTAAATGCAAAGAAGGGGGGAATCTAAAACTCTTTTTCAATCTCACTCTAAATTCCAGTTTTCAGTTCATTTGTAAATACCCTGAACTTTCTCTTGCCTTTAGATTTCAAAGGTGAAAGGAAAGTGAATAAATAACAGCCAGTACAGGCAACCAACCCAAAGAAAAGGGAGATGTTAAGTTAGTTAAGGTTGGTCCTGCATCAACCCCTCTCAAGTGTCTCTGTTCCCATTACCTTATCTGCAAAGTGCACAATGATGAATGCCATGTTTGACATGCGAGGCTTCTGGAAATGTTGACTGTTCCCATGGCGATCATAGAGTTTCTGAGCCCAGTTCTCGTCTGTCCCTTTAGGGACCTGTTTTAAAAGACAATTATTCAGAAATGCATGGGACATACACTTAAAAACCTCATTCTGAATGTATTGTACTCAATGACGGCTAGCATTTCACTATACAACAATGCAACTACCTGAAGCAGCTTCTTCTATCCGGAGCGCTTCTATGTTTACTTATTGGGAAAATATTAGCTTATGTGACATTTAACCAAGAGCAAAATTACATGCGTACAATAGTCCTCAACCTACAATCACAATTGGGACCGGAACTTCTGTTACTACATGGTCATCATCCTCGTCTTTCAATGATCCCATAATCCCTTGCGGAGTAGAGTCTGGGCAACTGAATGGAGCTGAGTGTTTACTGGCGGATGCCTTTCCTGTTGCCAATGCGGAATTATATTCAGCAGATATAATAATGTGCCGAGAGAGAGAGAAATATCTGCCTCTACCTAGGATCGAACTCACTGCCTCCTTATTGTGAGGCAAGAGCTCCACCTCTAGGCCACCACACCACTCTTACTATATAATGGGGTGCAGATTTTTATTGTCCAGATTATTAATGGCTTAAAAATAAACAAAACGCTCTTAGCTGTTATGTACTTATTTACTTTTCATAACCGTTCTTTTCCTTAACACTTCCATGTTACTTTTATATAAGAAAACAGTAAACGAACATTTATGGATAAATTAATTGATTTATTCAGGCTGAATCTTTTCTCTCACTCAACTAAGTAGGACCAGCTTTCACCGTGAATGACCATAACTTTTCCTGATTTAAAAGTGCAAACAACCCAAAGCTGAAATAAAGAAGTATAGCAAAAATATATTTCACAGTCAACTTAATGTAATATCTTAGTTTTTAAGATCACTATCTTCAAGGTAATAATCAAAGTCCCTTTTTTATTTATTTAGTATTCTGCATCAAATAAATTAAAACGATATTTTAGATAATTTTACTGTATCATGAGGACACGAGACTCCTGCTTCCAAACACCTCTCAATAAATTGGAATAATGCATCAGTAAAACCTTTTTTTGCAGAATTTGTTACACTGCCTGCCAACTTATTTTATTCTGACTTCACTGAAATGAGAGATGTTTCCAGTGGAGGCTGCAGAGCGCTTGTGATCAAAAGACATTGTTCAACCATTCTTTTTTTTTTTTCCTTCACAGATTTTTCTCCAGGTGGGGAAAAACTGAAAGAACAAACGGTTCACGGACCTTCATAAATTTCCATGAAGGAGATACTGTAGAACTAACATTCAATAAAAACACTCTGGCATCCGGAAAAGAACCGGTGGGAGGCATGATAGCAGTGTTCCAATATTTGACGGGCTCCTACAAGTGACGGACTCCTACACCGAGTGCCGAAAAGGGAGTGCACTCTCTCATCTCAGCCGCAACCCAGAAGAGGAGCTGCCAATGGCGCATGCGCGTGCCCAAAAATGAACTTCCAGTTTCCGGGGTGCACAGGGGTAGGTTCTAAATTATTTTACTACCGGTTCTGTGGGTGTGGCTTATTTTGTGGGTATGGTTTAATGGTCATGTGACAAACAATTCTTTAGGATTTAGCAGAGGTACTGGTCTACCAGGCTTTTAACTGCTTGCAGAGCTGTACCGGTCTACCCATTTGTTTTTGGAGGCACTGGTCTACTCATCTGTGTTTGGAGGCACCGGTCTACCCATTTGTTCTTGGAGCGTTCCGGTCTACTTATTTGTTTTTGGAGTGCACTGGTGTACCACCACACTGCCTTTTACCACTGATCAGCTGTAGGGCGGCCCTTTGAAGCACTGTGGCAAGAGTTTAAACAGTTTTTTGCCGCTCTGACACCACCGAGAGCATCAGAAACCACTTTCACGCAGCTTGGCCTCAATTGCCAATCTACCACCACCGAGCGGTTTACAAGGAGCGGATCAGTTCTAGCCGATCAGTTGGGAGACTTCTTGGCTTTTCAATTTAAAGCTAAGGTGTCTTGTTTTTTTTTTCTCTCTCTCTCTCTTCTTTGTCAAGTGAGCCCTGATTTTTTCCTTCTAGCCGATCAGCTGGGACTCGGGAGGCAGCGAATAGATTGGGGGCGGGGCCAGGCAGAGGTGGTATTTACTGGTTCTCCAAACCACTCAAAATTTCCACTACCGGTTCGCAAGAACCGGGAAGAAGCGGTAGCAACCCACCACTGGTGTGCACATATGCCCCAGCCAGCTAGTCTTCTGGGTTTCTGGTGCACATGCGCACATGACAATCAGCTGGCCGGCCCGCATGTTCACGCAGGAAAATGGAAGACCAGCTCTTCCAGTTTCCGGCATTTCCGCAGGCAAAAATGCCAGCTGATCATCGTGCGCACATGCGCGCCAGAAACCCGGAAGAGGAACGGGTGACGCCGCGTGTGCCAGGCGAAATTGCTCCGTGTGCCACTTCGGGCACGCGTGCCATAGGTTCACCGTCACAGTTCTAATTGATATCAATGGGTTTACTTGAAATTAGCAAAACCTGGATTCCATCAACTGACCCAAATTCTTTCGAAATAGTCTACCTGTTCCCCCAACTACTGACTTGTTTTCATCAAAAAGCTCATGGGATGTTAGCACAATAGTTCCTGAAGATATCACCTTATTGCAAGCACATTGGGGGATTTTTTTTTACCTTACATTCTTCATCCAGCAAATCCAAGATACCCAGCTTAGCTTCTATAAGGTCTATGCATGGCTGATTGTCATAAAAATCGATGAGGGTCCAGGGAATTTGCTCCTTCATGTATTCATCTTGTTCCAATTTAAAGACATGCTGTGGCAGAGAAAGATAGCAAACATTAAGCTGTTATCTGGAAAGGCTACTTCCATAAACCCTAGATCCTTGATTTACAACCATTCGTTTCGTGACTGTTCAAAGTTACAACGGCACTGAAAAAAGGGACTCGTGACCATTTATTGCACTTCGCTGTGGTCACGTGTTCAAAACTCAAATACATGGCAATTGGCCTCTATTTATGACGGTTGTGGTGTCCTGGGGTCATGTGATCACCTTTTGCGACTTTCAGACAAGCCAAGTCAATGGGAAAGCCGGATTCACTTAACAACTGTGCTCTAATTTAACCACTGCATTAATTCACTTAACAACTGACCAAGAAAGGTCAGGAAATGGGGCAAAAGCCAACAGCTGTCTTGCTTAGCAATGGAAATTTGGGGCTCAACTGTGGTCGTAAGTTGAGGACTATCTATAATCACTGGAGCCTAATTGGCTGTTTAAAAGCTTCGAACATATTGGATATAGCTCGTTGTTTATTCTGCAGATTTAATCTTTTCCGGAAAAAAACTTAACTTTCTTTGGGCATTTATAATCTTTTGCACATTACAGGCTATTTATAATACATGCAACAAAAAGGCAGAAAAAAGGAATTCAAGGAAACAAAATGAAATAATTCTGAGCCATTTATGTGTCTCAGAATATCAAATCTATTATTCTCTAAAGCTGCAAGAACATTTTTGGTTGAACACTAATCCTTTTAGAAGCATGTGATAATTACATAGCTATAGGTATCCTGCACTTTAAAACAAAAACCTGAAAAAAGGTTTTAAAACTTAACTACAGGTAGTCCTCAACTTACAACAGTTCATTTAGTGACCGTCCAAAGTTACGACGGCACTGAAAAAAGGGACTTATGACCGTTTTTCACAGTTACGACCTTTGCAGCATTCCAATGATCATGTGATCAAAATCCAGAGGCTTGGCAACTGGTTCATATTTATGATTTATGATTGCAGCGATTCACTTAACAACCAAGGCAAAAAAATGTCGTAAAACGGGGCAAAACTCACAACAAATGTCTCACTTAACAACAGAAAGTTTGGGTTGAATTGTGGACGTAAGATGAGGGCAACCTGTATGCAATAAAGTTTCTTGATTTTAGGGAGTTTCCACAAAAACTGAGGAAGTACAAGAAGCCATATCCAAAACAGCAGATTTCACCTTAAATCTTGCTGTGATTATGGTTGGTTGCACAGTGACAACAGCAACAGAGATCTGGGTTGATCCTTGATATGGAGTCATGCTCGATTTTAGAAATCAGGGATCATATATTCTATTGCAGTAAATGCGAAAAAGATTACAGAAAGAAAACAAAACTCAAAACCATGCATAAAAACTATATATAAGGATAGGAATATTAACAACTTGAAATCACGCACGAGTAATAGCTGAATGGCTGCAACATGAATCACTCGTAAGGGTCTGAAGACATAATGTATTAGGCTATTAAGAAAACAAGCAGCAGCAAACAGAATTTTCGCAAGGGTTGATGAATATCTTAAAATAAATATTTCACCCTCCTCTCTGTCAATCCAGTGCAATATGTGTTGCTACGAAAAATTGCTTTTAGGGATTACTGTGGGCAAAGTCAATAGAAAGCAAAAGGAGCAAAATAAAGCAGAAAATCATTCGAGTTTGTTTTTTTTTTAAATAACATTGGAAATTATCAAAAAAGCCACAGGGGAGATAAAACTTCTAGAACTTTTGTAGAATGGAAACAGCTAAAAACCGTGAAGATCTGCAGAACACAATCTCTAAGTAACGGGGAATATAGTGCTACGCAGGAATGGTATTCACTTAGCTTCCCTACCGGTTAGCAAATGTGAGCGTGCGAGCTCATGTTCACGCATGCGCATGGCCTTCCATGCATGCTCTTTGCTTGTGCTCGTGGCTTGCATGCATGCGCGCAGCTAAAAAACGTGCCTAAATAGAATGGCATAGAGCCGGGGTGGGGTGGGGGCCCACTTGCGACGCCCACCCACAATTTCCGCTATCGGTTTGGGCGAACCAATCCTAACCGGCTGAATGCCACCTCTGGTGCTAAGGATTGTGAGTGACTAGGTATTAGATATGGTAATTAGCCAAGGTATTAGACTAGGTATGTCTGGAGAAGACTCCTGCGAGTTCCTTGGACTGCAAGTGGATCAAACCGGTCAGTCCTAGAGATCAACCCTGACTGCTCTTTAGAAGGCCAGATCCTGAAGAGGAAACTCAAATATTTTGGCCACCTAATGAGAAGGAAGGAAATAAGTCACTGTGCGTATGTATATATGTATATATAACATTAGAAAGTAGTTAATAGATGAAGTTGAGCATTATATATGTACTGTATATGTATATGTAATTTGTGTGTTTGATTAAGAGAAACTTGTCAGTTTTTCTTATAATTGTTTTAAATGTTTTTTTTTAAATACGAATAAAGTTTGTTTATAAAAAAAAAAAAAAGAGAAGGAAGGACTCCCTGGAGAAGAGCCTAATGCTGGGAACAATTGAGGGCAAAAGAAGAAAGGGACGGCAGAGAACGAGGTGGCTGGATGGAGTCACTGAAGCAGTCGGTGTGAGCTTAAATGGACTCCAGAGGATGGTAGAGGACAGGAAGGCCTGGAGGAGCGTTGTCCATGGGGTTGCAATGGGTCGGACACGACTTCGCAACTAACAACAACAAGGTATTGGAGCGCAACTTTTAAAAATTTGCTGTTCTTCAATTGAAGGAAATTTAATTTCCTTTTTCTGGGTCTTCCACTACTGTTTGCTTATTTATTATAAAAGCTGAGGAACTCTCAATGGTTATGTTGAAAGAAAATATCTAGATCGCTCATAAAAGTATTATATCGTTATATAACGCAAATATAGTGGGGTTCCTAATCTGAAATATTATTTAAAAGGATTTCAGCTGAGACAATATGGGTCCTATTTGCAAATCAACACATTTTCACAGGGGGAACTCACATAATTTCCATCTGGTAAACAGAGCTCATCAAAAATTTATTTGTTTTTTAATAGCAGTTCTATGTAATGTAAATAGAGTGGGTTAATCCCTTTTAGAAGACAAGCTTCATTAACATGTTAGTTATTCCTATATCTTGTTCATTTACCACATTCTTAAAACATTTTAATCAAAGCACAGAATATTGTGGATATCTTTGTATTATTTGGCCCCACCCCCAAAGATACTAAAACAAATTTGACAATCCAAATTACCAAATTGAACTGCTGTTGTAATTTTTCATTGGCGTAATTGATGCAGAATTGTTCAAAGCTATTATATTCAAAGGTCTCAAACCTGCAAAACAAAAAGAATATTCTTAGGGAAAGGATTCAAAGAATAGTTTCTGGGGGAAAAAATCATTAATATTTACAGATTAATTATTGTACTATTTTTATAAACCACATTGGGAATCTGATTTGAGAGAGTTATTAAAATGAGGTCAATAAATAAAAATTACTTCCAGTTTAGAAATATCAGCGAGAGCTTAAGTTAATGTTCTCAATCCAGATTCCTACAGATGCATGGATAGCTATCACCGGATGCAATTCTCGAGCTGTAATTCCAATATATTTGGAGAACATTATATTGGGGAAGAAATGTTTAGGCTAACAGCACCATCAGTTCCATCACTCACTGTCTCCTAGAACAGGGGCCCCCAACCCCACCCCCCGGGGGCCACAGCTCAGTACTGGGCTGTGGCCCATTCAGAATTGGCCTGGGCAAGCAGCGGGCGACTGTGTGCATGCACGCAGCTCCATTTGTTCAAGCAGTATGCGTGCCCGCCACTCGCGCAAATGGAACTGCGCCCGTGCTTGCCCACCACTTGTATGGAACCATCTCCTGTCTCCCCGCTCGCCAGTGCCAATCTACAAAATAGACCACCAAACTGCTGTCCTAGAGGCCTATCCTATTTCCAAATTTCTTTTTTTTAAATCATTTTTTTTAAACAGTTTGTCTTTAAAAACAACACAAAAAACAACCACACATATATAAAAACAAAACATGTCAAGACATAACATACTGAACATTACATAACATTAATGGTAATTTTACAAAATTTCATATCGACCTATTTCCAAATTTCAGTGGGTAGAACACCTAGTCTCTGGGCCATAAGAACCATAATTTTAAATTTCTCACAATGACACAAGAATGGTAACAAGGAATTAGGGAAAATGTTTAAGTGTTTCTCAACCTTCTAACATTTTTACCATATGAAATCCAAGTCTAAAATGAACCATTTGCAAGATTCTTGAGGGAGGGTGGGAGAAGGGGGAGAGAGAGAGGGAGAGACAGAGAGGAATAGAGGGAGGGAGGGAGAGGGGGAGGGAGGGAGCGGGCAGGAGGGAGAGAGAGAGAGGGAGAGACAGAGGGAGGGAGGGAGGGAGAGGGAGAGAGAATTTGAAGGCAGCTGTACAACACTATTAAAATATCTTATGAGACAAGTTTGAATAGTTTATTATTTTTGGTCTGACAAAATCCTGAGCAAGATCTATAGAGAAATAATACCTCTGCATACAAAACAAATGTTGAAGAATGAAAAAGGAAAAAAAAAACTAGATTCTTTCTATTCAACTATGAAAGATTATCAGACGATGAAAGCGTAAGTACCAGACTGCTTTCATTAGGCCCTATAGATAAAGGGCTTAAAATAGCTTTGCACTGTCATTTTAAGAAGATTCACATGTAAGTCCAAATTCGTGTTTAATTCAGACACGTTCACTTAAAACTTCCTCCATGTTTTTCAATTTTATCAGAATAAGTCCTCCCCTGTTGTCAAGTGTAACAGCTTAACTGAAACCAATCAAGGAAAACGAAAGTTTCAGATAATACCATTACATTTTATGGTTTTAGGCATGTTGCTGTAATGGAAATCCAATCTCCTGTTTTGACGTCGATTAACACAATGTCTTTCTCGAGATAGAGTTTAATACCCTCACCTTGCATTCTTTTCAACTACGACTTTGATTTGGGCTTTGCTTTAATGGATCGGATTCCTATCTACTGTCAAATAAAGTAGGAATTCAATTGCTTCCCGCTACTGTATGAAATCTAATACCGAAACATCCAGAGATCCTGACTTAACACTTCCCAAAGTCACTCATCTGGATCGCACTGTGCGCCCTTAAATCCTGATCTCGGCAAACAAAAGGCAAGCTATCCCATCCTCTTCTTATAAAGTGGTGTGATTTGCAGCCATCGTTCTGCAATAGTCACATCTGCTCCTACCATATTGATTTTCACTGTCTGCAAGAATTAGCGCACTCACATACTTCTAACACTGGAGACATGGCAGACCCTTTTCCCTGCACGCAAGAGAGAGGCAGAGCGGTCCCTAAGATCACAGTACAACTTTGTTACATGCAGAGAGACACTTAAAGCATCTCAGGAGTCAGCCTGCTCCAGCTGTGCTTTACAGAATTTGAAAAAAAAAAAAAAAAAGCAACACACCAACAAATTGACTTTGATGCCAGCATGCGAGACTCCTCCCTACAACTTGCTCTACAATTTCCAAGTGTTGGTTCTTACGCTCCGGCAAGTAAGAAGAAAGAGCCACACCGCAAAACTTATTAAACTCCACTACTTAGAGAAGACGCAGGAAATACTCGGCAATACCAGCGTTGATCCTAGCAAACGCAAGCAAAAGGATGGGCGAACAGGATTCCGAAAAAGCTTTGTTGCTCACCCATAAATGTCCAGTACACCGATAAAGGAATGCTGCTTGACCGTCGTGTACAAGGCCTTGTTGATATGCTGCACAATCCAGTTGAACAGCTGAGCGTAGATGTGCTTGGCTAGCGCATTCCTGGCGTTGACGGCTTGTTGGAGGGACATATTCTTGGTGTAGGTTTCCGAAGTGGTGACCAGCTTCCGATGGCAAAGCCAGTGTTCCATCTGACTGTGCTCCACTCCCAGTAATCTGCAAAAATGATGCAGGTGTTGATCTTGGTTCTAGGATATAAAGAAAGACATCTGATTCAGCAAAGCACACAGTGGAGGTTGATGTCGCCGGAGGGTTACAAAAAAATAAATAAATCCGTGCAACCTTCTAATTCGCAAATGGGTTGGGTGGAAACCTTTGGTGGTCTACTCGAGGCTGCCTTCTTGGGCTGCTGTTTCCAGCTTCCAGGAAACAACCGTGGTGGCGCAGTGGTTAGAATGCAGTATTGCAGGCTAATTCTGCTGACTGACTGCAGTTCGATTCTCACCGGCTCAAGGTTGACTTCCATGCTTCCGAGGATGGTAAAATGAGAACCCAGATTGTTGGGGGAAATAGGCTGACTCTGGAAACCACTTAGAGAGGGCTGTAAAGCACTGTGAAGTGGCATGTAAGTTTAAATGCTATTGCTATTCCAATGAAGAAGAATATTTGTAGCTAAAGGTTGAAATGAGGGATCCTTGGTGGTCTCTGAGCTTGGTTGTTTTCTTGCAGACATTTCATTACCCAACTACCCAATGGCACTGATGATATTATCTAGTCTGGGTATGAAACGTCTCCCAGAAAACAACCGAGTTCAGAGAGTACCAAGGACTTCTTGTTTCCAGATTCGCTGGTTTGCAGCGACAAGCATACCAACATCCACCTCATGAAACATTGGGCTCCTTGCCAAGAACATTGCTACTACTATAACCAGCCACAGACATATTCTAACTCATCCTATACATAAGCTAGACATGTTTTTTTCCCCTCTGGATCTCTGGCTAATTACTTTCTTTTTTAGTCTATGGCATAGAACACATGGATATCAATAATAAAATTATGTAGAAGGAACACATCATACTGTCAACATGCAAAGCATTTCTAGTCTGCTCTCGAGTTGCCATGGGCAGAAAGGCGGGAGAACTGATGGAGCAATTCAGCAGCCACATTCCACGCACACCTTCCTCCAAGGTTGGATCTCAGATTACCAAAGCCAGTTTGTGAGGTGTGGTTTCTACAGCCCGCGAAAGTGCCTCTTTGGAGAAGGTGATTTATGATAAAGCCTGAGAGGTGTGTGTGTGTGGGGGGGGAAACAGGGTCATAGTTGAGCCGTAAATTACGTGCGGCAAGGTTGACTACACTTTGGAAGCTGTCGACATGTTGCTCCTAATAAATAAATGGATTTCTTTTGAAACTTGGCTTGAGGCTTATGAGTTAATTAGGGCATTTGTCGGAGCTCTGACACATACTATGATACACGTATGATGGAAAGATGTAGTCAATTTTGTAAGGTTTGAGGAATTCAAGAAATTATATAGAATATAAGTTACATTTTAAAATACATTGATTCCTAAGAATAGATAAGTGTTCTATATATTAATATTGGATAATTAATATAATTATCCAATTAAGCGCAATATCTGTTAGTTAGAGAAAGTCTGGAAGTTTTCCTCCTGTATAAATAGCAGCAACTAACGTGGTCTAGATGAGGAGCATCACAAGGGGAGGGAGGGGAGGGGGGAATCTCTGCCCCATTTAAACAGAGAACCTTGGCAGATGCCATGCAAGGTGCAGTTCCTATTCAGCTTTTTACAAAAACTATGGCTTTAATAAAGATTATTAGCACTGGTGGGTAGCATCGAAACCCACTCATTTTTATGTCGGGTTAGATATATTTTTTCCAGAAACTGGACGTCCGGTAGTCCAGTTTACATCCCCCTGTGATTTTACATCAAAGTTAGCATTATGAAGCTGCTGTGTAAGGATCAGTGGGTGGTTCCTGGGTTAAATACAACAGTGTAGAGGAGAACTGGATTCTGACCTTGATTATTTAACAATATAAAAACCGAAAAGCTCTTTTCCTTCACTTAGTCAAAATGAAGACCCAGTCCCTCCCGACTCTATTATTCTGTATACAGGCAGGGCTTGGCTGCTGGGGGTTCGCAGGGGTTCGGGAGAACCTCTAGCTAAGATTCTGTGCAGTTTGGAGAACACCCAAATCCCACTCCTGGCTGGCCCCACCCACCCTGCCCCACCCCTCCCAGGAGTCCCCACGCGGCCCATTTTGGATGCAGGTAAGTGCAGGACGCTTGTGGAGGTTCAGGGAGGGTGAAAAATGGGCCTACTGGGAGTTCAGGGAATGGGTCCGTTTCTGGCCTCCAGAGGGCCTCCGAAGCCTGGGGAGGCTGTTTTTGCCCTCCTAGAGGCTTGAGCAAAGCCTCCAGAGGCTGGGGAGGGACCACTCCCTGCCGTGGTGCAGGAGGCCAACTAAGCCGCGCCCACCATGGCCAAGCCCATCCAGTAACCAGGCAGAGAACCCCTTGCTAAAATTTTTGAAGCTTACCTCTGTATACAGGTACTTCACGACTTACGACCCCAACTGAATCCAAAGTTTCTGTTAAGTGAGATGTTGGCTAAGTGAGTTTTGCCCCATTTTACGACTCTTTTTGCCACCATTGTCAAGTGAATCACTGCAGGTGTTAAGTTAGTTGCACAGTTGTTAAGAGAATCTGCCTTCCTCATTGATTTTGGTTGTCAGAAGGTCGCAAAAGGGGATCACATGACTCCGGGGACACGGCAAAGGTCATAAATAGGAGTCAGTTGTCAGGCATCTAAATTTTGATCACGTGGCCATGGGGATGTTGCAAAAGTCGTAACTATGAAAAAGGTAATAGTCACATTTTTCAGTGCCGTTGCAACTTTGAACGGTCACTAATCGAACTGTTGTAAATTGAGGACTACGTGTATATCTGATCAAGCATCAGAGATTGGCTTACTGGGGTTGAGGGCAGTGGTGAAATTTATTTATTTTTTACTACCGGTTCTGTGGGCGTGGCTTGGTGTGCGTGGTACGGCTTGGTGGGCGTGGCATAGTCGGCATGGCAGGGGAAGGATACTGCAAAATCCCCATTCCCTCCCCACTCCTGGGGGAAGGATATTGCAAAATCTCCATTCCCACCCCACTCTGGGACCAGCCAGAGGTGGTATTTGCCGGTTCTCTGAACTACTCAAAATTTCCGCTACCGGTTCTCCAGAACCCGTCAGAACCTGCTGGATTTCACCCCTGGTTGAGGGTGTTATTTTGCAAGTCTGCCGAATCTCATAAGATCTCTGTTTTTCTCATAAGATTCTCAGGATCCAATGCAACAAACTTGATGGGATTTAGATTATTTTGAAAAATGTTAACAAACTCCGGGGGGGAGGTTAAAAATTGCACAATTGTGCACGTGATTTAAAAATCTGATGAATGTTCTGTACTCAGGAGAATCCTGTTTTGTAATTTGAAGTCCTGACAATCCCCATTTATTGCACTCAAATTGTGTTGGAATTACTAGTATAAGAAGTCTTCACTAGCGCGTAATTGTTATGCTGGCAATTCTCAAACGAAAGAAAGGAGCCCCAGGAGGCTGAATTAGGCCAGGAATGTAGACCGTAGAAAACTTTTTCTCTGCACCTCATATTTTGCTGCGTTTCGCTGACTAAATAAGTTAGCAGGCAGATCAAGCATCCAGAATCATGGATGCATTTCAATTAAGCAGCATCAACATCATTAAGGACAGCAATACCTGAAAAGGAGATTTGCTTATGGACTCAGTATGTCCAAGCCTAAGAATTAAAAATAGGCCACTGCATTATTTCTTAAGGAAGTGCAGCAACTGAGCCTTGGTAGCACAGTGGACTAATGCACTGTTATTAACATCTGCTGCTTGCAATTACTGCAAGTTCAAATCCCACCAGGCTCAAGGTTGACTCAGCCTTCCATCCTTTCAAAGGTAGGTGAAATGAGGACCCAGATTGTGGGGGCAATAAGCTGACTTTGTATAAATATACAAAAGGATGAAGGCTATTGCTTAACGCATTGTAAGCCGCCCTGAGTCTCCGGAGAAGGGCGGCATATAAATTAAAGCAAAAAAAAAACCAAAAACCTTGCAAACCATGTTTTAATATTTGAATTAGAAAAAAACAAAACAAAACACTTTAGCTGACGATCATGGAAACGCATGTGGGCAGGGCTCAACTTGCAACCGTTCAGTTAGTGAACTGTTCACAGTTACAATGACACTGAAAAAGTGACTTCGACCGTTTTTCATATTTAAGACCATTGCAGCATCTTCATAAAACTTCAGATGTTTGGCAACTGGCTCATATTTATGAAAGTTGCAGTGTCCTGGGTCAAATGATCCCTTTTTGCAATCTTCTGACAAGCAAAGTCAATCAGGCAGCCAAATTCACCGAACAACCGTGTTACTAGCTTAACAACTGCAGTGGTTTACTTCACAACTGTGGCAAGAAAGGTCATAAAATGGGGGCAAGACTCATTTAACGACTGTCTTGCTCAGCAATGGAAATTTGGGGCTCAATTGTGTTGGTAAGTTGAGGACTAATTGTAATAATCAGCAATTGTATCACATTTTATCTGGTTAGAATAAAAAGGTAAAGGTTCCCCTCGCACATATGTGCTAATCGTTCCCAACTCTAGGGGGCGGTGCTCATCTCCATTTCAAAGCCGAAGAGCCAGCACTATCCGAAGACATCTCCGTGGTCATGTGGCTGGCATGACTAAACACCAAAGGCGCACGGAACACTGTTACTTCCCACCAAAGGTGGTCCCTGTTTTTCTACTTGCATTTTTTTACGTGCTTTCGAACTGCTAGGTTGGCAGAAGCTGGGACAAGTAACGGGAGCTCACCCTGCTACACGGCACTAGGGATTCGAACCTCTGAACTGCCGACCTTTCGATCGACAAGCTCAGCATCTTAGCCACTGAGCCACCATGTCCCTGATTAGAATAGTCCCTTGTTAGAATAGAGGTGGGTTACATGAAAAGATGAACATTTTGCTCTGCAGGATTTATTAAGGCTTATAAAACTCTCGCCATTGATTCCTTCCTTCCCTGCTCTGTCTGAATAATGAGAATATAAAGAACTATCTCAGACCCTAAAGGTCTCAAGGGAATTCCCTTGACATGAGATATAATTACATCAAGACTTTGCATAACATTAGGTGTGCGGTGTCACAAAAATTGCACAGCCCTCTTGAAAGAAGCCCTTGCAATTTAGGAGGTTCTACTTGTCTTACACAATCAAAGCCCTGCTTCTTTTTGATGTGCATCGCATTAATCAAAAGATTAAGAAAAAAAAGCAGATCTAAAGATGTTTCCTCTTTGATGTACAGAGCCCCGTTATGTACCTGCTAAAAACGTACCGTTATACTGCAGGATTCTCCATCACGTTCGGAACGAAAATCCACATTTCCAAGGTGTAGGACGGCAGCGAGTATCTTAAAAATGGTCATCTGATAGGACTCCTTTACTCCTGAAAAATATGATTGATATCCAATTTTCAAGTGCCTGAACAGCAATTTGCCAGCAGTCCCAGCGAGTATGACATACGATGAGGGATGCTGGAAGATGGATTTTCAGCAAAATCTGGACCATCATAAATTGACCATCCCTGGACCACAAACACCACAGTTTCGGGGTTGGGGGACGGGGAAAAGAAACTACCTTCTCTTTAAATCGGTGATGGTGAACCTATACGCTTTGGGTGACATGCCAGCATTCACCCACAACTACAGGTAGTCCTCGACTTACAACCATTCATTAATGAAAGAGGAGAGAAAGGGGAGTGGAGTTTGCAGGAGACAATTAGTTCATTACTGCATTCTTGCCAAGTATTGCAGCATCTGAAAGATATCGGCCTGGCCACTCTCCAAGCCTGATAAAGGTCGGTAATTGTGAACTATGTTGAAAGACTGTGCTGGAGAAGGAAGACTTTGCTGGAAAGGAATTCACTGTAAATTAAATCAAAGGGGTTTTGGTCAGGACAAGGAGTCTGCTTCGTGGTTTGGGGAAGCCTAGGTCAGAACAGAAGAGGAAAAGAGGAAAAAGAAGCTGGCAGAGGAAAAAGAAGCTCAAACAACATCAAGGATCCCATAGTTCAACCCTAAGCCACAAATATTCTCTTCTATCGAAACTTTGCAATATTGTGAAAACTTCCTGGAGAGTTACTCTACATCTTCCTACAGGATAGCTGTATCAGCCACATGTTCTCCTAGGAAGCAGCCCAATTTGGGTTGAAATCCTTACCGAGCAGGGTGAAGGCTTGCTTTGTTTTCTCAAAATCTTCTGCATCGTCGACTCCTTCAAGGGAGGTGTCTCCTCCCAACGACGTGTAGAAAAAATCTTTGGCCTCCACTAGAATAGAAACAACAGCAAAATTAAGTCAAGGGGGAGAAATGCTTGCACTTAGGTCACGTTTCCTGAAAAGACTTGCCTGAACCCCAAAACCCACAAGGAAACAATCTGTGCACACAATAAGCACAGAAAAATGAGGCACCACACAAGCTCAAACATCAACTCCTCCCAGGGCTCAGTTGCTCCATTTCTGGTCTTCCATTCCTTCATCTGAGGCAGCTTTTTAAACTTCCATTAGATCTTCAGTAAACCAAGGGGCTAAAGCAGGGCTTGGTAACCTGCAGCTCTGGAGCTGCATGTGGCTCTTTCATCCCTCTGCTGCGGCTCCCTGTCACTGGTCAGCTCCACAATTGATAGGGCTTTCGGTTAGGACAGGTAGAGGAAAAAAGACGCTGCGCTAGGAGGAGACTCTATGGTGGGGGAACCGGATTTCCAGTTGGCAGAGGAAAAAGGAGGCTGCGCTAGAAGGAGACTCTATGGTTAGTGATGGTTAACCTTTATGGTGCCAAGTGCCCAAAGCACACGTGCGCGCGTGCGAATGCAGGTGCGAGTGCCCGATCCCCCAAAATGCAATGCGAGCGCTCCCCCGTGCATGGACATGGGTCCCCGTGCATGTGCATGTCCCCCACGCATGCATTCTGCCTCCCCGCGACTGTGCCCCCCCCCCCAGTGCACCATTTTGGCTTCCAGGTTGGTGCAGGAGGCTTTCCAGGCCCAAAATGGGGGTGGGCAAGGCCCCCCCATGCCCTATTTTTGGCCTGGAAATCCCCCTGCACCAACCTGCACCCTCCCGTGCATGCACCCCCCCCGTGAATGCACCTCCCCATGCACGCACATGTGTTCCCCCCATGTGCCCCACCGCCCACGCATGTGTGGCAGAAGCCCAAAGACCAGCTGGCCAGCAAGAGGCATGAGCAGTGGAGCTGGGTTGGGGTGACAGCTGGCATGACAGAAAGGGCTCTGCATGCCACCTGTGGCACGCGTGCCATAGGTTCGCCATCTGAAGTCACCAGAAGCCCTGGGAACTTCAACACCATCCCTGGTGTGGTCTCAAAATGGTGCGTCAGACCGCAAGCTGCTTATTTTGTTTCACAAAACCAATTCTGCCACTGGTTGTACAACTTCATTCTTTCTCTAAGCACAGTTCTTTTTCTCGGAAATGCTAGGCTCCACAAATTTATTATTTGGAATTAATTTGAAAATTCATTGTGGAGGCTAAATACTGTGTGCAAAATAGCATACTTACATAATGAGAGATCCTTCAGTTCTGGGAGACTAGCAGAGGCACACAGCTGATAGAAAATGTGATAGTTTCGCTCATCAGCTGCCTGAGAGAGAACATCAGTTTATTTGCAGAGAAATGAGCTACAATTAATTAAATATCATTCAGCATATCCTTTTCCTCTTTCTCTAGATCAGGGGTCCCCAACCTGTGGGCCTATTCACAACTGGGCCATGTGAGTGGCCGGCTGCTGTGCGCGCAATGCATATGCACACAGCCCTACTTGTGCGAGTGTCAGGGGGGCTCGGGCAGGGGTGAAATGCTCTCGGTTCGGACCGGATCACCCGATCCGGGTAGCGATGGCAGCGGGTGTTTCGGAGAACTGGTAGCAAAAATCCCTGCGCCCCCACCCCATGCCCAGCTGAGCCGCACGATCATCAGAGGCTTTTTTTTTTTTTTACTTTTAAAAGCATTTTTTCTACAACCTCTTCCGATGAAAAAATGTTTTTAAAAGTAAAAAAAAAAAGCCTCTGATGATCGCGCAGCTCAGCTGGGATCATCAGAGGCTTTTCAAAGCATTTTTTTTCTGCAACCTCTTGGCCGAAGAGGTGGTAAAAAAAATGCTTTGAAAAGTCTCTGACGATCCCAGCTGAGTTGCCTGATTGGCAGAGAGGTATTTTTTAAAAAGCCTCTCTGACGATCCCAGCTGAGTTGCCTGATTGGCAGAAGCTTTTCAAAGCATTAGAAAAAATGCTTTGAAAAGTTAAAAAAAAAAAAAAGTTGGCCACGCCCACCCAGTCACATTACCCACCATCACCAACCCACACCCACAGAACCAGTAGTAACAAATTTTACATTTCACCCCTGGTCTCGGGGCCCCACTCGTGTGAGCAATGGGTGACCGCGTGCACGGGCCTGCCCCTCCCACAAAACTATCCCCTCTTCTTCCTCCCTTCCTGGCTGCCAACCTGGAAAGGTTGGGGGAAGGAATTTATTTTGTTGGGGGTGTTCCTTGGAACCCTGACAGAATTCACTGTAAATTTATTCAAACTCAAATTTCACACATATTTCTTCAAGGTAAGAATGGATTTTTAAAAAAAAAAAAAAAGAATATTATCTAGAATTAGTTTTAATCTAATTAAACTAGGAGACGAGGATTAAATGAATGGCAAACAAACTGGCACTGTTCTGATTATGGTTATGAAAGAATGAGAAAGTCTAAAACCGCCGTTGTTAAAATGCATGAGGGATTAACTTCATTTTATAGCAGAAGAACGGAGGCTGGACAGGAGCCCCTTTCAAATTAAGCTTTTACAGATTGTACACTTAATATAGCCTACAGTGCTGGGATTTTCTAGACGAGGTTTCCTATCCATCAACCAGCTAGGACTGATCCTGCTTAAGTTTCTGACTCAATGTGTCTCTTCTAATTAGGATCTAAATGGAGATGTTATGTATGTAACCTTAATCTCAAACGGACAAAGGAGAGATCATACAGGAATAAAAATACAAAATCACAATGCTCAAACATTGGTCCGCACCAGTAGTCACAAATTGCAGGTAGTCCTCGACTTACAACCACAACATTTTCTGATCCCAACATTTTCCTTCCTAAGCAAGACAATTGAGGTTTGGCCAGTGGTGGGATTCAAATAATTTAACAACCGGTTCTCTGCCCTAATGACTGGCTGGGTGGGTGTGGCCATGGTGGTGCGTGGCCAGGGGAGTGCGACAGGCAGTACTCGACCTCCTGCAGCCCCCTGGGAGCAAAAACAGGCCGCGGGTAGGCATCACCCCCTGCGCCCCATTTTGGGCCGAGTAGCCCTCCCTGCAGACTCCTGGGAGCAAACATAGGCCATGGGGGGCCCGCGCCGCACACCCCTGTGCCCCATTTTGGGCCTAGTAGGCCTCCCTGCAGCCTCCTAGGAGCAAAAATGGGCGGGGATGGGCGGGGTGTGCCACACCCATCCCCCCATGCCCCGTTTTTGGGCCTAGTAGGCCTCCGGGGGCAACGGGGGAACTTCTGGAAGGGGCGGGGAGGGGAGTTGCCAGCCAGCAATTTAACAACTGGTTTGCCCAAACCGGCCCAAACCGGCTGAATCCCACCACTGGTTTTGGCCCATTTTACTACTTTTCTTGCCACAATGGTGCTTTTCAAAAGGCAACTGGACTTTCTTGGGTTTTTTTGTCCTTGAAACGTTTTGCTTCTCATCCAAGAAGCTTCTTCAGTTCTGACTGAAAAACTGGCATTCTTCAGAATCAAAAAAGCTTCTTGGATAAGAAGTCTTCTCTTCTCCCCTTTTTAAATGTAAATTTTTAAATGTAAATTTTAATTTGTTTTAAATTATGGGGTATTTTAAATTCAGCCAAATTATTTAATTCGTTTTTAATTCATTTTAAATTTTTTGTATTTATGTGTTTTATCTCGTGGCTGTTCACCGCCCTGAGTCCTTCGGGAGAAGGGCGGTATAGAAATTTAATAAAATAAAATAAAATAAATAAGTGAGATGTTTTGAAGGAAAAAAACCAAGAAAGTCCAGTTGCCTTCAGGACAACCATGACCTGGATGATTGAGAATCTCCATAGACACTTTCTTGCTCCAGTTGTTACGTGAATCACTGAAGTTATTAACTTAGTAACATAGTTGCTCATGAATCTGGCTTTCCCATTGCTTTGCTTGTCAGAAGGCCGCAAAAGGTGATTACATGACCCCAGGATACTACAACGTGATATAGATGTGAGTCAACTGCCTGGTGTCCAAATTTTGATCATGTGACCATGGGGATGCTGCAACGGTTGTAAGTGCAAAAAACGGTCGTCACTTTTTTCAGTGCCGTTGTGTAAATTCAGTCACTAAATGAATGGTTGTAAGTCAAGGACTATGTATACTCAGATGCAGGGGTGAAATCCAGCAGGTTCTGACAGGTTCTGGAGAACCGGTAGCAGAAATTTTGAGTAGTTCGGAGAACTGGCAAATACCACCTTTGGCTGGTCCCAGAGTGAGTTGGGAATGGAGATTTTGCAATATCCTTCCCCCAGGAGTGGGGTGGGAATGGAGATTTTGCAATATCATTCCCCCAGGAGTAGGGTGGGAATGGAGATTTTGCAATATCCTTCCTCTGGAGTGGGGCGGGAATGGAGATTTTGCAGTATGCTACACCCACCAAGCCACACCCACAAGCCATGCCACGCCCACTAAGCCATGCCACCAGAACCGGTAGTAAACGAATTTGGATTTCACCACTGCTCAGATGACTCAAATGTAAGTTTTAGATATAGCTGATTGTGAAGCTATTCAAATCCTGCCAAGATTTTCATTCTTGTAGATTCTAAATCACGGTTCTCAATGTCCATCATCCTCTTTTAACAACCCCATAATCCCTTGCGGGGTGAAGTCTGGGCATCTGAATGGAGTGTTTACTGGCCGGATGCCCTGCCTGTTGCCAATGCAGAGTTTTTTTCAGAAGATATATTCTCAGAGAGAGTGCTCAGAGAGAGAAAAATATATCTGCCTCTACCTAGGATCGAACTCACAACTTCCTGATTGTGAGGCAAGAGCTCCACCTCTAGGCCACCACACCACTCAGGTCTCAATGTCCATGTACCTAATGAATCATGGGCGAGGAGGTTTCCTTTCAATTGGAATGAGTACATCTGCCAAATCATTCAAAGTAGAGGAGATTCAAATAAAATTAGACGTCTTTCTCCTCAGCATCTTACTGACTGTTTCCATGTGAAATCACTCCTCAGATTCATGTGAAACATCTTTAAACAAGGGCTCCGACATATCCTATCTCAGGTAGCTAAGGATTGTTGAAATGCCTTATTCATATTTCAGGTCACTTATAATCCATCATCTCCGCCTCTCAGCGTGTGAATATGGAGCGCATGGAGATTAGTAGCAGCTTCCTTCAGCAAAGAAACTATAGTTTGTTATATTTGAATAAGATTATGGAGATACTTTGATGCTTTCAAATTGGGATGCTGAAGAATACAGGTAGTCCTTGAGTTACGACCACAACTGAGCCCAAAATTGATGTTGCAAAGCAAAACATTTCTTAAGCGCGTTTGCCCCACCCTACAACCTTTCTTGCCACAGTTGTTAAGTGAATCATTGCATTTGTTAAATTAGTAGCATGGTTTGTTAAGTGAATCTGGATTCCCCGTTGACTTTGCTTGTCAGAAGGTCTCAATAGGGGATCACATGACCCCAGGATACAGCAACCGTCATAAATGTGAACCAGTTGTCAAGTGTCTGAATTTTGATCATGTGACGACGGGGGTGCTGTGACGGTCGTAAGTGTGAAAAACGGTCATAAGTCACTTTTTTCAGTGCCGTTGTAACTTTGAACGGTCACTAAATGAGCTATTGTAAGGCGAGGACTATCTGTACTCTTGAGAGTCCCTTGGGCTGCAAGAAGATCAAATCTGCCAAACCTAAAAGAAGTCAATACTGACTGGCCTTTGGAAGGACAGATTCTTTCTGTTGGGAAAGATGGAAGGCAACTTCTGTTAAGATAAGCCAATCAAATACCCGCAGTTTCTTTTTCAAATGTAATGGTAGTTTGATACTAGAGGAGATGAATTAACTGACGCAATACTTTGTTTTCTAAGTGGAAAAGCAAATTAACCCCCCCCACCCACCCACATTCTTAGAATTCCTTAAAAACTAAACGCCTCCATTCTCACCAGACTTCATCATATGGCATGACGGAAAGGGTATCAATTCACAAAACTTTAAAACAGATAAGACACAGAGTAGCCCCGTCTATTGTAATTAATATTGTAACATAAGAGTGAATATTAGTGTTATCAAATATCAAACTAGAAAGTATCAAATAGCTTTTATTTGAAAATAATGTATTAGAAATATTTTAATGTAATGAGGGTAAAAAGAAAAATTATACAGGGGAGGGAGGGGTTCAAGTTTTTACATAAGTGTTATATCAAGGGGTTTTTTTGTGTGTTTTTTTTTATCTTTCTTTACTAGTTATCAGTATTTTATAGGGAAGTCTGGGGGGAGGGGAGGGTTAGGGAGGGTTAGGGAGGTTGGGAAGTTTGGGGGGGTGGGGGGGGAAAAAGGGGTGAAAATGTAATTGTAAAACTTTTGCAATAAAAAAAAAAAAGAGTGAATATTAGTGTTGTATTTTACAGGATTTGTAGTAGTTGGGATGAGCACCAATCTGGACCGAAGCCATCGTACAGTTCTTATTCAATCCTCAGATCGGAAAGAACAAAATCAATCAGTCTGTCTGTCTGTCTGTCTGTCTGTCTACTGGTGTCCATCTATCTACCAGTATCTATCAATATCTATCTATCTATCTATCTATCTATCTATCTATCTATCTATCTATCTATCTGTGTTTCCCTGAAAATAAGATCCTGTCTTATATTTTTTTGAACCCTGAAATAATCGCTAGGCCTTATTTTCGGGGAGGTCTTATTATTTTGGGGCACGTGGAGGAATCCAGAGGAAATGGCGGGGACCGGCTGTGCATGCATTTAAATATTTTCAGGGAGGGCTTATTTTCGGGGGGGGGGATTACTTTAGTGCATGCGCTCAAGAGCCCGATTGGGCTTATTATTAAGGGATGTCTTATTTTCAGGGAAACAGGGTATCTATTCTCTCTCTCTCACACACATACATATTATATATAAATAATAAAATTTGTAAATCAAGAGCCTTGTTAGTACAGTGGTCTAAGCATCCTGTTATTAACACAGCTGCCTGCAATTACTGCTGGTTCGAATCTCTCCAAGGCTCAAGGTTGACTCAGCCTTCCATCCTTTCTAAAGTAGGTGAAATGAGGACCCAGTTTGCGGGGGCAATAAGCTGACTTTGTATAAATATACAAAAGTATGAAGACTATTGCTTAACACATTGTAAGCCGCCCTGAGTCTCCGGAGAAGGGCGGCATATAAATCAAATTAAAAATAAATAAATAAATAAATAAATAAATAAATAAATAAATAAATAAATAAATAAACTAACCTGGAATACCACTCTTGATTTCTCAAGCAGGTACGTCCTCATGTTGGCACCAATGATACGGTATCTTTTATCGAAGCCAATCTGAATATATTTCCCAAAACGGCTGCTGTTGTCATTCCGGGTGGTTTTCGCGTTACCGATTGCCTTTATGAAATTAATAAAATGTTTAAAATGTAATATCTTTTTTCATCAATATTCATTCATCTCACAAGTACACTTCATTAATTAATTGCATATAATTTTTTTTAAAAAAAACAATATTAAGGGAAAGACCGAGAGAATGAAAGATGGAGAGAGCAACATTGCTTGAAGATTAAGTGCAACATCCTTTAACAAGATCATAAAATAGCTATTAGCCTTATTCCCTCTCCTGTGAAACAAAAACCAGCAATGATTGCTTTTACAAGTTTGTTTTAGAGTTTAAACAATGAAGACGGCAGCAAAGTAATTATGATAATATTTTGTTATCATATTTAATTAACACTCTAGATTCTCTAGATGGTTTCCCAAACTTGGCATTTTAAGATGGGTAGAATTCAATTTCCCAGACACCCTGGGCTTCACAATTGAATGCTAAGAGGCAATCAAGATACTTAATGTGCCTTTATTAGAACTAACTATACTCCTCAAAGCTTCAAAATGTCATGGATTAATTTCCCAATCTAGTGTCCTGCAGAAGCCTAAATTGGTTAGGAAATACAGAATTGCAGATTATATACAGGTAGTCCTCAATTTACGACCACAATTGAGCCCAACATTACTTAAGTAAGACATTTGTTAAGTGAATTAAGTGCTTCATTTTTCAACTTTTCTTGCCTCAGTTGTTAAGTGAATCACTGCAGTTGCTAAGTTAGTAACCTGGTTGTTAAATGAATCTGGCTTCCCCATTGACTTTGCTTGCCAGAAAGTTCAAAGTACATGACCTTGGGACACAGCAACAGTCATAAATATGAACCAATTGCCAAGAATCTGAATTTTGATCACATGATCATGGGTATGCTGGAAATGTCATAATTGTGAAAACCGGTCATAAGTTACTTTTTCAGTGCCTTTGTAACTTTGAATGGTCACTAAGGGAAGTGTTGTAAGTCAAGGACGACCTGTATTTGCAAATAAACCGTAAAAATATGCAAAGAACGTCATATTAAAGGGTTTTTGGCCACCCAGATGAGACCATGCTTTCCTGAATGCAATGTTAATTATACGAAGATAACAACAGACCTACCCACATGTAATTTTAAGCAACATTCAATTTCATAAGAAGTATACTTGTTCTAACTAACACAATAAAGTGTGTATTTACATGAATTTATTTGGGGACAGACATATGCTGCAATAGATTGCACTTTTCAAGCAACACAGAAGTTAGCGTCACTCGTTTGTTTGTTTGTTTGTTTGTTTGTTTGTTTGTTTGTTTGTTTGAATTTGTCAAACAAAAACGAGAAGAATAAGAGAATAAAAATACAATAACAGGGATGAAGTGTGACTTGTTTGATTTTGGCTCAAGCTGTGGTGTGAATCCAGCCATTGTTGTTGGCAGATCCTATTTTGTGGTGTGTTATCTTGTATGGACCCAAACAATCATGTTTTATTCAAACAATCCTGATTTACCATAATTAGTCTATACTTTTTGCTTTCTATAGTGTTTGCTTTCTAAGAGAGAGACCAATGGAAGCTTGCATTGACGGTTTCAGTTCTGGATATACAGCTTTACTGATTTTTCACTACATGTAAAGTTGGGACAAAGCCACATATTTGTGTCTTAATAGCTCAGAACTTGAGCTAAACTGATTACAGTAAAGCAATTGAAATGAACTGGGCTTACAAAGGTTTTAGCGAAACTGTGCTTAGCAACCGTGCCTTCTAAGTGGCAAACAGCTTATATAAGAACAGAACCAAGCTGTATACCTTTAAAAATACTAGCCAAAACTAAAATTAATAACAACCTACAAACTGGCATATAAAACAGTGTCTTATCAAGAATTCACAACTCTGGATTTTAATTTAAGCTTTAATGAAAGAATGGATTCTGGTTTTAAAAATTGAATAATAATAATAATAATAATAATAATAATAATAATAATAATAATAGTAGTAGTAGTAGTAGTAGTAGTAGTAGTAGTAGTAGTAGTAGTAGATTCATGCCAATAATCTTCTGCTCATATTTTCTACCTTATTGGAGTTTTTGAAATAGGAACAGATTTTTTTATGTAGTATCCACAGGCATAGAACAACACAGACAGGGTGGAATGGTAATAAGACTCCTCTGGAAGTTATTGTGTAGAAAAGGAGGAGCAAAGCTATGAAATTCTCAAAATATAAATATGCCAGGTAGTTTTTTTTAGTAAAGTTCCTTCATAGGAAAGGTCCCCAGTGATTGCAGCACTTAAATTAAGTACAATGCACTTTTAATCAGCACCCTCTTATTAAGTTTTCATTCAGAACACACCAGTGGTGGGTTCCTCCCGGTTCGGCCCGGTTCGGCCAAGCCGGTAGCGGTGACGATATGACGTCACCGAACCGGTTCTCTTTGTTCTGGAGCTGCCCCCCCCCGCGTTATTCTTACCTTTTGTTTGGCCCCACCCTCAATCTATTACTACCTCCCGAGTCCCAGCTGATCGGCTAGAAGGAAAAAAACTGTTTAAACTCTTGCCACAGAGCTTCAAAGGGCCGCCCCACAGCTGATCAGTGTTAAAAGGCAGTGTGGTGGTAGATCAGTGCCTCCAAAAACAAATGAGTAGACTGGTGCCTCCAAAAACGAATGAGTAGACTAGTGCCTCCATAAACGAATGAGTAGACCGGTGCCTCCAAAAACAAATGAGTAGACTGGTGCTTCCAAAAACAAATGGGTAGACCAGTACAGCTCTGCAAGCAGTTAAAAGCCTGGTAGACCAGTACCTCTGCTAAATCCTAAAGAATTGTCACATGACCATCAAGCCACGCTCACAAAATAAGCCACACCCACAGAACCGATAGTAAAAAAATTTAGAACCCACCCCTGGAATACACCTATCCTAGGTGAATTGGGGCCTATGTTGGTTGCATTCACATAGCAAACTAAGTCATAATTTGTTTTAGCATTTGTTTGAAAAAGCCTTATTTGAATGCAAAGCCTAGGATCCAGCCACTATCTTTCTCCTTCTGAATAAAACCTTCAAATATTAAAATTCAAAGAAAGAATTTGAGGTAATAGCCACCCCCTCCCCCCCCACCCCCCAATTGTCACTTATATTGATAGGAGAGAATATTTGTAGCTGAGGGCTCAACTGTGTGGGGTCGTTGCTGGCCTCTGAGCTCAATGGTTTTCTTGCTGACTTTTTATTACCCAAGTAGGTAACATCATCAGTGCTACAAGGTTTTGCATTCTGTTCATATACAGATGGCTTGCCTTGTCAGTGTTGGAGCTTGTTCTTGGTGGTTCCTTGATTAGGGTGCTGTTTACTGGTAGTTTGTTTGTCTGAGTTGGTAGTTCCTTGATTAGGGTATTGTTTACTGCTTGATTGCCAGTCTAATATTAATCCTGGTGTTAATCCCTGGTAATAAACTGGGTGTTGGTTCCTGGTGAGGTCTTTTAGGGGTTTTTTGCTTCCTTTTTGGCTTTTTGATTGTCTGTCTTAAATGGCATGTAGATGTTGTTTATCTCTATGTGACTGTTGATGGCTGATTTGTCTAAATGCTAGCTTCCAGGAATTTTCAAGTATTTTTTGGACCTAGCTTGTTCTAGGTTGCTCATCAGAGGTGGGTTTCAGCAGGTTCTGACCAGTTCTGGAGAACTGGTAGTGGAAATTTTGAGTAGTTCGGAGAACCGGTAAATACCACCTCTGACTGGCCCCGCCCCCATCAATTCTCTGCCTCCCGAGCCCCAGCTGATCAGGAGGAAATTGGGATTTTGCAGTAACCTTCCCCTGGATTGGGGAGGGAATGGAGATTTTGCAATATCCTTCCCCTGGAGTGGGGTGGGAATAAAGATTTTACAGTATCCTTCCCCTGCCACGCTCACCAAGCCATGCCCTCCAAGCCATGCCACACGCACCAAGCCACACGCACCAAGCCACACCCACAGAACCTACACACAGTAGTAAAAAATTTTGAAACCTACCACTGATGCTCATAGTTTCCCAGTTGAAACCATGGTTAAATCTGTCCATGGGTTGTAAAACTAAGGCATTTAATCATGTCTTTTGGATAGTAGTTAGTGTGTAGCTGGTTGTCATGGTGGTTTTATTCCAGACTGAGTTGTTAATAATCCATCAAAGGGCAATTCGAGGACAACTAGCTATCTTCCACACTATTTTCTAGAGAAAATTGAGACTCTGGGCAGAACCCGGTGCAGGACTTCAGATCTGAAAGCAAAACAGTTTTGGGAACTCCTGCACCCTCTCTGTGTAATTCCTTAAAGCAGCGTTATTTCTTCTGAGAACGACACAACTATCCAACAAGTCACCTTTTAGGAAAAAAATATCACATCTAAAGAGCGCTACATACAGCTACTCCTCAACTTACAACCACAATTGAGCCCAACATTTTAGTTGCTAAGTGAGGCAGCTGTTAAGTGAGTTTTGCTCCATTTTATGGCCTTTCTTGCCACAGTTGTTAAGTGAATCACTGAAGTTGTTACGTTACTAACACAGTTGTTAAATGAATCTGACTTCCCCATTGACTTTGCTTTTCAGAAGGTCATAAAACGTGACCCTGGGACACTGCAACCGTCATAAATATGAGCCAGTTGCCAAGCATCCAAATTTTGATCATGAGACCATGGGGATGCTGTATCCGTTGTGTGAAAAAAACGGTCATAAGTCATTTTTTACAGTTGGCGTTGTAACTTTGAACAGTCGCTAAATGAACCGTTGTAAGCCGAGGATTACCTTTACCCCATTATCTCTATTTTGCCTTTGAATTGAAAGGCCCTAAATGTATATAAAAGGACAGATGCTCCTCAAATGCTGACCTTCCGAATTTTCTAAGACTTTAGAGCTCATCCCCTTGAATAGCAGGATTGGGAGTGTTTTGGCAGCTTTTCCAAAGGGAGAGAAATATGTTTTCTTTCTGAGAAATCTTTCTGATATGCCTCTTGGTACTGCAGCTGCAGCTTACGCAGCAGAATTAAGGACTGGCCTGCAGAGTTCATTATGATCGCCCAAAGGTTTTCATTTCCACCTCAAAATCAAGCCCGGGTACAGAAGTAAAATGAAATGATGATACTCATCGCCAAACATTAGTGTCGTGTTGGCCTTGCTGGCTCACGCCACTGTTTAATTTTAATTGATTGGCTGCACTGATGCATATGAGATGCCTTTGCACATCTGTGGCATGTTTTTAGAAATTGCATGAGTCAGCACAGCCAAATAACAGGGAGAGCAAGCAACATAAAAGCTGGCCCCGAGACAGAACACATTTGCAAAGAGGGCCGAAAACTCTCACAAACCTGCTAGGACAACTGAAAAAATACCTATTGATAATAATGACTGAAATTCCACTAGAAGCTACAAAATATTGTATGCTCGTTGTGAGATATTCCACCACATGTTTGAATTACAGTACCAGAATTTGCTCCTTCCGTTGTCTCATCAATGTCCTTTTAAATTAAAAATCCTGTCATTAGAACTCGGTCTCCCTGGAACTGGAGAAGCAGTGCATGAAGTCTGAACTCTTATCACCAGGCTAGAGACCAGGAGACTGTGAGTTCTAGTCTTGCCTTAGGCAGGAAAGCCAATTGGATGATTTTGAACCAATCAGTCTCTCTCTCAGCCCAACCTATCTCACAGGGTTGTTGTTGTGGGGACGAAAGGAGGAGGATGAATTTGTCTGCTTCCTTGAGTTATTTGTAAAATTCAATAAAGGCGAGTTAAGGATGGATGGGTGGGTTGCCCCCGGTTCGGACTGGTTCTATAGAATCGGTAGTAAAACTGGAGTGAGGCTCCTCCCACCGACCCTGACGTCATCAGAACACTTCTGCGCATGCGCAGAAGAGCACGAGTGAAGCGAGAGAGAGAGCGCGGCCAAGTTGCAAACTGGTAGTAAAGGTGAGTAGAACCCACCCCTGGATGGATGGATGGATGGACAGACAGACAGAGACAGACAGACAGCCACACACAAACAGACCTTGGAAAAGATGTTGGAAAAGATTGAAGGCAAAAGAAGAAGGAAGCGGCAGAGGAGAAGATGGTTAGCATCATTAACACAATGAACATGGATTTGGGCAGGAGACAATGGATGACCGGGGGCTGGATGATATAGTTCATGAGGTCACAAAGAGTCGGACACAACTTAGTGACTAAAAGGTAAAGGTAAAAGGTTCCCCTTGCACATATGTGCTTGTCATTCCCAACTCTAGGGGGCGGGGCTCATCTCCATTTCAAAGCCGAAGAGCCAGTGCTGTCTGAAGACGAGAGTCTCCATGGTCATGTGGCCGGCATGACTAAACGCCAAAGGCGCACGGAACGCTGTTACCTTCCCACCAAAGGTGGTCCCTATTTTTCTACTTGCATTTTTTACGTGCTTTCGAACTGCTAGGTTGGCAGAAGCTGGGACAAGTAACGGGAGCTCAATATTTCCAGGGTGACACAAATGTTCTTCTTTGCATTATACAACAATAAAAGAATCTCCCCACCACCATTGCCAAAGACCTTACCTCCATGATAGGACTGGAAGCCAGGACCTTCTCTTCAATATTGGATTCGCTGGAGGAGCCTCCAACTGAGGCAAAGAACCGCATGGCATATTTGGCCGAGACTGTTTTGCCCGCCCCGGATTCCCCGCTAACGATAATGGACTGGTTCTTCTCATCCCTAAAGAAAGAAGGAGAAAGAGGAGGGGGAAAATGAATCTAACATTTCTCTCTATTCTCGCCAACTCTGCCATTACTGCTTCGTATGGCTTAGCCTTCTTTTTAGGAATGGAATAGCACATCTTGACTTGGTGCAGGTTCGAATTCCTCCCCTTCTAAGAATCTCTAGCTTATTTAAAAATCATTGACTGGACAGCTAGTTTGGTCTAGTGGTTAAGGCACCTGGCTAGAAAGCGGGAGACCGTGAGTTCTAGTCCCACCTGAGGCATAAAAGCTGCCTAGGTGTCTTTGGGCCAATGAGATTGTGAGTTCTACTCCTGCCTTAGCCATGAAAACCAACTGAGTGACTTTGAGCCAATCACTCTCTTTTGGTTCCAACTCACCTCACAGGGCTGTTGTGCAGAAAATAGGAGAAGGAAGGTATGTTGGATTATGTTTGCTGCCTTGAGTTATTTGTAATATAATAAAGACAGATGCACGTAAGTAAATAAATAAATTCTTGCTTTATATACAATTAATAGTATCTCAATTATTACAATTCCCTAGTTAAATAGAGCTTTTTTTTCTTTTGTGATTTAAAATCTTGAACCTCCTTTTTTGCCCTAAATTTCCCATTGTTTGCAGTTTTGCACCTACCTTTTTTTGGTGAGGAAAAAGAAAAAGAAATCTCTCTCTGCCTCATTTTGTCACATTGCAGCAAAGACCCTGCTTTACTTTCAGTTTCGTTTTTTCAGCACAGCTAGGAGAAAAAAGATCTGCTCGAGATTTTTTTGCAGATAGCAACAGAGCCCTCTGCAAAACAGCTGAGAGCAAATCAGCTGAGAGTCGAGGCTGATCTAATCAACTTGTGCTAATTAACCTATCCTGAAGCTGAAAGGAGCTGTTTTTTCTATTTTTGCAGGCACCGGTCTACTCATTTGTTTTCTTTTAACACTGATCAGCTGTAGGGCGGCCCTTTGAAGCCCGGCGGCAAGAATTTAAACAGTTTTTTTCCCTCTAGCCATCAGCTGGGACTCAGGAGGCAGCAATAGATTGGGAGTGGGCAGGGTAGGAGAACAGCCGGCGATCCAACAGAGGCAGAGATTGAGGGTGGGTGAAGGTGTGGGGGGGCGAGAGAGGGCTTTGGCGACCCCTGTGAAATGGCCGTTTGACCCCCAAAGGGGTCGCAACCCCCAGGTTGAGAACCGCTGCTTTAGAGCATGGATGTCCAATCTATTCGCTTGCCTGAGCCTCACTGAGTGAAGAAAACTTATCTTAGGCCACATATAAAATATATAATATAGTTAACATATATAAATCACATAATAACGGAAGTTTTCGATCTTGTGGGGCCACGTTATGGCCTGTCCAGACCACATGTGGCCTGCAGGCCACATGCTGGGCACACTTGCTTTACGGTATCCTTCATAGCAACCTTAAATTATCATATCATCCTTTCCTTGGAGTGATTACACCTTATCCTAAGAATCTAAGGTATGAGCTTCCACAAGACCCTTCCAGCCAAATACCGAATAGTCACATCTTCATAAAGAAGCATGCCATATCTGTCACTCACAGCATTCAAGCTCTTTATTATGGGCTATCACTTACTTCTACCCAGGAGGGATAGAAAGCCAATTATGCTTAATGCTCTGATACGGCAAACAACTTTGCAAGTAGCAATCCCAAACTTCCGCTTCCTTTCTGTTGCAGACATAAAATTTTCAGCATGGACGCTGACTAAATACAACTTTCTCCACCCTGGCTTTTCCTTTGGAAACGGGGAACATAAAAAGCCTTTCTGAAATTAAGAGAACATTTCAACTAATGAACAGATTTTACAGAGGGGGATCAAGGTTACCATGATGATAGCCAGGGAAGAAAACCACCTATTACCAAAGTCCTTTGCTTGTTAACAATAAAAACATTAAAAAGTTAATATGAAAGATGTTAAAATAAAATAAAAAATTCCTCCCCGAAAAACTTGTTTCAGAGAACTTTTTTAAAAAATGAACAAAGAGGCAATTCAGTGGGGAATACTTTTGAGGGCTGTGATAGCTACAAGAAAAACCCATCCTGTAAATTAACTAAAATAAAATGTCTTTTTTCATGTTGAATTTGATTCCTAATGGCTATAGGCAGGGGTGGGCTGTTTCCAGTTGTAACAACTGGTTGTAACAACCGAAAATATACATGCGCACTTTCTGTGCATCCACACGGCATTGAAAAACTGGTGATTATATAGGACGTGACAGCGCCAGGGTGGATGGGTGGGGCCAGCCCTGGTTGGAACTACCAATTTGCCCAAACTGGTCTGAACCAGCAACAGCCCACCACTGGCTATAGGAATACACCCAAGTTGTTTTCTTCGCAATAATACAGAAAAGTTAAGTGCATTATTCTAGAACCATGATGGCAAACCTATAGCCATATCAATGGGCACGCCAGCTCAGCTCTGGCATGCATGTGCGCACCGGCCAGCTGATTTTCGAGCCTTTTGGGCCCACCAGAAGTAGGGAAACAGGCTGTTTCCTGCCTCCGGAGGGCCTGGGGGGTGGTGGGGTGGAAGGCCCGTTTTTCTTTCTTACCTGGTTCCAGATCCTCTCTATGCATCTGGAGAGGGCGAAAACAGCCTTCCCCACCCCCTCGGAGGCCCTCCAGAGGCCTGAAACGGCCCATTTCCCAACTCCTGGTTGGACAGGAAGTGACATTTTTTTGCTGTCCCCAGCCTCTAGAGACTCCTGCAGGGCGCATAAAATTATGGGTGTGGGCACGCACACACGTGAGAATCTCCCCACTCCCTACCCCCCCAGCACGCGATGGCAAAAAGGTTAGCCATCACTGTTCTAGGATGTTTACATGGACTTCCCACTCTAGTCTTCAGATCCTGGCTTTCCTGATCTCCCAACTGAATTATAAACAAAGTCAATCATGCTTAGTTAAGGTCAGCTAAATGCATGTACCTAGGAAGCCCAGACTAATTACAGGTAGTCCTCAACTTATGAGCACAATTAAGCCCCAAATTTCTGTTGCTAAACAAGACAGTTGTTAAGTCTGTTTTTACGAACAGCGGCTTTTACGAACTTTCTTGCCGCAGTTGTTAAGCACATGATTGCAGTTGTTAAGTTGGTAACCCAGTTGTTAAGTGAATCTGGTTTCCCCATTGACTTTGCTCATCAGAAAGTGGCAAAAAGTGATCACATGACCCCTGGGACACAGCATAAATAAAAACAGTTGCCAAGCCTCCGAATTTTGATCAAGTAACCATAGGGATGCTGCAACAGTGTGAAAAATGATCGTAAGTCAGTTTTTTCAGTGCTGCCGTAACTTCGAACAGTCACTGAATGAATGGTTGTAAGTCAAGGACTTCCTGTATAGACTAATCTTCTCAAATGATCTCAAAAAATGGAGGAGATTGCATGGAAAATTGTTTCTTAAAGTGTGACCCTGGGACCCCTGGAGATCCCCAAGACCCTCTCAAAGGTCTGCAAAATTATTTGCCAGCTTATGTTGAAAAATAATACAATATTAAGATCCCAGCAAACAATCATGAGAAAAGGTAGCAGCAGCAAAGACATTCATTTTAATTTTAAATATGTTTCCCTGAAAATTAGACCCTATCTTATATTTTTTTGAACCCTGAAATAAGTGCTTGACCTTATTTTCGGGGAGGTCTTATTATTTTGGGGTGCGTGGAGCAAGACGGGGCTCCTCTTGCCATTTTACCTGATTTCCAGCTCTATCTCCCTAACTCTAACCAGAGGAAATGGTGGAGACCAGCTGCGCATGTGTTTAAACATTTTTGGGGAGGGCTTATTTTGGAGGAGGGCTTATTTTTGGGGAGGGCTTTTTTGGGGGGCTTATTTGGGGAGGCTTATTTTACCGCATGCGCTCAAAAGCCCGATTGGGTTTATTAGCAGGGGATGTCTTATTTTCGGGGAAACACGATAAATATCAATAAGTATAACCCATGCAAACAAATGAAAATCTTTTGGAGACCTTCATCATTGAAGTCTTGAGTGAAAAAAGTTTAAGAAACACTAACATACAAGAAGATATATCCTGAGTAACAAGGATGCCAGCTACATAAGGCTTTAAAGATAATAATAACCATTTTGTATCTCTCAAAGAAACAAATGGGCAGCAGGTTTTAGCTATTCAGTATTCCATAAAGAAAACTTTTAGTTTTCTGGAGTACAGAAGAATGTATCATAAAGATAACCAAGATCAAAATGCAGGAGCTGAGAATGTTATGTAACTCCTTTATACTCCTATTTGTTTGTTTTGTATCCTTTGAGTATGATTTAGGTCAACTGCTTTTTTTTTTTTTTTAATGTAAAACTACACAACACATTCCTACTCAATTAGGGATCATGGTGGGAAGACTGATTTACATTATACTGTTAGTTTGATCTGACTACTATGTGATAGCATCTCTGCACGCTAATGAAGTTCATACCTTCAGAAAATATATTCAAGAATGAGATGTGCCTTTTGTCCATTCAACTAGATTGCTATTCCTAGTTTTTCTGCATTTTGTTACTGGTTCTATGGAACTCAGCTCTTGTTAAACTCAGCAACTCCTGTGTTAATAATACAATTCAATATAATACAGTGCAAATACATTAATACAATTGAGCGAGTCCAGAGATATTTCACGAGAAGAGTACTCCACTCCTCTGTTCCCAACAGAATACCTTATGCCACCAGGCTTAAAATTTTGGGATTAGACCATTTAGAACTACGCCGCCTTCGGGCTGACCTAAGCGTAGTACACAAAATTATCTGCTACAACGTCCTACCTGTCAATGACTACTTCAGTTTCAACTGCAATAATACACGAGCACACAATAGATACAAACTTAAGGTAAACCGTTCCAAACTCGATTGCAGAAAATACGACTTCAGCAACAGAGTGGTCAAGGCCTGGAATGCACTACCTGACTCTGTGACTTCTTCCCCAAGCCCCCAAAACTTTAACTTTAGACTGTCTACTGTGGACCTCACCCCATTCCTAAGAGGTCTGTAAGGGGCGTGCATAAGCGCACCAACGTGCCTACCGTCCCTGTCCTAATGTCCCCATTTATTCGTATCCATTTCATGTATTCATAATCATGTTTATACTTATATCTGCTATCTTATATATTTGACAAAATAATAAAATAAAATAAAATAAAATAAAATAAAATAAAATAAAATAAAATAAAATAAAATAAAATAAAATAAAATAAAATAAAATAAATAAAATAATAAAATAAAATAAAATAAAATAAAATAAAATAAAATAAAATAAAATAAAATAATAGAATTAGTAAAGTATCAAATACATTTCTCTCCTAAGGAAGGGATACTGTTGTTTTTCAAAAAAGCTTGCTTCCTTGCTTCCTTCTCCTCCCTGTCCCCCCCTGACATCCATCCATCCATCCATCCATCCATCCATCCATCCATCCATCCATGCTTAAAGCTTTCCTAATAAATATAAGGAACAATTGATTCTTCCTGCACAGCAAGGAATCAGTTGTGACAAAAAAATGTCCACTCATTCATACTAGTTTCCATTATTGCTTTGAGCTGGTCACCTGGTACCAAAACATTCAATGACCGAGAGGACCTTCTCAGGTGGCTGCAGTTTAATTAGTGTCATAGGCCACCAATAGGTTAATTACAAACATTAATTATGCTTCTTTATATTCCTATCCTATGTTTATGTTACTTCTCACAAAACCACAGGCTCTGTCCCTTTGCTCTAGCCTTTCATTTATCTCACCAATGATATATATATATATATATCATCAAATATAAGATCCCCTAATTTTCATTGGGAAGGAAAGCTTCCTTCCCAATGAAATTTTTTTAAAAAATTTTTTTTGATTTATATGCTGCCCTTCTCCGGAGACTCAGGGCGGCTTACAATGTGTTAAGCAATAGCCTTCATACTTTTGTATATTTTTACAAAGTAAGCTTATTGCCCCTACAAACTGGGTCCTCAATTTACCTACCTTAGAAAGGATGGAAGGCTGAGTCAACCTTGAGCCTGGCAAGATTCAAACTTACTAATTGCAGACAGCTGGAGTTAAATTACAATGCATTAGTCTGCTGAGCTATCCAGGCTCCTTTTTAGGGGCCTGGATAGGGGATCCTTCCTTCCATCTGGGAAGGAAAGCTTTGGCAAACCTAGACAGCATACTAAAAAGTAGAGACATCACCCTGCCAACAAAAGTGCGTATAGTCAAGGTTTTCCCAGTTGCAATGTATGGCTGTGAAAGTTGGACCATAAGAAAGGCTGAGTGCCAAAGAATTGAGGTCTTTGAACTATGGTGCTGGAGAAGACTCCTTGGACTTCAAGGCGATCCAACCGGTCAGTCCTAGAGGAGATCAACCCTGACTGCTCTTTAGAAGGCCAGATCCTGAAGAGGAAACTCAAATACTTTGGCCACCTCAAGAGAAGGAAGGACTCACTGGAGAAGAGCCTCATGCTGGGAACAATTGAGGGCAAAAGAAGAAGGGGACGACAGAAAATGAGGTGGCTGGATGGAGTCACTGAAGCAGTAGGCGTGAGCTTAAAGGGACTCCAGAGGATAGTAGAGGACAGGAAGGCCTGGAGGAAAGTTGTCCATGGGGTCGCGATGGGTCGGACATGACTTCGCAACTAAAAACAACAATAATTTTCATTGAAAATCAAGGTATGTTTCTAACTTCATCTTTACCTCAGTTTAGCCTATTTTCTTCTAAAAAGTACTGAAGGGACTACAGCAAAAATTACGTCTGAGAATGAGTAGACAAAAGCTCAATTTTTGTTGGCTTATAACAGAGAAGTACAAGTGGCTGAAGCAAACTCCTTGCTGGTTACTTCTTTAAATTTTTCTATTATATGTTTTTGAATTTTCTAATTTTATGAACACTTTTTTCTGCATTTTTTCTCTATTTCATACACTGAATTTTCAAAGGAGCTCGGATCCCATTCTCTTCCCTTATTAACCTTTTCATAATCTGCATTGCCTCTTCTGTATTTTTCCACATTTCTTAATTCTGATTTAGATCAGAGAGGCGGACTAGTTGCAAAATACTGTATGTCTTAATTATTATGGGACCAGTAATATATTACCTTTGGGTTGTATAATATTTATATACCAATACAAGAGATACCCATTAAGGAAAAGATGCCAAGTCTTACTGAAGACTTAGCTGAAATTGCTCTTGTGCCTAAGACCTCATTTTTCTTGCCCTCCAATTACAGAGCTAACATATTAGGGAAAAGAAAGATTTAATGAATGAGGTTATGGGATATAACCAGCTATTTCTGCTGGTTCTAAATGGATCGTGTTTACAGTAATTATTTTGCTCCACATGAAGGAATTGGCTGTTCCTTGTTTGTCTATGTCAATGCTTAGTATTTTAGACTACACTGAAAAACATTCAGGCCATCTCTTCAAAAGACTTTTTGTAAGAACATTCGAAACATCAACAGAGCTTTTGTCACAGTAAGGATGTCCATCAGCTCTACTATTATATCTCTTCAGTTTGGTGACTGATTTCTTATGTAGGTAGCATCAACCAAAGGAAGCAGAGGCAACCAGCATGAGATATAATTGTGAATTTAATTATACATTCAATAATCAGAATAGAGCTGGAAGGATCCTTGGAGGTCTTCTAGTCCAACCCTCTGCTCAAGCAGGAGAACCTATACCATTTCAGACAAATAGCCATCCAGTCTTCTCTTAAAAACCTCCAGTGATGAAGCCCCTGCAAGATATTTCCATTTTCTAATTTCGTTTTATCTTAATCATAATGCTCAGAGGCAGGAGAGTCTGCAGGATATGGTTTTTTAAAAAAGTTGAATATTGGTTTTATCTAACAGTCCTTTTTCCTTCAAAACTCAGTGAATAGACCAAAAAAAAAAAAAAAAAAAAGGCCACAGTAGCTCATGGACATTCCGTGTTTTCTTTGAGAAGCTGAGCTTCTGAGGCTCTGTCGTATTTGCCAACACGTGTTAGTCTCTGGAAACTGAGGTAAATGATCAGTGCTGTAAACCATATTAATTATTTACTTCTGAGCCACAGTTGGATTCATGAGACTGACGCAGCTGACGTTTTAGAGGGAGAAGAGAAGCAGCGTGCAAGCACGGAGAGCCAATTTGGCCTAGTGGTTAAAGCACCAGGCTAGAAAGAGTTAGGCTGTGAGTTCAAGTTGTATCTTAGCCATGAAAGCGAGCTGGGTGACTTTGGGCCAATCACCAGGAGACTGTGAGTTCTAGTCCTCCTTAGGCCTGAAAGGTGACTAAGTGACTTGGGGTCCATCACCAGGAGATGGTGAGTTCTAGTCCCACCTTAGCCATGAAAGCGAGCTGGGTGACTTTGGGCCAATCACCAGGAGACAGTGAATTCTAATCCCGCCTCAGGCATGAAAGGCAGCTGGGTGACTTTGGGTCAGTGACTCTCTGTCAGCCCAACTCACTTCACGGGTTGTGAGGAAAATAGGGAGGAAGGTGTGTTGGATATCAGATTGGATAACCATTTCTCTTCTCTTCTCTCTCTTCTCTTCTCTCTTCCCTTCCCTTCCCTTCCCTTCTCCCTCCCCTCTCTTCTCTCTTCTCTTCTCTTCCCTTCCCCTTACCCCTCCCCTCCCCTCTTCTCTCTTTCTTCTTTTCTCTTCTCTTCTCTTCCCTTCCCTTCCCCTCCCCTCCCCCTCTCTTCTCTCTTCTTCTCTTCTCTTCTCTACTCTTCTCTTCTCTTCTCTTCTCTTCTTTCTCTTCTCTTCTCTTCCCTTCCCCTCCCTCTCTTCTCTTCTCTTCTCTTCTCTTCTCTTCTCTTCTCTTCTCTTCTCTTTCTCTCTTCTCTTCTCTTCTCTTCTCTTCTCTTCTCTTCTCTTCCCTTCCCCTTCCCTTCCCTTCCCTTCCCTTCCCTTCCCTTCCCCTCCCCTGTTCTGTTCTGTTCTGTTCTGTTCTGTTCTGTTCTGTTCTGTTCTGTTCTGTTCTGTTCTGTTCTATTCTATTCTATTCTATTCTATTCTATTCTATTCTATTCTATTCTATTCTATTCTATTCTATTCTAGCGGCCCCCAACCTTTTAGGCACTAAGGACCGGTTCTGTGGAGAGAGGTTTTTCCACGGACTGGAAGAGTATGGTTTTGTATGCTGCCTGAATCCTGCGGATGAGCCTTTGCTTGATTGCGTAGATCGGTTGCTGGGATGCCACAGACCGGTACCAGTTCATGGACCGGGGTTGGAGACCCCTGCTCTAAGGCCATGTAACATTCATTGCTGGAGTGTAGGAGAGCACGGAGCTAAGTGACTCTAAAATATGCATCTCTGATACAGCTAGTCCTTGACTTACAACCATTCGTTTAGTGACTGTTCAAAGTTTGAACAACACTGATGAAAGTAACTTACAACCAGCCCTCACACTTATGACCAACCCCTGCATCCTCACAGTCATGTGATCAGAATTCAGCACTTGGAAACCATCATTGATGATGGTTGGCGCATCCCAGAGTCACGTGGTCACCATCTGCAATCTTCTCAGCTGGCTTCCAACAAGCAGTCAGTGGGGGAAATCGGATGCGCTTAAGACCGTGTGATTCATTTAACAACTGCAGCAATTCACTTAGCAAAGTGTGGCAAAAAAGGTCACAAAATCAGGCACAACAATCGCCTTGCTTAGAAATGGAAATTCTGATTCCAATTGTTGTAAGTTGAGGACAGCCTGTAAGCAGTAACTGTTTGCTTTGAGCTACCTAAGTTAATATTTTCAATATTCTTGAATTAAGCTGGCAACATTCAACTTCCTGACCGCTATGCCCCACCGCAGGGAGGCAGAACCGATCAGGTGGTTCCGCCCCAGGCGCCTGATGGATCCTGATAGGTTCCGAATGGAGCTTGGGCCATTTCCTGAGACTCTGGCACGCGACTCGACGGAAGACCTGGTGGCCGCCTGGGACTGGGCGGCCGCTGGTGCTTTAGATCGGGTCGTGCCTTTGCGGCCTCTGACCCGGCGCCGAATCTGCCCAGCTCCTTGGTTTTCCGAGGAGCTGAGGGGGATGAAACGCCGGAAAAGACGCCTAGAGAGTAGTTGGAGGGCCAGTCGCTCCGAATCTGACCGTACACTAGTGAGGTCTTATATCAAGACCTACTTAGTGGCGATAAAGGCGGCGAAGTCTAATTACTTTTCCGCTCTTATCGCGTCGGCAGAAAATCGCCCAGCTGCCTTGTTTAGGGTGACTCGCTCCCTCCTCCATCTGGGAGCACGGGAAGACCCCTTGCAAGGTCGTGCTGAGGATTTTGTGCATTATCTGCACGATAAAGTCGCTCAAATTCGGGAAGGCTTGGACTCCGACTGGGTAGGTACAGGCGGGTTGTCCAAGGTCTGTCTTGAGACGGTTATCTGGGATGAGTTTGACCCTGTGACTCCCGAGGACGTGGACAGGATGCTGGGGAGGTTGAACGCAACCACATGTTTATTGGACCCGTGTCCCTCCTGGTTGGTGCTGGCTACCCAGGAGGTTACACGAGGCTGGCTCCAGAGGATTATAAATGCTTCCTTGAGTGAGGGGTTCTTGCCTTCCGCCTTGAAAGAGGCGGTGGTGAGGCCCCTCCTCAAGAAGCCCTCTCTGGACCCAGCTGTTTTAGCAAACTATCGTCCAGTTTCCAACCTTCGCTTCTTGGCGAAGGTTGTTGAGAGTGTGGTCGCGCGACAGCTCCCGCAGTACCTGGATGAAACCGTCTATCTAGATCCGTTCCAGTCCGGCTTCAGGCCCGGGTACAGCACGGAAATGGCATTGGTCGCGTTGGTTGATGATCTCTGGAGGGCTCGGGACAGAGGTTGCTCCTCTGTTCTGGTCCTATTAGACCTCTCAGCGGCTTTTGATACCATCGACCATGGTATCATGCTGCGCCGGTTGGAGGGGTTGGGAGTGGGAGGCACTGTTTTACGGTGGTTCTCCTCCTATCTCTCCGACCGGTCGCAGTCTGTGTTGGCTGGAGGGCAGAGGTCGACCTCAAGGCACTTGGTTTGTGGGGTGCCACAAGGGTCGGTCCTCTCGCCTCTCCTGTTCAACATTTATGTGAAGCCACTGGGCGAGATCATCCGTGGTTTTGGGGTGCAGTGCCATCTGTACGCTGATGACACCCAGCTGTACATCTCCACCCCAGACCACCCCAACGATGCCCTTGAAGTGATGTCCCGGTGCCTGGAGGCGGTGCGGGTCTGGATGGGGAGGAACAGGCTCCGACTCAATCCCTCCAAGACTGAGTGGCTGTGGCTGCCGGCGTCCCGATATAGTCAGCTGGTGCCATCGCTGACTATTGGGGGTGAGACATTGGCCCCCATGGAGAGGGCGCGTAACTTGGGTGTCCTCCTGGATGCACGGCTGTCTTTAGAAGAGCATTTGACGGCCGTGGCCAGGGGGGCTTTCTATCAGGTTCGCCTGATACGCCAGTTGCGCCCCTTTCTGGATCGGGACTCCCTATGCATGGTCACTCATGCCCTCGTTACTTCCCGCCTCGACCACTGCAACGCTCTCTACATGGGGCTCCCCTAGAGGAGCACTCGGAGGCTCCAACTGGTGCAGAATGCGGCCGCGCGGGTACTTACGGGGGCGACATGGCGCTCCCACGTGACACCTCTCCTGCGCGAGCTGCATTGGCTTCCAGTGGTCTTCCGAGTGCGCTTTAAGGTGTTGGTTCTCATCTTCAAAGCGCTCCATGGCTTAGGACCCAGTTATTTACGAGACCACCTTCTGCCTCCGATAACCTCCCACCGGCCAACATGCTCCCATAGAGAGGGTCTCCTCAGGGTGCCATCTGTCAGGCAATGTCGGCTGGCGACCCCCCGGGGAAGAGCCTTCTCTGTGTGGGCACCCCCCCTCTGGAATGAGCTACCCCCAGGGATACGACTAATCCCGGACCTCCGGACCTTCCGCCGGGCCCTGAAGACTTTTTTATTTCAGCAAGCCGGGCTGGGTTAAAAAAAATTTTTTTAATTGGGGGAATTTTATGGGTAACGGGGTTTTAAATTGGAGAAGCCTAAGATAATTTGATTTTGTTTTAATGTATTTTAATATTTGTATTGTGTGTTTTTAATTTTGGCTGTTCACCGCCCCGAGTCCTTCGGGAGAGGGGGCGGTATAAAAATTTAATAAATAAAATAAATAAATAAATAAATAAATAAATAAATAAATAAATAACTATCCCTCTGCCTTCTCACAAGTATATTTTTGTTGTCCATAACAAATGCCAGCAATGCGAGGAGGATAAACAATTCGATCAAATAAGTTTTAATAGTAAAAAAAAAAAAGCCTAAGGGAGATTGAAAGAATATACGATGGCACATGATTTATTTTAAATGTACTTCCCTTTTTGAAATGATCTCAGAAATTTTATATTGCTTTAATATTTAAAAAAAACAGAAGAAGAAAAATGAAGAGAAATTAAAAAAAGCATTTACACAAATTCAAAACAAGAGAAAAAGATAAAAGGAAGCAATAGAAATACATTACATATAGAGAATCATTCAGGCTAATTTTAAACATCATTAAATATTAATCATACAGAGTAATATTGATCAGTCTTTTCATTGCATCAATAGACAGTTCATAAAGAGAAACTGAATATGCACTGACGATTCGAGATTGCAAATCTGGGACCATGTTCTATTTCCAGCAGCAAAATAAATAATCTTCGCTGCCCCATCCTCTGGTTCAATAAATCTATACATCTATTCTTTTTTTTTTTTATTTATAGTACACTTCTACAGTTCTAATTTTATATGTAACTTGGAAGTTATCTTTAAGTATACAGTCACATTTTAAGACATACCGGTCTCAATAAAAGAGAAATATTTGTAATTCAGGATTAAAGTGAGGGGCCAGCGAGATTGGTTGATCCTTCACATACTGGTCTTTATAGGTAAGGGTAAAGGTTCCCCTCGCACATATGTGCTAGTTGTTCCTGACTCTAGGGGGCGATGCTCATCTCCGTTTCAAAGCCGAAGAACCCAGCGCTGCCCAAAGACGAGAGAGTCTCCATGGTCATGTGGCTTGCATGACTAAATGCCAAAGGCGCACGGAACTTTGTTACCTTCCTACCAAAGGTGGTCCCTATTTTTCTACTTGCATTTTTAAGTGCTTTCAAACTGCTAGCTCAAATAACCAAATACAAGTAGCTCCTTTCTACTTAATTATTACAAAAAGCAGCCCCTTCACAAGTAAGGCTAATTCTACAAAATTGCACTCTGCTTCAAAACATTCAAAAACACCCAAAACTGCCCCTCCCAAATTCATTCTCTCTCCCTCCCTCCCTCCCTCCCTCCCTCCCTCCCTCTCTCTCTCTCTCTCTCTCTCTCTCTCTCTCTCTCTCTCTCTCTCGGCTTCCAAGCCAACAATTGCCAAGGTCCTTCGCATTTACTCTGTTAGTGGTTTTCTGCATGGGGTTGAATCAGGGGTGGGCTCCTGGGGGTTCGGCAGGGTTCGGGCAATCCTCTAGCCAAGGATTGCCAGGGTTCGGTGAACCTCCAAATGCCACCTCTGGCTGGCCACACCCACCCCGACCCGCTCCGTCCCTCCCAGGAGTCTCCACGGGGCCCGTTCATCATTCCAGGTAAGTGTAGGGGATGCGCAGAGGGCCTGGGAGGGCAAAACACAGGCCTAGCTGAGGTTCTGGAAGTCCAGAAATGGGCCTGTTTCTGGCCTCCGGAGGGCAATTTTCGCCCTCCCGGAGGCTCGAGAAAAGCTTCCAGAGCCTGGGGAGGGCAATAAACACCCCCCACCCACCATGGTGCAAGAGGCTAACTAGGCCACGCCCTCCATGGCCACGCCCACACCTCACCCCTAGGTTCAACTATATGATCTCCAAGCTGACTTCAACCCTTACATTCCCCAATTTTCCACTGGTCATAAATACTGGGAAGTGAACTGCAGCAAAATCTGAAAGCCCATAAATTCCTCTATGCTTAGTAAATGAATTAAAAAATGGCTATTTTTAAGGTGCCTTGAAACTCACTATTTATAATAAATGCTTTAATACCAAGCTCTATTTCTTTGATGGCGATCTATGCCACCTATTATTCATATGACCATGGAATCTGATAATGGCTGAAAAGCAAGTCATCCTGTTTCTTTCAGCTTTTATTCACTTCCTTGTGTGGTACTGTCCCCGTGGTGACAAAGATCAACTTGGAAGCATGGGCAATACACATTTTATGTATTAAATCTTTGAAGATAAAAAGAGGGTTTTGTAGCATCTCCATCAGCCAATTCTCATAAGTCCATACAAGTCTATAATGAAATTGATGTAGGTAGTTATATAGGTTGTCTTTGACTTATGATCACTATTGAGCCCAAAATTTCCTGTTGCTAAGCAAGACAGTTGTTAGGTGAGTTTTGCCCCATTGTATGACCTTTCTTGACATTCTTGTTAAGTGAGTCACTGCAGTTGTTAAGGTTATTAAATGAATCTGGCTTCCCTGTTGACTTTACTTGTCAGAAGGTCGCAAAAGGTGATCACATGACCCCAGGACAGTACAACTGTCATAAATGCATGCCAGTTGCTAAGCATCCAAAATTTTGATCACATGATCATAGAGATGCTGCAACGGTCATACGTGTGAAAAAGAGTCGTAAGTCATTTTTTCGTAACTTTGAACAGTCACTAAACAAATGGCTTTAAGTCGACGGTGGCAAACATACACTACTGAAAGATACATGTATATGGTTTCTGTGTCTGTAAAGCAGTGGTCCCCAACCTTTTTATCGCCGCGGACCAATCAGCCTTTGATAATTTTACCGTGGCCCGCTGAGCGCGCGCAGGGGTGGGGGCTTTGGGCCACACGTGCGTACCTGCGCGGGGCTCTCTTCCCTGGAGCCTTTGCGCACGGCCCAGGAGCTTTTGCGCACGGCCCAGGAGCCTTTGCGCTGCAGCGTTCATGTCCCCCGGCCGCTGCGCGGCCCGGTGCCAGGTACTCCACGGCCCGGCACCGGTCCGCGGACCGGGGGTTGGGGACCACTGCTGTAAAGGACTACTAAATTCATCTTTTTCATCATCTGAATTACAGGTAGTCCTCAACTTACGACCACAATTGAGCCCAAAATTTTTGTTCTTAAGTGAGACATTGGTTTAATGACTTTTGCCCCACTTTTTTCAACTTTTCTTGCTCGGTTGTTAAGTGAATCACTGCAGTTGATAAATTAGTAATCTGGTTGTTAAATGAATCTGGCTTCCCCATTGACTTTGCTTGCCAGAAAGTTGGCATGTACATGACACAGCAACAGTCATAAATGTGAATCAGTTGTGAAGCATCTGAATTTTGATCATGGGGATGCTGGAAATATCGTAACTGTGAAAAACAGATGTAAGTCACTTTTCTCAGTGCCATTGTAACTTTGAATGTTCACAAAGCGAACTGTTGTAAGTCAATGACTTCCTGTACTTTGGATAGATTTCCATATTTAGTTTATTCCACATTATTGCAAGCGTGCAACCGATGGCATTTAGGGAGAGTCGTAATCAGGCAGATGGCAAGTATTTGTAATGCAATATTGTAATACAGTCCTCCTTTCGAATAGGCATGCAATGTTATTATTTATCCAAAAGCGGTAGGATGAGCGTGGGAACACTCCATCTGCACCTCACTAATTTTGACCACCCTGTGTTAGTAATCAGTATTGATCTATGAGAGATTTTAGCCTACTTAAGGCATCTTTCTTTGGTTGATTAGGTCCAATGGTTGAGAAGCTCCTGTTCCTAAATCCCATATTCCAGTGACAGAAAGCTAGAGAAGCATGATATTGCTTATCTATCGCATAACCAAGATGCTGCCAAACAAAACAGATTTATCGGTTGTTTAAAGAGGGCAGAATTTGAAACAAATAGGTAGGAACTTCATGGAAGCAGATTTTCATAAGGCAATGGGAGAACTTCAGTGATGGGATTCAGCCGGTTCTATCAGGATCCGGTGAACCGGTAGTGGCGACTGTGGTAGGCTCCACCCACCTGCCAGGACGTAATGCACGTGCAATACACATCTGCATGCACAGAGGTGGCTCATGCCGGCAAAGCGTGCACGTGCTCACATTTGCAAACTAGTAGGGAAGGTAAGTGAATCCCACCACTGGAGAACTTACTAATCATGAGACTGCAAACAGTTGAACGGACAGCTTCAGTAGCAGATCAATAGCAATAGCAATAGCACTTAGATTTATATACCGCTTCATAGTGCTTTTACAGCCCTCTCTAAGCGGGTTTACACAGTCGGCATATTGCCTCCAACGATCTGGGTCCTCATTTTACCCACCTCAGAAGGATGGAAGGTTGAGTCAACCTTCCATCCTTCTGAATTGGGTAAAATCAATGCTCCTTGTTGGAGGGTTTTGGCTTTTTTAAAAAAGAGGGATGGTTTTCTCTCTCGGTCATGCATTAAATTCTGTAGTAAACCATGATGTATAGAATGGAATAGAATAACAGAGTTGGAAGGGACCTTGGAGGTCTTCTAGTCCAACTCCCTGCTTAGGCAGGAAACAGTACACCACTTCAGACAAATGGTTATCCAACATCTTCTTAAAAACTTGCTGTGTTGGAGAATTCACAGCTTCTGGAAGCAAGTTGTTCCACTGATTAACTGTCTCCGAGCATATCAGTCCTAGTAGTATACCTCCAGGATTTAGCCTACCCCAACACATATGGGTGACATATAATAGAATTAGAACAACTCATGGGGTGTGTGCTGACTCCCTGTATAAATGGGGAAAGACACCTTCAGCACAATGTGATTGCAGGGCCCCCCAACAGACTATCCAACATATAGTGAGGGAATGCCCTAACAGAAGATATCCAGGAGATTCTAGGGACTTCCTCTGCATAACAACAGCAGCTACTGATTGGATCTCCAAACTTGACATTAAACTTTGAAATGTTATTTCTCTTTTCCTTTTAGGTTTTCTTACTGTTTTTTTATTGTTTTAATTGTTTTTAACCTGTAAAAACAAAGTGTTTTAATACTGTGTGTGACCAGCCATACGCTAAATAAACTGTCAGGAAATTTCTTAGTTCTCAATTGCTTCTCTCCTTGATTAGTTTCCACCCATTGCTTCTCGTCCTGCCCTCAAGTGCTTTGGAGAATAGTTTGACTTCCTCTTCTTTGTGGCAGCCCCTGAGATATTGGAACACTGCTATCATGTCACCCCGAGTCCTTCTTTTCATTAAACTAGGCATACCTAGTTCCTGCAACCGTTCTTCATATGCTTTAGCCAATGGTGAAATCCAATTTTTTTTTACTACTGGTTCTGTGAGCATGGCTTGGTGGGCGTGGTGTGGCTTGGTAGGCGTGGCTTGGTGGGCGTGACAGGGGAAGGATACTGCAAAATCCGCATTCCCTACTCACTCCTGGGGGAAGGATATTGCAAAATCTCCATTCCCACCCTACTCTGGGGCCACCCAGAGGTGGTATTTGCCGGTTCTCCGAACTACTAAAAATTTCCGCTACTGGTTCTCCCGAACCTGTCAGAACCTGTTGGATTTCACTCCTGGTTTTAGCCTGCAGTCCCCTAATCATCTTTGTTGCTCTTCTCTGCACTCTTTCTAGAGCCTCCACATCTTTTTTACATCACGGCGACCAAAACTGAATGCAGTATTCAGTTTTGAACGTAGACTAGATAGCATCCAAGATTTCTTCCTATTCTGTGAAAAGTTTGTACAGTAGACTTAACCAGGTCCTGGATACACAACTGCGTTTCCATTCATACAACATGCTAGATTTTGTTGTTTTTAGTGGTTGATTCTTTTATGTCTTACTACAGGTAGTCCTCGACTTACAACAGTTCATTTAGTGACCATTCAAAGTTATGACGACACTGAAAAAAGTGACTTAGGACCATTTTTCACACTTATGACCATTGCAGCATCCCCATGGTCATATGTCGACATTCGGATATTTGACAACTGAACTCACATTTATGACGGTTGCAGTGTCCCAGGGTCATGTGATCCCCTTTTGCGACCTTCTGACAAGCAAAGTCAAGTGGGGAAACCCGATTCACTTCACATCCGTGTTACTAATTTAAGAACTGCAGTGATTCCCTTAACAAATGTGGTGAGAAAACTGGGGGGGGGGGGAGAAATTCCCTTAACAAATTTCTTACTTAGCAACATAAATTTTGGGCTCAACTATGGTCCTAAATTGAGGTCTACCTGTATGCTATGTGGACCCTATCCATTTGATTTCTTACTCAATAAATTGCCCAGTTCCAGAACATGGATTAATTCTGAAGCCAAGTTAAATATCTTGCACAAACTCAAATAAAAATTATTTGCTAGATGGGCTTTAAGGCCTTCTTTCTTCACACATTGCTCTGATTTCTCTTTAAGCCTTAATTCAAAGTTGGCATCTCTAGGACTTGTGGACTTCAGTACCCACGGCTGACTGAGGAATTCTGGGCATTGAAGTCTTAAAGTTGCCAAGTTTGGAGACCTCTGTCTTTAATCTATGCATAGGAACTAAGCCAGAGACATGGCAATATTTCAGCACTCGGTTTTTTGTACCCATTAAATTTCTGTCCTCACTGAGATACAATTCAGATTGTAGACATCCAGGTTCCCTGTTGAAGGCTTCTTTATCACTGCTCAGAATTGTGGGTAGATCCTTAAAGGGTCTTCTACTTTCAGGGGCTGATCTCTGGAGCTCAGCGGTGGGTGTCACATTTTGTTGCTATTGGTTCACCCTGCACGCACACACTTGCTTTGCGTGCACACACACCTTCCGTGCATGCGCCCAGCCTTCCGTACATGCACCTGGCACATGTGCTTTGCTCACGCACACATCTTCCATGCATGTGGCCAGCCTCAAAACCATGCCTAAATAGGATGGCATAGAGCCGGGGCGGGTGGGCGGACCAATCCGTGATCTCCGCTACTGGTTTGCCTGAACCGGTACGAATCGGCTGAATACCACCTCTGCTGGAGCTGGAATATGGCAAGACAAATCTTCTTTTATAAGGAACATCTGAACAGCACAAAGGCATTTTAGAGGTCAGGCCAAAGCAATTAAAAGCAATGGAGTTTGTGCGTAAACCTATTTCAGAGACCAAAAGGCAAGGTTGAAGGAATCACATGAAGCTCACAAATTTTTATCCGTGTTCTCAAAGAAGAAGATTCCAGCAAATCATGTCTGAAACTTTCTTTTAAAAATTAATTTAGCTTGGCTGTTTATTAAGCTGTCCCTTTTGTAAAAAGAAATCAACACAATAAAGGACTAATAATCGCAATAATTGTCCTTAAAAAAACTGGAACCATTCAGGAGAAGCAATATATTGCCATATAGATTACTGGCACAAAGTAGTACTGTGTTTCCCCGAAAATAAGCCCTCCCTGAAATATTTAAGGGCATGCGCAGCTCGTCGGTTAGGGTTAGGGAGACAGAGCTGGAAATCAGGTAAGATGGCAAGAGGAGCCTTGTCTTGCTCTACGTGCCCCAAAATAATAAGATCTCCCCGGAAATTAGGAGCTTATTTCAGGGTTCAAAAAAATATAAGACAGGGTCTTATTTTCAGGGAAACACGGTAGAATAGAGGCTATCACCATAATGTCAGATCTGGAGATAGTTTACATCTCAAAAAACAAAGTATATTTATATACTACTTATTTTATTTATTTATTTATTTATTAGATTTTTATACCGCCCCCTCTCCCGAAGGACTCGGGGCGGTGCACAGCCAAAATTAAAAACATACAATATAAACAATTAAAATACGTTTAAAACAGAATTAAATCTAAAATGGCTCCCCAATTTAAAATGCCTTACCCATACCCCTATAAAAAGACGAATTTAAAATTTAAAAATTTAAAATTTCCACATTTAAAAAGGGGGGAGATTTAGGCCAGGCCAGCTTGATAAAATAGAAAAGTCTTAAGCGCGCGGCGGAAGGTGCGCAGATCCGGGATCCTACGTATCTCCGGGGGGAGCTCGTTCCAAATCGTAGGTGCCCCCACAGAGAAGGCTCTCCCCCTAGGGGCCGACAGCCGACATTGTTTGGCCGACGGCACCCGGAGGAGCCCCTCTCTATGGGAGCGTACTGGCCGGTGGGAGGCTATTGGTGGTAGCAGGCGGTCCCGTAAATAACCAGGTCCTAAGCCATGGAGCGCTTTAAAGGTGATAACCAGAACCTTGAAGCGCACTCGGAAGACCACCGGGAGCCAGTGCAGCTCGCGCAGGAGAGGTGTCACATGGGAACTCCAAGTCGCTCCCATCACCACCCGCGCGGGCCGCACTCTGCGCCAGTTGGAGCCTCCGAGTGCACCTCAAGGGGAGCCCCATGTAGAGAGCGTTGCAGTAATCCAGACGAGAAGTAACGAGGGCATGAGTGACTGTGTGTAGGGAGTCCCGATCTAGATAGGGACGCAACTGGCGGATCAGGCGAACCTGATGAAAAATCCTCCCGGACACGGCCGTCACATGCTCTTCTAACGACAGCCGTGAATCCAGGAGGACACCCAAGTTGCGAGCCCTATCCGTGGGGGCCAATGATTCGCCCCCAATAGTCAGCGATGGCATTAGCTGACTATATCGGGACGTCGGAAACCACAGCCACTCGGTCTTGGATGGGTTGAGCCTGAGCCTGTTCCTCCCCATCCAGATCCGTACGGCCTCCAGGCACTGGGACATCACTTCAAGGGCATCGTTGGGGTGATCCGGGGTGGAGATGTACAGCTGGGTGTCGTCAGCGTACTGATGGTACTCCACCCCAAAACCACGGATGATCTCGCCCAGCGGCTTTACATAAATGTTGAACAAAAGGGGCGAGAGGACCGATCCCTGCGGCACCCCACATATGAGGGGCCTCGGGGTCGACCTCTGCCCCCCTGTCAACACAGACTGCGACCGGTCGGAGAGAAAGGAGGAGAACCACCTTAGTACGGTGCCTCCCACCCCCAACTCTTCCAACCGGTGCAGCATGATACCATGGTCGATGGTATCAAAAGCCGCTGAGAGATCTAACAGGACCAGGACAGAGGAGCAGCCCCTGTCCCGAGCCCTCCAGAGATCATCAACCAACGCGACCAATGCCGTTTCCGTGCTGTATCCAGGCCTGAAACCCGACTGGAACGGATCCAGATACGACGCTTCATCCAGGTACTGGGGAAGCTGTCCCGCAACCACACTCTCAACAACCTTCGCCACAAAACGAAGGTTGGAGACTGGACGATAATTAGCCAATATTGCCGGGTCCAGGGAAGGCTTCTTGAGGAGGGGCCTCACCACCGCCTCCTTAAGGGCGGCGGGGAAGACACCCTCACCCAATGAAGCATTTATAATCCCCTGGAGCCAGCCTCGCGTCACCTCCCGGGAAGCCAGTACTAACCAGGAGGGACACGGGTCCAACAAACATGTGGTCGCGTTCAATCTACCCAGAATCCTGTCCACGTCATCTGGGGTCACAGGATCAAACTCATCCCAGATAACAGTCTCAAGACCTGCCTCCGTCACTCTCGCTGGATCTACCCAGTCAGAGTCCAGACCTTCCCGAATCTGAGTGATTTTGTCATACAGATACTGAACAAAGTCCTCGGCTCTTCCCTCCAAGGGGTCCTCCCGCGCTTCCTGGTGGAGCAGGGAGCGGGTCACCCTAAACAGGGCGGCCGGGCGATTATCTGATGACGCAATAAGAGCAGCAAAATGCGTACATTTTGCTGCTTTTATCGCCACTAGGTAAGTCCTAATATGGGATCTAACCAGTGTCCAGTCCGATTCAGAAAGACTAGCTCTCCAACTACTCTCTAGGCGTCTTTTCCGGCGCTTCATCTCCCTCAGCTCCTCGGTAAACCAAGGAGCAAGGCGAGATCCGCGCCGGGTCAGAGGCCGCAAAGGCACGACTCGATCCAGGGCCCCAGCGGCCGCCCTATCCCAGGCGGCCACTAGGTCTCCAGTCGAGGCGTGAGCCAGAACCTCAGGAATTGGCCCAAGCTCCGTCTGGAACCTATCGGGTTCCATCAGGCGCCTGGGGCGGTACCATCTTATCGGTTCCGCCTCCCTGCAGCGGGGTGCCACGGTACGAAGGTCAAGGCGAAGGAGAGAGTGATCCGACCATGACAAGGGCTCGATGACTACATCCCCTATCTCAAGATCACTCAACCACTGTCCAGAGACAAAAAGCAAGTCCAGTGTGTTTCCCCCAGTGTGCGTAGGGCCATGAATTAGTTGGGTCAGATCCATGGCCGTCATGGAAGCCATGAACTCCCGAGCCACCTCAGACGTCTCGCCCACGGACGGCAGGTTGAAATCCCCCATGACCATAAGTCTGGGGGTATCAACCGCCACCGCAGCAATAACGTTGAGTAGCTCAGGCAGGGTTGCTGCCACGCGGCAGGGAGCCAGGTACGTGATCAGCAAGCCCATCTGAACCCCATGGCCCCACTTCACAAGGAGGGACTCACAACCAGCTGTCTGAGGTACAGTGGTCTCCCTGGGCCTAAGGCCTTCTCTAATAATAACCGCTACTCCCCCGCCCCTCCCTTGTGACCTCGGCTGATGGAATGCGCGGAAGCCTGGTGGGCACATTTCTACCAGAGGGACCCCTCCCTCCGGGCCCAACCAGGTCTCCGTAATACCCGCCAGGTCCGCTCCCCCCTCCTGAACAAGATCACAGATGAGGGGGGCTTTATTTACTACGGACCTGGCGTTGCACAACATCAGACGAAGGCCCGGGCCGTGAGGATCTATGCAACCTGGCAAACGGGTAGAGCCTTGGGGGCCGGAGCACCCTACCGCTTGGAGACAGCGGGTGCGTGCTCCCTTAACATATACTACTTGGAATGACACTGATGGAAAGAATACTGGGTCAGAACTGACAGAGGCAAACTTTTTTTTTAAAAAAAAATCCATTTTGGAACGATAGGAGTATGAAAGGAAACGCCTTGCATCACCACAAGGTATGTAAAAAGAATCCGTTAGAATGTGTTGTGGTTGCAAAAAATAAAGTTAATATGTTTATTCATTCATCCATTTTATGCTCAGTCAGGGTATGTCACTCGAGGCTTCTAACTTTAAAAGTAGAATTGAATTATGCATTCATAAGAGGGACAGCAGCACTCATCTATCACTAGCTTGGGCTACCTTAACTGAATTATATTTTCAATTTCCAAGGCATCTTTTCTGCTTTATTCTACAGGAATCAAGACACGTCCACCCAGGTGCCCTGTGGTTATTTTTTTTTTTTTTAAGTCATGGAGAAATTGAAATGAGTTCAAATATAGGACAATGTCAATGAGGCAAGGGAGATTTTTTTTATATAGGTAGACCTGGACTCACAACCATTGGTTTAGAATGGTTTGAAGTTACAAAACCCCAAAGACAAAGAAAGTTTGGCTATTTGGCAACCGGCATGTATTTGGCATGGTTACATTATCCTGGTGTACAAAGTTAGCACCAATCGAATGAAATATTTTGATAAGTATTAAAAAGGCAGAATATTATATTTCCCTGGATGAGAAATGGAGAAACATGCTCTTGAAAAACAGCCCCACCTTTCTTAATAGCCCTCAGCAGATGTCAGCACTTAAGAGAGAGAGAGATAGCTAGCTCTATTCATAAGCAAATTCCCTGCAGCAAGGTCTGAACAAAGGTAGGGTTAGCCCTCAGCCCACAATAGGAATTGCCCAACAAGCCCCTTCATTGCATCAGCCAAACTTCAACCAACCTTAGCTCAGACAAGCTCCTAGGACCATGATGGCGAACCTATGGCACGCGTGCCACCTGTGGCACGTGGAACCATATCGGTGGGCCCGCAAGTGTTGCCCTAGCTCAGCTCCAGTGGGGCTGGAGGTCAGGAAACCGGCTGTTTTCCGGCCTCTGGAGGGCCTCCAGAGGGATGGGGAAGATTGTTTTCACTTTCCCCAGGCCCCTAGAAAGGCTCTGGAGCCTGAGGAGGGTGAAAAAACGGGCCTACCGGGTCTACCATGCTATTGTGTGCCAAAAGTGGGGGGAGTGTGGGGGGTCATGTGCGCATGCATGGGTGGCGGGGTGCATTGAATTATGGGCGTGGGCACGTGCATGCACGACTTCCCCCGCGCTCCCCCCACTTTTGGCACGCGATGGCAAAAAGGTTAGCCATCACTGTCCTAGGATATGTACATGGCCCCATGGGAGTCTGACAACAGCCAATAGAATACATGTTCTTTGCACAGGAACAGGAAGCTCAAGTGCAAAGCCCAAGAGAAGTATAAAAATCCCTCACTCTCAACTCCATGTGGTCAGCTGCTCAGAATCACACGTGCTTGGTGGTTCTGCTTCATCAATAAATGGACCTTCTTTCCAATCAGCCTCCAGCCTCCATTTTGTCTCCAGTGCCTTTCTCCCAGCTTGGAAATGAACCTGGATATTTCTTCCAACACTTGGGTCATGTGATCACCATTCGTGACCTTCTCAGCCGGCTTCAGACAAGCAAGTCAATGCGGGAATCTGGATTTGCTTAACAACCACACGATTCACTTTACAACTAACAGTGATTCATTTAAAATATGGCAAAGGAACGTGTCAAATTGGGTTTAACCCACTTAAGAACCACCTTACTTAGCAATGTTAGCAAGTAAGCACCCTGTTATTAACACAGCTGCCTGCAATTTACTGCTGGTTCGAATCTCTCCAAGGCTCAAGGTTGACTCAGCCTTCCATCCTTTCTAAGGTAGGTTAAATGAGGACCCAGTTTGTGGGGGCAATAAGCTGACTTTGTATAAAATATACAAAAGTATGAAGGCTATTGCTGAGCACATTGTAAGCCGCCCTGAGTCTCCGGAGAAGGGCGGCATATAAATCAAATTTAAAAAAAAAAAAAAAATGTTAATTCGGATTTTAATTCTGATTGTAAATTGAGGACTACTTGTACATGATTATGGGAACCAGCTGTTGTAGACTGGCATTTTTATAGGGTGGTTTCCATTCTAAATCACTACAGAGTCAGGTTCCAAGAAATTAAGCAAAAGGGCTTTGGGTAGTTAATCATTATGAGCCACAGGGGCATTTCACATGTGACCAGAAGACAATCACTTTTTAGGTGGACTTTAGCTTTGCATTTCCTCCACTGAACAGGGAGGTTTGGACCTGATGACCCAACTCTATGGTCTGCTTGAAATTGAGAAACAGTAGAGCTGCCGGTGTTAGCTAAAAGAACAATGGTGGATTATATGAACTCTTCTCCTAAACCTCGCTGACAGTTATGTTTCTGGGAAACCCCATGTGGCGTATCAGGTGAACATAAATAAGTCTTTACAAAATGTCTCGTTCCATCTATTCTGCACATTTATGCCTTGTAATGACAAGTGTAAAATAATGATGCAAAATTCTTTAATTTCACAACATATAGACAGATTTAACCATAGTTTCAATTGGGAAAATGTGACAATCCTAGACGAGGGAAAACTAAAAAATGCCAGGGAATTTCTATCGTAGAAGCCTGGCACTGACAAATCAGCCATCAATCGACACATGTTGTTCTTAGTTGCGAAGTTGTGTCTTTCCTCCTCCTCCCCCCTCCCTCTCCTCCTTCCTTCTCTCTTTCTCCTCCTCCTCTTCTTCCTATTCCTCTCCCTCCCCTTCCTCCTCCTCCTCTTCTCCTCCTTCCTCTCCTTCTTCTTCTTCCTCTCCTTCTCCTCCCCTCCTCCTCCTCGATGAAACTCACAAACTGACTGTTGGCGTGAAAGTCTCTTTTGAAAAGTTCCCATGGATACCTGCCTTACGCAAAACCCTCACGGCAAAATCCTCAGCTTAACTCTTCTCTACGATCCCGGGCGTCCTCCGAATAAGATGTGTCATCTTCTGAATCCTTGGCTATAAAAAAGCTTATCTCCAGTAAAAGGAAGGTTTCACCAAAAATAATGTTATACAAAGGTGGTTTTATGGCTGTTCCTTCCGAGAACTTATTAAATGAGAAGGAAATCAATGTTGGGACATGGTTTTGCTTTGTAGCTTAGAAGGACATGCTTTATTCAGCAGCACTAAACTTAGCATTTTTACAGGAGAGCTGATAAAACACTCCATAAGGGCGATACAAAATCACTTGCTTCTCTTTATTTGTTCTCTTTTACAAGAGAGTTTGCAATTGCCTGAACTTCTCTTTCTCTGTTATTCCAGCATGTCAGAAATAACAGGCATAGCAGTCCTGTGAATGGGGAAAAAATACCAGACACTCTGAAATGACACTCCCACATTACAGCTTTCAGATTTATTCAGCTTTGAGAACTATAATAAATAACCCACTTCTCTTAAAAACAATAACAACTATGAAAATCACCTGGTGAACAATCTGAAACGGCTCGGTGACACCTTTGTGCAATTCTAGTTAGATCTCTGAACTTTTGGCTGGCTGATAAGTGGCCACCAGGAAAGAGGAGATCACTATTGCAGGATACAATCAGATTGGATCCTGCAACATTACCCTGGGACATGAATATTCGCCTTCATTCGTGACATCACTATTGTTAAGAGTCTTTTACTACACCAGTGGTGGGTTGCCCCCTGTTGTGGCCCGCCAGCAGCCTGCGCGGATTGTTGCTGATCCCGACGACGAGGAGGCTGGTGTGGTGTCGTGCCAGCAGCCTGTGCAGCCGGCGCTCGAGTCAGACAACGAGGAGGCTGAAGAGGATGTGGTGCCAGAGGTAGAGACTCAGCCAGGGCCTTCAGAACCTCCAGAGGCTCCTTCAAGTGAACAGAGTGACGTGGAGGAGCCTCTTTTCAATGCTCGAGCACGCAGGGCCGCCAAAAGGCAGGAGTGGCTACTCAGGAGGAGGTATCCTCGAGAGTAAGGATTGGGGTTAATTGGCCACTCCCTTAGCCTATTTAAGTTCGCACACAGATAGCAAACGTTGCTGGAAACAACCTTTGGTCCTACGCAGAGCATTCTGAGAGTGAGTTTTTTGTTACAACTTGGTTTCTGGGCTGATTGCCAACCCTTGTCGGACTTTGTTTAATCTCTATAATTCATAGCAGGCTAAGGACATTTGTGGTTAAAGCCTGCATTTTGAAAGGGCTCTGTTTGTATTAAATGGAATTTTTGGAGCTGTGTGTGTGTGTGCTACATTTCTTGGGACACGTAGCTGGGGCAGAATACGCCCAGCTTTGACCAGCTCTATAGAACCAGTAGTAAAACCGGCGGGAGGCTCCGCCCACTGACCCAGACGTCATCATAAATGATCTGCACATGCGCGCAGGCACGATGCAAACCGGTAGTAAAGGTAAGTAGAACCCACCCCTGTACTACACCTTCCTATTTCAGAACTCTACAGAAGAGAGAATTGGATTTCCATTGTTAAGATGCAGTCCGGTTCCTACTGGCTAAGATAAACTTCCCAATAATATGGACCTCACAAAAGAGGCCTATCACAGAATGAACTCTTAAGTCAAAATGGGGAGGGAAGCACTTGCATTACTAATGTAAATGAAGCGGGCTCTGATAGATGACCACTGGATAACTTTCTATTCACTCTATTCTAAAAAGCAATGCATCCGGTTGGAAAAAGTACAAACTCAGCCAAAATCCTTTTGGTTCCTCTAGGAGGCCTCTAAGTTGTCAGAAGAAAGGAACATTCTAATGACATACAGCTTAAAGGATGGTTAGGTCAAGGGGATCCACATGAGTTAAAAGTTGTCTATTGTCAGAAGATGATTTGAGTCTATACTTCAGTAATCTACAAAAAGAATTATAACTGTTTTGCAAAGAAACTCAGTAATTAGGAAATGTCAATTAAAAATGACAAATGTATATGACCATATGAATTGCTGAGTTAACAGAATCCTTTGTCTAGAAGGGTATAAAACCATTGTACCTAATTTCTGTCTTTGTTCAACGCTTCATGTACAGAGCCTTGAACCTATTGCGCAATATATAAAATTGTCTCTGATTAATCCAAAAGTTGTGTTTGTCTTATTAAATCCACAACATTACTGCAAATGTTGTTGTGTGAAATATTGCAAAGCAATTTATTTGGCCAAAAATGGATGTAGACAGAATTCTATTTTGTGGCTCCATCTACTCAAAACTCGACGATATAGTATAGAACAGGGGTCACCAACCTTTCGGACCTCAGGGACCACTAAATTCATAATTTTAAATCCCGCGGACCACTAATATGATCTGCCTAATGACCGACTGGGTGGGCGTGGCCAACTTAATGTCACTCACGTCGAGGGGCGCCTCGCCAGCCTCTATTCACCCCTCCCCTCCCAGCCACTCCTCACCTGCCTGCCTGGGCTCCTTAACAGGTAGCAGTTGTTGGAGCTAAGCAGCCACCATGAGAAAGAGTTGGCAAAACAGCTCAGTTCAAGTTGGATCTGACCAAGGAGGAGGCTCAGCAGAAGCACCTCACTGAGGACTAGGAGCATAGGCTTTCCAAGCAGAGGGAAGACCTGCAGGAGTGCAAGGCCAGGTATAGGCGCCTGGAGGCTCAGCGGGCTGAGATGGTCAGCCAGTTCCAGGCCATGATACAGTCCCACTGGAATGAGGCCCTCCGGCTCTTCACCACGAGTGGTGCTTCCCTCCAGCCTTCTCCCAAAGCCCAGCACCAGGAGGCTGAAGCAGAACCCAAGTTGGAATTTCTGTCCCCCCTCCGACCCACACAAAAACACCCCAAAGGGGGAGACTCTCTGCAGTAACACAAGATACGTTCATTGCACGTATCCGGCCCAGGGGCCATAGTTTGAGGACCCCTGATTTAGTGCAATATAAAAAATGCAAATAATTTTTCTGCGGACCACCAACATTTTCTCGTGGACCACCAATTGGTGACCACTGGTATAGAATATATAACATCAGTTTAATTTGGAGAGTACATTCTCTAATTTAAAAAAAGAAAAGTAAAATGACAAGCTTTCCAGGTAGCCAGATTACTTGATGGTCATCCTTGCTTTATGCCTTATCTATCTTGCCTTCTTTCCCAATTTTTTAAATTATATATAAGGGCCTTAAAATCCGGCTCTGCCACTTGGCTTGGGGACCCCATATGGACAGTCTATGCTGGAGGTGGCTGGTGAAGTAATAGAGATGATTCCACCTTTCCATCATTTGTGCTCTTGGTTTGTAGTTTCTTGGTTTGATTCTTAATGTTTTTTATATTTATGTTTTTATTGTATTGTAAGCTGTCCAGAATCTCTTTGGATACTGTAGCCGGTGGTATATAAATTTAATAAATAAACTTCATTATCACCAGTGCTGGTATTCAGCCGGTTCTCTCCGGATCGCGCAAACTGGTAGCAACGACTGCGGGAGGCTTTGCCCACCCACCCAAACGTAATGCGCAACTACTGCACATGCTCAGAAGGCCATGCACATGCGCAGAGGTGGCACTTGTTAGCGAAGCAGGCATGCACACACTCATTTCTGCGAACTGGTAGGGAAGGTGAATCCCACTTCTGATTATCACCCTACAGCAGTGATGGCTAACCTTTTTGCCATCACGTGCCAGGAGCAGGGGGAGTGCGGGGGGGTTGCGCGTGCTCATGCCTACACCCATAATTCTATGCACCCCGCCCCTGCGCACGTACAAGGACCACCCCCCATATTCCTGGCACATTATGGTCTGGTAGGCCCATTTTTCTCTCTCCCCAGGCTCCAGAGCCTTTCTAGAAGTCTGGGGAGGGTAAAAACAGCCTTCCCCCCCCCCCCCCGAGGCTGGAAATGGCCTGTTTGCCAACTTCTGGTGGGACCGGAAGGCCTTTTTTTTTTGCTGTCCCCAGGCTCCAGAGCCTTTCTAGGAGTCTGGGGAGGGTGAAAACGGCCTTCCCCACCCCTCCTGAGGCCCTCCAGAGGCTGGAAATGGCCTGTTTGCCAACTTCTGGTGGGACCGGAAGGCCTTTTTTTTGCTATCCCCAGGCTCCAGAGCCTTTCTAGGAGTCTGGGGAGGGTGAAAACGGCCTCCCCCCCCAGGCCCTCCAGAGGCTGGAAATGGCCTGTTTGCCAACTTCTGGTGGGACCGGAAGGCCTTTTTTTTGCTGTCCCCAGGCTCCAGAGCCTTTCTAGGAGTCTGGGGAGGCCGAAAACAGCCCATTTGCCAACTTCCGGGGGGCCTCCGGGGGGGGAGGCCATTTTCACCTGTTTCCTTACTTCTAGTGGGCCCAGAAGGCCCGAAAATCAGATGGCCGGTGCGCGCATGCGTGCCATAGCTGAACTCACATGCCCACCAATATGGCTACGCATGCCACCTGTGGTACACGTGCCATAGGTTCGCCATCACGACCCTAGACTAAGGGTATCCAACCTTGGCTGCTTTAAGACCTGTGGACTTTAACCATGGCTGTCTGAGGAATTCTGGGAGTTGAACTCCACAGGTGGAGTTAAAGTGGCCAAAGTTGGACACCCTACTCTAGAGTGTCAGGTCAAATAGTTGTGTTCTTCTGAGGTAGGGCCAAAGTCCTGGGACTTGTTATGCCCCTACAGTGTTCAATTACTGAGATAAACCCCAAGCCATGTAGGCTTGGAAAATACCAAATCCAGCACGTTTCCCCATTTTCCTCCTTCTAAAAGCCCTGGGGAAGAATCAAGATAAACCAATATTTAAAAAATGGGAACACTGTTCCCCTTGAGAACAAGGAAACCACACTAGGAATTGATTCCTTTGAGATTTGGTGCGGCAGTCAGCCAAGGAAAATAGCTATGGGGTATGAACTGGAAGGATTAACATTCATTCTGCTACAATTAGTGTGTCAAGCCTTCTATAAATCAAAGTCTTAACCAAACTACGTCAGCATTTAGGGAAAGGCAGCAGATGATTGCCAATTCATTTGATACTTTATACTCTCCCCTTCCTAGGTGTTACAGGAAGCTCTCGACTTACAACCACAACTGAACCCAACATTTCTGTGGCTAAGCAAGGCAGTTGTTAAGTGAGTTTTGCCCCATTTTTGACACAGTTGATGAGTGAACCACTGCAGTTGTTAAGTTAGTAACCCTGTTGTTAAGTGAATCCGGCTTCCCCAATGACTTTGCTTGTGAGAAGGTCGCAAAACCCAGGATACTGCAAGTGTCATAAATATAAATCAGTTGCCTGGCACCTGAGTTTTGATCACGTGACCATGGGGGAATGTTACAACGGTCGTTAAGTGTGAATATCAGTCATAAATTACTTTTTTCAGTGCCATTGTAACTTCGAACGGTCACTAAATGAATGGTTGTTAAGTCGAGAATTACCTATATTTAATAGAGAGAAAAATGGGGAGATTTACAGGTTTGCTTCCCATGTTCCAGAATGTCTAATGGATCTTCAAACATCCAGAAATTCCTTAACAGGGAAAGTCGGCGTGGAATGCTTTTCCTTAACAGGGAGATTACGTAATTAAAAATTCTGCTTAAGAGGAATATGGAAGATAGAAAGAAAAAGGACAAAAGGTTGCAAGACGCCAACAAACCAAATCAGTAACTATTATTTTCAGTGGTGGGTTTCAAATTTTTTTACTACAGGTTCTGTGGGTGTGGCTTGGTGGGCATGGCATGGCTTGGTGGGCGTGGCATGGCTTGGTGGGCGTGGCAGGGGAAGGATACTGCAAAATCCCCATTTCTTCCTGATCGGCTGGGACTTGGGAGAGAGAATAGGTGGGAGCGTGGCCAGTCAGAATTTTTACTACCGGTTCTCTAAATTACTCAAAATTTCCACTACTGGTTCTCCAGAACTGGTCAGAACCTGCTGAAACCCACCTCTGATTATTTTCCTATATCTTTTTTTTTTTTTTTTTTTTAAATACTTTATTGAATTTTCCAATTTTTAAAAAGACAATATACAATCACAATCTTAATCCGAGGTGCAATGTTACACATTTCATTAGATCAAACATTAAATGAAATCTATCCATAGCTATACAATATACAGTTCTATACAGTTCTCTACGTTTCTATACAATTAAGTCCATTTCGGGTGTCTAACAGATCGTAGCCTATTATCATATTTTTATTTTTATTCTATTCTTTAACCAGTTATACCAAATTCCCCAAACTTCGTAGTACTTAAAGTTCTCTTCGTTTTTTAGCTCGCTCGTCAATTTAGCCATCTCTGCGCACTCTAGAATTTTATTTATTAATGTTTCTTCAGAGGGGGTAGAGTTGGATTTCCAGAGTTTCGCAAAGGCTAATCTAGCCGCAGTAATAATTTGAATTGCCAGTTGGGTTTTGTTGTTGTCAAGACCATCTTCAATCATACCTAAGAGGAAGTATTCCGGGGCCAGGGCTATCTCTTGTCCCATTATTTCCGAAAGCCAGAGTCGAATCTTTAACCAAAACTTTTTGGTCTCAGGGCAGGTCCACCACAGATGATAAAAGGTGCCGACCGTCTTTCCACATTTCCAACATAAAGCAGAGGAATTTGGAAATATTTTGGCCAGCCTGTCCGGGGCTAGGTACCACCTATGCAACATTTTGTAGTGATTTTCCCTGAATGTTACGGATTTCGTTATTTTGAGATTTCTGTTCCAAGCTATCTCCCAATCATTGAAATTAAGGCCATATCCTAAATTTTTCTCCCAAATGCTTAGCTGATTTTTAGCTATCTTCTCGGCTCTATCCTCATCTAATATAAAGTTATAGATTTTCGATAACATTTTCTTATCTGGTCCCCAAATAATTTTGTCAAAATATCCATATTTCATTTCAATACCACATTTATCTCTATCTTCTTGAAATCTAGACTTAATCTGGAGATATTTCCACCAATCCAGAATATACCCCTGGTCCCTCAATACTTCCAAGGGTTTGAGCTTCCCTTCTTCATCCAAGATATCCTTATATGTGCCCATTTTATAATTCCCTCTTCTATTTGGGGCCACTAGAGCATCCATAATTGACAACCAGCTAGGAACCTTGGTATATATCTTCTGTCTAATTTCCAGCCACGTACGAATCAATGTCTCTCTAATTTTATGTTTATGGAAATGAGTTTTCTTCCTATCCTTTATGTCCCAGAGGTAGGCGTGCCATCCTTCAAGGAGATCGTGTCCTTCTAGTGTCAAAAGTCTACCTTCTTGTAATTTGATCCACTCCTTTATCCAGATTATTTTTGCCGCCTTTTGATATAATTCCCAGTCAGGGAGCCCGAACCCTCCCAAATTTCTTTTCCCTTGAAGTGTCTTGAGAGAAATCCTCGATTTCTTACCCTCCCACAAAAAATTCCTGATATGTTTATTCAGATCCGAAAAAAATTTTTTATCTAGTGATATCGGTATGTTTTGAAATAGAAATAAAAATTTCGGTAAAATATTCATTTTGATCGCCGCAATTTTACCGGTCAGGGACAATTTAAGCCTCCTCCATCTATCAAGATCTTGATTAGTTTTCTGCAATAGAGGGATATAGTTATCATCTTTTAATGAAGAGAGTCTCGCCGTAATCCATATTCCCAGATATTTTATCTTCTTAACTACCTGGAGGTCTAATATATCTTCTAATTCTTTCGTTTGTAGGTTTGTCATATTTTTCACAATTATTTTGGTTTTGTTCTTATTAAGTTTAAGGCCCGCGACTTCTCCATAGTTCTGGACTTCCTGCATTAATTTTGAGCCGGTATCTAATGGGTCTTCTAATATGAAGGCAACGTCGTCCGCGAAAGCCTGCGTTTTATATATTTCCTTCCTAATCTTCAAGCCTTTGATACTTTCATTAGTTCTAATCCTTCTGAGTAAGATCTCTAATGCTAGGATGTAAAGTAAGGGGGATAGAGGACATCCCTGCCTGACTCCTCTTTGAATCTGAAATGTCTGGGTTCTACCTCCGTTAACTAATATATTTGCTCTCTGATTTTGGTAAATATTCTCTATCATCCTCCTAAAGTTAGTCCCGAATCCCATTAGATCTATTTGGTTTATCATGAAGGTCCAATTCAGATTGTCGAATGCCTTTTGGGCATCGACAAACATTAAAGCCATCTGTTTTCCAGGGTGTTGTTCATAATATTCAATGGTATTTAAGACTGTTCTCAAATTGTCTCTAATCTGTCTCCCTGGGAGAAAACCATTTTGATCCTTATGTATCCATCGGTTTAAAATTTTCTTGAATCTCTCCGCTATTATAGTCATAAATATTTTGTAGTCTGCATTAAGCAGTGAGATAGGTCTATAGTTGGAGATCTGTTTCGGGTCGGCACCTTCTTTCAGAATGATCGTCAGATACGCTTCCCTCCAGGAGTCTGGGATTGTTATGCCAGCAATAGCATCATTTAGAATTTCTAGCAATTCCAGTTTCAGAGCATCATCAAATTTTTGATATAATTCTCCGGGGAGACCATCCGGGCCTGGGGTTTTATTCTTCTTTATTTTGGATAGGGCGGTTCTTAACTCCCCTATGGTGATCTTTTCATTTAACATTTCCTTTTCTTCTTCCGGAATTTGAGGAAGGTTGGCTTCCAACAAATACTGTTCTACCTTGTTTATCTCAATTCCTTCATTTTTGTACAGACATTCATAAAATTTTCTTATGCTTTCTAATTTGTCTTCTTCTTTCGTCAACAGGATGCCCTGAGGATCTTCTAAAGCTAATATTTGGTTTTTTTCCTTCTCTTTTTTTAATTTATATGCCAGCCATCTCCCCGACTTGTTAGCATTCTCGAAACAATAGTGCTTAGATCTTCTTATTTTTTGAGCTATCTCCTCCTGGTCCAATAAGTTCAGTCTATGCCTCATCATCAACCACTGTTGTTTCGTCACCTCATCTCCCGGTCGTTGCTGTAATTCAGCCTCGGTTTGTAATAATTTTTGAGTAAGTTCTTCTCTACTCTTTCTTTTTTCCTTGTTTTTAAAGGCAGTATATGAGATGGCTACTCCTCTGGCATAGGCCTTCATAGTGTCCCACACAATTTCTTTGGCTGTCCCTCGATTTCCATTTTCTAAGAAGAAGCGTTTGATTTCTTCATTCAATTTGAGTGTGAACTCTTTTTCGTTTAGGAGATTGGTCCTTAAGCTCCATCTCTGTTGTATTTTCTTCATACCATGGGACCAACTGATTTCAAGGAGCTTATGATCTGCCCAAGTATTGATGCCCATGTTAACTTTCTTAATTTCTAATGCCAATTTTCTAGTAACCCAAACCATATCAATTCTGGACCAGGAGTTCTGTGGGATGGAGTAAAATGTATATTGTCTGTCCTGGGGGTGTAAGGTACGCCACATGTCAATTAAATTTATCTCATCCACCAAATCAAAAAAAACCTTTGGTAAGGGGGATCTTTTATTCTTTTTGGTTATATCGCACTTATAATCAAGCTTTGGATCTACAATTCCATTAAAATCCCCTAGCATACATATTTCAAGATGTGCCCAATTTGCCAACTGCTCCTGCAGTTTCCTATAGAATTTCCCTTGTTTTTTATTCGGTGCATAAACCCCTACTAAAAGCAGTCTAGAATTACCCCTCATTATTTCAACTATGAGTATTCTCCCTTTTTCATCTTTATATTTACATTCTGCCATTATTCCTTTCTTAACATAGATAGCAACCCCCCTTTTCCTTTTCTCAGCTAATGAGGAGAATACTTTACCAAATTTACAGTAATTTAAATATTCAGCTTCATCTTTTTTTATATGGACCTCTTGGATGCAGATAATATCGGGATTTTGTTTCACCAATTTCGACAATATTATCCTTCTTTTTTTGTAATCGTTTAATCCATTCACATTTACCGATATGATCTTGGTATCGTTCATTCCTGAAATTAGTTTCTAGTCTCTTGTTCTTATTTACCTTTTAAAGTTACTGCTCTCACTGGTCTTGATTTTTTCCCTTTTTCCTCAGTATCCTCCTTTTTCTTCTCCTCTTCTATGTCTTCCCTAGTAATTTGCTCTTGGGATATCTCTTCTTCCGTATTTACTATCTCGTTATCCTCCTTGCTGGTTTGCTCCTCCTCTCCTCCCCTTAGTTGTTCTAAAAAGTCTTGAGCATCACTTAGACAATCAATTCTTATTTTCCTCCCTTGCCAAGAAATTTGCAGTCCTTCTGGCAAAAGCCACCTAAAAATTATATTTCTCCTGTTTAGATAATTTGTCAAAAACCTATAATTTCTCCTCCTTTCCCTCACTCTTCTCGGAATTTGTTTCAGAATATTAATTTCTTTTCCCCCATATATAATTTTTTCCTCCCGGGCTATGTTATACAGAATATCCCTAACTTTTTTTCTAGCAAAGCGCACATGGACCTCTCTGGGGAGTCTGTTTCTTCTTACGTAATTTGTCTGGACCCTGTACACCTCATCAATCTCACGAATTATTTCCTGCTTGTCTTGCTGCAGAGTACCTGCAATCAACTCCGCTATCTTATCACCTAAATCCTCATCTTTATCTTCCAGGATGTTCTGGAAACGCAAGAAAAACGAGGCCTTGTCCATCTCAAGTTGGATCAGCGCGTCTTCCGTTTCTTTATTTTGTGCCGACAAAGTTTGGTCTACTGTGTCCAGTTTTTTCTCGTTTTTTTCAATTCTTTGTTCTACTTTTAAAATTCTATTTTCGTTACTGGCAATAGCCGTTTGAATCTCATTCATTTTAAAGTCGAGAGCATGGATGTCTGATTTTAATTCGGAGTGACTATTCAAAAGTTTTTCTTGCATCGCAAGCATTGTTTCTTGGATTGACTGAAGGGATGTTTGTACCGTTTGCAATGTAGGAGTTATAGGGGGTTTGTCTAGTTTCTGGAGACCTTCTACTGATTTCTGGGTGGCTGGGGAAGACATCGCTAAGGTAGGTATAGATGTCGCTTTTTTAGCAGTTTTTGCAATTGTGGAGGTCAGACTTGCCATTTCTTTCAGAACCGATTTTTGGTCTCTTATTATCTCCTCTATCTTTCTCCAAATTCTCATCCAGTGGCACTTGCCACGTTTTCTCTGAGGAGCTTTCTTAGACCTTTATTTCGCTCCTTTATTGGTCCTCTCTACACTCTCAATAAGTTAGTTCCCCTCCAAATAGGTAGACAAAATCTCAATACAAATCAATTAATCGCTTAATATAATCTAAATTCAATCTTAGAAAAGAGTAAGTAATATATATAAATTGTTAAAGGCTAACAATACAGGTAATTATTTTAAGTTAATAAATTCTAAATTCAGTTCCTAATAGGTAGTATTGATATAGATAAATACAGATATATATTCTAAATTGTATAAGTTGACCACAATAAGTTAATGAACTAATAAGTTCTAAGTTCAGATCTTAATAAAGGTTGGATATAAATAGATATAATAGATATAAGTAACTATAAATAGGCATAGATAAATTACAATAAGTATAAATAGATATAATAAATATAAAATCTTATATAATAATTTAATTAGTAAGATACAAATCCAACCCTCTTTTCCCTAAACTAGTACTAATTATGGAAATCTAAATTCTCATATATAATCAACCCCCCTTTTTTTTTTTTTTTATATAAATATATCTATAAAATGACTTAAGAGATCTAAGTAATATTAGATATAAAATTATAAAGTTAGAGAGGAAAACAGAGTTCACTTATTAATATCACAGATAATCAAGAGAAGGATAGGAAAGATATAAACATATAAATATATGAGTATAAATATATTGTTTTATAGTGTTTATAGTATTTACGGAATTTTAGAGTACAAATAGGAGATCTTCAATTTCCCTCTTTGCTGGGCTCCAACCCAACTCGATGGTAATAGTCTCTGCCAGAGCGTCTTCTTGTTCAACCGCTGCTGTTCCACTCTTCCGATTCAATGGAAGCACTTCCTGTTTGGTGCAAGCCTCTAACAGCTAGTCACTGTATTTCTTCTGCTTTCTTCCACTCGATCCCAATACCAAAAGCCAGCAACACCGATGGTCTTTCCTTTTTCTTTAACTCTCTCACCACACCGCACTCTCCAAAGCTCCTTACAGACGCAATCCACTCTCCCCGTTTTCTCGTCTGCTCTTCGGCTTGTCGGATCGCCGGGAGTACAAGCTGCTCCACCTTCTCCGTCTCTGCCTCTCGCCGCTCCGAGCACTCTTCTCCCGACACCACCGATCCCCTCTCTGCTGCACGATCGTAGGTATAGGGGAATAGGCTTGAATCTGTCACCGCACCTCCGATCTTCTTCTTAGCTTCCCGTCTTTGTTGGCTATTGCTGCTTCGCGCCCGCCATCAATGGCCGGCTCACCGCGTTGGCTAGGCAGAGCCGCCTGGTCAAGCGAGAGGTGATCGCACCCACTTCCCGCTTGCCTGGCTTCCTCTTTTGCCCGCAGGGCTCTCCGGGTCCCGCGTCCCTCGAGGGGATCCCCAAAACGCGATGTTAAAAGGTGTTGAGGAGCAGCGAGCTCTCACTCAACACCCTGTCGCTGCAAATCACCAACCGGAAGTCTATTTTCCTATATCTGTCTTCCTATCCATCTTTGGCAAGCAACGAGAGAAACTCTAAATATCTAATGCAACATTTGAACGTGAATCACTAACAGTTTTATGTGAATGGGTTTTATATGAAACCTGAACCCATAACTGTAGATGTGATACCTTAAAGCAGTTTAAAAAAAATAATAATATTCCTCTGAGCATCAGCATTTGGAATCATTTGTAACCACATTCATTTGCTTGTTTTCTATAGCAGATTATAATCTTAATTGTCAGGCTCAGATTTTTAGGTGTGTGTACACCAATGTACCAGGGGTGGTTTCTAAGATTTGTTACTACCGGTTCTGTGGGCGTGGTTTATTTTGTGGGTGTGGCTTGATGGTCATGTGACAGTGGGCATGGCTTGATGGTCATGTGACTGGGTGGGCATGGCCAACTCAATGTCACTCACGTCAAGGGGTGCCTCGTCTGGCCCCTCCCCTCCCAGCCATTCCTTGTCACACCCAGCCTCAACGTATCTATAGTTCTGTAAAAATGTTGTTCACCTTTTTTCAACTTTTATTATCTACATACTATAGATGTACTTTCATGGACCACTGTACACATCTCTAAAGTACATTGTTACCAGCATCTCTAATATTTATTTTATAAACATAAACTTAAACATAAACTTTATTTTATAAACATAAACATAAACTTAAGGGTATTCTGGGGGATTCAAAATGATACCAACATTTGGTGCTTTGATTTGCTGCATACAAGCTTGCCTTTATTATTTTAATTTAAAGGACTTTTTATTTATTTATTTATTTATTTTTATTTATTTATTTGTTTGTTTATTTTAATTTGTATACCGCCCTTCTCCAGCAGGACTCAGGGCGGTGAACAGCCAGAATAAAACAGAACATACAAAATTTAAAAACAGTTTAAAAATAATTAAATATTTTTGGCCGCAATTTAAAACAAACCCAATTAAAATCAATTAAAATTAACCAAAACTATGGGATCAAGCCAGCCTGGCTAGGTGAAATAAATAAGTTTTCAGGGCCCGACGAAAAGTCCGAAGGTCTGATATTGTACGTATCTCTGGGAGGAGGTTGTTCCAGAGGGCGGGCGCCGCCACAGAGAAGGCTCTCCCCCTGGGGGTCGCCAGCCGACACTGTTTGGCGGACGGCACCCTGAGGAGGCCCTCTCTGTGCGAGCGTACTGGCCAGTGGGAGGCTATTGGTGGCAGAAGGCGGTCTCGTAAATACCCCGGCCCTAAGCCATGGAGCGCTTTAAAGGTGGTCACCAACACCTTGAAGCGCACCCGGAAGACCACCGGGAGCCAGTGCAGCTCGTGCAGGAAAGGTGTCACATGGGAGCACCCCGTCGCTCCCATAATCCCCCGCACGGCTGCATTCTGGACCAGCTGGAGCCTCCGGGTGCACCCCAGGGGGAGCCCCATTTAAAAAAATAGAGTCAATTAGGAGAATATATTTGGCAGGTGTCATGGGATCTAACCCTCTGGTCTTTTGCTTTAGCTGTCCTACCTTCTACTTGTCTTCCTTTGGGCTCAAGTTCCATCAACAAAAGTTCCTTAGCATCATAGCACTATCAACAATTCACCAAGGATTTCAAAATACTCAGATTCCAAAAAAAGAAGAATAATTACATTCCAGATTGGCTTGAGGTAGATCTGCCACACATTTGCTCCTTCTGCTTTATCAAACAATTCCCGCTGTGTAAATATCATCATCCGGGTAGACTTTCATTATCTTCCTTTAGTCAGCAAAATAAGTCCTTGTATTATCTTACCTTTGTCTCTCGGCATTTATGGTTCTCCCACAGTGGGTGATGTTTAAAAATAACTTCGCTAATTAAGAGTCCAGAGCAGCCATGCTTTTATACATGAAGCAAAATATCCTCATGAAACCAAGACTTTAAGACCTCAGAGGGACTCCCTTCATTACGCCTAATGATCATTCTAATCAGAAGCCTTAATAACGCCATTAGTCAATCTTTGTCTAATGGACCAACAAGTCCACTTTGCTGCTGTGAATTCCAAAGTTCTGGTTAAAAGCAAGACTGGAAGGAACAAGATTGAACACAGAGTTGGAAGGGAACAAATTGGCTGCCCAACCTGTGCATGAAAACCTACAGTGATGGGAGTACACACAACTTCAGGAGACAGCTTAATAGCCCTCACAATCAGGAAATTCCTTATTATTTTGAGTTTGGGTCTCTCTCTGTAAAGCTTCCATGACTAGTTCTTGCCCTGCTCTCTGGAACTACGGAGAATAAATCCACATTTCTCTGCGCCTACCACAGGGGAAAAGGTGTGGATTTATCTTGCAGAGTATCAATGAGATATCATCTGCTTGAATCACCCACTCATTTAGTCTTTACTTCACCCCTAGAAATTTTCCCACATCCAGTCATTCTCAACAAGAGCATATTAAACATATCCATATCAGTGGTGAAATCCATTTTTTTTTTACTACCGGTTCTGTGGGCGTGGCTTGGTGGGCATGGTGTGGCTTGGTGGGCGTGGTTTGGTGGGCGTGGCAGGGAAGGATACTGCAAAATCTCCATTCCCTCCCCACTCCTGGGGGAAGGATACTGCAAAATCTCCATTCCTACCCCACTCTGGGGCCAGCCAGAGGTGGTATTTGCTGTTCGAAGTCACAACAGCTTTGAGAAAAAATGACTTGTGACCATTTTCACACTTACGACCGTTGCAGCACTCCATGGTCATGTGATCAAAACTTGGACGCTTGGCAACTGGCATGTATTTATGATGGTTGCCAGGTCCTGGAGTCATGTGTTCCCCATTTGCCACATCTTCTAAGAAGCAAAGTCAATGGTCAAGCCAGAGTCACTGCACAACTGTATTACTCACAACTGCAGCGATTCACATAACAACTGTGGCAAGCAAAGTCATAAAATGGGCCAGAACTCACTTAACAACCGTCTTGCTGAGCAATCAAAATTTTGGGCTCAGTTGTGGTCATTTTTTAAAAAAAAATTTTTTAATTTGATTTATATGCCGCCCTTCTCCGGAGACTCAGGGCGGCTTACAATGCGCTAAGCAATAGCCTTCATTCTTTTGTATATTTATACAAAGTCAGCTTATTGCCCCCCACAACTGGGTCCTCAATTTACCAATCTTAGAAAGGATGGAAGGCTGAGTCAACCTTGAGCCTTGGCGAGATTTGAACCTGCAGTAATTGCAGGCAGCTGTCTTAATAACCAGCTTAATAACAGGGTGCCTTAATAATAATAATAATAATAATAATAATAATTTTATTTCTATACCGCCCTTCTCCCGAAGGACTCAGGGTGGTGTACAGCCAATTTAAAAACACAAGACACAACAATAATTAAAAATTAAAATAATTAAATAGATTTGGCTGATTTAAAACCCCAAAAATTTAAAATACCCCAATTTAAAATTATTAAGTTGATAGCCTGGCCTGGCGGAACAACAGGGTCTTCAATGCGCAACGAAACACCCGGAGGTCGGAGATCTTGCGTATTTCCGGGGGCAGTTCATTCCACAGGGCAGGGGCTCCCACAGAGAAGGCCCTCCCCCGGGTGTCGCCAGCCGACATAACTTGGCTGATGGCACCCTGAGGAGACCCTCTCTGTGGGAGCGGACTGGTCGGTGGGAGGCTATTGGTGGCAGAAGACGGTCTCGAAGGTACCCGGGTCCTATGCCATGGAGCGCTTTAAAGGTGGTAACCAATACCTTGAATTGCACCCGGAAGACCACTGGGAGCCAGTGCAGCTCGTGCAGGAGGGGTGTCACGCGGGCACAACGAGTTGCGCCCATAACCACCCGCGAGGCCACATTCTGGACCAGTTGGAGCCTCCGAGTGCTCTTCAAGGGGAGCCCCATGTAGAGAGCATTACAATAGTCCAGCCGGGAGGTGACAAGGGCATGAGTGACCGTGCGCAAGGCGTCCCGGTCCAGAAAGGGCTGCAACTGGCGGATCAGGCGAACCTGATAAAAGGCCCCCCTGGCCACAGCCGTCATATGCTCTTCTAAAGACAGCCGTGCGTCCAGGACACCCAGATTGCGAGCCCTCTCTGTGGGGGGCAAAGATTCACCCCCAATAGTCAGCAATGGCACCTGCTGACTATATCGGGATGCCGGCAGCCACAGCCACTCGGTCTTGGACGGGTTGAGTCTGAGCCTGTTCCTCCCCATCCAGACCCGCACGGCCTCCAGGCAGCGAGACATCACATCAAGGGCATCGTTGGGGTGGTCTGGGGTGGAAATGTACAGCTGAGTATCATCAGCGTACAGATGACACTTCACCCCAAAACCACGGATGATCTCACCCAGTGGCTTCACATAAATGTTGAACAGAAGGGGCGAGAGGACCGACCCTTGTGGCACTCCCCATGCAAGATGCCTCGAGGTCGACCTCTGCCCCCCTGCCAACACGAACTGCGAGCGGTCGGAGAGGAAGGAGGAGAACCACCGCAGAACGGTGCCCCCTATTCCTAACCCTCTTAACCGCCGCAGCATGATACCATGGTCGATGGTATCAAAAGCCGCTGAGAGATCTAATAGGACTAGGACAGAGGAGCAACCCCTGTCCCAAGCCCTCCAGAGTTCATCCACCAACGCGACCAATGCCGTTTCTGTGCTGTGCCCCTGCCTGAAGCCCGACTGGCACGGGTCTAGATAGATAGCTTCATCCAGGTGCCCGGGCAGTTGTCGTGCCACCACACTCTCAACAACCTTCGCCACAAAACGAAGGTTGGAGACCGGACGGTAGTTAGCTAATTCAGCTGGGTCCAGGGAAGGCTTCTTGAGGAGGGGCCTCACCACCGCCTCTTTCAAGGCGGCGGGAAAGGCACCCTCACTCAGAGAAGCAGCTATAATCCCCTGGAGCCAGCCTCGTGTAACCTCCCGGGAGGCCAGTACCAACCAGGAGGGACACGGGTCCAATAAACATGTGGCGGCACTAATCCTACCCAGAACCCTGTCCACATCCTCGGGAGCCACAGGATCAAACTCCTCCCAGATAATATTCTCAAGGCATGCCCCTGTCTCCTCCCCTGGACTCATCCAATCGGAGTCCAAGCCATCCCTAATCCGAGCGACTTTATCATGCAGGAATTGCACAAAATCCTCAGCGCGGCCTTGCAAGGGATCTTCCCACACTCCCCCCCGAAGAAGGGAGTGGGTCACCCTAAACAGGGCGGCTGGGCGGTTCTCTGCAGATGCGATAAGAGCGGAGAAATGGTTAGATTTCGCCGCTTTTATCGCCACTAGGTAGGTCTTGATATAAGACCTCACCTGTGTCCGGTCGGAATCGGATTGACTAGTCCTCCAAATGCTCTCTAGGCGTCTTTTCCGACGCTTCATCTCTCTCAGCTCCTCAGAGAACCAAGGAGCCAATTGAGATCGGCATCGGGTCAGAGGCCGCAAAGGCATGACGCGATCCAAAGCTCCGGCGGCCGCACTCTCCCAGGCGGCCGCCAGCTCTTCAGTCGAGTCGTGTGCCAGAGTCTCAGGAAACGGCCCAAGCTCCATCAGGAACCTTTCGGGGTCCATCAGGCGCCTGGGATGGAACCATTTGGTCGGTTCCATCTCCCTGCGGCGGGGGAAAGCGGTAGGAAAGTCTAAGTGAAGGAGCGAATGATCTGTCCATGACAAGGGTTTGATGTCTAGATCCCCTCTACCAAGATCATTCAACCACTGACCAGAGACAAAAATCAGGTCCAGAGTGTATCCCCCTATGTTAGTTGGGCCTTGAACTAACTGGGTCAGGTCCATGGCCGTCATGGAAGCCATGAACTCCCGAGCCGCCTCTGACGCCTCACCCGCAGACGGAAGGTTGAAATCCCCCATGACAATAAGTCTGGGGGTGTCAACCGCCACCCCGGCAATGACGTCGAGTAGCTCGGGCAGGGTCGCTGCCACGTGGCAGGGAGCCAGGTACGCAGTCAGCAAACCCATCTGCACCCCACGGCCCCACTTCACAAAGAGGGACTCACATCCGGCTATCTGAGGAACAGTGGTCTCCCTCGGACAAAGACTCTCCCTAATAATCACCGCCACTCCCCCACCCCTCCCCTGGGCCCTTGGCTGATGAAATGCACGGAAACCTGGTGGGCACATTTCAATGAGGGGGACCCCCCCCTCTTGGCCCAACCAGGTCTCCGTAATACCTGCCAGGTCCGCACCCCCCTCTAAAATAAGATCACAAATGAGGGGGGCTTTATTAACGACCGACCTGGCATTACACAACATCAGCCGCGGACCCTGGGCTTGAGACTCTGCACAACCCAGGACACGAGTCGCGCATTGGGGGCCGGGGTGCATAATTACTTGTAGACAGCGTGTGCGCACCCCCAGCACATGATATGGCCCCCTGCGCCCGTCATACCTGCCCCTCCCACTCATTGTTTCAATTACACAGCCCTTCCTATCGTCCCCCTGCTCCCCGGTTAAATTTCCTTTCACGACCCCTCTGTTGCAGCCAATCGACCCATCACCCCGCTCAGTTGCTATCTGAACCCCCCCGGGTCCACTTTTACAACCCCCTCCCTTCCTCCCGGGTCCCCTTAAAATTTTGGTTAAAAATTTAGCTAAAAAACCCCTCAACCCCCTTCTCGCACCATGCCACCTCTCGGGGTTCCAAAGCCCGTCATTAAGGTAGGCCCTCGATAGAGTGGAGGGCCAAACCTGCGAGAGGGGGGAGTCTCACAGTGCACATAGCTCCGCCGCCGAGTACATCAAATAAGATCAGAATGAGAAAGCAGTTTGGTAGGGTCCACAGAGTCCTAGGACAGAAGGTCTTTTATAAGCAGCAACCCGGAATCCCCTGCTCTCTCACAGCAGCCGGCCAGATGTCCAAAAGGCAAGGAATTTGATGGTATCATCCCTTCTGATAAAAGATAATTCAAACAGCCAACTTCCCTCAGGGTCCACAAAATACTGTCCAAGTCCCCATCTGCCGGGAGTTTCGATGGAAGTAATTAATATGATTTGATTTGATTTGAAGCGGGGTACAAATAAAGCTGCCCAGTAGTTGCCCAGTAATTCCGTAGGAGGATAGATGTATACACAAGGGAGAGGAGAGGGGGAGGAAGGCTGACTCCCAGGCCGATAACAGGGCCAGAAAGTGGGGGAGGAGGGGGAGGAGAGGCCACCCATGGAGGCCCCATCCCAGAGCCATCCACCGGACTCTCCAATCCCAGATCTTTCCATCCCCCCTCGTCATTTGAGCCATATCATGCCTCCGTTGGCGACCTCCGCTTCGCCTCTCCGCCAGCATCGAATGTCCAACAACTTCCACCTCACCCTTTTTCGCAGCCATCTTTATCCAGCTAAACATCCCCTCCCAATCGCTGCGCAGCGGCTGCCATTGCCACTGCAACTCCGCAACTCCACCGCCAGTGCCAGAACGTCCTCAGTCCACCATCGGCACCATTGGTCCTGCCACGTCGTCGCCGCTGTTCTGACAGCCGCCAACCAGCGAGCAGGGAAGAAGCCGGCATCGCTGCAGCCAGTTTCCCTGATCCTCCTCACGGGGCGCCTCGCGGCATCCTGCAGCCTCCCGCGGCGTTCTTCTTTGCCTCCCCTCACCCAAGCATTCCGGAGGGCGAAAAAGCCCTCAACGGGTTGAGGGGAAACTCTCCCAGGCGGGGGTGGGGCTGCCGATGGTCCTGACAGCCCCAGGAGACCCGAAACCTCCAAAATGCTGCCCGTCCTGACAGCGACTCAGGCCGGCATCGCCATGTTGGAGCATGCGCAGAAGGCTCTTGGTAGTACCTGTAATTCTATTATTTTTTCCTTTTATCTGAACTAATTGTGACTCTTGAGTTTAATTTGCTAGTCTACGATCGAATAAAGATTGACTTCATTTTATTGGAGAAGCAGACCACAGCATGCAAGAAAAACAACAATAAATAAATCCGTAAATCAGAAGGGAAAAGTTTGCAAATGGGAGTAAATGCATGAGTAAGAAGATATAGGCTAAACCAGTAGTGGGAGTCAAATCCTGTCGCTACCAGTTTGCTTCTGCACATGCACAGAGAGACATCCAGGTGGGTGGGCGGAGCCTCCCACCACCACCGCTACCAGTTCGCTACCAGTTACCGGGCGAACCAGTAGCAACCCACCACTGGGCTAAACGTAAGTATAGGAATGAGGGAAGGGAGACATAAATGAATGGAGAGAAGAAGGGTGGCCTGTGCATTTTTGCTTTTGAAATTTAGATTTCACTGCAACCAATGCCTGTGTGGGAATCCCCGGTACTATGGCCTAAACACAGGGATGGGCAATTAATAACCTGTGGACTTCAACTCCCAGAATTCCTGAGCCAGCCATGCCAGCCAAGCTCAGGAATTCTGGGAGTTGAAGTCCACAGGTTGTAAAGGGGCCATAGTTGCCCACCCCTGCCTTAAAAAAGAACAGGACCTTAATATCTAAACAGTTTTGTATTTGTACTACTTGACTATTTGTATTACTTTGCTTTGGGCAGCAAAATGGAGAGAGGCATGCAAGCTCTTTCTTTTTTTCCAACTTGAACTATTTACCTAACCCTGTTCTTTCATCTTAGGGCTACCTGCCTACATTCTATGGTGCCGCTTACATTGGAAGGATGCGTTTGCATTCCGTGAGTTAATTTTAGTTATTTTAAAACCAACAGGCTCAATGAGGCATTTGTGAGCTGCTTTTTTTTAAAAACAAAAACAGGCAGCGCTCAAATAGACTTTCTCCTCAGTGTAATTTCATTAATTCCATATTCATTACAGAGTCACGCACCGTATGCTATTTCAAACAGCCATTGTATTGGCAGCTAGTCTATGATTTTTAGCTCGTCCTGCGTAGGAACAGCCGAAGGCATTTTATTCTAAAATCTACCGTGAGATATCACCACCCCTTTCACTGTAACAGAAGATGCCAACCTGCAGTATGTTGACTAGATCAGGGGTCTCCAACCTTTCGGACCTCAGGGACCACTACATTCATAATTTTAAATCCTGCAGACCACTAATACGATCTGCCTTATGACTGGGTGGGTGGGCGTGGCTAGGTGATCATGTGACTGGGTGGGCATGGCCAACTTGATGTCACTCATGTTGAGGGGCAACTCACCAGCCTCTACTCGCCCCTCCCTCCCAGCCAGTTCCTTGCCTGCCCGCCCGGGCTCCTTAGGGCCCCAACAGGAAGCAGTTGTTGGAGCTAAGCAACCACTATGAGAAAGAGTTGGCAAAACAGCTGGCTCAGTTCAAATTGGATCTGACTGAGAAGGAGGCTCAACAGAAGCACCTCACTGAGTAACTACGAGCATAGGCTTTCCAAGCAGAGGGAAGAGCTGTGGGAGTGCAAGGCCAGCTAGCGGTGCCTGGAGGCTCAGCAGGCTGAGATGGTCAGCCAGTTCCAGGCCATGATGCAGTCCCATTGGAACAAGGCCCTGCAGCTCTTTGCCACCAGTGGCACTTCCCTCCAGCCTTCACCCAAAGCCCCACACCAGGAGGCTGAAACAGACCCAAAGTCAGAATTTCTGGCCCCCTCTGACCCACATAAAACGATCCCAAGGGGGGAGACTCTCTGCAGCAACACAAACGTTCATTGCACGTATCTGGCCCAGGGGCCGTAGTTTGAGGACCCCTGATTTAGTGCAATATAAAAAATGCAAATAATTTTTATGCGGACCACCAAACTTTTCTCGCAGACCACCAGTGGTCCATGGACCACCAGTTGGTGATCGCTGGACTAGGTAACACCCTCCAGTCCTTTTCATGAAAAAAGAAATACTCTGTCCTTTTGCTAATTTATCAATGTCACAGAGATATGCAGAATAACAGAGTTGGAAGGGGCCTTGGAGATCTTCTAGTCCTACCTTTTGCTAAAGCAGGAGATGCTTTCTCTGTTTGTGCATGTGTTTGTGAAGACTTTTGTTTCTATAGAAATCTATCCTACAGGAATGAGCAAAGAACATAGGTTTTGTTTTGAATTGATTAGAAAGTTCTGGGTTGGATCCCATCCAGTGGTGGGATTCCAATTTTTTTACTACCGGTTCTGTGGGCGCAGCTTGGTGGGCGTGGCTTGGTGGGCATGGCAAGGGAAGGATACTGTAAAATCTCCATTCCCTCCCCACTCCAGGAGAAGGATACTGCAAAATCCACATTTCCTCCCGATCAGCTGGGACTCACGAAGCAGAAAATAGATGGGGATGGGGCCAGTCAGAGGTGGTATTTACCGGTTCTCCGAACTACTCAAAAGTTCCGCTACCAGTTCTCCAGAACTGGTCAGAACCTGCTGAATACCACCTCTGATCCCATCAGAATGAAACTTGATCTCTGAACTTGGTTGTTTACTTACAGACGTTTCATTATCCAAATTGGGTAACATTTTCACTACTAGTCAGAGTACTATTAATCAAACACTAATATAGAGGAAGGATAAGAACAACACAATGTCTGATTTACTCAGCGAAAACAACAATAACGCATACAATGAAAGTGTGAAGACATAGGGAATATCTGTTTATAGATATGCACAATGATGGAATTTGTATCTTGAATGGCAAGGCAATGAATGCTACGCAGTAAAACATACAGGTCATTTCTACCAATCATTGTTCCAAAATCACATTTCATCACTTTGCCCCATGATTGTCTACACGAAATTCATCCGGGGGGGGGGGACTTTATTCCTATGGGCCAAAAGAGATGAAGATGGGGATCTGTGGAGGACAGCTTGGGCTTGGTCCATAACTATGAATGCCTCTAGATTTCACCAATCATGTGATTCACTCCAAATTGATGATGCAGGGAATTCCCACTCAAGTGTGATTTTTTTTTCGCCACCAATACTTGTGCCATTGATTTGATTGTGTACCATTTGGTTGTGTTGACTCTTAGCTACCACAGAGTCAGACTCTTAAGATGCCACAGAGTCCCCAATTTGGTGTTGGAAAAGCCCAGCCAGACGGAGAGGAGAGACCAAGCAGGGAATTAGCCTTGAATCCTTGTGCTTCCACAAAAGATCCAGATGTTCTGACTTAGGCTTCCCCAGCAGCATGAAGCCAAGTCCTCGTCCCGATAAACCCCTTTTATTTAATTTACAGTGAATTCCTCTCCAGCAAAGTCTTTCCTCTCCCACAGACTTTCAAGATAGTTCACAATTACCGGCCTTTATCAGGCTTGGAGAGTGGCCAGGCCGATATCTTTCAGACGGCAAGAATGCAGGAATGAACTAATTGTCTCCTGCAAACTCCACTCCCCTTTTGATCCTCTTTTATTCCCTCTGGGAGGGGCCATTCATCGTCCACCTGTGGCCTTACTCCCAAGTCGACCCTTGTTCTTTAGCTGTTTCCTTCATCTGGCAACTCTGCGCATGTGCACCCTGGGAACAGGCTCCAGCTGTTCATCTGCCTCCGAAGGCAGCTGATACCTGTCATACGGCCCTGACCTCATCTCTGCCTCTGAAACAAGCATTCGTCAGAGCCTTCCCCAGGCTCCAGGACTGGCCCATGTTCCTCCCCAATCTTCTCACTGTCCGAATCTGCTGCCAGCTCTGCTGGCTGCTGGCGGGCCACAACACCAGAACTGGCCTCCTAAACTCCATAGAGGTTTATCTATGTATCAACAGTAGAGACCTTCAAATTTCTAAGTTCTACCATATCGCAAGATCTAAAATGGACAGCTAACATCAAAAACGTCATCAAAAAAGCACAGCAAAGAATGTTCTTTCTGCGCCAACTCAGAAAGCTCAAACTGCCCAAAGAGCTGCTGATCCAGTTCTACAGAGGAATTATTGAGTCTGTCATCTGCACCTCTATAACTGTCTGGTTTGGCTCTGCATCCCAACAAGACAGACACAGACTTCAGAGGATAATTAGAACTGCAGAAAAAACAATGGCTACCAACCTGCCTTCCATGGAGGACCTGTATACTGCATGAGTCAAAAAGAGGGCTGTGAAAATATTTACAGACCCCTCGCATCCTGGACATAAATTCTTTCAACTCCTACCCTCAAAACGACGCTATAGAGCACTGCACACCAGAACAACTAGACACAAGAACAGTTTTTCCCTGAACACCATCACTCTGCTAAACAAATAATTCCCTCAACACTGTCAAACTATTTACTAAGTCTGCACTACTATTAATCTTCTCATTGTTCCCACCACCCATCTCCTTCCACTTATGACTGTATGACTGTAACTTTGTTGCTTGTATCCTTATGATTTATATTGATATTGTTTCCTGATTGCTTATTTGTACCCTATGTCTATCATTAAGTGTTGTACCTTATGATTCTTGATGAACGTATCTTTTCTTTTACGTACACTGAGAGCGTATGCACCAAGACAATTTTCCTTTCCAATTTCACACTTGGCCAATAAAAAATTCTAATTCTATAAAAAATTCTAATTCTATCTGTTCCTCAGAGAAGGTGAGCAGTCTGAGAAGATTCCTGTATAATAGGTAGAAAATAATAAAGTAGTTAGCTTGAACTCTAGTTGTGTGGGTCTGGCTGCTTGTGACTGACACCTGGTCGTTCAGATCTTCCAAAAGGGCAACCACTCCCTCTGTATCTGAGTCCATCCACTCTGCTGCTGGTCATCCTCTTTTACTTCCCATTTTTTCCAAAATTACACACTTCTCAGAATAACACTGGTGGTTTTATCTTAATGACAGACAGGTAAGAACCTTATCAATGCCCAAAGTTCACACCCTAATTTTAAAAATTCCTGTTTTAATTGTATTCTTAATGTTTTACAAACTACCAAATATTATGCGGTTAAGAGGAACTGTCCTGGTTACAACCTTTCCTTTTTTCATACATATGCACATTCTTTTATCCTGGTTTAGTACGATTATTAGTACTAATTATAGAGGTTGGAGAAAGCAGGATTCAAAATAGCTCAGTCGTACAATTTTAAAAGTTATATGTTTTATTACAGAAAGCTTTGGAATGTAGTGTAATTGACGTTTTCTTTTGAACCTGAGGCTTTGATAGAAGAAGTGCTAGAGTTTATTAAACTAATTGTGACTCTCAAAGACTTTCATCACCCATAGTGTTAAATCATTACATTCAGTAGTTGGTTTCACTTACCTAGGCTACCGGTTCGGAACTGCGAGCGCACAAGCTTCACTCGCGCACGGCGCTTCTGCGCACGCGTAGAATCTTCTGCACATGCACAAAGAGCCCGTGATGACGTTCAGGCAGGTGGGTGGAGCCTCCCGCCACTGCTGCTACCGATTCGCCCGAATCGGTGCGAGCCGGTAAAAACCTACCACTGATTACATTGTTGGCTTATTTCTGTGTCTATATCTGATGTGTGAAGCTGCTTTCCATGTCAAATCTGGATGACCAATAGTTCCAGGCCACATAACACCTTCAAATCTTTCGAGTATTGTTAGGCACAAAAGATCAGGACCATATGTTAAATTGTATTTACAATTTAGGATTATATACAAGAATCTAGTCAACTAAAGTTGAAATCAGAATCAGTGTCAGAGAAGGGTCAACAGAACTCAGTGGGGGTGGGAGGTGCTTGACTTGGATTGTTTATGTCAACATAAGAATTCTAAGCTGCTGACACATTTAACTCCACCACCAGCACCCAGCTCTGCCTGCTCTTCTCCTACAGGTATGGCAGTGGTGGGTTCTAACCGGTGTTACCACCGGTTCTCTTTGCACGCGATCGGCGCAAGCGCATTGGATTTCAAAACAGGTGAGGCATGGCAATCCCCTCTGCCACGCCTTTCAGCTGGGCTAAAAACAAAGGAATAAAGGTAGGTATAGCTTTATACCTACCACCCAGCTGATGTTTGGAGCGAACCGGTTTGCTCTCATGTCAACATATCCACTACCGGCTCTCCCGAACTGGGGAGATCCAGTAGCAACCCACCACCGAGGTATGGGCTCTTGAACCCTTCCCAAAACTGCCATCAAGCTGGAATGTGGGATATGATACATTAAACAATTATTCAATGCAGGCAAAGTAAGGATGTGAATGGCATTCAATTTACACATAAATCAACCAGAGTTAATTTTTTATTAACTCTATTTTCTATTCTATTATTAGCTCTTATATTCTATTCTAGGAAGAGTGGAGCTCACTACTACTTAAAGATCATTTCAAGTTCAGCCTAAGAAAGCTATCGCATTCTATTTTATGGCTTAATTTTCTGTAGGAATTTCTCTGATTCGTTTAATGAACTGTGAATAAAATAATCCTAGATCAATGTCACTTTTGAATAAGGCCTCATAATACCAATTGGTTACTTGGTTTAGATAGACTTAAACTCAATAAACAGCTGCCAGCTTTAACAGTGATGGATTTGTATATGACTAACAAAGGACCAAAGCTCCCATCATCAATTTTTCATATTGATAGACCGGGATCCCACAGTGAAGCTTAAAGGACCAGGAAATATCTCCGGTGGCGCACTGGTTAAAAATGCAGTATTGCAGGCAAACTCTACCCACAGCCTGAAGCTTGATCCTGACGGGGCTCAAGATTGACTCAGCCTTCCATCCTACCAAGGTTGATAAAAGGAGGACCCAGATTGTTGGGGGCAAATGCAAACAATAATGCTTCTACATTGAAAATCATTCAGAAAGTGCCATGGGGCGGTATATGAGCCTAAATGCTATTGCTATGTACAGTATTTTTGAGCATAAAACATAATGAAACAGTGATTGTTGAACATCTTGATTTAAGCTCAGGACTGAGCAACATCTAGGTCCGTGATGGCAAACCTGTGGCACGCATAGCCATATCAGTGGGCACATGAGCTCAGCACCGGCCAGCTGATTTTTGGGTCTTCTGAGCCCACCAGAAGTAGGGAAACAGGCTGTTTCCTGCTTCCGGAGGGCCTGGTAGGGAAGGCCCGTTTTTCTTTCTCACCGGGCTCCAGGGCCTCTCTAGGAGTCTGGAGAGGGCAAAAACTCCAGGGCCTCTCTAGGAGTCTGGAGAGGTGGGGAACTGAAGTTGTCAAACGGGGCGTTTTCGGCCTCCGGAGGACCTCTGGGGTGTGGGGTGGGGAAGGCCGTTTTCGCCCTCCCCAGACTCCTAGAGAGGCCCTGGAGCCAGATGAGAAAGAAAAACAGGCTGATCGGGCCATCGTGTGCCACTAGCGGGGGGAGGGGGGTATATAGAATTATTGGTGTGGGCACGCACGCGATCCCCCTGCTCCCTCTTCCTGGCAAAAAGGTTAGCCATCACTGATTGAGGTCATAGGTACCCTTGAATTATAAAGTTCATACATTTAAAAAATAACCAGAAGCTCTACAAATAGACCCAAAGTCTCATAATTGTTGGATAAAGCTTTTGCAGTCATTAAATTTAAGGAAAGAGCACGCCAGGATAACAGGAAGTTAAAATGGGAAAAGTCATCCCATGGTTAGATAAAAATCTGAAAAATCCAGATGAGCCTACTAGTGGTATCCTCAGGTCACTGGTAGACAGTAGTGGTACTCGGCCGGTTCTATCTGGTTCGGCCGAACTGGTAGCAGCAGCGGCAGGAGGCTCCACCCACCTGCCCAGACCTCATCACATCCCGTTTTTGACATTCTGCGCATGCACGGAAGGTCCTGCACATGCGCTCACATTTGCGAAACGGTAGCAAAGATAAGTGAATACCATCCCTGCTGGTAGACCTCTTATAGTCTTGAACCCATGGGGGGAAAGTCAATTAACCCATCCATCCACCCTTAGTTGCCCATCCCTGTTCCTCCTAGAAACCAATCAGTTGTTATTATATCATATTATAAGTTTTGTTTCACCCTCCTTTTGTTCTTTTTTTAATTTGCAATCTGTTTACAGACTGTAGAGTTTGTTCTTAGCACTCTCGAGGCTCAAGGAAGTTGGGAGTGTTTAACAAACATCACCAGGAAGTTATTTCAATACTGCAGGGTAAGATGAGTGAAACATTACACCGCTCTCCTAAGCGACAATGTTCAAAATACGCACAAGGATCAAACAGCACATTACGGAAGGAGGAGAAAGCCTCTGTGCCCATTTTTATTAAAAGCCACAGAAAAGAAATTGGAAGATAATTCTAAATGCAGAAGAACCAAGAAGAGAAGGAGGAAATTTTTAGCTCTGTTCCTATAGACAATTTTTGGACACAATTTCATCCTAGAAGGAGCCTTATCAACAACAGGGAACAAACTGCATTTTTAATAATAATAATAATAATAATAATAATAAAGGGCTACCCCGCTATTTAGAAATCCTAAATTTGCCGGACTTGAACATTTTGACTGTACAAAAAACCACCTTACTCGGAACAGCTTACATCCTCCGACGATACCTTAACAGTTCCTAGGTCCTTGGTCAGGACTCGAGCTGCTGAGCTATTAACCAGCCTCAAAGGCTGTGAATCTCACTAAAGATTAACCAATAAATAATAATAATAATAATAATAATAATAATAATAATAATAATAATAATAATAATAATAGGAGTCCTTGGAGCAATACCCAAAGGGCTACCCCTCTATTTAGAAATTCTAAATTTATCGGACTTGAACATTTTGACTCTACAAAAAACCACCTTACTCGGAACAGCTTACATCCTCCGACGATACCTTAACAGTTCCTAGGTCCTTGGTTAGGACTCGAGCTGCTGAGCTATTAACTAGCCTCAAAGGCTGTGAATCTCACTAAAGATTAACCAATAATAATAATAATAATACTCGGCACACTGGGTGCTGTGCCTAAAGACCTAGGCAAACACTTACAAACAATTGGCGTTGACAAGATCCCCATTGGTCAGCTGCAGAAGGCGACCTTACTGGGATCTGCTCGCATAATCCGCCAATACATCACGGAGTCCTAAACGCTTGGGAAGTGTTCGACTAGTGATTTGTAATACGAAATCCAGCATGGTTATCTCGTTTGCTGGGTGGGCGTGGCATGGTGGGCGTGGCCTAGTCAGCCTCCTGCACCACAGCGGGGGGGGGGGGCATTTTTGCCCTCCGGAGCCTTTCCTCGAGCCTCCAGGAGGGTGAAAACAGCCTCCCCAGGCTCCGGAGGGCTCTAGAGGCCGGAAGTGGGCCTGTTTCCGGCCTTCCTGAACTTCTGGTAGGCCCGTTTTTCAGCCTCTCCAAGCCACCGCGCGCACCCTGAACTTACCTGCATCCAAAACGGGCCGCATGGGGACTCCTGAGAGGGGTAGGCGGAGCGGGGCGGGGCCAGCCAGGAGTGGGATTTGGGGATTCTCCGAACTGCACAGAATCTTAGCTAAAGGTTCTCCCAAACCCCTGCGAACCCCCAGCAGCCCACCCCTAAGTAAAAGGATCTCAAATCATGCAGAACTAAGATATTCAGATTGAGGAGAAACTAAAGAATATTCAAGTTGTGTTCCTATCCTGTTCCGTAGCTGTACAGGTAGTCCTTGACTTACAACCACAATGGGGATCACACTTGGCCAAATAAAGTATTCAATTCAATTCAGTTCTATGGACTGGAAACAAGACTCCACACCCATTTGCAGGACTTCGATGACCCTGAGGAGACAGACAAACCTCCAAATGGCCTCAAATGGACTCTTTAAAAGAATGCAAATGACCAGCTGTCTGCAAGGAATATAAATCCTTCCATTCCCCACTATCCAGTCAGAGCTGAAGAAGCTTCTTGGATGAGAAGCGAAACGTCTTCAAAGAAACACAAGGAAGTCCAGTTGCCACTTAACAACCGTGTTACTTACTTAACAACTGCAGTGATTAACTTACTGGGAATTCTCAGCCAGCCTGGCATACAGGTAGTCCGCAACTTACGACCATAATTGAGCCTATTCCTAAAAATTCCTAAAAATTCCTATTGCTAAATGAGACAGTTGTTAAGTGAGTTTTGCCCTATTTTATGACCTTTCTTGCCACAGTTGTTAAGTAAATCACTGCAGTTGTTAAGGAAGTCACACAGTTGTTAAGTGAATCTGGCTTCCCCATTGACTTTGCTCATCAGAAGGTCACAAAAGGTGATCCTCATGACTCCCGGGACACTGCAACCGTCATAAATATGAGCCAGTTGCCAAACATCTGAATTTCGATCACATGACCAGTTCTAAGTGTGAAAAACGGGCATAAGTAACTTTTTTTCAGTTCTGTTTAATGAATGGTCGCTAAACGAATTGTTGCAAGTCAAGGACTTCCTGTATTGTGTTCAGGTAGATCTTATATTCCTGCACTACTCTTGGAATTTAAAAAAAAAATTAAATATGCTTATTCAACATCAACAGTTCCACCAGGGAGTGCAAATGTTTCTAATTATGCAGAATCCACCCTATTCTTAAATTCACTTGAAAGACAAAAACTGCAGCAGAAATCCCTATGATCCACACAGGACAACCCACGGGTCACTTTGGACTGCAATGCAGGTTAATTTCAGTACAGGAGTGGGTGGATAAAATCCTAATTAAGTCTGAAGAGCTACTCCTGCTTATCACAATTCTGAATCTAGCTCGAGTGTTATCGATGATAAAAGTTATACAAAAAGAACCAGTCCTTAAAAAAAAAAAAAAAAGTAATGAAGCTAATAAAAGGGAAGCAAATAATGAGGGCGAATGAAAAGACAGAGAAATAAACCATCATTGCAAACCTTGGTGGGCTCTGATCCACCTTAATTTAATTTAATTAATTTAATTAATTAAAATTTATATGCCGCCTCTCTCCGAAGACTCAGGGCGGCTTCTCTCAGCCTTGCAAGGTAGACAAGAAGCAGGGCCGGAAGAACTAATTCTACTTTATTGTAAAGTGAGATTAATCTTGAGCATCAAAGATGAAAGTGAAAAATTTGGACTGCAGCTTAAACATCAAGAAAACAAAGATAATGACAACTGCAAAGAACACACTGGGCAGAACGCGGATCGACAATGTGACCATAGAAACAGCAAAGGAATCCATCTTCATGAGGTCTAAAATCAACCAACATGGTGACTGCAGCCCTGAGATCAGAAGGCGTATAACATTTGGAAGAACTGTTGTGGCCTGCCTGCGGCCAGCGGAGCTGGTAGCAGACTTAGACAGTGAGCAGGTCGGGGAGGAACATGGGCCACTCCTGGAGTCTGGGGAAAGCTCTGATGAGTGCTCTGCATCACAGGCAGAGATGAGGCCAGGGCCATCCGACACTTATCAGCTGCCTTCGGAGTCAGATATCAGTGGGGCAGAAGAACAGCTGGGGCTTGTTCCCAATGTGCGCATGTGCAGAGCTGCCAGGAGAAGGGAACAGCTAAGGAACAAGGGCCGACTTGGGAGTAAAGACACAGGTGGATGGTGAATGGTCCCTCCCATAGGGAATAAAGAGGAGCGAAGGGGAGGGGAGTTTGCAGGAGACAATTAGTTCAATTCATTTGGGTGAAGATCTGTTCCCAACTTCTTGCCAAGTAATTGCTGCTACAGCGTAGCATTTGGAAGATATCGGCCTGGCAACTCTCCAAGCCTGATAAAGGTCTGTAGTTGTGAAATCTCAGGAAAGTCTTTATCCCGGGACTTTGCTGGAGAGGAATTCCCTTTATCCTAAATAAAAGAGGTTATATCGGGACGAGGAGTCTGCTTCATGATCTTGGGAGGCCTAGGTCAGAACTGCCATGTCCAACATGAATAACATCTGGAAGAGTAAAGACGTCAGCCTCCCAACTTGATGCAAATTAGTTAACACAATAATTTTTTCCAATTGCTACTTATGGCTGCAAACCATGGACTCTGAAAAAGGAAGATAGGAGAAGGGTGGACATCTTCGAGCTGTGGTGCTGGAGGTGACTATTACGCATCCCAAGGACTGCAAAAATCACAAAGAAGTCCTAGACTGAACATCACGAAAATAAATCACCAAAAATATCACTTGAAGCCAAGATTGCCAAACAGAGGTCGTCATACTTTGGACATGTCATGAGAGCTGACTCACTCGAAAAGTCAGTCATGCTGAGAACGATCAGTGGAAAAAAGAGAAGGGGCCCGTTAGAAATTCTGTTTATATAAAGCACCACACAGAGCAAACAAAGAATACAGTCACCATGTGCTTTACTGCTCAACTATTTTTCTGTAACAGGAAACTCTATTTAGAACAAAAGAGCATAGAGTATATACCATAGATGATAGATCCAAACTTATAAATACTGCCATCTACTCGCTGAATACTACTGTAGTTGCTGCATAGAAACACATTCTAACAATGAATTCCAACAAAGCCGCCCTAGCACCCACTGATTGGACCAGTGGTGGGATTCAAATAATTTAACAACCGGTTCCCTGCCCTAATGACCTGCTGGGTGGGCATGGCTATGGTGGGCATGGCCAGGGGGTATGACAGGCAGCACTTGGCCTCCTGCACACCCCTGGGAGAAAAACAGGCTGGGGGGGGGGGGCATGCTGCCCCACCGTGACCCATTTTGGGCCTAGGAGGCCTCCCTTAGGCTTCCTGGGAGCGAAAACAGGCCGCAAGGGGGCACCCCCCACCCCGTTTTGGGCCTAAGAGGCCGCCCTGAAACCTCCTGTGAGCCAAAATGGGGCATGTGGGGACTCCTGGAAGGTCAGGTTCGGCCCGAAATGGCCCGAACCAGCTGAATCCCACCACTGGATTGGACACTATAAAGGATGACAGTGGGATGGAGGATTACTGAAGGAGGCGATGCGAGACAGAGGGGCATGGAGAGTGCTGATCCATAGAGTGGGTGGGGGTCAGACATGACTGAAAGGTTGATGATATTAACAGAATCTTGGAAGATTGAAAGTATATATCTCCCCTTTCACCGTTACAGCCTGAGAAACTAGGAAGGGTCCCTTCTAAGGCATTTGCCGTGCCCACAATCACTACTGTGGGTTAAGTTGCCTTTTACCCGGGCATTCCCTTAGCTGTATCTCTTCTCCCTGTCTCTCAAGGTCATTCCCACATACCTTACCTCCTCATTCTCTGCCACGACCAAGAATTCTTAAAAGAAGAACAGTCAAGAGGAAGAGTAAAGCAGAAGATTTTGAAAGTTAAAACCACAGGCTCAATGGACAAACAAATGGGAACATCTTATGGAACTTGGGTTTCATACATGATAAGATTTTGAACCTACCAGCCAAAATTCAACAATAATACTGATTTATTATTTAGCAAACTTTTATTGCTACTTATCTACCAAAAAGAACCTTGGCAGGGGACAAAATCAAAGAACTACACAAACTTAAACCAATAAACTACATTCAGGGCCTTATAAAAACTCATTTTCATCCATCAACATCCTGGCCCCAGACATCTACAACACATCCTTCGCAGATATCTCAAAAGTTTGCATCATGTTGTTCCACTTGCAAGTGTTGTGGGGAGAATAATGAAATATGTTATGCAGAAGAATGGAAGATTAAAACAAAGGAAATTCTAAGCAACTTCAGCTTTTACGAAGCATTTTTAATTCACCAGAAATGAATATAAGGAACCAACTTCCCTGCAACCTAACTGGAAAATGATACTCTCCATCATCAAGGAACGATGGGAGTTCCTTGACGATGAAGGGCCTGGTGGCTCAGCAGACCGATAGCATTGTGATTAACACCAGATGTCTGCAATTACTGTAAGTTCGAATCTCACCAGGCTCAAGGTTGACTCAGCCTTCCATCCTTTCTAAGGTAGGTAAATTGACAACCCAATTTGTGGGGGCAATAAGCTGACTTTGTATAAATATACAAAAGTATGAAAGCTATTGCTTAACTCATTGTAAGCCGCCCTGAGTCTCCGGAGAAAGGCGGCATATAAATCAAATTTTTTTTAAAAAAAGTTTAATCACATTTAGAGAGGATCAGATTGAGGGAAATGATCTTCACGCCAGTTGATATGACACAACAAATGCATTCTCACGTTTCTATTTATTAAACCATGAGGACCAGGGTATAGATTAAGAAATAACTAAAAAGAGGAATTAAATGGAGCTTCTCAGAGTTCTCAGGCACTCTGTTTTCCCCTCATTCCAAGATTCATTGTGAAGATTTCCAGAAGCCTAATCATAGTTTACCTCCTAAATTTGAATCTATTTGTTCATTTGGGGCAGGGGTGTCAAACTCAACGCCCATGGGCCGCATCTGGCCCGTGAGGTGTTTAAACCTGCCCTAACTGCAAGACTGCCCTGGAAGTGGCAAAAGACCAGCCCGCAGCGCCTCGGTCCAGCCCAGGCCAACCAGGCGCTAATCTGTAACCTTGTGGCGGCCATCCAGGCCGGACCGCCGCCAGCCTTACATCCACAGCAGGGCCTCGGCCCCGGCCCCGGCCCCAGCCCCTGGGCATGCACACAGGAGGCAGTGAATATGTTCAGGGCCTGGTTTCCCTGAGGACTTGTTTGTTTGTTTATTTATTTATTGGTTCGATTTATATGCCGCTCTTTTCTGGAGACTCAGAGCGGCTTACAATGCGTTAAGCAATAGCCTTCATACTTTTTGTATATACCTGCTTAGTAGGGCTTTCGGCCGCCCCCTAAGCGGTGTTCTTTTTTATACAAAATCAGCTTATTGCCCCCGCAATCCGGGTCCTCATTTTACCTACCTCGGAAGGATGGAAGGCTGAATCAACCTTGAGCCTGATGAGATTTGAACTTGTAGTAATTGCAGGCAGCTGGTGCTACTTAATAGCATTTTAGTCTGCTGTGCCACCAAGGCTCTCAGAACTGTGTTCTGAGCGCTTCCCTTTCACCCAGGACACCAGCGCTTGCACACTTGCCGCCTCCTGCACGCACACCCAGGGGGCGTGGCCAAGGCAGCACCACGGATCTAAGGCCGGCTGTGGTCTGCCCCGGATGGCCACCATCAGGTAGCAGATCAGCACTGCGGCCACACCAGTGTTTCCATGCCCAAACGATGTTGAGCTGGCCACACCCACCCCAGCCACACCCATGCACCCCGCCCCCCGGCGATCAACCACAAGCCTGATGCAGCCCTCAATGAAATCAAGTTTGATACCTCTGAACTAGGGTAACCTCAGTCTCCATTTAAATACACGTATCGGTAGAAAGGAAAAAAAGTTTCACACTCACCTGGCCATTTGTTTATATGCTTCTTCCGCAACTGCGAAAATATGAGGATCCATATCACCCATGTTTTGGCCGCTGTAGGCGTAGATGACATCTTGTCCATAAATTGGCAATTGTTCATAAGGATTTATGGCAACAAGCACGATACCTTAAAATTAACGAGAATGCAAACACTTTAAATGATACAAAAACAAGAGAGGCACAAATTACCCACAAACAGAGTAGTTTAAAGATGACTCACTGGTCACTTCATAGTGTCAACGGGTTTTTTTTTTTTATTGTGCATCAATTTACAAGTTCATTGCAGCCAAGCTGTTTAAATAAATAAGCAAGCAAGCAGAAGCATTCGCCCCCACTTTTTGTTTTATAGGTTCAGCAGGTTTGAAGGTTTTCCAAATTAAAATTCAACTGCCACAAGTTTCCTAAGCTGGCAAAGTTAGGTCTCAACCAGAAAATTATCTAAATAAATAGTCCTCGACTTACTTACCATAATTTCTGTTGCTAGCAAGATGTTCAGTGAGTTGTACCCAATTTTATGACCTTTTTTTTTTGCCAAGGTTGTTAAGCAAATCATTGCAGTTAAGTGAATCATGAGTTGTTAAATAAATTCAGCTTCCCACATTGATTTTGCTTGACAGAGGCCAGCTTGGAAGGTTACGAATGATGATCGCATGAATGCAGGATGCTGCAAGCATCATAAATACACACCAGTTGCCAACACTCCAATTTTGATCATGTGACCGAGCGGATATGTGAGAACCGGTCAAAAGTCACTATTTTCAATGCCGTTGTAAATTTGAACAGGTGTTAAATGAGTGGTTGTAAATTTACCTGTACAGGTAGTCCTTGACTTTGACCACAATTGAGCCCAAAATTGGTCTGTTGCTAAGCGAGACATTGGTTAAGTGAATTTTGTTCCATTTTACGACCTTTCTTGCCACGGTTGTTAAGTGAATCACTGCACTTTTTAAGCTCGTCACACGGTTGTTAAGTGAATCTAGCTTCCCCATTGACTTTGCTTGTCAAAAGGTCGCAAAAGCGGATCACATGACCCCGGGACACTGCAATTGTCATAAATATGAGTAAGTTGCCAACCATCTCAATTTTGATCATGTGACCATGGGGATGCTGCAATGGTCATAAGTGTGAGAAATGGTCATCAGTTGCTCCATTGGCTGCTGATTTGCTTCCGGGTGCAACTCAAGGTGCTGGTTGTCACCTTTAAAGCCCTTCGTGGCTTGGGACCACATTAGCTGAGGGACCATCTCTTGCTGGTCACATCTACCCAACCCATCAGAGTTGGGAGGCAGGGAATGTTGCGGGTCCCGTCCCCGAGGGAGATACACCTGGTGGGACCTAGAAGACGGGCCTTCTCTATGGTGGCTCCCTCTCTCTGGAACATCATTCCACCAGAGATTAGGATGTCCCCCACTCTAATAATCTTCAGGAAGACTGGGTTCTGCCTGGGGAACCCAGAGGGGGATGCAGCCCATTAAATGTGTTAGGATATGGTTTGAGCCTAACTATGTTGTACAGGCAATATAAGTGTACTGTTACTTTAAGCTGTAACTGTATTATGTGGCTTTAATGCTGAGTCATGCTGTAATCACATAATTACTGGTTGTGAGAATATTTAAGCAAAGTTTCTGTAACGTGTTCAGTTGCTGCTATGATCTGCTGTTGATGATGAAGCTGCAATGATGAAGCTGCCGTTGTGTATGAAGATAATGAGAGGATGAAGCTGTGATGATAAGCTACCATTGAGAGGAGGTGCTATCTGTAATCATTGTTTGATGGATCTGCAACCATCGTGAACCAGAGTGAGTTTGTTATTCTAACCAACTACTGTTTGTTGGGTAAGAAGATTCTGTAACTACTGGACTGATTTACTGGCAAAGACTTGGAATTTGTTTAAAGACTATGAGACTGTTTTTCTACTATAAAGTAAGCTTTTGATAAACCAATTTGCATATCTCTTATTCATTGCTCTCAGCAACGTTTCACTGTGCAATCTACTCTGCTGGTTGGTAACACAACAACAATAACCTTAACAAAATGGCTTGTGTGATCTGCTCTCACTGGGACGGGGGCAGTGGTGGGTTCCTCCCGGTTCAGTCCGGTTCGGCCGAGCCGGTAGCGGTGACGATATGACGTCACCTAACTGGTTCTCCCCCCCCCACCCTCCCACCCCCCCACATTATTCTTACCTTTTATTTGGCCCCACCCCCAATCTATTGCTGCCTCCTGAGTCCCAGCTGATGACTAGAGGGAAAAAAACTGTTTAAACTCTTGCTGCGGGGCTTCAAAGGGCCGTCCTGCAGCTGATCAGTGTTAAAAGCAAACAAATGAGTCAGGTCGTAAGTGCGAGGACTGGTCGTAAGTGCGAGGACCTTCCAGAAATGACTGACCAGCTAGCCACGCCCACCTAGTCACATGACCTCCAAGCCACGCCCACAAAATAAGCCACGCCCACAGAACCAGTAGTAAAAAAATTTAGAACCCACCCCTGGACGGGGGGTGGGAGGTGGAGGGTGATTTTGTTATGTTGCACTATATTAATTTATTTGATTCTTTTTGTTAGTTTTTATTGTTTCAAATATGGTTTTAGATTCTGTAAGCCGCCTTGAGTCCCCATGTGCGAATAGGCAGCAATATTAATTAATTAATTAATTAATTAATTAATTAATTAATTAATTAATTAATTAAGTCATTTTTTTTCCCAGTCACTAAATGAACTGTTGTTAAGTCGAGGCCTATCTGTAGTCTTTCCAAAAGCAATGCCCTATGTCAATACTCACCACAATAGGTATAGATGTGATTTGATTCCAAAAAGCGGACTTTTAAGTTATGCAAGACGGCCGGTTCATGGAGGTAACTCAAAGCTGTCAAGTCATTTTCTCCAACCAAAATATCTGGATTACGCAAAAAAGGAAACTTGTTCTCCTTAGGTTCAACAGGATATTCGAGGATCTGAAATGGTAAAAGGGAAAACAGTCATTTATCCAAAGGTCTACCTGGGACATTGTTACATCTCCATAACCTGACCAAAGTAATCTTTTAGGTTACAAAAGAAGCGGGAAAATCGAATGAGAGGTGACCAGGCATCTGGCTGGCCCTGCTAGTAATGACAACCTTCCTCCATGCTAATGGGGAATCTGAGGAATTGCAACCTGGGTGGGTGCCAGGTTGGGCGAGGCTGTTGGCATCAGCATGCTTTGATGTTCTTTGGCACGTTGGTTTCTGTTCTCGGCACTGACTAACTCTGGGCTCATGTGTGTCCGCTCGCTCTTGCTGTCTTACATCCATCATGCCCAATCTAATAAACGGGAGTGACTTGTCAACTCAGCTGAAAGCAAAATGAAGGGAATATATCTGACAGAACTAGGGTGAGAAAATAAGAACACTCTAAAAGGCTTGTACCTTGTTGGGGACGGTTGATTCCAGCCCAGAAATGGGGATGGCATTCACACGACATGCAAAACTACCTTGCCATTCACCTTGGTCAGAGGGAGAAGCCGACCACCCTCCCGCAAACGGTCAAATCATAACCCTGACAGCAACCTCTGCTGGCCCTGACAATTAAGAGACCAGCTACCACAGCAATTTTTGCACTAATCGGCTATTTCTAATTGTTGATGCTGTTATAATTGGTGTGAGGGAGGACACAAAGAGACGAGGTGGCTCTATTAGCACTGGACTCACAATGTGGGAGAAAGTGGAGGATTAGACCTTGAAGTCCTTTATGTGGGGAAGAGAAGGGGGAAATGGAGAGGAAAGGGGAAGGGGAAGGGGAAGGGAAAGAGAAAGAGAAAGGAAAAGGGGAAAGCGAAAGGGGGAAAGGGAAAGGGGAAAGGAAGGGAAGGGAAGGGAAGGGAAGGGAAGGGAAGGGAAGGGAAAGGAAAGGAAGGGAAGGGAACGGAAGGGACGGGAAGGGAATGAAAGGAAAGGAAGGGAAGGGAAGGGAAGAGAAGAGAAGAGAAGAGAAGAGAAGAGAAGAGAAGAGAAGAGAAGAGAAGGGAAGGGAAGGGAAGGGAAGGGAAGGGAAGGGAAGGGAAGGGAAGGGAAGGGAAGGGAAGGGAAGGGAAGGGAAGGGAAGGGAAGGGAAGGGAAGGGAAGGGAAGGGAAGGAAAGGAAAGGAAAGGAAAGGAAAGGAAAGGAAAGGAAAGGAAAGGAAAGGAAAGGAAAGGAAAGGAAAGGAAAGGAAAAATAAAAGCAGGAAAGTTGGGGAAGGGGAAGGCTTCTGAGCTGCTATTCTCACTTCATTTTCCTGGAGGACCAATGGGCCACTTAATCCAGGAAATGTCTACATTCTACCAACCTACATCCCAGCATGGTTACAAACTGATGTTAACACAATTTCCTTTAATTACACTCTGGCCCAAAATTTGGAGCATTCACAACTTCTGCAGACAAGTTGTTCCACTGATTAATTGTTCTAACTGTCAGGAAATTTCTCCTTAGTTCTAAGTTGCTTCTCTCCTTGATTAGCTTCCACCCATTGCTTCTTGTCCTACCCGCAGATGCTTTGGAGAATAGCTTGACTCCCTCTTCTTTGTGGCAGCCCCTGAGATATCGGAAGACTGCTATCATGTCTCCCCTAGTCCTTCTTTTCATTAAACTAGACATACCCAGTTCCTGCAACCGTTCTTCATATGTTTTAGCCTCCAGTCCCCTAATCATCTTGGTTGCTCTTCTCTGCACTCTTTCTAAACATCTTTTTTACATCGTGGCGATCAAAACTGAATGCAATATTCAGTTTTGGTCGCCACAATGTAAAAAAGATGTTGAGACTTGAAGTCCACAAGTCTTTAAGTAACCAAGGTTGGACGCTCCTGATTTAAATTATGATGCCCTTTCTCTTTTTAGTTCCTTAAAGAATAGAAGCCTGGGAGACCACCAGTAAAGCTGTTTAAGGATAAAAAGAAAACATACCATGAAGTTTTCTCTACTTAAAGTCACAGCTGCTCAACTAAAACAGAGCCAAAAAAAAGTGTTACCATCTGGCCATCCAGATGTTGGATATGCCAGGGGCGCAGTGCATAATTCCCCACTGTTTTTGCTTTGTGCATGTTAAAAAAAGGCTTCCTTTTTTTTAAAACAGATGGTGTGTGTTTATAGATATGTGTACACATCTATTTGCACACATACAAAGTGAGATAAGGCAGGGTGATGTGAAGATAGTTTTACCTTGATGAAAAGAAATGTAAGATCTAAGTTGTTGTGATTCCCTAATTTGTATTATTGGGTTTCTGTTTTAAGGCCACCTAAAATATTTTGCTAATTATAACCAATGCATTTTATTCTCAAATCTCGGTGACGCTTGCTTGTCCTCAGTGCCAGTTTAATGTTTCTTCAGGTCTGATCTTCACCACAATTCCTCTGTGTATTTCAGGAATACGTGAGTTATTTATTGCTGCAATTTATATGACACTTTTCTACACGTTGGAAACTCAGGGCAGTGAATGATCTAAAATAAAACTTAAATTATTTATTTATTTATTGGTTCAATTTATATGCTGCCTTTCTCCAGAGACTCAGGGCGGCTTACAATGCGTTAAGCAATAGCCTTCGCACTTTTGGTATATACCTGTTTAGTAGGGTTTTCGGGGGGGCCCTAAGCGGTGTTCTTTTTTTAATACAAAGTCAGTTTATTGCCCCCACAATCCGGGTCCTCATTTTACTTACCTCGGAAGGATGGAAGGCTGAGTCAACCTTGAGCCTGGTGAGATTTGAACTCACACTAATTGCAGGCAGCTGGCAGCTAAGTGCTACTTAACAGCACTTTAGTCCGCTGCGCCACCAAGGCTCCTTAAAAAGCACTAAGAGATAAAGCTTTTAATTCACCTAGCTCAAAGGGTCAGGATCAAGAAACAAATGTTGATTTCCTGACAGAAGCAGGAAAAAAATGAAAATAAACAAAATTCCCGAGAAAAATGAAATCTACAACCTAAGGACTAGATGAGATGTATTAAGATACGTGACAATCCCCAACATTTTCCATTATAATTCCGCTTGTAGCATCTCTTTGTGGTGATAAATTGGTCAAGACCATAGATTAGAAGGTCTGCATGAGTCTAAATTAGGGCTGTCAAACTCAAGGCCTCGGGCCGGATCTGGCCCATGGGGCCACCCTGGAAACAGCGAAGGACCGGCCTGCAGTGCCTCTGCCAGCGAAAACAGAGCTTGGGAGCCCATTTTCGCTGGCAGAGTGCTCGGGCCATGAGAGGCCCCCCCAGGACGAGTGACGTCAAGCTGGCCATGCCCACCCTGGCCCCCCCAAGGTCAAATACAACCCTGATGCGGCCCTCAATGAAATCGAGTTTGATCCACCTGGTCTAAATCCTTTATATTTTTCTGGATAGTTTCTAATTTTTTCACCTAAAAATCCTTGTAATTTTTCAACTTCTTACTGACAAGTGTCACACAGTTGGGAAAGATCCCCAGGTATTTAAGCAAAGATGTTTTTAATACTTGGTGGAGTAAATGCAGAATCTTGGAAACCGAAATAAAATTGTCCTAGCCTCCTATACGATGAGTTAATTAAGGTGGAATTTTTTTTTTGAAAGCTTTGAGATGCTTCCTTCCAAATTTCTCTTCACTTGAGCTAAATTGTTATTTATAAGATAAGCTGACAACTGACTCATCTGCAGTCTCTTGTTTACGGCTATCATCTTTTTCATCCCTTTCCACAATCTCCCTACAATCTGTCACAATTCCTGCTAGTCCTCAACTTACAACCAAATCATCACAGTTGTAACTCAAGACATCCTGTGACCAGACCCGATTCTATGACCAATTTTACCATGGTCGTAAGGTGAATCACATGGGCGTAAGTGAATCCTGCTTTCCCCACAGGTGTCAGTTTTGAAATGCTGTTAAATCTAAAGAGCCTTGGTGGTACAGGGGTTTAAAGCACCCTGTTATTAAGCTTATTAAGACCAGCTGCCTGCAATTACTGCAGGGTTCGAATCTCGCCAAGGCTCAAGGTTGACTCAGCCTTCCATCCTTTCTAAGGTAGGTGAAATGAGGACCCAGTTGTGGGGGCAATAAGCTGACTTTGTATAAATATACAAAAGGATGAAGGCTATTGCTGAGCACATTGTAAGCCGCCCTGAGTCTTCGGAGAAGGGCGGCATATAAATCAAATTAAAAAAAAAAAAAAATCTCAAGGTCTCAAGGCAAAAACCACCTGCACTATCAGAAACACAAAAAATATTGTGCAGGGAATATTTGTCATTAAGGTGTCTAGATTAAAATAGTTGTTTTAATGAGTTTCAGATAGGAATTACCTTTCATGTGCACCAGTGGTGAAATCTGAACCAGTTTGCTACGAGTTTGCTGGCTGCACAAGTGTGCTGCGCGCCAAACACACGCTGCATGTGCATGCATAGTGCACATCCAACGAACACTGTGCGTTTAAAAAGCTTGATTTTAGCGTGAACAGTATGCGCCAAAAGATGACTTGGGAAGGTAAGTAGAACAGCGAGGGGGGGGATCAGCTGTGCAGGATTTCCTGCTTTCTAGCAAAGCTAAATCGCGCGGCACAACTGATCGTCGGATCGTAGCTTTTTTTTAAACTGCCGGTTCGCCTGAACTGGTAGCCTTTTTTTACTACTGGTTCACCCGAACCGGTAGTTTTTCTTATTACCGGTTCTCCTGAACCAGAGCGAACCGGTAGCATTTCACCCCGATGTGCACCTATTTCAGTGGTGGGTTTCCAATTTTTTTACTACCAGTTCTGTGGGCGTGGCTTGGTGGGCATGGCAGGGGAAGGATACTGTAAAATCTCCACCCCACTGAGGGGGAAGGTTACTGCAAAATCCCCATTTCCTCCCGATCAGCTGGGACTCGGGAGGCAGAGAATAGATGGGGGTGGGGCCAGACAGAGATGGTATTTACCAGTTCTCCGAACTACTCAAAATTTCCGCTACCGGTTCTCCAGAACTGGTCAGAACTTGCTGAAACCCACCTCTGACCTATTGGCTTTTAAACCTGAAGTGTCCTAATCTTCATAATTTTAAAATCTAGGAAAATGGCCTCCCATTTGATAGATCAGCATGATCTATCAAATTAGATTGGTTTATAAATAGCCATGAAGCAATGGATGGAAATTTATCAAGGAGAGAAGCAACTTAGAACTAAGGAGAAATTTCCTGATAGTTAGAACAATTAATCAATGGAACAACTTGTCTTAAATGGTATAGGATTTCTTGCTTGAGCATAGGGGGTGGACTAGAAGACCTCTAAGATCCCTTCCAATTCTGTTATTCTGTTATTCTGAAGGTGTCTCACGGAACTGGGTCAATTGTTTAAATTAGTGAAACAGTGAGTTGATAGGCTCATGCAGATTATGCTAAAATAGTAGTAGTGAAAGTGATGATTATACAGTTTTTATTATTTAAAAGAGAGTCCGCTTTTGTGGAACAGCTTGATTGCATTTTAATTATCGGAGCAAGATTACATCTCATATGTTACAGAATATGAGGTTGAGTCAGGTTTGCCATTATTTTATGCAAGCTCTGAAATTTCTACAGAGCTGGGAATTAATAGGACCGTTTTAACACAATTAAGTACTTGCAGCAGGAATTCCAATCACCTTTTTTGGGGACGGGATCTGGCCTGCATTCAGGGATAGCTCAAATTCATATGACCTTTATTAATTAATACAAACACATTTAATGAGGGACAGTAGAATCCCAGTGAACTAATGATCTGAAGGACAGAAACTTTTTTTTTTTTTTAATTTGATTTATATGCCGCCCTTCTCCGAAGACTCAGGGCGGCTTACAATGTGCTCAGCAATAGCCTTCATCCTTTTGTATATTTATACAAAGTCAGCTTATTGCCCCCACAAACTGGGTCCTCATTTCACCTACCTTAGAAAGGATGGAAGGCTGAGTCAACCTTGAGCCTTGGCGAGATTCGAACCCTGCAGTAATTGCAGGCAGCTGGTCTTAAGCAGCTTAATAACAGGGTGCCTTAAACCCTTGTACTACCAAGGCTCTTTCTACAAACTTTCAAAGACATAGCAATTAACCCTTAAGGATCTCTTTCAAATATATTCTCTTCCACCCATGGTGATTCCTGTACAGCAAAGGTGTCAAATTCAAGGCCCATGGACTGGATTCGGCCTGTGGGGTGCTTAAATCTGGCCCGTGTGGCCGGCCTGGAAACAGTAAAAGACTGGTCCTTAGTGCCTCTGGCAGCCAAAGTGTTTTTGGCCTGGATGGCCTCTTGCAGCACTCTGCCGCAGTGGTGAAATTCAATTTTTTTTACTACCGGCTCTGTGGGCGTGGCTTGATGGGTGTGGCAGGGGAAGGATACTGAAAAATCTCCATTTCCACTCCACTCCACGGGAAGGATACTGCAAAATCCCCATTCCCACCCCACTCTGGGGCCAGCCAGAGGTGGTATTTGCCAGTTCTCCGAACTTCTCAAAATTTCCAATCCCGGTTCTCCAGAACCTATCAAAACCTGCTGAATTTCACCCTGTTCTGCCGGCCAAGTGCCTTTATGCCGGTGTTTCTCAACCTTAGCAACTTTAGCTGTGTGAACTTCAACTCCCAGAATCCCTCAGCCAGCACAGCTGGGGAATTCTGAGAGTTGACGTCCATGCAGCTTAAAGTTGCTAAGGGTGACAAACATTGCTTTATGTTACCTCTTTTATAAGGGTAAGATACACCTTATATAAACAGTGACAACGTTTACTTGGCAGGCTTAAAAATCAGTCACAATGTAGACTTGGTAGATTTTGCAGACAGTGGAAGTGCCATCTGCTAACTCATTTGTTATCACAAATGATCTGGTACTCAACAATGATAGGAAACCGTAATAAAGAATTTCTGTTGCTACTAAATTGGCCAGCTAGGTAACAGACACACCGTATCTTAAATTAGAAACACTTCCATTAAAACTGCATTTATCAGATGAATTGGTGTTATTCCTTTGTTGGTATCATCAGCAAAAACACTAAGGTTTTTTTCAGAAGTTACTGGATTTTTTTTTTATAATGAATTTCCAATATTTTTTATGATACAGTACATCCTATTTCAATCTCTGCTGTTTAATATATTTCAGGCCAGTGAGTCACTGGAGAGACAAAATAGACACTTATAGGTGTCTGTTATATTTGAGCCCAATTATTCAAACCACAAAAGTTGCCAACACAATACCCAAAGATGTCAGGTGACATTGAATAAGTAATTGATGTTTGCATCCTCTTCAAACTGTTAAAAAGAATCACATTTTGAAATAATTACCTGAAAGGATGTGACTTGAAAACACAATGGCCACTCATAATAATGCTCAAATGAAACAAACAAAATGTTAAAAAGTTATGAAATTTATGTAGTTCCTTACCAAGCACATCTAAATGATGTTAAAGTAACCAAAATATCTTTACCTCCCAAGGCATGTCACAACTTTGGAGCGTCCCTAATGTTTAGAAATGGAAAGCTGAAAAATTTGACATGCCCTAACATTGCTCATTGAGTATAATGATAAAATAATATTAATAGTGGTTCAGTTGAGTGCAATTGGGCAACAATTCTCAGAAACACCGAATCTCTTTTCCTGTATGGTGCAATGAGGGTTTTTAAAATGAACAATTAGCTTAGCCCTTGGATGAAACACGGCATATTCAGAATCACAAGCACTGAATTTTACAGTCGAAGAAAAGAAATTGTAAGAAAAAAAAAAACCCTGCAAAAGAAATAATTACAGTGTGAAAATGGGCAATGAAAAATACCTGCTTTAACTCTCCACTTCCCTATATACCCGTACTTTTCAGAGTATAAGATGCACTTCCCCCCACCTCCCCAAAAGAGGGTGGAAATGTTGGTCTGTTTTATACAGCGAATACAGCCATTTTTGGCCTCCCGAAACCCCGCCCCACGCATCCTGTTTTCACCAAAAACAGGTCTGTTTTTAGCAAAAATAGGATGTACAGAGAGTTTCAGAGGTCTGCAGAGTGCTCCTGGGGACTCCATTCCTGTTTTTGCCCTCCCCAGACCCCAGGAGCACTCTGCAGGCCTCCCAAACCCTCTGCATGCCCGGTTTTCGTGAAAAACGGGCCCATTTTTGGCCTCCCAAACCCCCCACGCATTGCGTTTTTTCCCCCTCCCCAGCCCCCAGGAGCACTCTGCAAGCCTCCCAAAACCTCTACGCACTCCATTTTTGCAAAAAAGGGGCAGTTTTCCACAAAAATAGGATGTGCAGAGGATTTGGGAGGCCTGCAGAGTGTTTCTGGGGGCCGGGGAAGGCGAAAACTATTTTTTTTCTTGTTTTCCTCTTCAAAATCGTGGTGCGTCTTATACTCCAGTGCGTTTTATAATCCAAAAAATATAGTATAGGTTCAACGTTATTCGTTTTTAAAACATGTTTACATCTCTTCTAGGAATCTCTGCCAACAGGAAGAATTACAGTATTAAAATGTCAGTGCTGGTTAACCATCAAATTGCTTTCCCAGCCTTCTTTCAAATAACAATTTATAAGATAGACCTGCAATAGAGAACTTTACGAAGAAGGAAAAATTAAAAAAAAAATTAAAAAACAAGCCAAATGCCTACCGTTTCATCTTCAAGTTTCAGGCGGAGAGTTTTATCCCCTTCTTTGTAATCTCTGATGATTTCACCTGATTTCCAGACTTCTTCTGGGTCAGGAATCCAAACTCTTGTATACTGCAATGGGAGAAAAATAAGAGAAAACATAAAATAATAAGTTGAGCACCAGGAAATGAACACAGGCTAACAAAGGAAATACAGGTAATCCTCGTCTTATGACAAGTGAACCCAAAATGTCTGTTGCTAAACGAGATATTTGGCAAGTGAATTTTGCCCCAGTTTATGACCTTTCTTGACACATTTGTTAAGTAAATCACTGCAGTTGTTAAGTTAGTAACATGGTTGTTAAGTGAATCTGGCTCCCCCATTGTCTTTGCTTGTCAAGAAGGTTGCAAAAGGGAATCACATGACACCAGGGCACTGCAACCCTGGTCATAAATATGAGATAGTTGTCAAGCGTCTGAATTTTGATCACATGACCACTGGGATGCCACAACAGTTGTAAGTGTGAAAGGTGATCATAAGTCACTTTTTTCAGTGCCATTGTAACTTCGAATGGTCACTGAATGAATTGTTGTAAATTGAGGACTACCTGTAACTGTCGACTCCTGAACCCTAACTTTAATGGTACCCCAGCCTAGTGCCTATGGGGAAAAGGGCCCCCCACATAAAATAATTTAATATTGTCATTCAAAGTATATATTATTCTCAATATAGACTTTTTTAGGATTTCCAGGCTACTGGTAAGTTAATTCAACGCTAGGTTAGCAAACATCCCCACTCTATATCAGTGGCGAAATCCAAATTGTTTTACTACCTGTTCTGTGGGTGTGGCTTGGTGGGCGTGGTGTGGCTTGGTGTGATAGGGGAAGGATACTGCAAAATTCCCATTCCCTCCCCACTCCTGGAGGAAGGATATTGCAAAATCTCCATTCCCACTCCACTCTGGGGCCAGCCAGAGGTGATATTTGCCGGTTCTCTGAACTACTCAAAATTTCCGCTACCAGTTCTCCAGAACCTGTTAGAACCTGCTGGATTTCACCCCTGCTCTATATGGCAGAAGATACCGGTAGTTGGAGCAGTAGGAATTCTGTAACATTAATCAAACTATCCAAATTTATTGCAAGGAAGCTATTTTAATAAAGCCGTGGTTAGCTAATATTATAATAATAATGACAAAAGTATATGGATCCGCTGTATCGGCAGACAGCAAAATAGAAGAGAAAGGGAGAAGATGACAAAGTACAAAGACCTGCAAATAGAAATAGAACAACTGTGGGAAAAGAAAGCAAAGGTTGTATCACTTGTCATAGGAGCCTTGGGTGCAATCCCAAAACATTTGGAGCACCACTTGAACATCGTTGGCAGCATTGACAAATTCACCCATCAATTGCAAAAGGCAGTTTTACTTGGAACAGCTTACATCCTGCGACATCTTTAATACCATCAAACAAACACATCTACCTATCCCAAGGTCTTCAGGAAGGACTCGATAGGTAGACAAAAATGCCAAATCCAGTCTAAACATCTGGCTGACTGTATAACCAACAACAATAACCTTGCCCATCATATGGAACGTTCTCCTCCCCATTAAGTCAGACCGAATCCATCTTTCTACCCATTCTGGAAGTCCTTTAAGATGTGGTTGTGCCATGAGGCCTGAAGGCCTCAGGGAACCGAAGATGTTCTTAGATGAAATACAGAAAAACAGAATAACAGAATTGGAAGGGACCTTGAAAGTCTTCTAATCCAACATCCTGCTCAAGCAGGAGACCCTATACCATTTCAGAGAAATGGCTGTCCAGTCTCTTAAAGGTCTCCAATGGTGGAGCAGCAACCACAACTTCTAAAGGCAAGCTTTTCCACTGGTTGATTGTTCTCACTGTCAGGATAGTTTTCCTTAGTTCTTTCCTTCGCTCCTTGGTTAGTTTGCATCCATTGCTTCTTGTCCTGCCTTCAGGTGCTTTGGAGAATAGATTGACCCCCCTCTTCTTTGTGGCAGCCCCCAAGATATTGGAACACTGCTATCATGTCTCCCCTAATCCTTCTTTGCATTTAACTAGACATACTCAATTCCTGCAACTGTTCTTCAGATGTTTTAGCCTCTAGTCCTCTAATAACCTTGGCTGCTCTTCTCTGCACTTTTTCCAAAGTCTCAACATCTTTTATATATTGTGGTGGCCAAAACTGGATGCCATATTCCAAATGTGGTCTTACCAAGGCATTATAAGGTGGTAATGGCTTCATTGTAGTTAATTGTTTATTCTCTTTGGGTGGTTTCTATATTTTTAGTATTTTGTGTGTTAATTATTTATTGCCTTTACTGATTGTTGTACACTGCCCAGTCACTTTTTGTGAGATGGACAGCCATGTAAATGTGAGGAATAAAGAAAATAAATAAATGTTCCTGAAAAATAATGAGAGGCAAGAGGGAAAGAATCGGAGAACTAAGCTGCTATGACAACTTGAATCAATACTTCCAAGCTCTTGAGATGCTGTTAATGCTCTTACTTCTAATTATACAAGGAAAAATTGCCATGAAAGAATCTTGACATTTATAGCTCACACTGGGCTCATTTAATTCCCACACATAACCGTTTACCTTCTGTGGCTCCAGATCCAGAATGCAACCCTGGTGGGTATCACATTCTGAAAGACTAAGAACCATGAACTTTTAAAATAAATCAACAATGAAGTTATTAATTTTTACCATGAGAGGCTGAAAATCTAAATCTGACAATAAGTAGGCAACTGTTTTTTTTTTAATGTGCTTTTGGCTTAAAGTGACTTAGAAATTGATTATTGTGGGTTTATACAACAGGGATGTGGTGGCTCAGTGGCTAAGATGCTGAGCTTGTTGATCGAAAGGTCGGCAGTTCAGTGGTTCGAATCCCTAGTGCCGCGTAATGGGGTGAGCTCCTGTTACTTGTCTCAGCTTCTGCCAATCTAGCAGTTCGAAAGCACGTAAAAAATGCAAGTAGAAAAATAGGGACCCCCTTTGGTGGGAAGGTAACAGCGTTCCGTGTGCCTTTGGCGTTTAGTCATGCCAGCCACATGACCACGGAGATTCTCGTCTTCGGACAGCGCTGGCTCTTCGGCTTTGAAACGGAGATGAGCACTGCCTCCTAGAGTCAGGAAGGATTAGCACTTATGAGCGAGGGGAACCTTTACCTTTACCTTACTACCGGTAGTTCTTGACATATGACCATAATGGAGCATGCCTATTATAGTCATATGTCAAGACAGTCATGAAACAGGTTAATCGTATGACCAACCGGATTTTTTTATTTTATTTTTTTAAATTTGATTTATATGCCGCCCTTCTCCGGAGACTCAGGGCAGCTTACAATGTGCTAAGCAATAGCCTTCATCCTTTTGTATATTTATACAAAGTCAGCTTATTGCCCCCACAAACTGGGTCCTCAATTTATCTACCTTAGAAAGGATGGAAGGCTGAGTCAACCTTGAGCCTGGCGAAATTCGAACCTGCAGTAATTGCAGGCAGCTGGTCTTAATAACAGGGTGCTTTAGACCACTGTACTACCAAGGCTCCTTTTTGATTTTTCTCTGGTGGTCATTAGGTGAAAGCCATAGTCGTTAAGCAAACTGATGGTTCACTATGAGCATGACTTTGCCAAAAATCAGAAGTGCAAGTTACATGACTTTGGAGAGGGTCCTACTGTTGGACCTTTCAATCTGAGTCATAAGTCTCCTTTTCTCACATTGGTCGTAACTTCAGTCTCTAAGCAACTGGTTATAAATCAAGGACTACCTACGGTATATGTGCAAATCACAGCTGCCTGCAATTTCTGCTGGTTCGAATCTCTCCAAGGCTCAAGGTTGACTCAGCCTTCCATCCTTTCTAAGGTAGGTGAAATGAGGACCCAGTTTGTGGGGGCAATAAGCTGACTTTGTATAAAAAAATATACAAAAGAATGAAGGCTATTGCTTAAAGCATTGTAAGCCGCCCTGAGTCTCCGGAGAAGGGCGGCATATAAATCAAATTAAAAAAAAAAAAAAAAAATCAGATTGTTAGATTGATTCACCAAATCAAGATTACTGCGGCTTTGGGTGAACCCAGGGAATGTCTGATAGACTGTAGTTAGTGAGATCTTGAAAATGCAGCTAGCCCTCGACTTAGTTCGTTTAACAACGATTCGAAATTACGACAGCCTCAGCCTCAACCCACTTTACAACGTACAACTTTCTACTCCGGGAAGCAGAACGGAAGAATTGGCAAGCTCTGAGTTTCTACATGTGCTTAATCATAGAGTGACCATCTGGAAATTGCTATGACTGTTGGATGGGATGCCAAGCAGTAACATTCCAGGGTTGTTGTTGGTTTTTTTTAAGTCTTATTAGACAAATCTGCCTTCTTTCCTGCAAAAGCAAATTTTGCCATCCCCTTTTCCCAGCATTAAATGGAAAAATAAAGAGTGTACATTATAGCTACAGTACTTCACAGCTGATTTTCGGACTGCTTACAGGTCGTCCCTTAGCAACTGTACAAATAGTCCTGAACTTACAACCATTCATTTAATGACTGTTAGAAGTTACAGCAGCACTGAAAAAAACTGACTTATAACTGATTTTCACATGACCGTTGTATCATTTCTCCTTGGTCACATGATCAAAATTCAGAGGCTTAGCAACTGGCATGTATTTTATTTATTATCAAATTTATAGGCCGCCCTTCTCCCGAAGGACTCAGGGCGATGTACAGCCAGAGTAAAAAACATAGATACAAACATTAAAAACAATTTAAAAAGATATATATATAAATTTGGCCCCAAACTTAAAAAAACAGTAACAAACATATTAAAAACATTTTAAAAGCATTAAGCCAGCCCGGCTTGCTAAAAAAGGAAGGTCTTCAGGGCACGGCGGAAGGCACCGAGGTCTTGAATTCTTCGTATCTCTGGGGGCAGTTGATTCCAGAGAGCAGGTGCCCCTACAGAGAAGGCCCTCCCCCTGGGGGCCACCAGTCTACATTGCTTGGCCGATGGCACCCTGAGGAGGCCCTCTCTGTGGGAGCGCACCGGTTGGTGGGAGGTCGGTGATGACAGTTGCACTGTCCTTGGGTCATGTGACCGCCATTTCTAACCATGCCAGTCGGCTTCTGACAAACAAAGTCAATGGGGGAAGCCAGATTCACTTAATGGCCGCTTGCTTCACTTAACAACTGCAGAGATTCGCTTGACTGTGGCAAAAAGTTCATAATCCAGGGCAAAACTCACTTAACAATGGTCTTGCTTAAAACGGAAATTTGGGGCTCCACTGTGGTTGTAAGTCAAGGACTACCTGTACAAAGTTCTGACTGACATCTCCCCTAAAGGTGGTTATGACCCAGTTCCAGAGTTCCGACAATCACAATATCCCCCACACCAGTGGTAGAATGCTGCCGGTTTAAAAACCGGTTTGGTGAGCGCGTGTGTGTGTGCTTAAGGCGCTTGCGCGCAGCGCTGAAAATGGAAAAAAAGTTCAGCTGCTTAGCTTCCAGGTTAGCAATGGTAAGTAGAACAGCAAGGGGAGAAGAAATCAGCTGTGCCACACGATTGAGATGAACTACACAGCAGGAAATAAAGGACAGGATAGAGCGGGGGCAGGTGGGAGGGGCCAACTGATCATCGGCGCTACCGGTTTGCCTGAACTGGTCCGAACCGGCTGAATTCCATCTCTGCCCCTCACAGAAATATGACCGCATATTAGGATCGCAACAACTGGCCGACATTTATTGCCCTTTGCAGTATCCCAAGGTCACCTGTGTTTTTTTAATGACATATTATCAACTGAAAAACAGCATTTACTTCTGGTTTTAACAAAAAAATGGCCCATTGTTACAAAACAATGGGTTCGCTTTATACCACAGCCATGGTCTCATTCGATAGATCGCCCTGTTTGCTTAATACCCTCCACAAAAAGTTTGTAAAAACTGCTCCAATCATTTGGTGACCTACTTTACAACTTATGACCATAATGGGCAGGTTCTATTATGGCTATAAATCATAGGACTACCTATGTAGAAACAGCCATTATCAACAGCATCACTGAAACTAATAGAGAAGAAAAGTACAGTAGTTCGCATTTTAATTGATGTGTACAAAACTTCCCCGGCACACAAATCCTCCAAACATTCCCATTAAATATTGTAAGCATTTTTAATTCTGCCAAAGGGAAATATTACTGCACAATTGTACAGACCAGAGAGATGAGCTGTGTTTAATTCATGCTGTTTTACTATTAAACAGCCTAATTCTTACTTCCCAAATTATTATTTGAGCTGGGAGAAAGGTATCCTTTGGGTTTTACATGCCTCTGAACTTTGTTTCCCAGTTCCACCATTCAAAAGTGTGTACAAAAATGAGATTAGCAAAAATGCTTACACACCCTATCACATCGATAGGGAATATTGTTTCATAAAACTCTGCATTTCAGGGCAAATGTATAGAAAGGTGCATCATTTTTCACATGCAATGTTTCCTTCCAAATTCCCAATGCGGTATCAAATAAAACAGACATGAAACTATTTTTTCCTTCCATCCAAGCTAAGAACCTTGCATTTATACAGATGACTATTTTTAAAGCCGCCGGATTAAAACTGTCTTCTTAATGAAAAATCAGAGAACCTTACAGTTCTTTTGCTAAGATTTTACAGTATTTTAGGAAGAAAGATGAGAAGAGGTTGCACGAGCTAAGATTGGCAGCATTTCTTATTATTCTAGCTTTAAAGAAGAACTTCCGACACCATTCTCACCAATAGAGATAGAGAAAGACACTAGAACCGTGATGGTGAATCTATGGGACGCATGCCACAGGTGGCACACAGAGCAGTGGTGGGTTCCTCCCGATTCGGCACAGTTCCACTGAGCCGGTAGCAGTGACGATATGACGTCACCGAGCCGGTTCTGCCCCCCACTGCCCCCTCACCCCCCCTGCATTATTCTTACCTTTTATTTGGCCTCACCCCCAATCTATTGCTGCCTCCTGAGTCCCAGCTGATGGGCTAGAAGGAAAAAAACTGTTTAAACTCTTGCCGCGGGGCTTCAAAGGGCCGCCCTACAGCTGATAGGTGGTAAAAGGCAGTTTGGTGGTAGACCAGTGCCTCCAAAAACAAAGAGTAGACCAGTGCCTCCAAAAACAAAGAGTAGACCAGTGCCTCCAAAAACAAATGAGTAGACCGGTACAGCTCTGCAAGCAGTTAAAAGCCTGGTAGACCAGTACCTCTGCTAAATCCTAAAGAATTGTCACATGACCATCAAGCCATGCCCACAAAATAAGCCACGCCCACAGAACCGGTAGTAAAAAAATTTAGAACCCACCCCTGACGCAGAGCCCTCTCTGCTGGCACACGAGCCATCGCCCAGCTCAGCTCCACCCCGCATGCGCACATGCCTCCTGTCAGGCAGCTGATTTTCGGATCTCTGCTGCGCATGCCAAGGAACAGGCACGGGGGGGGGGCTGAGGAATTCTGGGAGTTGAAGTCCACAAGTCGTAAAGTTGCCAAGGTTGGAGACCCCTGCTCTAACTGACCTCCCCTTCAGGCTGGGCTGAAGACATAATATCTGGAACGAGCTCCCCCCAGAGATACGGAGGATCCCGGATCTGCGCACCTTCCGCCGCGCCTTAAAGACCTTACTATTTCACCAGGCCGGCCTGGCCTAAATTTCCCCCTCTTTTATAAAAGATTTTTAAAATTTTAAATATCTTTTAGTATTTATATATTCAATTTTAAATTGGTTTTAAAAGTTTGGGGTTTTAAATTTGTCGGGGCCAAAATTATTTAATTTGATTTTATTCTATTTTTAAATTTTGTATTGTATGTGTTTTTATTGTTTGGCTGTGCACCGCCCTGAGTCCTTCGGGAGTAGGGCGGTATAGAAATCTAATAAAATGAAAATGAAAATGAAATAATAGAATTAACCATGTTTGAGCCAGTTTACTCCCCCCCCCCAAAAAAGAGGAAGGAATATGCAGACCAGCGCATTCCTGCAAGGGTAGAATTCCATAAAACTAGGCCCATTACAGAGAAAATCTGTTTTTCTATCCACCCTCTTACACTGTATGTCTCTGAAAAGGCTGTCCCTTTATGACCAGATGGGCAGATTCATTCCTGACAAACTAATCCCATTAAAAGGGTTTTGTTCAGGTGCCAGAAGTGTCAAAATCCTCTGTTGTTCATCTCCTTTAAAAAAAAGAACAGACTTCTACTCTCCATGAATCCAACTCCAATTATTTGTACTCTACTTACAAAATGAGTATAACTACTTTACAAAGTATATATTTCTTTTATGTACACTGAGAGCATATGCACCAAGACAAATTCCTTGTGTGACCAATGACACTTGGCCAATAAAAAATTCTATTCTATTCTATTCTATTCTATTCTATTCTATTCTATTCTATTCTATTCTATTCTATTCTATTCTATTCTATTCTATTGGAGCACTTTAAGAATCAGCCTTTCTCAAAGGTGAATTAGTAGATTTGCTGAAGTACACCCGCATTAATAAAAAGCTTGCACTAACGTCTAGGTAACCACCTTGTGAAATCTCACACACACACACACAAAAACAAAACACTTCAGTTTGAGCCTTTAAGATGTACCTATAGTAACTGTTTTAAATTAAGGCAGTTGATGCTTCTCACTTTCTAAGTGCAACTCTCGAGAGCAATGAGGAAGAGAGAGCAATATCTAGCCACAGGTTTCTGACACTAAATCCATCTTTAAAGTGGATTTAAATTCCTCTTCAAGAGCTAACATTAAAGGTCAGGGAGTGTTCCAGTGGACTGCAAACATTTCAGCATCTTCCTATAGCTTGGTATTTCAGTTCTCACACTGGTAAGTGTTAATTCTCAAATAATTCCATAGTAGAGCAACTACTAGCAGGAATAAATTAAGCAATTTGTTATGGGAATCTGTGGAGTCAAAAGCACTCACCTCCAAGGAGGCATACCACTGTGCCTCTGTTTGATTCAGTGTCCTGATTCGAGTTTTTTCCATTAGCCTCCCCAAAGATGGGCTGTTTTTTTTATTGGGTCTGAATTTCAAATTAAGAAATGCCATAGAATTTCCCCCTTTTTTAAAAGAGTTAGTCCGATCTTTCTCTGTACTAATTATTGCAAACATTACTAGGTAAAGGTAAAGGTTCCCCTCGCACATATGTGCTAGTCGTTCCCGATTCTAGGGGGCAGTGCTCATCTCCGTTACAAAGCCGAAGAACCAGCGCTGTCTGAAGATGTCTCGGTGGTCATGTGGCTGGCATGACTAAACGCCAAAGGCGCACGCAATGCCGTTATCTTCCCACCAAAGGGGGTCCCTATTTTTCTACTTGCATTTTTTGCGTGCTTTCGAACTGCTAGGTTGGCAGAAGCTGGGACAAAGTAACAGGAGCTCACCCCGTTATGCGGCACTAGGGATTCGAACCGCTGAACTGCCAACTTTTCGATCAACAAGCTCAGCGTCTTAGACTGTGAGCCGTACTAAGTTGTAGTATATCAGCCTGTCCCAGTCTTTCGTACTCTAAAAGTCCCTAGTTTTCCACAAACTACTCTCCAGCCCTTTTAATTCCTCCAGGTGTATTAGAGTAGCACTTCATACACCTGAGATAGGACAATGGTTGTTTTCCAAATTAATGGCAAAACTCTGGAGCGTATAACACAGTTTGTCTGAAAACACCTTGAAACAATGCAATGGTTACTAGAAGTCACCATGGGTTCGTTAGTAATAAAACTTATTTTATTTGGGATTGGTTAGCTTGTTTAATAGATTGTGGGAATGTTGTGAATATAATACCTTGCTATGAATGAAGCATTTGCTAAACAATTCCATGACATTCTGTTCAGCATGAACTGGGTGGCCTATTAGATCTGTACCTGGCTTGAAAACCATGATCAAAGAAAACTCAATAACAATTTCTTGTCAAACTAGAGTAAGATATCAAGTGGGGTGACACATGGTACATATTCCAAATTTTGTGATTTGATATAGAAAAACAAGTTCAAATTACGCTTAAACTTCCAACCAGGATGGATTTGATTTAAATTGAGTTGATTTAAATCACAATTTAAATCATGATTTAAATCACTAGTAAAAAGGCTTGATTTAAATCAACTCGATTTAAATCATAATTTTTAAAGAGCAACTGTCATCTCTGCTACTTCTTTGACCCACTGTTGACTCACCGATAGTCCCAGTGTTGCAGAATATACAGCCTCCTGCTACATAACTAAGCTCCATTTCATGCTGAATAAACTAAATTATTTATGTATCTTAAATAGAAAATTATCTTACGATAGATTTTTACCCCAAAAGTTTTATTAAAATAAATTCGATAAAAATAAAAAAAATCCGATTTAAATCAAAAAAATCAGATTGTTTTGATTTTTTAAAAAAAATCATTGATTTTTATCCACCCTGCTTCCAACATCCCTCACCACTGAGCAGGCTAGCTGGGGCTGTGAGGAATTCAGTATATGAAGACAATCATAGTCAGTTTAACAAATGACTTTTGAGTTGAGTTTTGAGTTGTTTTGTGCCTTTTCATTATTCCTAATCTTGCCGGCCCACCCAGGAGAAACAGACAATACCATTTGCATGGACCTCAAGCATATCTCTGTTCCAATTGAAACTCCAACACCATCCTTGCAGGAGTGGGCTTCAAAAATTTTAGCAAGGGGTTCTCTGCCTGGTTGCTGGGTGGGCGTGGCCATAGTGGGCATGGCCTAGTGGGCCTCCTGCACCACAGTGGGGGGGGCATTTTTGCCCTCCCCGGGCTCCAGAAGCTTTCTTTGAGCCTCCAGGAGGGCGAAAACAGCCTCCCCAGGCTCCGGAGGCCGTCTGGAGGCCGGAAACGGCCCGTTTCCAGCCTTCCCGAACTTCCAGAATGCCCGTTTTTCATCCGCCCCCTAGCCTCCGCTCGCGCCCTGCACTTACCTGCATCCAAAACAGGCCACATGGGGATTCCTGGGAGGGGCGGGGTGGGGTGGGCAGGGCCAGCCAGGAGTGGGATTTGGGGGTTCTCCGAACTGCGCAGAATCTTAGCTAGAGGTTCTCCCGAACCCCTTCAAACCCCCAGCAGCCCACCCCTGCATCCTTGGATATTTCAGAACCTGAAGTAGATTTAAATATCAGGAGTGCAGCTTGAATTCATTGTGTTTTCTTTCATATAATTAATCTCCTTTCTCCTTCCAACATTTTTTAATGTAGTGTACTGTACCTTCTTGCACATGTGATCCATTCAGGGAATAGGAAAATTATTTTTCTTACCATTTTTGCTCCAAACTGAAAACTATTTTTTAAATATTCTATCATTTTTTCCCAACGAGTTTGTCATAATCCTCATATTTATCATGATCACCATCATTTCAGTGACATTATTATTGGTCCCTTGTAAGATCAAAATTTGAAAGGTAGAATGTAAATGAAAGTTATCCCATCACTAATATTTTTATTCAACGTTCTTAACACCCTTTAAAGATGTCTCTTTTGTGCCAGAACATTTTATGGGCCATCAGAGGAAGGTGCAAACAGATCATAAAAAAAAAAAAACTAAAGCATTTATGTATTGAGTGATAATACTCACCTTCACAAATTGATATAATTTGGAAAATGAAACTCAACCGTTTGTAAAATGGCCAATGAGCTTCTTGCATCAAAGATACAACCTGCCAATCAAACCTGACCTTACAAGAGGTCAATTTTATCATCTTCACGTTTAAGTCAACCACAATTTTATCATCTTCAAGATGATTTGAGGAAGCAGCTGGGTTCCGCCTTAACTACCCAGCCATGGATACCTGCTAACAGAAGTAAAACTTTTGAGTAGCAAGGATGTCAGCCAGCCAGCCAGCCAGGCAACTGAATAAGGCAACATTTGGGAAGCTAATGGAGGTGATCATGCAGAAATGAAACTGCCAGAGTCATCAAGTCTTGGGAGTTTAAGGAGAATTGACCTACATTCTTTTTACATTAGTCTCTCTGATTAAATGATGGGAGGGGAGGATCACTTTTGCTGCTACTGTAATCTAATAACTGCGAATGTTTGGATGGGAATGGTTTCAGATCCGCCAAGATTCACCTGGATGTACAACCGTGATGATCACAAGGACCAGCTACCTTGAAGAGGCCCTCTGCTTTGTACCCTACCTAGTGAAGGAAAGTAGTATGACAGCTTCATAGTTTAGACCAGGAGTCTCCAATCTTAACAACTTTAAGACTTGTGGACTTCAACTCCCAGAATTCCCCAGCCAGCCATGAAGTTCACAAATCTTAAAGTTGCTAAGGTTGGAGACCCCTGGTTTAAACATTAGACATTCCCTTTGGGCAGTGATGGGATTCAAGTAATTTAACAACCGGTTCTCTGGCCTAATGATTTCTTCCAACAACCAGTTTGCCAAACTGCTCAGAAAGTTAACAACGGGTTCTCCCGAAGTGGTACGAACTGGCTGAATCCCACCACTGCCTTTGGAATTATTATTATTTATGGTACTAATATTACTCATTTATCTCCATTCTTGTTCTCCAAAACAGGCACTTGAGGAAATATTTAAATCCATGGGTGATTTAAATAGATATACTTACATCTAGTACAGAGGTGGGTTTCAGCAGGTTCTGACCGGTTCTGGAGAACCGGTAGCGGAAATTTTGAGTAGTTCGGAGAACCGGAGTAAAAATTCTGACTGGCCTCGCCCCCATCTATTCTCTGCCTCCCGAGTCCCAACTGATTGGGAGGAAATGGGGATTTTGCAGTAACCTTCCCCTGCCACGCCCACCAAGCCACGCCCACCAAGCCACGCCCACAGAACCGGTAGAAAAAAAAAATTGAAACCCACCACTGATCTAGTACGTATGTATCTATACGTATTTATATAACTAATATGTATGGATACATACCTAGATGTATCTATACATATCAGTTATATTATAATTATATGACATATATCTATGTGGTTGCTAAGAGTTGACACCAGCTAAATGGCTTGTAGTCATACATACACTAAATACACCAGGCAGGTAATCCTCAATTTATAATCTGCTATTCAAAGTTATGGCGGTGCTGGAAAAAGTGACTTATCACTGGTCCTTACACTTATGACAGTCACGCCTCTGCAGTCACATGATCAAAATTCAGGTCCCCGCCAACCAGCATGGATTTATGATGCTTCATTTAATGAATATGGTTCACTTAACAACCACAGCAAAGAAGGTCATAAAATCACTTAACAACCATATTGCTTAGCCACAGAAGCTCCAGTATTGGGGCTGCAAGTTGAGGACTATCTATACATATCCTAGATCTGGATATTCTTATTCATTCTGTTCATGTACTAAGTAAGTTATGAGTTACCAAAAACCCCAACCTACATTTGGCTAGGTCACTGATGGCTAACCTTTTTGGTGCCAAGTGCCCAAAGCATGTGCATGTGTGCAAAACCCCAAAATGCGATGTGAGTGCCCCCTGTGCATGCTCCCCGCCCCCCCATGCATGCATGCACATCCCCCGTGCATGCGTCCCCTATGCCCCATTTTATCTTCCAGGTTGGTGCAGGAGGCCTTCCAGGCCCAAAATGGGGCATGGGGAGACGTGCAGGCATGTGCGCATGCGTGCATGCATCCCTGCATGCTCCCCGTCTCCTGCGCATGCACGGCAGAGAGCCAAAGACCAGCTGGCCGGCAGGAGGCATGCATGCATGCATGCGTAGTGGAGTTGGGCTGGGGTGATGGCTGGTGTGCCCGCAGAGAGGGCTCTGCATGCCACCTGTGGCATGCATGCCATAGGTTCGTCATCACAGGCTAGGTCAAAACAATTCATAAACCATGGTTTCCAATCCCACAGAAGGCAAGTCTGTATAGCACCTAAGCCAAACCAAATGTTGTGACTGCGACCCCCGAGCCCATTTTATCGGAGGGAGAAGACTCTGAAAGTGAAAAAGAGGAGTTGGCAAGGTCTCCCTCTCCAGGACCCTCCTCTCTGGCAATGCTTCAGGTGTCTTCCGAAGGAGAAGAGATAGGCCAGGAGCCAGGCACTTCCGAGCAGCTGCAATTAGACAGCAACGGAGATAAGTCTTGGCTGGATCCCCGACAGTGTCGGAAAGACAAGCGCGCGCAGCAGACAAGGAGGCGTGCCAGAGATTAAGCTGAGTCACTGGACCACACCCCACAGGGGATAAAAGGGGGTGTGGTGGCCATTCAGGCTTTGTGACAGACAAAATGGAAAGCTAGCAAGTCATTCTGCATTTCTGGAACTTTGTTATATGCTCTGCTTGGATTGATCTTTTGGACTGGACTTGATTATTCTTTGGCTTTTGTGGACTTTGATGTTTTCGGTCGGAGGAGATAAACCTCCCTTTGTAAGTAAAGACTGTTGGCAAGCAGCCACTGGGTTGCTGCCAATTCTGTTATCAAAGGAAATTCTTGTCTGTTGGTTTATTTTAACTCTTGGTCGACTGCTGGTGTGCGTGGGGGACATAACACCAAATAATATTCTAGCTCAATGAAGTTTGCTTCAGCTGGACCCCTCCAAGTAAATTGGGCCTACAATTCCCAAAAGTCTTAGTTCAGCACAGTTGCTATGACAGCTGGGAAATTCTAAATCTGAGCCTCAACATCTATGCAAGTTCCCAGATTGAGGAAACCTGAGTTACAATAGTGTGTGGATTTAGACACCGTGTGTCTTACACACTCCCTGCCAGTGGTGGGTTTCTACCGGTTCATCCCGGTTCGAGCGAAGCGGTAGTGGCAGCGGCGGGAGGCTCCGCCTACCCGCCCGGACGTCATCATGGATGCTCTGCGCATGCACAGAAGCGTCACGCGTGCGCTCACAGTTCCAAACCAGTAGCGAAGGTAAGTAAAACCCACTACTGCTCCCTGCCTTGTGGTATTTTAAACTCAGGTTGGATTTCAGTTCTTAAAAGGCTTTAAGTCAACACGGAGAATGTAATACAGTATTTCGTTTCTCCTACTGTTGTGATTTTAAACAGCTCTTTCAATTATATTGTTGAGTGTCTGGTTTGGAATGCAGGAGCCATCAGGGAAAAGATGCATATTTTAAAAAGCAGCACTGCCTACATTAGGGCTGTGAAAATATCTACAGACCCCTCACATCCTGGACATAAATTGTTTCGACTTCTACCCTCAAAACGTCGTTATAAAGCACTGCACATCAGAACAACTGGACACAAGGACACTCTGTTAAACAACTAATTCCCACAACACTGTCAAACTATTTACTAAGACTGTATTACTATTCTTCTTCTTATCCTTCCTATTACCTTTCTCCTCCTACTTATGACTATAACCTTGTTGCTTGTATCTTTACAATTTATATTGTTTTATTTAGCTTCCTAGTATGATTTGATTGCTTATTTAGTATCCTATGACTATCATTATGTGTTGTTATGATTCTTGATGAATGTATTTTTTCATATACACTGAGAGCATATGCACCAGAGATAAATTCCTTGTGTGTCCAATCACACTTGGCCAAGAAAGTATTTATTTATTCTATTAAAACGTCCAAGGTCTCTTCCAACTATTCTATTCTATTCTATTCTATTCTATTCTATTCTATTCTATTCTATTCTATTCTATTCTATTCTATTCTATTCTATTCTATTCCCGTTACCATTTAGTCTTCCTTTAAAAAAAAAGATCATCTTAAATTACTACTGTAGTACTTTTCAGATTTTGCATTTCTTTGGGGCAAACGCTTAAACATTTTATGTCCTTCGGGTTGTTTAATGTAGTTATGGAAGACACTTTCTGGACTTTGGGAAGAGCCCAAATATATGACAGCTGCTTAATAATTACCAATTAAGATCAGTGATTGTACAACTGCATTGGCAGGTGCATAAATCCCAGCTCTGCACATATCACAAACCTGACTGAAAATTCAGAAGTTGGGCAAATCAGCAATATAACCTGCCTTGCCATTTTTAAACAGCTTCTTCTGTTTAAAAGAAGCGTTCTCAGAAAACCTGAGAATTTATTCCAAATTTATCCTAGTAGAGTTTTGAGTTTACTTAATTATTGGGGAGGGTCGAAGCGGTGCTACTGCTCTTATCGTTTTATTTTTCACATCTTTCCACCATTTTCCACATGTTTTGGCTGTGACTCCTTCCCAAGTGAGATAAATGCAGCATTTCCTCTAGATATTTTCCAATGGGTTTAATAGAGTTAGGCTTAGGTTATAAACCACAAGACACTGTGGTTACCTAAATCATTACAGGTAGTTAGTTCTCAACTTACAATCATTCATTCAGTGATCATCTGAAGTTACAATGGCACTGAAAAAAAGTGACTAATGACTAATCTTTCACATTTACGATCATTGCAACAAATTGATGGTCATGGGATCAAAATTTGGACACTTGGCAACTGGCTCATATTTATGATGACTGCAGCATCCTGGAGTCATTTGATCACCTTTTGCAACTTTCTGGGGAGCAAAGTCAATGACTTGTTAAGGAAACCAGATTCCTTAGCAAATATGTCACTAAGTTAACCGTGGCAAGAAAGGTCATAAAATGTGGCCAAACTCAATAACTGTCTTGCTTAGCAATGGAAAAATTGGGTTCAATTGTGATAGTAAGTCAAGGACTACCTCTATAGGACTACAATTCATGAGAATTGTTTTATAAATTGGAGGGAGGGGTTATTAGTTGAATAAAATATATAGCCTTTATCAACAAAGTCTGTATTCACACATCAGTTCTTGTTAGGGTTGGGCTTCAAAAATTTTAGCAAGGGGTTCTCTGCCCAGTTGCTGAGTGGGCATGGCTATGGTGGGCGTGGCCTAGTTAGCTTCCTGCACCACAGGGTGGGGGCATTTTTGCCCTCCCCAGGCTCCAGAGGCTTTCCTTGAGCCTCTGGGAGAGTGAAAATGGCCTCCCCAGGCTCTGGAGGCCCTCTGGAGGCCAGAAACGGGCCCTTTTCCAGACTTCCCGGACTTCTGGTAGGTCTGTTTTTTGCCCTTCCCGAGCCTCCGTGCTTGCCCTGCACTTACCTGCATCCAAAACAGGCCGCATGGAGACTCCTGGGAGGGTCAGGGCAGGGTGGGCGGGGCTAGCCAGGAGTGGGATCTGGGGGTTCTCCGAACCGCACAGAATCTTAGCTAGAGGTTCTCCTGAATCCCTGCGAACCCCCAGCAGCTCACCTCTGGTCCTTGTTGGATGTGAATGAACCATATGCATTTCATTCACTTCAGTTAGCTAAACAAACCAGGATTTGGCATTTAAATACAGCTTCCATAGCCACAGGTAAATGCTTAGAGGCAAAAGAGGGAGGATGGAAATAGGATTATAAAACAGATTCTGTGTGACAGTGAAAGAACAAGAATTAAGATGATATTAGAGTGAAGATTCACAACCAAGCTTTACACCAAATATGACTATTAACACAACAATTCTGCAGCAGCATTTTTCCAGATATGGAATGATTTCAAACCTCGCTTTGATTTGGGAAATAGAAAGTCTTGACACTTAAAAAAATTAAATTCTAACTATTAACTATCATTTGAGTGGTGTACAGATCAGGGGTGGGTTCTAAATTTTTTTACTACCGGTTCTGTGGGTGTGACTTATTTTGTGGGTGTGGCTTGGAGGTCATGTGACTAGGTGGGCGTGGCTAGCTGGTCAGAGTCATTTCTGGAAGGTCATCGCACTCACGACCAGTCCTCGCACTTACGACCCGACTCATTTGTTTGCTTTTAACACTGATCAGCTGTAGGACGGCCCTTTGAAGCCCCGCAGCAAGAGTTTAAACAGTTTTTTTCCCTCTAGTCATCAGCTGGGACTCAGGAGGCAGGAATAGATTGGGGGTGGGACCAAATGAAAGGTAAGAATAACGTGGGGGGGGTGGGAGGGTGGGGGGAGAACCAGTTCGGTGATGTCATATCATCACTGCTACCGGCTCGGCCAAACCGGACCGAACCGGGAGGAACCCACCACTGGTACAGATGCCCCAGTAGCAGAAAAAGGAAACCAGAAAAAGCAATTGTGTTGCTTTAATAGTAACAAAACAAGAAATATCTTTAGGTGTATTAATACATTTATAAAAGATGTATGTTTTAAAAAAATATAGATCAGAGCTAAGTCACATACGACCAGCAAATCTCAGAAGAACTTAAGCATTGTAGGAGCTTCAGTAGAACCTTCAAGTCTCCAGCAAAATTAATTCCTCAGCAAAATGCAAGAATTGACAAGATCTGCTTCATTGAGAGGTTCCAAAATGATTTCATTAAGTTTGTCTCCCAGTGTATTTCCACAACCAAGGCTGGCCAAGTAATTACCAATAGTAATACTTCAGGGGCAGGTCAAAAGCACTTTAAATCAAAATGTGCTAATTATCTGAGGCAAGGTAAGATGTTCCATAAATCTGGTCAATGAAACCAAGCTCTGACCTTTGGCAGGGAAAGACTCCTTGCTGAGCCAAATAAGGTTCCTCCACTTAGGTTGCTTCACTTAACAAGATCAACAAGAGTCCTTAACCGTGGTCCTAGGATTTTTTTCAACCTGTAGGTTACTTCTCTGCTTCCTCCCATTAAGACACAGAGGGCACTTTATCCTTCTTCTGCTACTCCATCTCAAGAGGGTGCCACCTAGGGGTGGGATTGAAAATATTTAGCAACCAGTTCGCTGCTCGGTTGCTGGGTATACGTGGCCATGAGGTGTGGCCTACTCAGCCTCCTGCACCACGGTGTGTGTGGGGGCTTTTCACCATCCCCAGACTCCGGAGGCTTTCCTCGAGCCTCCAGGAGGGCGAAAATGGCTTCCCCCAGGTTCCGGAGGCCCTCCGGAGGCCGGAAATGGGCCTGTTTCCAGACTTCCGGTACTTCCAGTAGGCCCGTTTTTCGCCCTCCCCAGGCTCCGGAGACTTTCCTCGAGCCTCCAGGAGGGCGAAAATGGTCTCCCCTGGGTTCCGGAGGTGGGACCGGCAGTTGGGAAACGGGCCATTTTCGGCCTCTGGGGGGGGAGGGGAAGGCCGTTTTCGCCCTCCCCAGACTCCTAGAAAGGCTCTGGAGCCTTGGTATTGCAAAAAATGGGCCTTCCCCAACACCTCCTGAGGCCGTCCGGAGGCAGGAAACAATCTGCTTCCCTACTTCTGGTAGGCCCAGAAGGCCCGAAAATCAGTTGGCCGGCACGGCACATAGGTTCGCCATCATGGGTATATGAGATCTACAGTCATGGTGCAAACATCTTTATCCATCTGTATCTTAAAAATGCTGTTGTTCAAAAGCACTTTCCTGACAGGTATATCAAATAAAAGGAAGACATGAAACAACAACTTTATGTTCTATTTTTCACACCCTGTCAGGCAGCCAGTGAATTGGTTGCATTTGCAACACCAGTCAGGGACACTGGAAATCAAATGTGCCTTTGGATCATGTAATGTGTACAGAGAGCAGTCTCAAGAGCCCAGAAAAAGATGTAGCTGCTTTAAGATGACCTTAACAGATGCTATATGCTCAGTTACAGGTGCTATTTTGTCTTTTGAATCCAAAGCACTCCTTGAAAATGTAGAGTTTTTTCCTGAAAAACCAGGAAAATACAGTATAAAGTGAAGATAGCCTGGCATTTCCACATTATGGAAATTATTCTAACACAGTGATGAAATCCAATTTTTTTTACTACCAGTTTTGAGGGCGTGGCTTGGTGGGCGTGGCGTGGTGTGGCTTGGTGGGCATGGCAGGGGAAGGACAAAATCTCCATTCCCACCCTACTCTGGGGCCAGCCAGAGGTGGTATTTGCTGGTTCTCTGAACTGCTCAAAATTTCCGCTACCGGTTCTCCAGAACCTGTCAGAAACTGCTGGATTTCACCCCGATCTAACAATTAGCTGGGATGAACACTATCTGGGATCCTTTCTGCTATCCCAATTTATGTCCTTTATGTCATTTTGGCTAAACAAGTACCCCCCATAATTTATTAGCTTATGACATCCAAAGGTATCTGTGCAAATAAAGAAGTTATATGAAGGCAGAACTTTGCAATATGTCCGTTTTCTCCAAACTGCTCCGAGCCAGGTGACTTGGGCCATAAATCACATCATCCTATAACCAGCATCTCCTTTTGGGAATTATAAAAATCCAATATATCAGGTTGGAACAGACTGACCTAAAATCAACCAATAAACTTCTTAGTTGGGCAAGGCCTACAAGCAAAGTTCTCCACATCTAAACCTTCTAAAATGTCCTGTATTCTACTAATTTTCTATATATTAGAAATCCTTCAAAGCACGCATGCAGAAAATGGTCACTTGGACTAGCACTGATGGATGCATTTTGAACTTCTAGTTTTTATAGGTCTATGTGAATTATCCAAAACCTAATTACCCTCTAGCTATGCCCCTGTATCATAGGATGACAATGGGAATTGTAGACTATCTGGTTGCAGAAGGCTAATTAACAGTTCTTTGTATTAACTAAGTTTTACATTCTACAATAGTATACTATTATCTCTTATGGATAATGTATAAATTCCTCTGGAAATAAGATCTTTATGGATGGAGAAAGAAACTTCATCCAAATCCAAGGGACAGATCTGTACCCTAAGTATGATTGTCTACACAAGTTATCTTTTGTGCATTTTTGCTTTGAGTTTCAAGATTTGGGCTCCATCTGTCTGTTCTTATAACTTTCTGTTACCCTTTCAAGGATTAACAAATTGAATTTTAATCATTTTTTTTGAATCTTCAATGTCATATTTAAGGCTAATAATGTGATTCTAGATGCCTCCCCTATCAAGCTTTCTGCCTTACCCAATGTACTTAAAAGTTGTTTATTTAAAAATAAATATTGTATTCGTTCAGGCTTATTATACTCAAAGCAGACTGAAAACCATTTGAACATATTTGTAGTGCATGCAAGATTGGAGATATCTGTTTAAAGATAAAGACTTATAAATGCAAATTTTAAGTACTTGGCAGTCTTCATCTACCCTTAATCCAAGTTTCCAACCATTTTCACAAATTTCAATTAAGACTTACAGCAACAGACCTTGAGGATCTGTTAAGTATAATTGTTCTTCAGATGATAATAGTACAGCTTTATCGCAACATTGCTTCAATATAATTTAACGGTAACGTACAGAATTGGTAATGCAGTGGAATGCTACGCTAAACATTGTACATATTTTTCTCTTAGTGTAAACATGGAATCGTAGATTGGAAGAAGCCATCAAATCTATCTCACTGATCAGTGCAAGCATCGAAATCCTTGACCAAATATTCAGCTTCTGTTTGATGACAACTAACCCAAGAAAGTCTTCCTACCGCCTTCAGGAATTGGTTCTACTGTTCAACTACTGTCCGTTTGCAGTCCTATGGTTTTTCTAACATTCAATCTTCCTGAAATTTAAAACCACAGTGCTGTGTCATTCACGTTAGGATATCAGAATCCCTCTGAGGAATTCCCTTTTTCTAAGAGTTTCTACGTGTCCAACTAGATTGACCAACTGGGCGTTATGCAGATCCCATCAGCCAAACAGTGTTGGGAGACCAGAAAATGAGCTTTTTCCCACATGGTTCCTCCATTATGGAGAGATTACAATGGCCCCAACTCTGTTAGTCTTTCGTAAGGCCCTAAAAATCTAGGTATGTTCCTATGCCTGGGGTGTTGAATGCATTAAGGGCCCTGTTTTTGGCTGTACTAATAACTGCTTTCTTCTGTCTGGCTGGGGGATTCTGGGTGTTGAAGTCCACGCATCTTCAGGTGGCCAAGGTTGAGAAACACTGTTCTAGACTATGAGAACAGAAAAGTGGGAAAGGACTAAAACCAGCATTAGGAACCATCGTGACAAGAACTTGAGAAGAAACACTGCAGAAGTTGCAACTTGTGCACTGTTTCTTCTTAAGTTCTTGTCACGATGGTTCCTAATGCTGATTTTAGTCAGAATTAAAATAGAGCTGGAAGGGTCCTTGGAGGTCTTCTAGTCCAGCCCCCTGATGAAGAAGGAGGTTCTCCTTGGAGGAGGTTCTCCTCCTCCAAGGTCCCTTCCAGCTCTATTCTGATTCTGACTAAAACCAGCATTAGGAACCATCGTGACAAGAACTTGAGAAGAAACACTGCAGAAGTTCACATACCTTCGTGTCTTGTCTTGCTTATCTTATCAGCTTCCTGCAAATTGCTTCTGGGCATTCTGCCAACCACAGTAAGCTTTCAGTTATTATTCTTTGAATTCTTGGCGGCTGTTAATGCAATTAATTAACAGCCGTTGTTGTAAAAGACTGGTTTATTTAGTAAACTAAGGTTTGAAATGACTTTGTATGTGCTGCGTTCTTTGGGGTCTGTAGCTGGGGCAGAACAGCAATGCAGACAGTCCTTGACATGCAACAGTTTGTTTAGTGACTGTTCAAAGTTACAACAGTAACGAAAAAGTGACTTATGACTGTTTTTTGCACTTTGTTGCAGCATTCTCCTCAGTCACATGATCAAAATTCAGATGCTCGGCAACTGACTCACATTTATGACCTATTGCAGTGTCCCGGAGTTATGTGATCCCCTTTTGCGACCTTCTGACAAGCAAAGTCAGTGAGGAAGCCAGATTCACTTAACAACCGTGTTACTCACTTAACAACTGCAGTGGTTCACTTAACAACTGTGGCAAGAAAAGTTGTAAAATGGGGCAAAACTCACGGCAACAGAAATTGTGGGCTCATTTTATGGCTGTAAGTTTTTAAATGGATGGGAAAACCCGCTATTGATGTTCATTCAATAGACGTCTGCACAATTAAGACAATGTAGTTACAATTAATGTGACAGGCAATCCTTGACTTACAGCCATTCATTTAGTGACCATCTGAAGTTACAAAGGCAGTGGGAAAAAGTCTTACGACCAGTCCTCGTACTTATGACTGTCAAAATTTGGGCACTTGGCAGCTGGCATGTATTTAAAACAGTTTCACTATCCCAGGATCAATGCGTTGGCTGTTTGTGACCTTCCAGGCTAACTTGGAAACATAGTCAATGGGGGAAGCAGGATTTATTTAACACCAAGAGAGTCACTTAACAACTACACTGATTTGCTTAACAACCAAAATTTCTGTCCCTGGCAAAAAAAATAATCTTAAAATTGGGCGTGACACATTTAACAACTAGTTTGCTTAACAATAGCCCCAGTTGTCGTCATCAGTTGAAGACTAAAGAAGAGGTACAAAAACTCACAGCTCAATCAGACTTGGTTAATAGCTGGATGGGAGACCACCAGGTAAAGATCCCATGGCAAGCCTACTTCTGTTGCCATGGAAATGCTATTTGAGGGAGTCTACTTAAGGAGTCTACTTAAAGTGACGTGGTGGCTCAGTGGCTAAGACGCTGAGCTTGCCGATCAAAAGGTCGGCAGTTCAGCGGTTCGAATCCCTAGTACCGTGTAACGGGGTGAGCTCCCATTACTTGTCCCAGCTTCTGCCAACCTAGCAGTTCTAAAGCACGTAAAAAATGCAAGTAGGAAAATAGGGACCACCTTTGGTGGGAAGGTAACAGTGTTCCATGCGCCTTTGGCCTTTAGTCATGCCAACCACATGACCACGGACACGTCTTCGGACAGCGCTGGCTCTTTGGCTTAGAAACGGAGATGAGCACCGTTCCCTAGAGTCGGGAACGACTAGCACATATGTGTGAGGGGAACCTTTACCTTAAACAAAATAACAAAATAACATATTTTAACTTGATTTAAAATTCTCAATATTTAATGCCTTGCATCTCAGCTCCTTCTGATACCAGCCATCAAAGACCACAGTACTCTATAAATAAAGGGACAAAATTCAAGTATTCAAGCCTTCCACAATTTTATTGGTACTGTTTTCCATCTATACAGAAATGCCTAAAAACATTTCCTTACCATGACATGTCGGCAGTGGAGTTAAAACAGGATAATTCATTGGCTCCTTGGAAGCCTAGTTACCCAGTTCACAAATTATGCACGAAGGAAACATAATGCAATAATTAGTCATATGGAAAGAGACAGAGCTTTGGAATGGAATTTGAAATTTGTCTCTCCCTGTATGAGGGTAACATATCAAAAGCAAAGACAGGCACTAATAAGCAAAGTTGTTCTGAATCTATAAAAATGTAAATGTTTTCCCCTGCCCAGTTGTGTCTGACTCTGGGGGGCGATGCTCATCTCCATTTCTTAGCCAAGGAAGCCAGCATTGTCCGAAGACACTTCCATGATCATGTAGCCAGTGTCAACTCACAAAGCATCCCTGGCCTGCTCTCGAGTTGCCATAGGCAAGGGAGATGGGAAAATGGCGAAGCACAAAAGCATATTCCAGACATATCTCTCTCAAGGCTGTCTCCCAGGGGTTACCCACAGCGGCCGGAGGGGAGTGATCTCTACAACCTGCAAAATTGCTCCATTGGCAAATGTGACTGATGAAACACCCTGGGGGAAGGGGGAAACAGGGTCAAGCCTGGGTCGTAAATCACGTGGGGTCAGACATGAAGCTCCTAATAAATAACTGGATTTCTTTTGAAGCTTGGCTCCAGGCTCATGATTTAATTAGGGCATCTGTCAGAACCCTGACAGCCAGCATGACTATACATCAAGGCACATGGAACGCTGTTACCTTCCCACCAAAGTGGTACCTATTGATCTACTTATATTTGCATGCTTTTGAACTGCTAAGTTGGCAGGAGCAGGAATGGGAGTTCACCCCATCACACAGTGCTTGGTATTGAACTGCCAACCTTCCAGTTGACAAGCCCAACATCCTAACCACTGGGCCACCATGTTTAAATTAGAGATCTACAGATAAAATAATGAGTCTCCCTTCCTCACCTGGGTGCTAGGTTTGAGGTTAACAGATACTAAAAATGCAAACCTGTACAAAACAGAACAGAACAGCAAAGCTTGGAAGAAACCAAGTTCAATTCAGAAATCAGAACTGCTGTTACAGTTCAGCAATGTCATAAATTAAGATTCAAACTCTTGAGTTAAATTACCAATCAGGAGGGTCAGATCAAGACAAGTTCAACCTTCATCCATCACTATTGATACAAATAAAAACTCACTTCTGATTGCAGGACAATTCAAGGTAACTTACATAAAAGATATAAGCTATATTAATAGGTCACCACAACACATCTGCAGAGATGAAAGGTAGAGTGATTTGCGGTCATTTCCAAAATATTTACAAACCCAACACATTTCAGCTGCCAATTCTCTTTATTTTTACAGGACCTGGAATTCTGCCACTCAGCATTACTGCCAATGTAAACAGTCTCCCATGCAACATATTACAGATTGTGAGGTCCTTGCTGTTCTTTGAGCCTGTTTTGACTCTACAGTTCAATCCTGCTATGAATATTTTTTCCTATATTGCAGATTTTTAAACACACATGAAAGAAATGTATAGATTTGTTCGTATAATTTCTTGTATACAAGATATATACATTGAGCTGGCCATTGAGTTGAGTTTGGGGCAGGTGGATGAAGTGCCATGGGGACGGTCCTGGAAAGATCTGGAGAACCTTGGTAGAGGTTCAACGAGGGACAAAATGTGGAACAGAAAGGAACTTGACATCAGTGGGATGCAGGGATGGGCCGCTGGGGATTCACAGGGGTTCGGGAGAACCTCTAGCTAAGATTCTGTGCGCTTTGGAGAACACCCAAATCCCACTCCTGGATGGCCCCGCCCACCCCACCCCGTCCCTCCCAGGAGTCCCCACGCAGCCCATTTTGGATGCAGGTAAGTGCAGGGTGCGCGCGGAGGCTCAGGGAGGGCGAAAAACAGGCGTTCCGGAAGAGGGCCTCCGGTGCCTGGGGAGGCCATTTTCGCCTTCCCGGAGGCTCAAGGAAAGCTTTCGAAGCCTGGGAAGGGCAAAGACGCCTCCCCGCCATGGTGCAGGAGGCCGACTAGGTCATGCCCACCAGCCAGCAACCAAGCAGAAAACCCTTTGCTAAAAGTTTTGAAGCCCACCCCTGGTGGGATGCCTTTCCTGCAGAAGTTGTGGGTGCTCCATCACTGGATATTTTTAAGAAGAGACTGAACAGCCACTTTCTGAAATGGTATCGTGTCTCCTGCGCGGACATCATGATGTTGCTTTTTTTTGCGACGATTTTAAGCCTCTGCGCATGAGCAGGCTTTGCGTATGCACAGACAATGGCACGCGTGAGCAAAGCGAGCACACATGCAGTGCGTGCACATTTGCAAACCAGTAGGGAAGGTAAGTGAATTTCACCCCTACATTAACCTTAGAAATAAATCTCAGTACACCAGGCTCAGCTCCATACTCATGGAGTTGCTTATGCTTAAAGCTCATGGAGATACAGTAGCCCAGCTTACACTATTGTTTTATTGCTGCCAACACAGAAGTCATACAACTTCAGAAGATCCGTCTAATACTGAACCCCAAAATAAAGCCATTCTCCTTCTGTTGCAGAATTTAAATCCTCAGTCTCCTCTACTCACTCACCTTTTGAATCAATTCCCAAATTTGGAAATTTGGTCATTCTCTGAGATTAGAGGACATTTGCTCCAAGTTTACACAATGGTTCTACCTGGCCTGAGAGACACCGGTTGTCCCCCTTGCTAATTTCGGGCCTTTACAACGATCTTACATCTAATACAGAAACATTAGATTGAATTTAGTGGTGTGCTGTGCCTCCAGCCTCTTTTGAATGTGGCACAATGGTCTCCCATGCAAACAAAGTTCAAGATAGTTTAAATTTTAAAGGTTTTTCCATTCCCTTAGCTGAATTTGGTGTTCTCAAAAGAACTTATTAAGAAATACAAATTCAAATATTTTATTTAAGTCTACTGAGTGTTTTTGAAAGCAATCCTACACATACCCAAGAGAAAGTGGATTTTAGTAATAAGCTTACAAGACGCAGAACTCTGCTTTTAACTGAAAATGCTCTCTCGGGCTTAGCTCATTGTTTGCTGATGAGAAAAAAAGTGAGGGCATAAGGTATACAAAGCTGATTGCCAAGCTGCATAGAATTTTAATTTTCAACCGGTGACCACAACAATCGCAATAGATAAACCTATTTGTTGGATCATTGTCAATGATCTAACAAATCATTAATCATATAACTGTCTGGTTTGGCTCTGCAACCCAACAAGACAGACACAGACTTCAGAGGATAATTAGAACTGCAGAAAAACCAATGGCTACCAACCTGCCTTCCATTGAGGACCTGTATACTGCACGAGTCAAAAAGAGGGCTGCGAAAATATTTACAGACTCCTCGCGTCTTGGACATAAACTGTTTCAACTCCTACCCTCAGAACGACGCTATAGAGCACTGCACACCAGAACAACTAGACACAAGAACAGTTTTTTCCCGAACGCCATCACTCTGCTAAACAAATAATTCCCTCAACACTGTCAAACTATTTACTAAGTTGGCACTACTGTTAATCTTCTCATCATTCCTATCACCCATCTCCTCCCACTTATGACTGTATGACTGTAACCTTGTTGCTGGTATCCTTATGATTTATATTGACTATTTCCTAATATGATTTGATTGCTTATTTGTATCCTATGACTATCATTAAGTGTTGTACCTTATGATTCTTGATGAATGTATCTTGTCTTTTTATGTACACTGAGAGTTTATGCACCAAAGATAAATTCCTTGTGAATCCAATCACACTTGGCCAATAAAGAATTCTACTCTACTCTACTCTACTCTACTCTACTCTACTCTACTCTACTCTAATCAAACCAACATCATTGAAACTACTCAAGAAAGGATATTTTATAGTAGCTATAGATTGGCAACATCGCAACAAATTACAACAAACCAATAACACTTTGGGCGCAGTTGTGACCTCCTTTTTATAGAATTCAACAACAAGGAATATGTTGGCATGTTTCAAGCAGACCCTCTTAAAGATCTAGAAGCACAGGGATGAGAAGCCAAAAGAAAAAACAAGGAAGTCCAGTTGCCTCCTGAAAAAGCATCTCTGGGCCAACCATGACCTGGATGACTGAGAATCTCTACAGATTTTTAGATCTAGAAGCGCATCATCAAAGTACTTCCAATTCTGTGGTCCTTTAGCTACCCTAAAAGTCAAAAAGATAAAAAAGAAAAGAAAAATAATTTGAATTTTTAAAGCAAAAATAAAGCCACTCGAGCCAAACAGAATATTTCCTTATTGCTTCATGTGATCAATGAATCATGATAGAATTATCTAACTGATTAATAACCACATCTTAAAAAGCATCACCTTGCCAATAAGGCTGACGCATCTATCTCCTGCTCCATCTGTCTCCAATTTTCAGAGTTATTTATTTATTTATTTATTAATCAAATTTCTATACCGCCCTACTCCCGAAGGACTCATGGGAGGGACAATGTTAATGTTAATGGAGGGACAATGTTTTTGAACATGTGGCAACTGCTTATCAATGCAGGAACATTATGGGATGTTCTCAACAAGAAAGAACAATCAACTTCCCATATCATTTTACTTAAAGCATACGGTTTCCTGCGTGAGCAGGGGGTTAGACTAGAAGACCTCCGAGGGCCCTTCCAGCTTTGATTTGTTTCAAAGCTTCTACAAATCAGATACCGGAGCGAAGAAACAAATCTCTGTGGAATGGGCGCGTGAAATCAAGCGCAAGGGCAAACTTTGAAGGGCTGCCTTTTTGTGTAAATCTAAGATAGGCCGGAGGAATTTGTTGTCACAATATTTAAGCTTCCATGGATTCAACCTGCCAAATTGTAAATTAGCTCAAGCATCGCGGGAATTAGTACTTGTGCTCTTCTTTGATTCCAAATGAAACCAACCCAAAGCAGCAATTCACCCTACAAGGTCCTTACGGCTTTGGAAGAAAAGGCACATGCACCAAAATGTGTCTGTAATTAAATGTTTTTAAATGTAGCAAAGCTGGGCCTCTCGGAAAATAATTTTTGGTTCAGAAATGTTTTGTGTTGTTCACCCCATTCCTTTTTGCTGCTATAGGCATTTTATCTAGGAAAGGAGAGTAATGGTTTCTACCTTCAGGGTGGCATCTGGGTTGTCTTAAGAAAATAATTAGAGGAAGGAAGGAAGGAAGGAAGGGAGAGAGGGAGGAAGAGAGGGAGGGCCATTGAGTCAGGTTTCATTCCTGATGACTTCATAGACAAATGCTCACTACCTTGACAGGAAGGAAGGAAGGAAGGAAGGAAGGAAGGAAGGAAGGAAGGAAGGAAGGAAGGAAGGAAGGGAGAGAGGGAGGGAGGGAGGGAGGGAGGGAGGGAGGGAGGAATGAATTATAGTGAGTGGAGGAACCTACTTCTCTTCCTCCATTTTAACAAGATGTAAGTGACCCCAAACTGCAGTCACAAAAAGGCAACAAGCATAAGGATGCAAATCTTCCATGTTTGAACTTCAAACTGGAAGAGAAACATCTGAAACAGGGTGTCCAACCTTGCCAACTTTAAAACCTGTTGATTTCAACCAGGGGTGAAATCCAGCAGGTTCTGACAGGTTCTGGCGAACTGGTAGAGGAAATTTTGAGCAGTTCGGAGAACCAGCAAATACCACTTCTGGCTGGCCTCAGAGTGGGGTGGGAATGGGGATTTTGCAATATCCTTCCCCCAGGAGTGAAGAGGGAATAGAGATTTTGCAGTATCCTTCCCCTGGAGTGAGGAGGGAATGGGGATTTTGCAGTATCCTTCCCCTGGAGTGAGGAGGGAATGGAGATTTTGCAGTATCCTTCCCCTGGAGTGAGGAGGGAATGGAGATTTTGCAGTATCCTTCCCCTGCCACGGCCACCAAGCCATGGCCACCAAGACACACCACGCCCACCAAGCCACACCCACAGAACCGGTAGTAAAAAAAATTGGATTTCACCACTGATTTCAACTCCCAGAATTCTGGGAGTTGAAGTTCACAAATCTTAAAAGTTGCCAAGGTTGGATGCCCCTGATCTAAAAGAAGACCATGTTTTGCTTTTCTTATCACGACTCCATATTCAGGGCCAGCTGGAATGAACCTTGGGACCATCAATTATACAAGAATCTTTTAAATTAAAGAAAGGCGCCTGGATCACAGATGGAGAACAATTCTCCACACTGGATTACATCTGTGATTTCCTTTCACTGAGGAAATAAATGCAATGGCGTGGAAGAGAAATTTCGGGAGGCCTCATCAGAGCTACTGAGTTAATAATTGAGCATGTACCACTTTCAGCAAACCATGGGCCTCATTTGAACATCTGGAGCAAAGAAGCGCCAGCCATCATCTTACTACGCTGATACAATAATTAAGTGCCACTGAATCAGGTTTGATTCCTGATGACTTCGTGGACAAATGCTCATCACCTTGACCCGTCTTTAGTAATAGATAGAAATCAGGTACAAATTCTACAGATGTTTAAAATTCTAAGTGTGATTTCTAGATAATGCACGACTTCAGATTCAAAAGCAAAAAGGTGTTTTGTTGCCCAGGCAAAGCATCTGTTTGTAACTCCTTAAACCAATGATTCCCAAAGCTGAGTAAATCACCCCAAATTGGATAAAAGTGGCTTATTTTTCTTATAAGGGTAACAGTGCATAAACTCATTACCCAATCATGACAGGGACATTTAAATTGACTTAAAGTGTTCTACCTGTATTGGGTAAGAAGTCTTTCTGATAAGGTGGTAATGAACGTTTGGGAAATACTATATCAAACCCTTCTTCAGGGGATAAGGAGCTGCAAAGACCATGAGTGGTTAGTGTGCAGTACTGCAGGCTACTTCTACTGACTGCCGGCTGACTGCAATTTGGCAGATCGAATCTCACCAGGCTCAAAGTTGACTCAGCCTTCCATCCTTCCAAGGTGTGTAAAATGAGGACCCAGATTGTTGGGGGCAATACGCCAACTCTGTAAACCTCTTAGAGAGGGCTGGAAAGCACTGTAAAGCGGTAGGTAAAGGTAAAGGTTCCCCTCGCACCTATGTGCTAGTCGTTCCCGGCTCTAGGGGGCGGTGCTCATCTCCGTTTCAAAGCCGAAGAGCCAGCGCTGTCCAAAGACGTCTCCATAGTCATGTGGCCATCATGACTAAACGCCAAAGGGGCATGTATTTTTCAGACTATGAATATACCGTATTTTACAGACTATAAGACGCTCCGGACTATAAGATGCACCTAGCTTTTAGGGAGGAAAACAAGAAAAAAAAATCTGTTTCTGCCTCCCAGCAATTTGCCTCCTTGCAGCAAACAGCAAAAAGCCTGGTCAGCTTCAGCACAGCCTGATTTAGCACGAGCAGCTGATTGGCAGTTGGATCTACCTCCCGGAATATCGCAACAGCAGCACAGCTGTGATTGTCGGAACCATTTTTAAAGTATTTTTTTACTACCTATTTGCCATATCTGGTAGTAAAAAAATGCTTTAAATGAGTAAAAAAAAAGGTTCCAACAATTGCACGGCACAGCTGTTTTTTAACCTTTTTAAAGCACTTTTTTTACTACTGGTTCGCCCGAACTGAAGTGAACCGGTAGCATTTCACCTTTGGTCCCCGGCTTATAACCACACTTGAGCCCAAAATTTCTGCTGTTAAACGAGACATTTGTTAAGTGAGTTTTGCCCCATTTTACGACCATTCTTGCCACAGTGGTTAAGGGAATCACCACAGCAATTAAATTAGTAATGAAATTGTTAAGTGAATCTGGCTTCACTTAACTATTGACTTTGCTTATCGGAAGGTCGCAAAAGGTGATCACATGACCCTGGAACACTGCAACCGTCATAAATACGAGTCAATTGCCAAGCATCTGAATTTTGATTACATGACCATGGGGATGCTGCGACGGTCGTTAAGTGTGAAAACAGTCATAACTCACTTTTTTCGGTGCCATTGTAACTTTGAACAGTCACTGAATGAACTGTTGTAGGTAGCCCTCGACCTACGACCACAACTGAGCCCAAAATTTCCATTACTAAGCAAGGTAGTTGTAAAGTGAATTTCGCCTCATTTTACAACATTGTTTGCCATGCTGGCTCAGGAATTCTGGGAGCTGAAGTTTACAGGTCATAAGGGGACCATAGTTACCCGTCCCTGGTCCTAAGTGGTGCCACATTCCAAACTAATCGCTTAGCTCAAGGGTCCCCAATTCCTGGGCAGTGGGATGGTACCAATCCATGGCCTGTTAGGAACTGGGCCGCACAGCGGCAGGTGAGCAAAACCATACATACACGCCAGAGGTGGGTTTCAGCAGGTTCTGACCAGTTCTGGAGAACCGGTAGCAGAAATTTTGAGTAGTTCGGAGAACCAGTAGTAAAAATTCTGACTGGCCCCACCCGCATCTATTCTCAGCCTCCTGAGTCCCAGCTGATCGGGAAGAAATGGGGATTTTGCAGTATCCTTCCCCTGCCACACCCACCAAGCCACGCCCACCAAGCCAAGCCACACCCACCAAGCCACACCCACAGAACTGGTATTAAAAAAAATTGAAACCCACCACTGATGCACGGGGTCTATTTTGGGTGCTCCTCTTCCCCCCAGTTCCAGTCCATGGAAAAATTGTCTTTCCACGAAACCGGTCCCTGGTGCCAAAACAATTGGGGACCGCTGGCTTAGCTGTCTTATTTTATAGAATAGAATAACAGAGTTGGAAGTGACCTTGGAGGTCTTCTAGTCCAACCCCCTGCTTAGGCAGGAAACCCTACACCACTTCAGACAAAGGGTTATCCAACATCTTCTTAAAAACTTCCAGTGTTGGAGCATTCACAACTTCTGGAGGCAAGTTCTTCCACCGATTAATTGTTCTCACTGTCAGGAAATTTCTCCTTAGTTCTAAGTTGCTTCTCTCCTTGATTAGTTTCCACCCATTGCTTCTTGTCCTGCCCTCAGGTGCTTTGGAGAATAGCTTGACTCCCTCTTCTTTCTGGCCGTCCCTGAGATATTGGAACACTGCTATCATGTCTCCCCTAGTCCTTCTCTTCATTAAAGTAGACATTTTGCACCTGATCAGAGGCACCAAACTGGTGCAAAAGAAGGCAGCTAAACTACTCGTTTGGAAGGTATTAGTCTCGTGAACAGCCATCCAACGTAGAGGCATTTTTACGTTCGCGGCATTTTTCCGACTCTGTGACCAAATCGAGGCAATGATTCCCAAAACCAATCAGGTCAGGAAATGCTGCAGCTGCCATACCAGACATAGCTGGGAACAGAGATTTCCTTGCCATCACTGCTCCCTGGAGATTTAGACCCAGCCAGGATGAAGGAATGCACCAAAAAGCTACACCTGCTCTTTCAGCAACCCCATCTATTTATTTAGCGTTTCATGCCACCCATTGGAGTTTCTTTCTCCAAATAGGATTTTTTATTTCCTCTCCTCTGCATGTATGTTTTCTGTTCTCTTCTGCTCAAAAATCTACCCGTTCGACGTGGTTAGATGTTTGATTCAGTGGTGAAATCTAAAATTTGTTACTACCGGTTCTGTGGGCGTGGCTTGGTGGGGGGGTTCATGTGACTGGGTGGGCATGGCCAATTTTTTTTTTACTTTTAAAACCATTTTTTCTATAATCTCTTAGGCAAAGAGGTTGTAAAATAAATGCTTTCAAAGGCTCTGACGATCCCAGTTGAGTTGCCTGATCGTCAGAGGCTTTTTTTCTTTTAAATGCCTCTGACGATAAGGCAACTCAGCTTGGATCGTCAGAGGCATTTAAAAGAAAAGAAGGGTTTTTTTTCTTTTAAAAGCCTTTGATGATCCCAGCTGAGCCGCACGATCATCAGAGGCTTTTTTTTTTACTTTTAAAAGCATTTTTTCTGCCGAAGAGGTTGTAGAAAAAATGCTTTTAAAAATTAAAAAAAAGCCTCTGATGATTGTGTGGCTCAGCTGGGCATGGGGGGAGGGGGGCAGGGATTTTTGCTACTGGTTCTCCAAACCACCCACTGCCATTGCTACCAGATCGGGCGATCCAGTCCGAACCGGGAGCATTTCACCCCTGGTTTGATTGCCTGGCCTTACAACCATTCGTTTAGTGACAGCAAAGTTACAACAGCACTGAAAAAAGTGATTTCTGACCGTTTCTCACACTTACGATGATTGCAGTGTGATCATGGGACCAAAAATTCAGGAGCTTGGCGACTGGCATGTATGTATGACAGTGGCAGTGTCCTGGGGTTATAAGATCACTTTTTGCGACCTTCTGACCAGCAAAATCGATGGGGAAATCAGATTCGCTTCACAATCGTGTGAAGTGAGCTTCACAGCTACGCTTAACACTGTATCTAAACAGCTACCGTGATTCACTTAACAACTGTGGCAAGAAAGGTTGTAAAATGGGGCCAAACTCACTTAACAACTGTCTTGGTTCGCCAACAGAAATTTTGGGCTCAGTTGTGGTCATAAGTCAAGGACTACCTGTACTAGAATGAAGCCATTCAATTGTCCTCTGCTTCAGCCACCGATCTTGGAATCCATCCTTTCTCTCACCTTTACATGGCCTTTTCATGTCGTAATATACCCCTTGCTTTGTGCTCCTTAGAGTTAGAATAACTTTGTCACTTTAAATCAGGGGTGTCAAACTGGATTTCTTCAAGGGCCGGATCAGCATTGTAATTCTCCACAGGCCGGGGGAGGGGGCCAGACGGATATCTCCTGTAGACGGGGTGCAGGGGTCCACGTGTGGCCCTACTGTGCCTCATTTTCATCCTCCATGGCCTACTACAGCACTCTACTGGTCGTTTTCGGGCTGTTTTTCAGGCCGTTTTTGGCCCATTTGTCGGACCGTTTTTGGCCGGCAGAGTGCTGCAGGAGGTTATGGGAGGTGAAAACGAGGTGAGGGGGGCCTCACGCAGCCCGTTTTAGCCGCCAGAGGCCCCATGAGCCAGATTTAAGCACCCCATGGGCCGCATCCGGCCCATGGGCCTTGAGTTTAACACCCCTGCTTTAAATGTACCCTAGTCGGCATACATGAAAATGAAATTTTGTTGCATACAGCTCTCAAAGGGTCACCACCTCCAATATACACTACATAAACATGACAAAAGAAATAAATGAATAGAAAATTATGCATATCCACCCATATTATATGACAGAGAGAAACAACACAGTCTAACCTAGATGTATTCATATACATGGTGAGAAAAACAAATCTTGTGAGTTTACCAGACGGATGGCCTAGGGAACAAAGCTGTTACAGAATCTGGTAGTCCTGCTAGGGATACTTTGCAACTGCCTCCCAGAGGGGAGCAACAGAAACAGACGGTGAAGTGGGTATGTGGGGTCTCTAACAATGTTTTGAGCTCTAAGCGCATAGCGCTTATAAGCAGTATCCTGAACAACAGGAACCAAGCTTCCTATAATCTTCTCGGCTGTCCTTACCACTCTCTGTATGGACTTTCTATCTGAGGCACTACTGCCACCAAACCAAACAAGGATGCAGTTTGTTAAAACTATCTCAACCGTGCCTTTGTAAAAAGTGGCCAGGACAGAAGGAGAAAGAAGTGTTCTCCTCATCCGACGCAGGAAATGCAGACGTTAGTTTGCACGCTTCACGAAGGATGACGTGTGGAGAGACCAATTCAGATTGTTGGTTATGTGCACACCCAGATACTTAATACTGTTAACCACCTCTATGGCCGCATCCTTGATACTGAGTGGAGTATGATTATACAGCCTCTTTCTAAATCCTCTGATCTGGTGCTGGAACGTAGCTGTTTGTTGACATAACTGGCATTCTTGTACTGGAAAACTCAATTTCCCGATATATCTCCTATTGCAGTGGCCCCCAATCTTTTGGGCACCTGGAAGAGAGATTTTTCTGCAGACTGGAGGGTTTCGTGTGCTGCCTGCATCCCACGGATGGGGCTTCACTTGTTTCTATGGCCCAGTTTCTGGCATGCCGCAGACCAGTGCTGATCCATGGACCCCTGTCCTATGGCTTTGGAGTTCTTCTAAATCTCTTATTGGCTTGCCCAAAAGAAATGGAGCCTGGATAGCTCTGCAGACTAAAAGCACTGTAATTTAACACCAGCTGTCTGCAATTAAAGTAAGTTCGAATCTTGCCAGGCTCAAGGTTGACTCAGCCTTCCATCCTTTCTAAGGTAGGTAAATTGAGGACCCAGTTTGTGGGGGCAATAAGCTGACTTTGTATAAAAAAATATACAAAAGTATGAAGGCTATTGCTTAACTTAACTTAACGCACTGTAAGCCGCCCTGAGTCTCCGGAGAAGGGCAGCATATAAATCAAATTTATATATATATATATATATATATATATATATATATGGATGCCCAGAAAATGAGCGGTCTTTTAGATTATGGGATAAGTTGCTTTTTTTAAAAAAAAAAAGAACACTATTTGAGGGCAAATATTGAAGAGCATATCCTAAAAGGAAGACAGATTAGCTTTCAAGATGTGAAGAAGTAAGAGCTGCCGGATAACAGATGATTCCAGCCACAAAGAGAATTTATCCATTTAAAGAAGGTATTAAGACATACTTAAGTAGTGTATGGCTCACACATCTAAATCTTTTAGTGTGACCAAGCGGTAAAGTGCTGCTTCCTTCATTTGGGGGTAATGTTTGATAGCATGACACTGGATAATTAAGGCTCCTGGGACAGGATTAATGTGCCAGTCACATCTGTCATAGGACAATGATTCATCTGCCTTTAAGCCACACTGTTCTGTTGCTATCACTTCCTAACCTTACTTCAAAGAGTATGTCTCTGCTTCAAACTTGGTATTTGAACAGTTTAACTCTTGCATTGGAATTAGAGAAGCTACACTTTAATAGGCTGAGAATTCCATATTCTGATCATCCCGGTTACGTTTACCAAAAGGAGGTGGATGATTATTAAGCCCAGATTTAGTATGTACTGCAAGGTAATCTCCGACTTACAACCACAATGGGGAGCAGAGTTTTATTGCTAAGTAAGTGAGGTGATTGTTAAGTGAATCATTCCTCATTTTGCAACCTTTTCTGCCATACTTGTTAAGCAAAATCACGGCAGTGAATCATGCCGTCATTAAGCAAATCCAAGTCCCCGAATTTTGATCATGCGAGCTTGGAGATGCTGCAATGGTTGTTAAGTACAAAGACAGGTTGTAAGTTACTTTTTTCAATGCTATTGTATCTTTGAATGGTTGCTACATAAATGGTTGTAAATCAAGGACTACCTGAATAGTTGCACTCCAAGCTTCTCTGCTTTCAAATTGCTATCTGTCAGGGTCTGGCTGCATTCCCGGACATATTGCACGTTATGTACTCAGCCTGCTAAACTTCCTTTACTATTGGAGCCAAACGCCCCCTCATTTGACAATTTGCATAACAAACATTGTGAAACTTGAGCTGAAACAATGGAGAAAACTCTCAAGAATTCCTACAGAAGCAGACCAAAAAAAAAAAAAAAAAAGCTTCTATTTTTTTTTTTGTATTGAGAATTCAAGTGACCTCAAGAAGATCTACTGTAATTATTTAATACTAGAAAGCGTAATGTCAGACTGTTCCTGGTGTAGGAGGCCCCTTCCCACTCCTAGAGAATGAAATATTTGGGAGAATATTAAGAGGCAAAATATTATATTTCCCTAAAGGAGAAATGGAGAAGCATGCTCTTAGAGGCAGAAAGCAGCCCCAATTTCCTGCATAGTAAAACAGCCTCCAGCAGATGCCTGAAATCTTTAGAGATGGAGATGTTGCGCCCATTAAGAAATCCAAGACAATCTATTCATAAACAAAACATCTTCAGCTCCAGGTGATGGGATTAAGGAGGACAGGACATGACCTTTAGGACATAATAGGATTAACCCATCACCACTGAAATAGCAAGAGACACAAAAGCCCCTTCATTACACAATTCCAAGAACAGTTCAAACTTCAAAGTCACAGAAACCTATAAAGATCCATCCTCTCATTCAACCAATTTGTCAGCTGCCCCAGAACTGCATGCTGTAGTTCTGATTCCAATAGACAGAATCCTTCTTTCCAATCAACCTCCATTTTATTTCCAGAGCATTTCTCCCAGCTTGGAACCATACCGGATTCTTCTTCCTACACTGGGAAGCCCTGATAATTAAGTTAAATCTGACATAATTTGGATACATCATGAAAACATGAGAGACGTTAGAAAAGAGTGATGTTTGGAAAAATAGAAGGCAGCTGAAAAAGAGAGTGAGAGAAGGCAAAGTGGTTAGATATTATCACTGAGGACACCAGCATGAGATTACAAGAATTCAAATAGTTACTGATAGTCCTGGTAAATGATATCTATTGGCTTACAAGCTGCTGAAAGTGACTGAACTGAAATTTTGCAACAAAAACCAAGGTTTTTTTTTTAAATATAGCAGGGCCTGTCTATGGAGATTCTCATCATCCAGGTTGTCCCAAAGGTACTTTTTCAAAAAGGATGAAAATGACCAGCTGTCTGCAAGGAGTATAAATCCTTCCATTCCCCACTATCCAGTCAGAGCTGAAGAAGCTTCTTGGATGAGAAGCGAAACATCTTCAAAGAAAAACCAGAAAGTCCAGTTGCCTCTTGAAAAAAAGGACCTTTGGGACAACTGTGACCTGGATGACTGAGAATCTCCGTAGACATTTAGCTATGCATTTTGGGATGCGCACCCTTCGAATGGTACTGGAGTATGAACGGATTTCCAGAAAAAAATTGCAGACTACAGGAACCATTTGCACTTCAGTTTGAGATACAGACAACACAGACTCGTCCCCAACAGCCTGCATCTGGGTTCAACAGTGAAGGGACACTGAAGGGGCAGAAAACATCCTGCAGAAAGCACGGCTCCATAACACAGTCCTTCCAGCAATTCCAAGAAGGCTCTCCACACCCATTTGCATCACTCAGGTGACCCTAAGGACACAGAAAAACCTCCAGGTGGCCTCAATGACTCTCTAAAAAGAATGCAAATCACCAGCTGTCTGCAAGGAGTACAGTGGTCTAGCACCCTGTTATTAACACAGCTGCCTGCAATTTCTGCTGGTTCGAATCTCTCCAAGGCTCAAGGTTGACTCAGCCTTCCATCCTTTCTAAGGTAGGTGAAATGAGGACCCAGTTTGTGGGGGCAATAAGCTGACTTTGTATAAAATATACAAAAGTATGAAGGCTATTGCTTAACGCATTGTAAGCCGCCCTGAGTCTCCGGAGAAGAGCGGCATATAAATTAAATTAAAAAAAAAAAAATCCTTCCATTCCTCACCATCCAGTCAGAGCTGGAGAAGCTTCTTGGATGAGAAGCGAAACGTCTTCAAAAGAAAAACAAGAAAGTCCAGTTGCCTCTTTAAAAAGCACCTTTGGGGCAGCAAGATCTGTTTTTGCGATAGCAGCTGAAATACTAAACACATCCTGATTCTAAAACTCCACCCTGTGTATGTTTGTGTGTAAATGTGTGTAAATGTTTCATATACAGCGGTGAAATTCCTCCCGGTTCTATCCGGCTCACCGAAGTGGTAGTGCCAGCGGCAAGAGGCTCCGCCCACCCACCGGGACGTCATTACGTCCTATTTGTTACCAACTGTGCATGTGCAGAAGAGGCGTGCGCCCGCATAGCTCCCATGCACTCCCGTTCCCAAACCAGTAGCGAAGCTAATTGGATTTCACTGCTGTACATATATAATACTTGTCCAGGTTCACTGACTACTATTCAACAAAGATACTGAAAGATGGAAAAAACTGCAAAAAGGGAATAAAAAAATAGACTAGATCGGAACAATTTTCATATGAGGAAGAACTTAAATTTACAAACAGAGAATTAAGGTGTGTAAAGGCATATAGAGAAGATCTAGGGCCGTGATGGCGAACCTGTGGCACATGTGCCACAGGTGGCACACGGAGCCATATCTGTGGGCACACGAGCGTTGCCCTAGCTCAGCTCCAGCTGATTTTCGGGCCTTCCAGGCCCACCAGAAGTTGGGAAACAGGCCGTTTCCACCTCCAGAGGACCTTCAGGGGTGGGGAAGGCCGTTTTCGCCCTCCCCGGGCTCCTAGAAAGCCCCTGGAGCCTGGGGAGGACGAAAAACAGGCCTAACTGGCCCACTGTGCCATCGCATACCAAAAGCGGAAGGAGTGGGGAGGTCGCAGGCGGATACACAGGGGGCAGGTTGCATTGAATTATGGGTGTGGGCACGCATGCGCGTGACCCCCCCCACGCACACTCCTCCTGCTTTTGGCACTTGATGGCAAAAAGGTTAGCCATCATTGATCTAGGGGAAACCGAGGAATGATGTTGCACCCACCACCAATCTATCCTCCCCTTCTATCCCACTGTGGGAAGCCCCCCCTCCCCCCGCTCCTAGAGAATTAAATATTTTGGGGAATATTAAAAGAAGCAGAATATTATATTTCCCCAAAGAAGTAATGGAGTTCCTGCCACAGGAAAATAGCCTCAAACAGAAGCCTCAAGTCTTTAGAGATGAATATTTTCTACCTGGGCCAATCTATTCATAAACAAAATGCCTTCAGGCACAAACTCCCATCAAAGGCTGGAGCTGATGAGATTAAGAATTTACATTCCCCGGCCCAAATTCTAAGGACAGGGCAGGACTTTTAGGACATAATAGGATTTACCCACCAGTTTTAGAATGGCAAAAGACAACAAGGCTCACTACATTGCACAACCTCCTGGAGCATCTCAATCACCAAACCCCAGAACCCTATAAAAATCCATCCACTCATTCAGCCATTTTGTCAGCCACCCCAGAAACATGCTGCTGTCACAGAAGTTTCTGGAAACCAAATAAGCAGAGACCTTCTTTCCTTGTAGCCAGCCTCCATTTTATTTCCAGCGTTTTTTCCCCAACTTGGAACAGGATTGGATTTTTCTTCCTACACCACCCAGATGTGTCCCTACAGGTCCTGAGCCATAGCAGGTCACCTATGAGCTGCAATGCGGGCCTGGTTCTACACCAGCCCTCACCTACTTTCTGAGCCACCCTGCTTAACAACTACAACAAGGAGAGCAGGGATTGTGATCATTAAGCAAGGCAATCATATAGGTGCCTCACTTAATGACAGCTGGGAATTATTACCATAATTCTGGGCTCAGTTGTGTCCGTAAGTAGAGGATTACCTATACCGGTTTAGTAGTTGAATTTTGTGTTGAATTTTTGTTGTACTGCAACTCTTGTTTTTATTGCACGGTATCCATAGACGCATTTTTCCAAGTTACATAGCCACAGAAATACTTTTAAATAAATAAACAAATCAGCACTTTCCCTGTATTTAAAAAATGATAATGACATGTTTAATCCTGAACAATAGAAAAATCACAATGCAACATGTCCCTGGAATTAAAACAGAGAGCAACCATTCATACACTTCATACATAAACTATTTTACTTCAGGCAAAGATTCAACCAGCCCACATCAAACATCAAGTAAACGCTGTTGATTTTCTAAAAATTTAAACAAGTAAATTATTCATGAAAAGATTGCTTTAGCATTTCTATGAAAGATTCAAGTGAAGTTTAATTTCTATCTAAAAGAGAATTTTGTAATCAAGGAAAACTTGCATCTTAATCTTTCCTGGAGATTTTTTGCTTCCAGATATGAAACCGCTGTTATTATTTTGTTCCTCCTTTGTTTTTTCCCTTGTTCTTGCTTTTCTCCTCCTGAAATGAAACCCAGTTTTAATGTATTTTCCCCCTTTGCGCCATTTTTAAAGCACTAAGATGGCAAGAGATTGATATTTTTTGGCATATGCCTAAGCATAATGTCGGAGGGAGGGTATGTTTCAACGAAGGGCTGCAAAACTGCTTCTGGTTTGGATGGAGTTTCCAAGAAACAGTGATAAAACTTGCCGAAGTTTTAAATCTTAAAATCTTGATTGGGATGGAATGGAATGGAATGGAATGGAATGGAATGGAATGGAATGGAATGGAATGGAACGGAATGGAATAGTTGGAAGGGACCTTGGAGGTCTTCTAGTCCAACCCCCCTGCTTAGGCAGGAAACCCTATATCCATGATGGCGAACCTGTGGCACAGGTGCCACAGGTGGCCCGCGGAGCCATATCTGTGGGCACACAAGCGTTGTCCTAACTCAACTCCAGCGTGCGTGCGCGTGCCAGCCAGCTGATTTTTGGGCCTTCTGGACCCACCGGAAGTCGGGAAATGGGCCGTTTCTGGCCTCCGGAGGGCTTCCAAAGGGTCTCCGGAGGGATGGGGGAGGCTGTTTTTTACCCTCCCCAGGCTCCAAGAAAACCTCTGGAACCTGGGGAGGGCGAAAAACGGGCCTTCTGAGCTGACTGGAAGTCGGGAAATGGGCCTTTCCAGCCTCCGGAGGACCTCGGGGAAGTGGTGGGGACAGCCATTTTCGCCCTCTCCAGGCTCCAAGAAAGCCTCTAGAGCCTGGGGAGGGCAAAAAAACGGGCCTACTGGGCCCACCAGCAACCTTTTTGCTGTTGTGTGCCAAAAGCAGGGGGAGCGTGGGCAGGACATGGGGGGCATTGAATTATGGGTATGGGCACACATGTGCGTGACCCTGTGTTTTCCCGCTTTTGGCACGCGATGGCAAAAGGGTTAGCCATCACTGCCCTCTATCATTGCAGACAAATGGTTGTCCAATCTCTTCTTTAAAACTTCCAGTGTTGGAGAATTCACAACTTCTAAAGGCAGGTTCTTCCACTGATTAATTGTTCTGTCAGGAAAATTCTCTTTAATTCTAGGTTGCTTCTCTCCTTGATTAGTTTCCACCCATTGCTTCTTGTCCCACTCTATAAAGCTCAGCAGGGCTCTAAATCAAGGAAGAAATGGCTTGAAATTGTGTAATGCAAGTTAAGTTTTGCTGGATCAGGATCATTTCCTCAGCAAAAGCGCAAGATGCACCCCGGAGGCCCTTCATAGGACATTGTGTGCCATTACAGCTGCTCATGCTGTAAGTGAACGCAGAAGGAACTTGGACTTGATTTGCACACTTTTTTTTACTCAAAGTGCCTGGCTTAGTTCACATGTTCCTATTTATGCAGTGCAAAGCTTCTTCTCTGAAAACGATGCAGATGTGAAGTCTCATAATATAATCATCTTGGCCCTTATTATTTTTCTCTTCATTTCTAGTCAAATCACTGCTATTGTGCCATAAATCCCGTCGTCACCAATAACTAAGTACGAGCATTTGCGTCAGTGGTGAAATGTTAAAATTTGTTACTACTGGTTCTGTGGGTGTGGCTTGGTGGGGGTGTAATGTGACTGGGTAGGCGTGGCCAACTTTTTTTTTTACTTTTAAAAGCATTTTTTCAGCCGAAGAGGTTGTAGAAAAAATGCTTTTAAAAGTAAAAAAAAAAAGCCTCTGATGATCGCGCGGCTCAGCTGGGCATTGAGGGGGGGGGCAGGGATTTTTGCTACCGGTTCTCTGAACCACCCGCCATTGCTACCGGATCGGGCAATCCGGTCTGAACTGGGAGTATTTCACCCCTGATTTGTGTGTATCGCGAGTCCTTCCAAACCAGCAATGAGTCTCTAACTTCTTTCCAATTATTTCTTGCTTGATAAGAAACGGTCAATGACAGAGAGCATTTGACATGCAGAAGAACAGGGGTTCCCCAACGGAAAAGGGTAAACTCTTACGGTTACAGGTAGTCCTTGACTTACAACCATTCATTTAGTGACAGTTCAAAGTTACAAGAGCACTGAAAAAAATGACTTATGACCGTTTTTCACCCTTATGACCATTACAGTATACCCATGGTCACATGATCAAGATTCAGCTGTTTGGCCACTGTGATGAATTTATGACAGCTGCATTGTCATATGTCATATGATCACCATCTACCGTATTTTTCGGAGTATAAGACGCACCGGAGTGTAAGACGCACCTACCTTTTTTGGTGAGGAAAAGAAGAAAAAGAAATCTGCCTCTGCCTCCCAGCAATTTTGCCTCGTTGCAGCAAACAGCAAACAGCCTGCTTTACTTTCATTTTCGTTTTCAGCATAGCTTGATTAGCACAAGGGAAAAAAAAAACCTGCTCCAGCAATTTACCTCTTTGCAGCAAGCAGCAGAGCCTTGCGCAAAACAGCTGAGCGCAAATCAGCTGAGAGTCGGGAGGCCGATCCAATCAACTTGTGCTAATTAGCCTGTGCTGAAGCTGAAAGGAGCTGTTTTTTCTTGCTGTTTGTTTGCAAGGAGGTAACTGCTGTGAGGCAGAGACCTTTTGGGAGAGCCATTGTAACTTTTAATGGTCGCTAAGTGACCGGTTGTAAGTGGAGGACTACTACCTGTATCCAAATCATAAACCTGGAAACGAGGAAGGCTTGATAGAGCCAGGAGCAATGGCTTGGCTGGGCTCCCATACTAGGCACAAAGCAATTGATCTAATTGTGCCTTTCAAAAGATGACTCAGCAAAGTGGCAGGTGGCAGCACACAGACCGAGAGGCTGCTAAACTAGTTCTGCAAGGAAGCCTTGCTTTGCAAGAAGAAACCGTGGAGACTGAACTTCCACCTTTTGCTCGCTGGGGGTTTATTGAAACCTGGCCCTGCGCAGAGGAAGAAGCTACAAGTTTTTTTTTTTTCCCTCTTCCTTTGTCTACTCTCTGGTTACAACACCTTTTTGAAGTATCTATTTGTCAATCCTGTTAGTCAAATAGTATCTTCCCCTCCCACCCTGTCTGTCTCTTTTCTCTTTTAAGGTAAGGTGGTATTGCTGAATCTATTGTACCTATAATTTGTAGTAAATTAGGGTCGTAAGTTGAGGACTACCTGTAGTCCATTCATTTGAATGTTCACCTTGTAGCAGGGGTTAAATGCTCCCGGTTCGGACCGGATTGCCCGATCCGGTAGTGATGGCAGCGGGCGGTTCGGAGAACCGGTAACAAAAATCCCTGTCCTGCCCCCATGCCCAGCTGAGTCGCGTGATCATTAGAGGTTTTGTTTTTACTTTTAAAAGCATTTTTTTCTACAACCTCTTTGGCCGAAAAAATGTTTTTAAAAGTTAAAAAAAAAATATCTGATGAGAGCGCGCGGCTCAGCTGGGATCGTCAGAGCCTTTTAAAAGCATTTTTTCTACAACTTCTTCGGCCGAAAAGGTTGTAGAAAAAATGCTTTTAAAAGTTAAAAAAAAAAAAAGTTGGCCACGCCTACCTAGTCACATTTCTCCCCACCAAGCCACGCCCACAGAACCGATAGTAACAATTTTTACAGTTCACCACTGCCTTGAAGTGACGGCAAATCTAGGACACGCGTGCCAAAGATGACATGCCAGCATTCACCAACATTCAATAACTATTTTTGAAAGCACACCTCCTTTTCGCGGTATTTTCAGAGACCGTGGAGGCTGCGTGAGAATGGGGTGCATCAGGCCGCACAATGAATCAGGACCACGGGTTCCAGATAAGAGGGTTTATTGATTATACCTATTCACAAGAATCTAGTCAATTAATGGTCAGAACTAAATTGGCACTTGATAAGCTTCAATGGAATCTGAGAGGGGTTGGACTTAGACCGTTTGTGGGAATGTAACGACTCTAGACTGATGACTTGCTTGACTCCACCCCTGCTTTGCCCACTCTTCTCCTACACAAGGGCTGTTGATGGAAAAAGAGCATTGCCTGAACATAAGCTGCACAATGTAAGATCCAGGAGAGTGCTGGGCTATTGAATTATTCTTCAAGACTCATGTGCACTGGGAAAATACATGAGGTTTTGAGTGGCAATCTGGCACTAGGGCAGAAGTCAATACCAGGGCCTTTGCTTCACGCCCATCCATGACATTGCCACTAAGTGCACTGTTCAGGGAAGCCTAGATGGAGGGGGACATAGAGAATTGTTTCACTTCTGTTTGGGGGTGGGTGGGGGTGACACACCAGCAGAATCAACTTAGACATTTTTTAAATTTTTTACATGCTGATTCCAAAGGATTCGCCATCTCTCTCTCCTAGTCTCCAATGAGCTTTCTGCTATTTGGATGATCTATGACAGTGATGGTTAACCTTTTTGGTGCCAAGTGCCCAAAGCGTGCACGTGAAACCCTGAAATGCAATGCGAGTGCCCCCAGCGCATGCATCCCACCCCATGCATGTGCGCGCACCCCGCACATGCGAGCGCCTTCCCGCATCCACGTGTGCCCCCCACACATGTGTGCACATTCTTCGCTCGTTCCGCCGTGATTTGAAGACCTGGTTGTTTCATAGCCTGGATTGATGTGGGGGGGAGGTTTTCTTAATAGTTTAAAATTGATTTTAAACTGGTTTAATTTGGACTTTTAATTTCATATTGTTTTAATGTGCAATTGTGCATTTTATTGTTGTGAGCCGCCCTGAGTCCATTGGAGATAGGGCGGCATATAAATCGCATTAAACTTAAACATCCCTGCGCGTGCGCCCTGCTCCTCTGCCCATTTTTGGCTTCCAGTTTGGTGCAGGAGGTTTTCCAGGCCCAAAATGGGGCACGGGGGGGTCACCCGTTGCCCCCCACTCCCCGTTTTGGCTTTCAGGGTGGTGCAGAAGGCCTTCCAGGCCCAAAATGCAATGCGTGTGCACATGTCCCCCAAAGCACACACAAACACACACACACGTGCATGCGCGGCACAGACCCGAAAATTAGCTGGCCAGCGGGAGGTGCACGCACATGCATGGTGGAGCTAAGCTGGGGCGCCGGCTGGCGTGCCCACAGAGAGGGCTCTGCATGCCACGCGTGCCATAGGTTTGCCATGACGGATCTATGATTTCAATACAGATAGTCCTTGCTTAACGACTGCCCAGTTTAGCAACTTTTCAAAGTTATGATGGCACTGAAAAAGTAGCTTTACAACCAGTTCTCAGATTTATAAGTGTCGCAGCATCTCCATGGTCAGGTAATAATAATAATAATAATAATAATAATAATAATAATAATAATAATAATAATAATAATAATAATAATAATAATAATAATAATTTTATTTCTATACCACCCTTCTCCCGAAGGACTCAGGGCGGTGTACAGCCAATTTAAAAACACAGGACACAACGATTAAAAATTAAAATAATTAAATAGATTTGGCCGATTTAAAACCCCAAAAATTTAAAATACCCCAATTTAAAATTATTATGTTGATAACCCTGCCTGGCGGAACAACAGGGTCTTCAGTGCGCAGCGAAACACCCGGAGGTCGGAGATCTTACGTATTTCCGGGGGCAGTTCATTCCACAGGGCTGGGGCTCCCACAGAGAAGGCCCTCCCCCGGGTGTCGCCAGCCAACATAACTTGGCTGATGGCACCCTGAGGAGACCCTCTCTGTGGGAGCGGACTGGTTGGTGGGAGGCTATTTGAGATTTGAGCGATTCATAACCGGTGGATTTTATAGCAACCCCACCATTTGCACACTTCGCAGCCAGTTTCCAATCAACTGAACAATCAAAGGTCACAATCATGCAATGTCTTGTTTAATAGTGGGGCGGAAGTGAGGACATAAGTCCATTGTGGTCACGGGATTTCTCATTTAATGACTCTAGCAGTAGAATTGCCAGGCCCAATTGTGGTTATTAAGCAAAGACTGCTTCTATTCTCTCAGTCAAATGTATGTTTAGCTGCAAAAATGTGTGTGATTATACACTGGTGTATAAACCAGTCTACAAAATTGCAAACCAAAATACCAGGAAAAATAGAACGCTCTGAAAGACAGCATTTACAAACTTGTTTTTCATGTACGTCAAATTCTCTGGAAGAATTAGAATTGCTTGTCTCCCACTCAACTAATAATGTTTAGCTTGAAAACTGCAAAGTATGATAATTGTTAGCAGTTTCCAGACATGGTGATTATCTACCTACCAGAAATGTGTGCTGTGATAAGCAGGAAGCTACCAACTTTTACGTCAACACTTAAAGCCTGTGATTTTTGTAAAAAAAAAAAAAAGAAAAGAAAAAGAAAAACTGTGAAATCTGGTCCGTGGATGAGCTGAACCCAATTTTTTCCATGTATTTTGGAGTCAAAGTTCTTAGTTTATATGCGAGAATACAGTATATAGCAAGGATGTCAAACCTGATCGCATTGTGGGCCGTATCGTGACATATCAGGATGTTTTTTGCCTTTGCGGAGCCGGGGTGGGAGTGGCCTGTGTAGGCCCAGGCGTGGCCTGCACTGGTCATATCCAACCCGCAGGCCGCCAGTTTGACAGGCCTGGTATACAGTATTGGTGGCGCATTGCAGGATGACTCTGCTCACTGCTAGGAGTTCAATTCCGACCAGCTCAAGATTGACTCAGCTTTCCATTCCTTCCGAGGTGGGTAAAATGAGTATTGGTGGAGGCAATATGCTGATTCTATAAACGGCTTAAGAGAGGGCTGTAAAGCACAATGAAGCAGTATATAAATCTAAGTGCTATTGCTATTTACAATTCTGGGTCTTTATCGCAGTTTTGGATTCCTCAGTTCTTAGAAATGTTCTGCTTTTCCTATGTAATACTGGTTGCCATCCAGAAAGATAACTTTGTACATGACATTAGCTCTCTCTTTGGTTGGGAGTGTGTAGTTGCGCGTTTGCACAGACTTCTTCATTTCGTGGTCCTGAGAGATGGTCATTCAGTGTTTCCACCCACTCCCACACTCCCTGTTTCATTGCTGAAAAGATCCTAACATTTTTTTCCCGATATCCTACCAAATTCTTCATTCCTGTTATAGATAGTCCTTGACTTATGATCAGTCACTTAGAGACCATTAAAAGTTACAACAACTCCCCAAAAGGTACTTACAAGCCTGACTGACAGCTGCTCCCACTGCAGTCATATGATCGGATTCTTGGAGCTCAGCAACCAACCCACATATGTGATTTATACAGCATCCCATGGTCACATTAGTGCATTTTTTTTTTTGCCAGAAACTGGTATCTACTTCTCGTTTCCAGCAAAACTGCCCATTGTAGTGAATGTGTTTGTTTAACAACCACTACATTCGCTTAAAGATCATCACAAATGTTACAAAATCGACTCAGTCACATGGATGCCTCAACTTACAACCGTCAAGATATACAATGGAAAATCCAAGAACCATTATGGTTGTAAGTTGGGAACTTCCTGCATTTAATCATGTCTTCTGGAATAATTCTCAACAATTATTTTACACTGCGGTCTTCCAGATATCAGCAATAACTCCAATGCCTCCCTATAGTTTTCTCATCTTCAGATCAAACATACCAATATCTCCAACCAATTCTCCCTTTGGCCCCCCCCAGCCCCCAAAAGAAAATGGGACTCAGTTTCCAGAGCTCAGTCAATTAAAATTTAAAAATTTAAATCTCACCTCTTGTGGGTTAAACAGGAAACATTAATCGTGTTACAATTAAATTGCTTTTAATCGTAACACGTGTTAATTCAACTCGCCAGGGAATGGATGCTGTCAGATCATTGTTTTGTGAACACTCACTATTAATCCTATAATTATCACTCTGTAATATCTGAATATCATTTCTCTCCAACTTCATTACCTTTTTTTACAGCTTCTCTGGAGCTGGAGGGACCATTTTGGGAAGCTATCTGATACCAGCTTCAATTAAGATTCTCGTGCAGTTAGACAAGGATGACAAAATTTATTATTATTTATACTGATAGATCTTCCATTCAGCAACCATTCAGCTACAACAATGCTGATTGAAAGGTATTTAGGACCGGTCCTCAGAGTTACACCTATTGTAGCTGAAGAAGCTTCTTGGATGAGAAGCAAAATGTATTCAAAGGAAAATGAGAAAGTCCAGTTGCCTCTTGAAAAAGCATCTTTGGGACAACATATACAGTACTTCATGCGTCTGACATTACTGTTGTGTTACTTCTAACTTATGTACTATTTCACATTTGATCAATGTAATAGAATTGGATTTGGGGGGGTCATCATTTTAATCTGGTTATTGTAACTTTGCTTTACCGTTGGGGTCTCCAAACTTGGCAACTTTTAAGACTTGTGGACTTTAATACCCAGAATTCCCCAGCAAGCACATCTGGTGGAGGAATTCTGGGAACTGAAGTCCACAAGTCTTAAAGTTGCCAAGTCTGCAGAACCCTGCTTTACAATATGGTTAGTTGTCTAATGTCCTCTTTTTGAAGGAAAGGTGGAATTTAGGTTGCAAGATACAACAGATCCAAATGTAGCACGACAGATGTAGAACGCCATAATAATTAAGGTATCAAAAGGGCAGGAGTTGCTCTTGCTGCAAATAGCTAACATGGAAATAAATAATAATGATAAGGTGACCAATCATCCTCCTTTAGGGAGGACAGTCCTTCTTTTTTAAGTTCTGTCCTCTCTCGAAAAGTGTCCTCCTACATGTCCTCCTTTTTGATATTTGAAGACTAATCTTTAAATCTCCATATTGGATCGATGCCAATCCGATCCATTGCGATGTGACGTATTTGTATTTGACATGACGATTCGTCAAGGCTCAGTACAGTGAGGCGAGACACGATTATGAGGCGTGATTATGAGACGCATGCGCTCCGCATAGGAGAATTGTTTTGAGAGTGTGCGCCGCGTGCAAGTGGCTTTGTTTACTTCTTACCGAAACACGACACGGCACACACGCAAGCATTAGACTCCTTGTTGCAATGAATAAAATGTTTCTTTTATTTACGATATTTTTTTTCTTCAATTTATTTGTGTCCTCCTTCTCATTGTAACAAAGTTGATCACCTTAATAATGAATTTAATGGAAATAAAGCTATGGAAAGAAATAATAATGAATTGCAGAGACACGTGATGGTGGGAAAACAACACATTTTTTCTATCCCTCAGGATGCAGACACTTACTAAATATCCTTGGGATGACACTATCATCTAAAAAGATGCCTTTTCCACAAGACCACTAAAATCCACATTTAAATCTCATCATGTGCTGAATCATATTTCTGAACGTCTTAGTCAGTAGGACCAAGAGTTATCAACTAGAAAAACAGGATGTGGCTGTCCCCACATCAGCCATGTCCCCAGCATCAGCCATGTTCAATCAAATTATGTACTCAACAATGCATGATGCAGACAAATTAGAGCCAGTTCCACGACTTCCCACACAGTGGCTGGAGCGGTTCCTGACACTTGAAGCTGTGCCGAAAGCTACTCGTTAAATGCTACAAACAAGCCAAGTTTCTCAGTTTATTCTGCTACCACCTCCCTTTAAAAAAAAAAAAAAAGATAGATTCGAGATAAGTCATGATTTTCCTAAGATTCAAGTTCAGTCCTTTTTTTTTAACCCGCTTGCTTTCCAGATCCATTCTTGAAAATCTGGGGCTAACTCTGGAAAATTTCCAGTCAAATATTTATTATTTATTAATTCAATTTGTATGCCGCCCCTCTCCGAAGACTCAGGGCAGCTCACAGTGCACTTAAAATCATTATAAAAAACATTTAAGAATTTAAAACATTAAAACATTAAAACCCATTCACACCATTCATGGCCGGATCTCGTTAGATCACAAGAGCGAGATCAACGGCCCCTGGCCTGCCGGAAAAGCCAGGTCTTCACCGCTTTTCGGAAGGCCAATAGGGTGGGGATGGTCCGGACCTCAGGAGGTAACTGGTTCCAGAGAGCTGGGGCAGCCACAGAGAAGGACCTCCCCCGTGGGCCCACCAGCCGGCATTGTTTAGCTGACGGGACCCGGAGGAGACCAACTCTGTGGGATCTTACCGGTCGCTGGGAGTTATGCGGTAGAAGGCGGTCTCGAAGATAACCTGCCCTGAGCCATGTAGGGCTTTAAAGGTAATAACCAACACCTTGAAATGTGATCGGAGACCAATAATAATGGACCAGTGCTTTAACTCTACTGAACAGTGTCAAAAGACACTGTTCCCGGGGCAAGAAGAAAAACAGAACACATGTGATGCGCCAGGGCAGTGAGGACTCGAATCAATGATTTATGTAAGCTAATATTTTCTGGCAAGGTTGCCACATAGAGGAGGGGGTCAACTTATTTACCAAAGCACCTGTAGGCAGGACAAAAAACAATGGATGGAAACTAATCAAGGAGAGAAGCAACCTGGAATTAAGGAGAAACATCCCAACAATGAGGACTATTAACCAGTGGAACAGCTTGCCTTCAGACGTTGTAGGTGCTCCATCACGGGAGGTTTTTAAGAAGAGACTGGACAGTCACTAGTCTGGAATGATAGAGGGCCTCCTGATTGAGCAGGGGTTGGACTAGAAGACCTTCAAGGTCCCCTCCAGCTCTATTCTGGTTGGTTGGTTGAGTTCCTGGTAGAACTGTTTTAGAACTACTGTCCAATTATAAAGTGACTTTTAGCCAGATGACAACCCTTCTAAATCATGTATCCTCCCCAGCAATATATCCAGGTGGTCCTTGATTTATAACTGATTGTTTAGTGATCATTTGAACTTACAATGGCACTGAAAAAGGGGGCTTTACAAGAGGGGTGGGTTCTAAATTTGTTTACTATCAGTTCTATGGGCGTGGCTTATTTTGTGGGCGTGGTTTGATGGTCATGTGACAATTCTTTAGGATTTAGCAGAGGTACTCGTCTACCAGGCTTTTAACTGCTTGCAAAGCTGTACCGGTCTACCCATTTGTTCTTGGAGTGTTCCGGTCTACCTATTTTTTTTTGGAGGTACCGGTCTATCCATTTGTTTTTGGAGGCAACTGGTCTACCACCACACTGCCTTTTAACACTGATCAGCTGTAGGGCGGCCCTTTGAAGCCCCGCGGCAAAAGTTTAAACAATTTTTTTCCTTCTAGCCAATCAGCTGGGACTCGGGATCCAGCAAATAGATTGGGGGTGGGGCCAAATAAAAGGTAAGAATAATGCGGGGGGGGGGTGGGAGGGTCCTGCTCCCGAACAAAGAGAACCGGTTTGGTGACATCATATCGTCACCGCTGCCCGCTCGGCAGAACCAGGCCGAACCGGGAGGAACCCACCACTGCTTTACAATCATTCTTTGCTCTCAGCCTCCCCATGGTCACGTGATCAAAATTTGGGCCTTGGCAACTGGCATGTGTTATTATGATGGGTGCAGTGTCCCAGGATCATGGGATCCCCATTTGCGACCTTCCCAGCCAGCTTCCAACGAGCAAAGTCAAGGGAGGAAGCCAGATTCACTTCATGGCCACATGATTCATTTAACAACTGCAGTGATTCGCTGAACAACTGCGGCAAAAAAAGGGCATAAAATAGGGCAAAACTCACTTAACAACTGCCTTGCTTAGTACACAATTTTGTGTACTAATGTGGTCATATGTCAAACTATATTAACTAAGCTTCTCAGTGGAGCATTTAATGTCAACACAGCCTACAGTTTCTATCGTATACATTATACATTGTACTAAAAGCTGGATTAAAAGATTATTTTTCTTTAAATCAGTCCTGAATTTCCTAGTATTCATTTGGAATGCATTGTGAATATTATGTGTTGTGCTCTGATGTCAGAGAGCAAATTACTCACTTATCCTGGCCTATTACTTCTTAATATATGTTAACACAGATGGCAACATTACATCACAGCCAGCCAAAATGATGATTAATCCTTGGGTTACAAAAATAATCCAAATTAGAGGCAGGGTGTCCAAAACATTTTCCTTCTAACCAGGATACTTCCAAAGAGTCCAACACTCCAGAATATAACTCTGCAACTGAAGAAGGAATAACAAGGGCAGTTTTGTGAATACTAGTTTAGCCAGGGGTGGGTTCTAAATTTTTTTACTACTGGTTCTGTGGGCGTGGCTTATTTTGTGGGCATGGCTTGTGGAGAGGTAATGTGACTGGGTGGGCGTGGCCAACTTTTTTTTTCTTTTAAAAGCATTTTTTCTACAAACTTAAGAGGTTGCAGAAAAAAATGCTTTTAGAAACCTCTGACGATCAGACAAGTCAGCTGGAATTGCCAGAGGCTTTTAAAGGCATTTTTTTTTTCCTACAACCTGTTCGGCTGAAGAGGTTGCAGAAAAAAATGCTTTTAGAAGCTTCTGAGATCCCAGCTGAGCCGCGCGATCATCAGAGGCTTTTTTTTTTTACTTTTAAAAGCATTTTTTCAGCCGAAGAGATAGAAAAATGCTTTTAAAAGTAAACAAAAAAAAGCCTCTGATGAGGTGGGCGGGATAAGCGAGCAGCGACCGGGCTGGGGACCGGTTCCAGGGGCATGGCCAGCCAATGTTATTACCGGTTCTCCGAACTACTATAAATTTTTACTACCAGTTCTTGCGAACCAGTGCAAACCGGGAGCAACCCACCACTGAGTTTAGCCCTGGAGAAGAAGTGAAGTGAGAAAGAAACTCTAGATTTCATTGCCTTGATTCATTTGGGTATAAGTGGTGGAAAGAGAAACTCTGGCTTTCGAGTTTCTGTTATTATACCCTAAAACAGGGGTGTCAAACTCAATTTCATTGAGGGCCGCATCAGAGTTGTGTTTGATCTTGGGGGGGCCATGGTGTGTGTGGCCAGGGTGGGCATGGCCAGCTCAACGTCACTTGTGTTGGGGGCGCCTGTGGGGGCCCAAACGCTCTACCAGTGAAAATGGGCTTGTGAGCTCCATTTTCAGCTACGACGACTTCCTGCAACCCTCTGCCAGCGAAAAAGGAGCTCGGGAGAGCCGCGGGCCGGTTCTTTGCTGTTTCCCGTGGGCCAGACCTAAGCATCCCGCGGGACAGATCTGGCCTGTGGGCCTTGAGTTTGTCACCCCTGCCCTAAAACAATAAATTACACTTCCAGCAGTTTTTGTCTCTGTTTCCTGACTAAGCCTACCTCAAAGGGCTGACATCTTCCCAGTTTCACCTGACTGCCATGGTTCTCTTGTACAAACACAATTAATAAACCATTAATTGCATTCATTTTAATAACTGAATTCAGGTGACCCCATCTGCAACAATGATTTTTTTGATGCAATTCCATCCACTGAAGAAAAGATAGCATGGTACCCAAGGGTGAAATGCTACCGGTTCGGACCGGGTCTCCCGTAGTAAAAAACGCTACCAGTTCAGGCGAACCGGTATTTCCAACAATCAGCTGTGATGCACGATTTATATTAGTTAGAATCATCGGATTTCATGCTTTCTAGCTAATCTAAATTGCGTGGCACAACGGATTCCTCCTCCCTCGCTGTTCTACTTACCTTTACAAACTCAGAAGGTGTCAAAATGTGCTTGGTAGCAGACTCACAGAACCGGTAGTACACTTCAAAGAATTTTACCGTTGATGGTACTGTACAGTAGTCATCAATTTACAAGCACACTTGGGCCCAGAATTTCTCTCGCTAAGGAAAGATGGTTGTTTACTCAGTCGTGCCCAAATTTATGAGCTCTTTTGCTATGATTGCTAAGTTGAGTCATGCGGTTGAGTCATGTGGTTGTTAAGTGAGCCCAGCTTCCTCCACTGCTTGTCGGAAGACAGCTGGGAAGGTCACAAACAGAGATCACACAACCACAAGACACTACAACCATTGTAAATACATTCCCGTTGCCAAGCACCCAAATTGAGATGCTGAAACAATCGTTAAGTGTGAGGACAAGCCCTAAGTTATGTTTTTTTTCAGTGCCATTGTAATTTCTCAGGGCCCCTAAACAAAAGGTTGCAAAACGAGGATTGACTCTATAAAAGCAAGCTGTCTACTGTACTTCGGCAAATGGCTTTGCTCGCATTTTTGCATACGTTTATTACATTACGTAAATTTGGAGGAAAGATTTACTCTCAGTTAATTGTCACCAAATGAGGCAGCCAGGCGATTGGAGAACAAGAGAACCTAGAAATACTCAGAAATAATAAAATGAATCCAGTTGCTCCTTTAATAGGGATTTCATATTAATGGAACAATTAAGGGGGCATGATGGCTTAGCGGTTACACACACTGAGCTTATCAGGTGGAAAGCTGACAGCCCAGGTTCAACACCTGAGCGCCATGTGACGGAGTGAGCTCCCATTCCTTGCCCACCTAGCAGTTCAAAAGCATGCAAATGCAAATAGGTAAATAGGTACCACTTTACTGGGAAGGTAACAGCGTTTCTTTCACCTTGGGACATAATCATGCCGGCCACATGATCACGGAAAGGGTCTTCGCATGACGCTAAAGAGTCAGACACAACTGGCCACAACTCAGTCACTCACTCACTCTCTCTCTCCCCACACTTTTTTCCCCCTCCCTCTCTCTCCCCAACCCACCTCACAGGGTTGTTGTTGTAGGGAAATCAGGAGGATTGGATATGTTTTTCACCTTGACTTATTTATAAAAATAATAAAGGAGAGATTAAATTAATAAATACGTAATCAGATGTACAGCTGGTAATACTGCATATTTGTTATTCAAATTCTGACATCAGCTGCAACCTTCACTTGTGGGGCAGGTCCAACAAGTCTCATCACATAGGAAATGCAGATGCCTATTTTTCTTTAAAAAACACACGAAATGCTACTATTTGTTATGATTGGCACCCATGGGATATTTAAAAACACTCCAAAAAAAGAGAAAAATTCAAGATTACACTATAGGGTAAATACAACAGTTCTAAAAGCATTTAAAAAGCACGATTAAATCTATCCATAGCAAAATAAAATAACGCCAAATAAATTAATCTCCAGTCGAAGAGTTAGTTATTTGAAAGAGAGATTCAGATTCAAAATCAGGGGAGCTGTTAAGCAGTGGAAGAGCCAGCTTTATGGAGTCTGGGGGCTGCATCACTGGAGGTATTTCATTTACAGGAAGTCCTCGACTTACAACAGTTCCTTTAATGAACGTTCGAAGTTCACACTTATGACCATTGCAGCATCTCCATGGTCACGTGATCAAAATTCGAATGCTTGGCAACTGGTTCATATTTATGAACCAGTTGCAGCATCCCGGGGTCCTGTGATCACATTTTGCGACCTTCTGACAAGCAAAAACAATGGGGAAGCCAGGTTCATTTAACAACTGCAATGATTCACTTAAGAACTGTGGCAAGAAAGGTCATATATGGGGCAAAGCTCATTTAACAAATTGCAAGCGTGAGATTGTATGGCTACATTATGTCAATTAAATAAATACATCTAGAAGATAGATTCTCGCTTAGCTCAATTGTGGTCATAAATTGAGGACTACCTGTATCTGGGATTGTCCTCTTGCGCTGGGCAGGGGTCACACTACAAGTCCTTCAAGAGCCCTTTCAACAATATATCCAAAAGGTAGATTTCAATTCTATGAAATCTACCTTCTGGATCTATTTATTTAATTGACACAGCCACACAATCTCACATTTGTAATTCTGGGTGGCGCACACAATTAAAAAGAAGAAAAAAATAAACAAAAATAATTAAAAACAAGGCTCGTTAAATCCACAATTAAAAAGACAAAGCTATAACAACACACACACACACAAAAACACACCAATAGAGTGCTTTACATGCAATACATCCACTTTTCACACTTCCATGACAACTTCAGGCCTGATAAAAGAACCATGTTTTAAGATTCTTCTGGAAAGCCAACAAGGTTGGGACAATCCCCCTTGGGGGAAAATGATGTGCCACACCATAGAACCGTGATGGCGAACCAATGGCATGCATACCACAGGTGGCACACAGCACCTTCTCTGTGGGCATGTAAGCCGGCGCCCCAATTCAGCACTGCTGCACATGAGCCTCCCGCTGGTGCTGGTACTTCCTGCTAGCCAGCTGGTCGGGTCTCTGCCACGCATGCGGTAGGGGTGGGGCGTGTGCAGGGGATCGCATATGCATGCGTGGAGGTGGGGCACATGTGAGGGTCATGCATGCATGCACGGGGACGGGGAGGGTGCAGAAGATTGCGCGTGCATGCAGGGAGGCGGAGGCAATGCGGGGGTGCATGCGGGGGGTGCACAGGGATGCACAGGGGCGAGCATGCATTGCATTTTGAGGGTTCAGGGGTGCGTGCACCCATTCGCACGCACACACGCTTTGGGCACTCTGTCTGGAAAAGGTTAGCCATCACTGGCATAAGGTTCTCCTCCTAGGTCCCACCAAACAAAGTTTCTTCACCAACAGTACCTGCAACATGTCCCACCTGCCAGAGTTGATCAGACAGGTAGAAGCCACCAGGGAGAGATGGTGCCTCAAATAACCCAGCCCTTAGAGTTCATAAGCATTGAACTGCATCCAGAAGTCAGCTGGCAGCCAATGCAGCTCATGGAGCACAAGTGTTGCAAGCACCCATAACTGCTGCATTTTGTATCAGCTGAAGCTTCTGGACCCCCTTCAAGGGCAGCCCCGTTTAGCTGCTGTCCTTGCATTACAGTAATCCATTGGGGAGGTGATGATGGAATGAGTGATTCGGACTCCTAAGCCAAGAATGGATACAACTGGTGCACAACACAAAGTTACACAAAGGCTCTCCTAGACTTGGCTACCACTTCCTTTTGGCAGGAGTCATGAGTCCAGAAGGACACCCAATATTAAAGACGGTAAATTCCGAGATCCGAAAGGTCCTAAGCTCCAAAGGCACTCAGTCTTGCCCGAGTTGAGTTGGGGAACTCTATTTGTTCCCCATCCAAACCACTGTAGCCCCCCCAGGTATTGAGACAGAACATCAACAGTATTGTTTATTTTGCCAAAGATGGAGATGTACAGTTGGCTATCATCAGCATAGGGATGGTACTTCATCCCCGGTGATAAATGACCTCACTCGGCGGCTTCATGCAGACATGAAACAGGAGTGGAGAGAGAACCAAAGCCAGCACTTTAGACTCTTAGCCCTTTATCAAGAGTCCCGGAAGGATTGCAAAGTTGATGGTATCAAAGACCATCGAGAGGTCATTGTTCTGTCCCCAACCACACGCACACACACCAACAGACGTTCAAGAGCTAAAGACCAAACCAGCCGGCAAAATCCTTTTCCTTATGATAACGGAACTTGGAAACAACCTAGTGGCTGCCTGCCAAGAGTTTATTATTTACGAAGAGGAGAGATAACTTCTCCCCACTCCTGGTACATCAAAAGAAACAGCTCAATAATTACGGAGTCAATCAAGTCCAGAGATAATCCAGCAAAGTCTATAGCAAAAAGTCCGGCAATGCAGAATGGCGTGGAAGCTTTCAGCTTTGTTCGTCACAAGGTTTGACTGGCCACCACGCTCCCTTTTATATCCTGTGGGGTGTGGTCCAGTGACTCAGCCTAATCTCGGGCACGCCTTTTCTTCTGTTGCGCGCGCTTATCTCTGCGACGCTGGCGTGGATCCAGCCAAGACTTATTACTCTCATCACTGTCCATCTATGGCTGCGTGGACGTGCTTGGCCCCGGCCCTATCTCTTGCCCTTCGGCGGACACCGAAGGCATTGCCAGAGAGGAGGGTCCTGGAGAGGGAGGCCTTGCCAACTCCTCTCCTTCACTCTCGGAGTCCTCTCCTGACGATGACACAGGCTCAGGTAACGGAGCCACAACAGTCATGAAGAGCAAAGATGGATGTACTACCTCCATCCCTTTCCTGCCAGATGGTCATCCAAAAATGCAACTAATTCCATCCCATATGGAGGGATGAAACCTGACTAAAAGGTGTCCAGATAATCCATCAAGGATCCTCTGAAGCTGTGACATGATCATCTTCTCAACACCTTCTCTAAAATGGAAACATTGAATTGTCCAGTTCAATGAAATCTAGCAATGACTCTTTGAGGAAGGGCAAAGGAACACCTTTGAAGGTAGAGGAACAAACCCTCCTTCTCAAGAAAGACTTCATCACCAGAACTCAACCACAAGTCCTTAGCTAGTGGGTGGCTGAGGAATTCTGGAAGTTGGAAATCCACACATCTCAAAGTTGCCAAGATTGACAGACACTGATCTAAGGCACTTTCCAATTCAATTGCCTCCCATAAGCTATTCCTGATTTATTATCAAAGCATTTATTGGGCATAAAGGTAAAGGTAAAGGTTCCCCTCGCACATGTATGCTAGTCGTTCCCGACTCTAGGGGGTGGTGCTCATCTCCATTTCAAAGCCAAAGAGCCAGCGCTGTCCGAAGACGTCTCTGTGGTCATGTGCCCGGCATGACTAAATGTCAAAGGCGCACGGAACGCTGTTACCTTCCCACCAAAGGTGGTCCCTATTTTTCTACTTGCATTTTTTACGTGCTTTCGAATTGCTAGGTTGGCAGAAGCTGGGAGCTCACTCCGTTACGCGGCACTAGGGATTCGAACCGCCGACCTTTCTGATCGACAAGCTCAGCGTCTTAGCCACTGAGCCACTGCGTCCCTTTTAGTGGGCATAAAGAGAGACAATGATCAGCAATGGAGGCAGTAGAATTTAAAAAATCTAATCCAGGGACCATCTCTTCCTAATTTTTCTTTGAGATATTCTTTCAAGCTTATTATCCTACAGTTACTATTCTCCATGTTACACGTAGGGAGGGAGCATAATATTTTAACCAGGTTTCCTGGAACACAGCTCTCTTAGAATTAAGATTCTCCTTAGGGGTTTTTAGAAGGTGTCTCCAAATGAATGTTTCCTTGCCTCAGGACATCAACAAGAGAGCAATTAGAGACATAAATATGTGAAAATGTGTAATGGAATGTGGGGAAGACCTTGGGAGACAAAGCAAAGAGATGCTGCCAAGGGAACAATCAGATAAGAGACAGCACAGCCTGCAGCTGGATAGTGGGCAAAGCAAGAAGCTCAGAAGAGACCTTCCCTAGATTGTTGAGTAGTAAAAGAGATGGAGGGGGGAACTGTACTTTCAGACTTGCAAGTTTGAAGTTGGCCTCGTGGGTAAGGAGGGAGGAATAGAATAGGAATCATGGCTAGGTAAACCATTTCTATTTTGTTGCAATGCTACACTGACTGAATCTTGCAAGTCAAAAAATAATCCTGAAGGTGCTGTTCAAAAGACAACTGGACTTTGTTGTTGTTTTTTCCTTGAAAATATTCCGCTTCTCATCCAAGAAGCTTCTTCAGTTCTTGGATGAGAAGCGAAATGTTTTGAAGGGGGGAAAAAAAACCAAGAAAATTCCAATTTACCTTTTGGAAAAGCATCTGTGGGACAACCATGACCTGGATGACTGAGATAAGTCTCCCCCCCCCATCTTCTTTACTGCCTGAGAAACTTGGGAGGGTCTCTTCTGGGCCTATCTAAAGACTGCTTGGTTGGGAACACTGATCTACGCTGACAGGTTGCCCATCAGAGCATCCACAACCGAACTGAATGAAAGCAGGCTTAAACACTTACATCAAAATATCTGGTGCTAGTGGATACTGGTGCTAGCCCATCTGTTTTTTTAGGGATTAAAAAACGGCCCTTTTAATTACAACAAATTACGTGAATTTTCAAGATGAACATTATCACGTTTCCAAATAGGCTCCTGGTCCCCAGTAGCATTGTGAGAAATTAACACATGGGGCTCCCCTTGGGGTGCACCCGGAGGCTCCAGCTGGTCCAGAATGTGGCCGCGTGGGGGATTATGGGAGCAACGGGGCGCTCTCATGTGACACCTCTCCTGCGCGAGATGCACTGGCTCCCGGTGGTCTTCCAGGTGCGCTTCAAGGTGTTGGTGACCACCTTTAAAGCACTCCATGGCTTAGGGCCGGGGTATCTACGAGACCGCCTTCTGCCGCCAATAGCCTCCCACCGGCCAGTACGCTCGCACAGAGAGGGCCTCCTCAGGGTGCCGTCGGGCAGACAATGTCGGCTGGCGACCCCCAGGGAGAGAGCCTTCTCTGTGGCGGCACCCGCCCTTTGGAACAATCTAACCCCAGAGATACGCACAATACCAGACCTCCAGATTTTTCGTCGAGCCCTGAAAACTCATTTATTTCATCTAGCCGGGCTGGCTTGATCCCATCCTTTCGGTTTTAATTTGAAATTGGTTTTAACTGGGTTGTTTTAAATTGTGGGCCGAAATTATTTAATATCTTTTAAACTGTTTTTAAATTTTATATGCTATGTTTTATTTTGGCTGTTCACCGCTCTGAGTCCTGTTGGAGAAGGGCAGTATAAAAATAAAATAAAATAATAAAATAAAATAAAATAAAATAAAATAAAATAAAATAATAAAATAAAATAAAATAAAATAAAATAAAATAAAATAAAATAAAATAAAATAATAAAATAAAATAATAAAATAAAATAAAATAATAAAATAATAAAATAAAATAAAATAAAATAATAAAATAAAATAAAATAAAATAAATAAAATAAATAAAATAAAATAAATAAAATAAAATAAAATAAAATAAAATAAAATAATAAAATAAAATAAAATAAAATAAAATAAAATAAAATAAAATAAAATAATAAAATAAAATAAAATAAAATAAAATAAAATAAAATAAAATAAAATAAAATAAAATAAAATAAAATAAAATAAAATAAAATAAATAAATAATAAAAAACCTGTGGGCAGTGGCATCATAGAGCCTTGTTGAAACAAATGTCCATTAAAGTGGGAATTTTAACAGGATAGGGAGCATCCCAAGGATTAGTGATGGAGAACCAGCCTCCTGCTAAATGGGTGTTTTATGACCAGTTAGACCAGTGTTTCTCAAGCTCTTTCCTCCCAACCCACCTTGCAAGGCTGTTGTTGTGGAAAAACTAGACGGCAAGAGTATTATGTAAACCACCTCGGATTGTGCAAAATAAAGGTGGAATATAAACCAAATAAATAATCACTGCAGGACCAGCCTGCTTTTAGTTTTCCTATATTTCTTACCTGTTTTAAGCATTTCTATACTTTTTATAGTGAAGAGTTTACTCATGACTTGACTATTCCTAAGTCAGAGTGCAAACAAACTGGAAAAATGCACAGAAAACGGTGGGCAGATTTTCATGCTTATTTTTTTTAACTGGCATCTTTTGCAGATTGATACGGGAGCCCCTTAAAAGCAGGGGTGGGTTCTAAATTTTTTTACTACCGGTTCTGTGGGCGTGGCTTATTTTGTGGGTGTGGCTTGGAGGTCATGTGACTAGGTGGGCATGGCTAGCTGGTCATTTCTGGAAGGTCCTCGCACTTACAACCCAACTCATTTGTTTGCTTTTAACACTGATCAGCTGTAGGGCGGCCCTTTGAAGCCCCGCGGCAAGAGTTTAAACAGGTTTTTTCCCTCTAGTCATCAGCTGGGACTCAGGAGGCAGCAATAGATTGGGGGTGGGACCAAATAAAAGGTAAGAATAACGTGGGGAGGGTGGAGGGCGGGGGGGAGAACCGGTTCGGTGATGTCATATCGTCACCGCTACCGGCTCGGCCGAACCGGACCGAACCAGGAGGAACCCACCACTGCTTAAAAGGAACATCTACTAGGAAAAATGAGAAACGACACAAAAACCAAAACTAACAAGATTCACTTTTCCTAGCGCCTCCTATGTGATTACTGTGATTGTTTCATTATTTCAATGACTTGTCATTTGTTGCTTTGATTCTGCAGTATTCCCCAAGGGGAAAGAAAATATAGAAAACATTTGAAGTACATTAATTGCATTTCACTAATGACATCACCATGCAATAATATAGTTCAGGCTTCAAGTACTGTATATAGCCGTGATGGCGAACCTATGGCATGTATGCCCGAAGTGGCATGCGGAGCCATGTTGTCTGGCACGCACGGCATTGCCCGTTCCTCTTCCGGGTTTCTGGCGCGCATGCGCATGCTATGATCAGCTGCCCTTTTTGCATGTGGCAGTGCCGGAAACTAGATCTTCTAGCTCAGGGATCTGCAACCTTAAACACTCAAAGAGCCATTTGGACCCGTTTCCCACAGAAAAGAAAACACCGGGAGCCACAAAACCCTTCCCATGCCTGATTATTTCTTGAGCAGCCACAAAACTAGCATATGTAGTTGAATTAAACATTCTGTTTTCTTCTGAAACTTTTCTTTTCTTGGATTTATCCATGGTTGGCCTACCGGGGGTTGAAAAGATCAAAAAAATCGTGTGCCGGCAGGTGTCGCACATTGGCGGTTGTGACGCATATTTTGAGTGACAAGGAGCCACAGCAGAGGGGTGAAAGAGCCACATGCAGCTCCAGAGCCGCAGGTTGCTGACCCCTGTTCTAGCTAATCTTCCGTTTTCCTGCATGAGCATGTGTGCCAGCCAGCTGATTGTCGCATGTGCATGCATGCTAGAAACCTGGAACAGTAGCTGGCTGAAATCGGAAGTTCAGTAGCTGAAACCGGAAGTTCATTTTCTGGCGTGCGCATGTGCCCTGGGCAGTTCCTCTTCCGGGTTATGGCCCAAACACGCACACACACTCTCTCTTTTCGGAACTCGTTGCCGAAAAGGTTCGCCATCCTTGGTATAAAGAATAGGAAATGCTAACAATCTTCACGGTTCTTTGGATATTGGCACAAAGTTAGACTGGCAGTCTTTAAATGCTTCATGATTTAGAGGAGAATACGTCGGCTTATAAAAAATAATACACATAGAATTTATAAAGAAAACCCAAGCAATTTCCTCTTTTTCACAATGACAACAAATCTATTCATCCTATTTTCAAAGTATCTGAATCTGAAGTTTGCCTGCTCAACCTACCTATCATACGCCAACCTTTCCTTGGATAACTAAAGCCAGTCCTCAACTTACACTAAATGGATGTCTAGCGACCATTCAAAATTACAACGGCACTGAAAAAAAATGACTTATGACCGATTTTCACATTTATGACCATTGCAACATCTTCGTGGTCACGTGATCAAAATTCAGATGCTTGGCAATTGACCCAGGGGTGAAATGCTACCGGTTCGGGCTGGTTTGCCCGAACCGGTAGTAAAAAATGTTTTTAAAAAAATTCCAACGATCAACTGAGTGACGCGTAATCGTCAGAACTTTTTTAAAAACTTTTTTAGCATTTTTATTACTATTGGTTCTCCGGAACTGGTAGTTAAAAATGCTTTAAAAAGATTTTTTTAAAAAAGTTCCGCCGATCACGCGTCACTCAGCTGATCATCGGAACTTTTTTTTTTTTTTTTTTTTTTTTACTTTTTAGACATTTTTTTACTACCGGTTCAGGCGAATATGTAGTAAAAAACGCTTTAAAAAGTAAAAAGAAGGCTTCAACGATCATAGCTGTGCCGTGCGATTGTCGGAACCTTTTTTTTACTTTTCTAAAGCATTTTTTACTACCTATTCGCCAGAGCAGGTAGTAAAAAATGCTTTAAAAAAGTTTTTAAAAAGGGTCCCATGATCGCGTGCCACAGCTGATCACCCCCCCGCAAGCTGTTCTACTTACCTTCCACAGCCTCCTTTTGGTGTGCACTGTACAGGCGTGTGCACACCTTGTGTTTGGTGCGCACTGCGCATGCGTGCACACCATGCGCATTTGGCACACAGTGCGCATGTGCAGCCAGCGAATCGGTACTAAACTGGTTCAGATTTCACCACTGAATTGACCCATATTTATGAAGGTTGCACTGTCATATGATCCCCTTTTGCGACCTTCTGATAAGCAAAGAGCCTTGGTAGTACAGTGGTCTAAAGCACCCTGTTATTAAGACCAGCTGCCTGCAATTACTGCAGGTTCGAATCTCGCCAAGGCTCAAGGTTGACTCAGCCTTCCATCCTTTCTAAGGTAGGTAAAATGAGGACCCAGTTGTGGGGACAATAAGCTGACTTTGTATAAATATACAAAAGAATGAAGGCTATTGCTTAGCGCATTGTAAGCCGCCCTGAGTCTCCGGAGAAGGGCGGCATATAAATCAAATTAAAAAAAAAAAAAAGTCAAGGAGGAAGCTAGATTCACTTAACAACCGTGTTACTAACTTAGCAACTGGGATGAATCACTTACTAACTGTGGCAAGAAAGGTCAAAAAATGGAGCAAAAGTCAATTAACAACTGTCTCACTTAGCAACATTAAATTTTGGACTTCATTGTAGTTGCCAGTTGAGAACTACCCGTACTTTGGAATGTCCTGTATCCGATGATCTGTTTAGAGATCTGCAAAAAATACAGGTAGTCCTCGACTTACAACAGTTTGTTAATTGACTGTTCAACGTTACAACGGTGCTGAAAGGGACTTATGACCATTTTTCACACTTACAACATTGCAGCATTCCTGTAGTCACGTGATCAAAGTTCAGGAGCCTTGGTAGTACAGTGGTTTAATGCACCCTGTTATTAACACAGCTGCATGCAATTTCTGCAGGTTCAAATCTCCCCAGGCTCAAGGTTGACTCAGCCTTCCATCCTTTCTAAGGTAGGTTAAATGAGGACCCAGTTTGTGGGGGCAAAAAGCTGACTTCGTATAAATATACAAAAGTATGAAGGCTATTGCTTAACGCATTGGTGAGTCTCCGGAGAAGGGCAGCATATAAATCAAATTTAAAAAAAACAAAAAACTCCCAGAATCCCCCAGCCAGCAGCACTGGCTGGGGGATTCTGGGAGTTGAAGTCCACCCATCTTCAAGCTTCCAAGTTTGAGAAACACTGCTCTAAATGAATGGCTGTAAGTTGTGGACTACCTTTAATAGCAATAGCACTTAGACTTATATACTGCTTCACAGTGCTTTACACCCCTCTCTAAGCGGTTTATAGAGTCAGCAAATTGCCCCCAAAAATCTGAGTCCTCATTTTACCAATCTTGGAAGGATGGAAGGCTGAGTCAATTTTGAGCCTGGTGAGAATCGAACTGCCCGCAGTACCGCATTCTAACCACCGCACCACCATGGCTCTTGCAAAATGTAATGCAAAATCTAGAACAAATCCAGCACTATCAGCTGCTACCATCTTCAACCAGAAGGCAAGTCTTGAAACATCACAAAAATAGATCTGAAAGAAATGTTCAGTCACCCAAGAGGAAGCAACGTTCAATGCTGTGCTCTCTTACAGAGGAGGAAAAATTCGGAGAAACTGCAGGCAGATTTTCAGCCCTGGCTTAATTGCTTCTCTATCCTCACCTGCTCCAGGTGTTCAAACAAACTTGAACAGTTGCCAGGATGACTAAAGCTGAATTGTGAAAAGCAGAAATGTTTTTGTGATTGCGAGCATCTTCCAGGGCGGAAGCGGTTGTGAATAAACTGAGGGCTCTGCTCGCCAGAACATTTTTAAAGTAACTTCGCAGTGAGTTATGAGAAGCGTTTTCTCGTTGATTCATTCCTTGGAAGCTGCAGTAGGTGTCCTGCGAAGCTGGCCTTTGTTTCACTTTTCTTGAATCAATCCCCAGCCGCTTAACAGCAAAGCCAAGCTGCAGCAAGAAGGGATTTTCCATAAATAACATTCAAATTTCTGAGTTTTAAAACTCAGTTCTGAAATCATTCATATAGGTCAGTGGTGGGTGGCTACCAGTTTGCCCTGGATTGGACGAGTGGCATAGGGAGGCTCTGCTCACCCGCCCGGATGTCTCTGTGCATGCGCAGAAGCATTGCGCGCACGCGCGAGCGCCCACAAGCGAATCAGTATTGGCCAAAATTGAAACCCACTACTGATACAGGTAGTCCTCGACTTACGACCATAATTGAGCCCAACATTTCTGTTGGAACAAGGAATTTTCCATAAATAACATTCGAATTTCTGCGTTTTGAAACTCAGTTCCAAAATCATTCATACAGGTAGTCCTCGACTTACGACCATAATTGAGCCCAAATTTTCTGTTGCTAAGCAAGACGGTTGTTAACTGAATTTTGCCCCATTATACAACCTTTATTACCACAGTTGTTAAATGAATCACTGCAGTTGTTAATTTTTCAGTGCCATCATAACCTCAAACGGTCACTAAACGAACTGTTGTAACTCGAGGACTTTTCTGTATTTAGAGCAGTATTTCTCAACCTTGGTAGCTTGAAGATGGGTGGACTTCCAACTCCCAGAATCCCCCAGCCAGCAGCGCTGGCTAGGGGATTCTGGGAGTTGAAGTCCACCCATCTTCAAGCTACCAAGGTTGAGAAATACTGATTTAGAGGCAGCTGAAGAGCAGCCAATGTAAAAGAAGTGGGGTTTTTGCACATGAGATTAAAAAACGGCACACGTTCTAAATATACAGAAACTCATCTAAAGGGAGAATCTCACATTTTTTAAAAAAATTCATGCCTGGAATTTTAAACGCAGTTAGTTAGAATGCCAACTGCCAGAGGGACAGGCGTGTTAATCTGGTGCTTTGACATATTAAAGACCGGCAAATGTACTGCAATCATTTATAAACAAGCTCGACTTGAAAGTACCACAAAACTGTCGGCTGTAGTTACAGAGGTATGTGTTTCCCGGCAATTTGTAGCCTCTTCAATCACGGGCTTATGATACCGGAGTAAAAATGCAATCCATAAAGTGTCCCAACCACTGGAAATGACAAATACATATTTGCACTGTGGATACTATCCAGAAAGGTAGCGTTCACAGATACCAAATGCGACATCTGTCCAATTTCTCTTGAAAAATATTAATTTAATGTAAATAAATACATGTACAGCACAGTTAAAGTGTAGAGGTTAAAAGCATTCAAATTGAATCAGTTATCTAATCAATAATCTAAATTGAGCAGCTCTTGAAATCCAAGCCAATCTACCAATTCTTAGAAAAACTAAGCTCAAAGTCTACTTGCAATGAATCTTTTTCCAGTCAACGTAAGGATTACAATATTTAATTATGGAAAATATCACAGCAGGTTGTGATATTACAACACCTACTTGAAGTTGCCTGATCACAAATTACATCGGACTCTAGCATGTCAGATCAAGTTAGTTCGTGGATGGAAGACTACCAGTAAATCCTCGAGGTGGGCGAGGGTCAAATAGATTATTATAGGTAGGAAATAGGGAAAAATTCCCAGAGAACAGCACTGGCTGAATACTTGTAAATTGTTGCCAACAATGAACCTAGTAAATAACCAGGAATTAAGCTCAACTTTAAGAAATCTTAATATTTTATGGATGAAAATACAGATAGTCCTAGTTGAGCAACTGTTTGGAATTAATAACAGTGATGAAAATATAATTTTATGGCCAATCCTCACATTTATGACCTCCACAGGTCTGTAAAGTAAAGCTGAAGTCAGATCATCAGCATCAGTCATGGTTTCACTTAGCGACTGTTTCGACTAACAACCAAGGTGCCTGTCCCAATTGTGATTGCTAAACAAGAACTAACTGTATGACAAAACCCCCACCCCATTTCTTGCTTGGTGGGGGAGGGGGTGTTACTGACACAACATCGAGATGAAGTCTTTATCACTTTTGAAAGAGACTTGGGAAAAAGCATAGTAAAAAAAAACCAGAAGAATGACACCATAAACTCCAAACAACCCAGATACTCTCCATAAATATCAATACATTCTCCATAGATCTTTTTTTAAAAAAATCTTTCTGTATGATGTGTACAGGTAATCCTCAATTTACGGCCATAATTGAGCCCAAAATTTGTGTTGTTAAGTGAAACATTTGTTAAGTGAGTTTTGCCCCATTTTATAAATTTCTTGCCATAGCTGTTAAGTGAATCACTGCCTTTGATAGGTTAGTAACCCGGTTGTTAAATGAATCTGACTTCCCCATTGACTTTGCTTGTCAGAAGGTCGCAAAAGGTTATCACATGACCCCGGGACACTGCAATCGTCATAAAAATGAATCAGTTGCCAAGCACCTGAATTTTGATCACATGATCATGGGGAAGCTGCACGGGTCGTAACTGTGAAAAACGGTTGCAAGTCACATTTTTCAGTACCGTTGTAATTTTGAACGGTTGCTAAATGAACTGTTGTAAGTCGAGGACTACCTGTATAGGAATATCAGGCACAAGGAAGCAGGAACGTGAGTTGAGTTCAAAGGATTAAGAGTTTATCACATGCTACCTATACACAAGAACTTGGCTTGGGTCAAGCCAAGTTGGCACTAGATAAGGATCCACAGAATTCACAGGAGCCAAACTGCTGACACCTTTAATCCCTCCTTCTAGCTCAGCCTGTTCATCTACTACAAAGAAATAAGAATATTCTTCATTTTCCAGAGGAGAATGCCTCAATCAGTGTCTGCTTGTACAACATCAAATGGGAGCTGATCGGTCACCCCACTCTGAGACCCCACGCCTTGCATATTTACAGAATCATCCTTGGATGAACCAGAGAATGAGCTGAAGAGAAACAATAGAGCCTTCTTCCAATTTGATATCTAAAAGCAATAGATAAGTAGTCCTCGACTAACAACCATTCTTCTAGTGATTGTTTGAAGTTACAACGGCGTGGAGAAGAGCGATTTATGATCATGATTGACTCAGCCTTCCATCCTTCCGAGGTCGGTCAAATGAGGACCCAGATTGTTGGGGGCAATATGCTGACTCTGTAAACCGCTTAGAGAGGGCTGTAGAGCACTGTGAAGCGGTATATACGTCTAACTGCTATTGCTATCAGTCCTTGTACTTACAACCATGGCAGCATCCCCATCAGTGGTGGGTTCTAACCAGCTTTACTACCGGTTCTCTTCATGCGCGCGCTTCCTATAAGGTAGGAATAATGCGGGGGCGGGCGGGAGGGCCCAACTCCCGGACAAAGAGAACCGGTTTGGTGATGTCATATTGTCACCGCTACCAGCTCGGCCGAACCGGGCCGAACCGGGAGGAACCCACCACTGATCCCCATGGTGATGTGATCAAAATGTGGATGCTTAACCACCGGCACGTATTTACGAGTTGCAGTGTCCCAGGGTCACATAATCACAATTTGCAATTTTCTCAGACTGCATCCAACAAGCATATCCAACAGGTTTGAAGCTTGATTTACTTAATAACTGCAATGATTCGATTAACAACGCGAGCGATTTACTTAAGATTCATAGCAAAAGAGGTCGTAAAATCAAGCACGAATTCATTTAACAACAGTTAAACGTTTAACAATGGAAATTCCAGTCCCAATGATGGTCATAAGTCAAGGACTAGCTGTACTACAGATTTCACGGACCGAATCCCAGGAAATCAATTGAGTTATCCTGTATAGATTAGTTTTCAAACAATTTTTTCAAAAGCCACATCAAAAGGTGGGATAAAAAGGAAGGAACTGCGGACAGCTGGATGGGCAAGATGATGTACAAAGGAAAAGAACTAACTCTTCACTACTTCACAGCCCTGGAAAATATCTGCTCCCTGCCACAACCATGAGGATTTCTCCAACCCATACTTCTTAAGACTTTTTATTCATCAATGTGGGTGCGAAGCCTCAGTAAGTAAATCTCCAGCATCTTATTCGTTGGAATACTGTCTCATGCGTCCCATCCAAGTTTCTTCTAGCCCAGTGATGGCGAACCTTTTTGCCATCATGTGCCAAAAGCGGGGGTAGTGGGTGGGATTGCATGCGCGCGTGCCCACACCCATAATTCAATGCGCCCATCCCCCCACGCATGCGCGTGTGCCCCCCCCCGCTCCCCCACGCTTTTGGCATGCGATGGCACGGTGAGCCCAGTAGGCCCATTTTTTTGCCCTCCCCAGGCTCCAGAGCCTTTCTAGGAGCCTGGGGAGGGCGAAAACAGCCTTCCCCACTCCCCTGGAGGTCCTCCAAAGGCCCGGAAACAGCCTGTTTCCCGACTTCCGGTGGGCCCGGAAGGCCCGAAAATCAGTTGGCCAGCGCACGCATGTGCGCTGGGCTGAGGTACGGCAACGCTCACGTGCCCACAGATATGGCTCCGTGTACCACCTGTGGCACCCGTGCCATAGGTTCGCCATCATGGTTCTAGCCTTTTTCTAAACACACAACTCCAGGTAGGTCTGTAATTTAGCAAACAGCTCCCAAAGTGCGTATCCAAACACAGAGTGATAAAATACCAACTTTAGCAAGGCAGGCAAAAAAACAAACAAACAACAACACGTGGGATGTCCCTGAAGCTGCTGTCATTCTTCACTCTCAAAAAGACCAGAACGATGTTCTCAAGAACCTCTCAAAACTCAAGCTAACAATTAGAACCAGGAAAGGTTCAAAACATAAATACCAGAAAAATAATTACAATGGAGGAAAGTGAGTTTTTCTCCCCCAAAATTATTACCTGTGGCTTGGGAGGGGCAGTCATCTTGCATTCCCAGATGAGAATAGGAGAAGCTGTTGAAAACAAAGGAGCAAGGAAGAGGTACAAATGACTTACAAGCCTCTTTGCTACAAAGGGTGGATACTTTTGAAGATTACTTTGAAGTGGCTGCTCCTGGGAGGAGCAGTTTGCCTGCTGATTTTAACCCTTTAGTAATGCCTGAGCAGTCTTCAGTTGTCTCTTCCATCCTTCTCAACTACTCCAGGTTAGCTCCTCCTCCTTTGTTCCTTTCCTTATCTTCCCAAGATAATTACACCTTCCTCCCATCCCATCTCCATCCTGTTTTTCTTTCTTGGTTCTCCGGGAAAGGGGGAAGTCTCTCTGTATGTGAAAGTGGTTGACATATGCAGATAAGTTATCTTGCAACATAGGTAATGAATTTGAATGAGAAGCAGTTAATTCTAGTTCTGGTTGTTCTGGTTGAACCCCATTTTGGTTTCAAGACATACCCAGCAGGTGGCAGCACTTAGCTGACTTTGGTCTCAAAAAAAAAAAAAAACCTAACCAGGGTCAGACCTCTTTGGCAGCTGGATAGGAGACCACTAGGAATAGACTGTAGGTTAGATTTGAAAACTGGGGAAAATCCTAAAGAAGGAAATGTCAAACTTCTGAATCATTGACAAAAACACTAAATGGCCAGGCACATGAAGTCAAAAGGAGTTCAGCTCAATGAGGGTAAAAAAAACTATATTTTTCTCTGATAGGTATAAAAACACAGACACTTTATTTGAACAGACAATTGTGGCTCATGCTAATGTTTTGTGGGAAGCAGAAGACATCTTAAAGTTCAGAACTATTTTATTCTCATATAAATAAATCCAAGTTTAGCAGTATTATTTTAAGCAGACAACATACAAAAATCAACTGCTGAACACCTTCTAATATTTTCTTCATTTAATATATCCCCTTTTTGAGCCACATAGCCAGCCAAGTTCAACCGAAGATTCACAGTCAAGTCTAAATGCTTGCTTAATGCAAGGATCCAGATTATGCCTTTCTCAACAAATTGCTACCTTGATGTCCTTTCAACACATCCAAAGAAGGAAAGACTACTTTTAAGGATGCCATGAACTATAGAAAAAAATCTTGTCTTTCTTCTGTGATGCATGCTTTCACCTATCTGAACAGTGCTCTTATTCTCACTCTTTTTTCTCATAGTTACACATTTCATAGTTACTCATGACACATGTCATCTGCACCTCTATAACTGTCTGGTTTGGCTCTGCAACCCAGCAAGACAGACACAGACTTCAGAGGATAATTAGAACTGCGGAAAAAACAATGGCTACCAACCTGCCTTCCATTGAGGACCTGTATACTGCATGAGTCAAAAAGAGGGCTGTGAAAATATTTACAGACCCCTCGCATCCTGGACATAAACTGTTTCAACTCCTACCCTCAAAACAACATTATAGAGCACTGCACATCAGAACAACTAGACACAAGAACAGTTTTTTCCCGAACGCCATCACTCTGCTAAACAAATAATTCCCTCAACACTGTCAAACTATTCACTAAGTCTGCATTACTATTACTATTAGTCTTCCCATTGTTCCTATCACCCATCTCCTCCCACTTATGTCTGTATAACTATAACTTGTTGCTGTATCCTTATGATTTATATTGACTGTTTCCCTATGACTATCATTAAGTGTTGTACCTTATGATTCTTGACAAATGTATCTTTTTTTATGTACACCAAGAGCGTATGCAACAAGACAAATTCCTTGTGTGTCCAATCACACTTGGCCAATAAAGAATTCTATTTCTACTTCTTTCATCTTTTGATGTACAGGTAGCTCTCATTTAACAACATAATTGTAAACAGGATTTCTTATCAGTAAGTGATGCAGTCATAAAGCATGACCCCACATGACCATACTATTCAATGATGAAAATTCCAGTACTGGTTTTGGTCTTTAAGCGAATCCCATGCCATCATTAAGAGTGACATCAAATTGTTGCATTTGTGACTTCCTGCTAGCTTCCCCAATGACTTTGGTTGTAGGAAGCTAGCAAATGGTATCATGTGACTATGGGACAATAGAACATGATACCAGTAATTACAAACTGGTCACTGGGTATCTGGATTGTAATCTGTGACTGCAAGAATATTGCAATGGTCACAATAGTACTCATTCAGTGCCATCATTAAGTCTGAACAGCCACTTAAAAAGTAGTTGTTCAGTGAGGACCACCAATAATTTCCTGCACCTTCAACATCCTTGTTATCCTTTCCTGAATCTGTTCCAATTTTTTTTTAATCTTTCAGGCACAGTAGACGAGGTCTACACCTGACAGTCCAATTAAACTGATTTAAACTGATTTTCATCCCCCTGCATTCCCTCTTCCTCCCCCATCTTTTAATCTCATATTACTGTGTTTTAATTGTCTACTTCATTGTTTATTTTGTTTCACTATCTTGCCACCGTTGTGTTTACACTGTTCATTTATTCGTTTTTACTGTTGTGAGGTGCCCTATGGTGAGATAGGCGGCAAATAAATTTAACACATCAATACATTTATTGCTAAAGAGCCTGTATACAGAAATCTTCTCTATTAATGGTCAGCACCTGCTTTGAGTTAAGGGTTAGGGTCAAGGAATTCAAGGAAGGTTGGACTTAGTCCACTTGTGACTACATAGAATTCTAGGCTGATCGCTCTTTTAACTCCACCCCTCCTTCTCCTACAAAATACTTCTTAAAGTATGGTGTCCAGAACTAATATTAAGATGAGATCTGATTAGTACAGAATAATGGGGAACTATTATTTTCCATGGCTTGGAAATTATGCTGAGGTTGATGCAATCTAAAACTGCATTTAATTGTCCCTTGCCTTTTTTTTCCAACCACATCAAACCCCACTGATATTAATATTTCACTGAAATAACGATTAGTGTTCATAATTTCATTACTGTCTGTAGGCATTACCAGGGGTGGGCTCATGGGGGCTCGGCAGGGTTCGGGCGATCCTCTAGCCAAGGACTGCCAGGGTTCGGTGAACCCCCAAATGCCACTCCTGGCTGGCCATGCCCAACCCGCCCCACCCCTCCCAGGAATCTCCATGCGACCCGTTCATCATTCCAGATAAGTGCAGGGGCCGAGCGGAGGGTCTGGGAGGGCAAAAGACGGGCCTACTGGAGGTTCTGGAAATCTAGAAACGGGCCTGTTTCTGGCCTCTGGAGGGCCTCTGGAACCCGGGAGAAGCTGTTTTCACCCTCCTGGATGCTCAAGGAAAGCCTCCGGTGCCTGGGGAGGGCAAAAAACCCTCCGCCGCCATGGTGCAGGCAGCTGACTAGGCCACACCCACCATGGCCATGCCCACCCAGCAACAGGGTAGCGAACCCGTTGCTAAAGGATCTGAAGCTCACCCCTAGACATTACTGTTCACAGAATATGAAATCCTCTTGAATACAAAGGTTCTAAGTAAATATACGGTACGCTTAGATGATATATACTATACACACCTGTCATTTTTTTCACACACTGCATGCTTGCACCCATAACCAAGCAAATGACTAATAAAACCATGATTTGTAAACTACACAGCAGGCAGGAAAAAGGACACCTATTACAGTAATATTGGATAGTCTCAAGATTCGAAAACATCACATGATAATTGAAGGCAGTGCTAATGACTGCTCTTTAATTCAAAATTACAGTCACCCAGAAGAAATTGTTTCCTATCCAACACATTATCCTTGATAGAAGTTATTAAAATAATAATTTTGGTATCTTGCTTGCCTTAAAAGTGAGTGAAGAGAAACCAAGTGGAAACACTTTACAGCCCAGGTCAGGATAAAAAGTTGAATTAAAGTTATGCTCTACAGCATAATGCATTTAAGGCTGATGGGAAAAAAGATTCCAGATGCTTACAATTTCTTTGCAAGTACCTTAATATATCATTAGCTGGAATTTTTGTGGGTGAAGAAAAGGAGATCAGCAAACTGCTTGACTGATTCATAAGGAATTAAGATTTTTTTTTTATGAAGAAAAGGGATGCACTAACCCTTTGATTTAACAGACTAAAGGAGAGTAGCATTTATTAAAACAGAATCTTCATTAAAGCTGAATACAATCCTATACACCTGTGTATATTTATGCCAAATATCAAATGGAATTTGAAACACTTAAAAACACTTTAAAAACCACTCTTCTTCTGCCAATGCCAAAATTAGAACTGTCAGAATATTTTAAAATACTTGAATTACATATCACTAGTTTTAGGCACACAAATCCTTTTTTTCCCGTTATGTAAATATACAGTAGCAATACAGACATGCACCCAAATCTGGAAATAATTTATTTTGCCTTTGATCCAATGCTATTAGGCTCCTATGGTGCAGGCAATCCTTGACTTATGACCACAGAGACTTAGCTACTGTTCAAAGTTAAAACGGATCTACCTTGTGGCTACTTACAACCTGGATTTGAAGTTCTGACTGTCAGGCCCAAATCCTGGTCACGTGATTGAAGTTCAGGCACTGAACAATGCAGCTACAAGTTGCAAGAAAAAGTATGTGAACCCCTTGGGATTACATGGAGTTTTGCATGAATTGGTCATAAAATGTGCTCTGAACTTCATCTAAGTCACAACAATAGAAAAACACAATCTGCTTAAAATAATACTACACAAACATTAGATGTTGCCATGGTTTAATTGAACATAACATGTAAACATTCACAGTGCAGGGAGGAAAAAGTATGTGAACCTTTGGACTTAATAACTGGTTGACCCTCCTTTGGCAGCAATAACCTCAACCAAACGTTTCCTGTAGTTGCAGATCAGACCTGCACAACGATCTGGAGTAATTTTGGACCACTCCTCTTCACAAAACTGTTTCAGTGTAGCAATATTCTTGGGATGTCTGGTGTGAATCGCTCCCTTAAGGTCATGCCACAGCATTTCAATCGGGTTGAGGTCAGGGCTCTGACTGGGCCACTCCAGAAGGCGTATTCTGTGCTGTTGAAGCCATTTTTTTGTTGAATTACTTGTATGCTTTGGGTCATTGTCCTGTTGCATCACCCATCCTCTGCGGAGCTTCAGTTGACGGACAGATGGTCGTACGTTTTCTTGAAAAATGTCTTGATAAACTCTGGAATTCATTTTCCCATCAATGACAACAATCCGTCCAGGCCCTGAGGCAGCAAAGCAGCCCCAAACCATGATGCTCCCTCTGCCATGTTTTACAGTGGGGATGAGGTTTTGATGTTGGTGTGCTGTGCCTTTTTTTCTCCACACATAGTGTTGCGTGTTCTTCCCAAACAACTCAATTTTGGTTTCATCTGTCCACAGTATATTTTGCCAATAGTGCTGTGGAACATCCAGGTGCTCTTTTGCAAACTTCAAACGTGCTGCAATATTTTTTTTTGGACAGCAATGGCTTCCTCCGTGGTGTCCTCCCATGTACTCCATTCTTGTTTAATGTTTTCCTTATTGTAGATGTGTCAACAAAAATGTTAGCATGTGCCAGAGATTTCTGTAGGTCTTTAGCTGACACTCTAGGATTCTTCTTTACCTCATGAAGCATTCTGCGCTGTGCTCTTGCAGTCATTTTTACAGGATGACCACGCCTAGGGAGAGTAGCAACAGTGCTAAACTTTCTCCATTTGTAGACAGTCTGTCTTACCGTGGACACATGAACATCAAGGCTTTTGGAGATACTTTTGTAACCCTTTCCAGCTTCATGCAAGTTAACAATTCTTGATCGTAGGTCTTCTGAGAGCTCTTTTCTGCGAGGCATGGTTCACATCAGACAGTGCTTCTTGAAACCAGTAAACCCAAAACAGGTATGTGTTTTTAAAGGACAGGACAACTGTCAGCAACACATCCAATATCATCACACTGATTGGAGTCAAGGTTGGCTCACTCCTGGTTCCAATTAGCTCTTGGAGAAGTCATTAGGCTAGGGGCTCACATACTTTTTCCTCCCTGCACTGTGAATGTTTACATGTTATATTCAATTAAACCATGGCAACATCTAATGTTTGTGCAGTATTATTTTAAGCAGACTGTGTTTTTCTATTGTTGTGACTTAGATGAAGTTCAGAGCACATTTTATGACCAATTCATGCAAAACTCCACGTAATCCCAAGGGGTTCACATACTTTTTCTTGCAACTGTACATTTATGGTGTCCCATGACTGAGTTTTGAGATGGTTGCGCCCAAAACTGGCACTACTGGTTTTTGGCAAACCAATGATTTGCTAAATAACCACCACAGGAAAAAATTGTAAAATATATTGGTCATGTGACTGGTCCATTTTATGACTGTCACGGCATATGACCATGATGGGCAGGCTCCATTGCAGTCATAAGTCAAGAACTACTTTTATTACCTACAGGTCCAATTGTCAATTATCAAACAATAGCGATGGAAGGCCAAGATAATACTGTGCCCATCAAAACAGTCATATTCACTCTAAGTCTTCAGGAAAAAATGGTTTTATTTTAAGCATGGCATCTAAAAAAAGAATATAGTTTCTTCACGGATAACACTAATAAACTGGATTTAGGGGTCCATGTCATGCTTTTTAATATGGAGTTAAAAATCAAAATCCAGGTTACAGTGTGTTGACATAACACCATACTACACAATCCTAAAAAAAATCTCATTTTCCAGCTGACGTACATAAAGACATTTGAGACAGATTGATTGACTGGGAGTTTTCTTTTGTTCTGTTATTTTGGGCTAAAACACGGAGCAGCAACCTGCGACTCTGGAGCCGCATGTGGCTCTTTCACCCCTCTGCTGCAGCTTCCTGTCACTCAAAATATGCGTCACAACTGCAAATGTGCGACACCCACCGGTAGGCCAACCATGGATAAATCCAAGAAAAGAAAACTTTTAGAAGAAAACAGAATATTTAATTCAAGTACATATGATAGTTTTGGGCCTCTCAAGAAATAGTCAGGCACAGGAAGGGTTTTGTGGCTCCCGGTGTTTTCTTTTCTGTGGGAAACTGGTCCAAATGGCTCTTTGAGTGTTTAAGGTTGCAGACCCCTGGGCTAAAACATACCCTACTTTTGCAAACATGAGATGTTAACATTTATTTATTAAATTTATTTTCCGCTCATCTATAGGAGGTTTCTAGTCAACAATAAAAATGAATATTGTATTTTCTCTAATCAAGGAAGTCAATTTAGCTATCTCTGTAATTTTCATCATCTTCACCGACTAGTTCTCTATTGTGGTTAATGCCAAATCTTTCCACTTTGCACAAATAATAATCTCCCTATATAAAAGCAAATGTCTTTTTTCCAGCTGTTTGTCTATCAATCTCAAAAGAGAAACATCCGGTTTCAATTGTATATTAATCTTTAAATTCCTCCAAGTTGGTGTATGTAGGCTACTTCTTCAGGGAAATGCAGTGTTAGCATGGCACAACAAAATTAACTGAGTCTGCAGTCTTCAACAGACTGACTTGAGAATATGTCTATAAATGTTTACATCATAGTAACCATGCCTAGGATTATACTGAAAGAGCTTGCTGGTACTTATAAGAAATTAAGGGTTTTTGTTTTTTTTTTAAAGTAAAGATGTTTACAGGACAGAGGCCACATTTTGAAAATGCATGAAATATTATTTTTGTAGATGACTGTGTCTACAGAATATATTGGCACAACAGAGTTAAAAATTGCAATAGCTAAAACCTAAAAGCAATAAAATGCATGTAAGAATTTCTGATGTTTCTGTACCAATCTTGAAACTTACAAAATAAACACAACAATACAAAATAAACACAACAATTGTGAGCAAGCATGGAAAGTAACGATGTTTTATCACTGCTGTTTTAATTTTACTTTATAGACACCGCAAGGCAGAATACCGCTGTAGATTTTCAAAATCTACATTAAATCACACATTAAAATCTGTGCTATTTTAAATGGATGTAAAAACATGTCAACTGAGAATAACATTTTATGCATTTACAGTACTTTATGGAAGTTTCCCATAATTCGTTAAAACAATCTGGCTGCCTCCAGGAATATTTGGACTACGACTTCCATTTATGGCTTTACCACAAAAAAAAAAAAAAGCTATTAATACCTGAAAGGAAAGAATAAGGAAAACTGAGGATCGTGGGCTAAAGTGCAAAGTAATAAAAAAAAAAAAACTTGGAAGGCAGGACAAACCACTTTTAACTGTTAAAACAGCACAGAGTTTTTTGTGTGATGGTAACATTGGTGGAATAGAAATTGAGAGATTGTGAGTTCTAGTCCTCTCTGGCTGGATGATTTTAGGCCAGTCCCTCTCTCTCAGCCCCACCTCATAGGGTTGTTGGGCAGAAAATAGGAGGAAAGAAAATTATGCCAAAATAAAGCTGGGATGTCAATTTAACAATAATAATGAATGTCAATCCTCATCAAGTCACCAAGGGTTGAACTTATCCCAAATGAACTTTTTGCCTTTTAATTTGTAGTTCGGTTTGCTAGACAAATCCAGGCAATCAATTTAATTCAGAAAGCAGGGGTGCATTAACCATGGTTAATCATAATGTACAACGACTAATTATGTGAGGAATTCCAGAACTGGGAAGCCCAACATTTCAGAATGAGCTCCAGACAAGTTTAAAATGTATTGGGAAATATTCTCTCTCTAGTATAAAAATGTCTGTAATATATTAAAACATATTTATTACAATTTTAATATACATTATATGTAAGTTATATGTAATATGTTTTTTCATATAATTACACTCATTTCCCTGTTTGGTAGCCGAAGCAAAAGTAAAATTGGACTAAACACTCCATGCATTTTATGAACATAGAACAAGAGAGTTGGAAGGGACCTCAGAGGTCTTCTAGTCCAGCCCCCTGCTCAAGCAGGAGACCCCCATACAATTTCCGATAAATGATTGCCCAGTTTCTTTTGGATAGCTTTATGAACAAGCTGGATTCTTTATGAACAATAATTTCTTTATGATTTCTATGTATATTATTCTATTTATTTATTTAGGTTCCAGGTTCAAATCCAGCTCGTTCATAAAGGGAATTCTTTATGAACAAGCTGGATTTGAACCTAGATCTTCCCTTCATAAAGACAAAGCAGATGGTGTAACCATCCCAGTTCACATTTATCCTGGTGGTAGAATTTTACGTCTGCAAACAGGCAGCCCGGCTGCCACAGCCGCCAACACAGAACAAGGAATAGTACGCTGTTACTGATGCTTGGATGAGTACAGGTAGTCCTCAACGTACGACCACAATTGAGCCCAGAATTTATGATGCTAAGTGAGGAATTTGTGAAATGGGTTTTGCCCCATTTTATGACCTTTCTTCTCACAGTTGTTAAGTGAAACACTGCAGTCGTTAAATTAGTCACAGGGTTGTTAAGTGAATCTGGCTTCCCTGTTGACTTTCCTTGTCAGAAGGTCACAAAAAGTGATCACGTCACACACACACACACACACACACACAGACACTGAAACCGTCATTATTGTGAGTCAGTTGTCAAGCATCTCAATGTAAATCACGAGACCATGGGGATGCTGCAACGGTCATAAATGTGAAAAATGGTCGTAAGTCACTGTTTTCAGGGATGTTGTAACTTTGAACGGTCACAAAAGGAAGTCGAGGACTATCCTGTATTCTACAATTTCCCAGGTTCCTGAACTAGAACAGGGAGCTGGGCATTGTGACAACCTTGAGTGTCCTGTTCTTTTAAAAATCCTGGAGAAACAGTAGTAGCAAAAACTGCAGAAAAGCCAGCAATCAAAGGCAGAGGGAATCAAGCTATTTTCCTGTGCGCTGCTCCCACTATCCATGCATGGGTTAATCCTTCAGTGCTTGGCAAACAACTGAGTGAAAACAAAAGGCTTTTCCTCCCCTTTCCGGCCCCCAAGCCACGCCTCTGGTCCCATGATCCCCCAGTCTTCACTCAGTTGCTGGCAAACACTGTAGTGATTTTGGGAGCTCCACAGTTTCTGAAAAGGTATTGTACAGCTGTGGGGATTTTCTCCTTTTCTTTTCTTTTTCTTAAGTTATTCAGGCTTCCCTTTCCTTAGGGCGTCTAGGCTTTTAGTTTTATTTTGATTAGCTTGTTTTTGTTTCGGGCTCCTTTACCTTGCAATCGCGGCTGCAACGTTATCAGAGGAAGTGGGGGGAGCGGAGCTCAGCCACCCACGCTGCTCCATCGGGGGGGGCGATTTTCAAACGACCGCTCTGCTCCCGCCGCTGCTGCAGCCGCCCCGACGCTCTTCCAGCTGACCGGCGGGCCTTCCTTCGCAGCCCTCAGCGCCCGCTCAGCCAACGCGCCGTTTTTGCCGCCCGGATTCAAACGGTTGCGCGCTCATCAGCTGGGCAGCGGGTCGGAACGCTCAGGCCACGTGGCGCCGACCCGTAAGGCTCCCTCCTCAGCCGCGCTTCACCGGAGCGACCTACAGGAGCGTGAGGCAGAGAGGAGTGCCTAGAGCCTCAGCAGCCCCCCCTGCACTACAGAACACCTCGCAGCAGGGGGAAAGCGCGGCGTTTGGTCGGACCCTCGGGCCGCCATTGTGAGTCCGCTGCTAGAGTCTGGCACAGTGGGTCAGCGCACCACGTGCCAGCGCCATTTTGACGGACCCTCGGGCCGCCATATTTGGCAAAGGGATTAAGCCTGTGCCTCCCCCTACCAGCAGGGAGCCGGCTACAGACCACCCCCCCACCACTCCACCGCTGGAGAGGGCAATCAGCTGGGGAAAGGTCAGCGCAGCCCAAGCGCTTTTGGGAAGAACAGGGCAAGGGGCCTGCCCGAACATCCCTCAGCCTGCAGCCATGTCTCACTCCCCCCCATCTTCAGATATGGAGCTGGAGCTAACCCCCCCACGCAGAAGCTCAAAAGGGGGGAAAAAGAAATCTAAAAAGAGACATGAGAGCTCAACCAGCAGGGCTGCATCAGATGGCTGCCTACCCATCCGGGATAAAGACGCCTTAAGGAGGCACAATGCGCTGGAGCGCCAGTGGGAGAAGGCCCACAAGGCGGCTACCGGAACCTCTCCCAGAGAGCCTGGGCCCTTGGAACCAGCAGTGGTCATCCCAAGGGAGACGGAGCTGGGAATTACATCGCTGACCGACATTGCAGTAACTCCAAGAACCCCAGAGGTGCCCAGGCCGGACCGGGTCGGTCCGGATCCTTCAATGGCTCCATCGCCTGCACAGCCCCTTTGCACCAGGGAAGCAAGCTCTACGCCCTTAGGGGTAGACCAGCAGCCCCAAAGGGGCCCTGGGATGGCATCCCCAATGGATTTTCAGGCTATGTTCTCGGCTGCCCTTTCGTCCTTCTTCACGGCAACCTTACAGCAGACCTCGCAGGCACCCGTGCAAGCCGCACCGGTCCAGGCGCGCCAACATCACCAGCAGTCCCATCCACCCCCGCAGCGAGGGCAGGACTCTTCGTCTGAGGAATCAGACCAAGCAGAGGAGGGACCGGAGGAGATGGAGCTGTCAGAAGACGAAGGGTTGGCACCGGACACCCCCGCCTTTACAGGCCTCTTCCGCCCGGCCCTATTCAAGTCCCTGCTCCATAAGGCGCGGCTCACAACCAACCTTGGAGTACCAGGGGACGTCGCTTCCGCCACCCCGCAGGCGGCGGGTCCTCATGACGCGCTTTTCAAATCGTCGAAACCGCAGAAGGACTATATCCCTTGCCCTCAGCTGTTTACGGAGGTGATCCAGAACCCCTGGGTGCAACCGGCCTCCCTAGCAACACCCAGCAGCCTGGATAAGAAACTCTACTGCTCAGCCCCGGAGCTGGAGGACCTCCTGGCGCTCCCCTCAGTAGACCAGCCGGTGGCAGCATTATCTTCTACCTCCCTGGTCTCCACCGACCCGCTAGACACTCTCAAAGCAGAGGAAAAGAGAATGGAGGGGGCATTCCGTAAGGCACACCAAGCTGCAGGCTGGGCAATCAGATCCGCGACAGCTTCGTCCTTTTTCAATAGAGCGTCGCTCATTTGGCTCCGGCACCTACAGGATAGACTCCCGCCTGAGGACACTAGGCTGCACCAAGACCTTAACAAGATCATAGCTGCCACTGAATACACGGCCGACAGCTCCCTGAACTCAGCCAAGTTCGCCTCAAGGGCTCTGGCCTCCACCCTTACCGCTAGGAGGTTGTTCTGGCTTCGACCATGGAAAGCCGACTTCAAAGCCAAGTGGAAGCTGGCGACTTCCCCATACAAAGCGCCAGACCTGTTTGGCGCCACGCTAGAACCCCTACTGATTGAGGGGAAAGACAAGAGGAAGATCCTCCCCTCAACCTACCGGCGCCAGGAACGCAGGTACACACCTTACCCGCTCCAACAGCCCTTTCGCGCAGGCGCCGGACCCAGGGGGTCCTCCTCACAGCGCTCCCATTATCAGGGAGGAGACAGATTCCAAGACAGGCAGCAGTTCCGAGACCGAGGACGACACCAGCAGCCTAAGCGCAACTTCCGTGGAGCCGGGCCTAAGCCTGCCAGAAGGGGGAAATGACTCCAGTCCCACGGGGCCCATAGGGGGAAGGCTCATCCTCTTCCATCAACAATGGGCCAGATCGACCTCGGACTCCTGGGTAAGGCGTACAATCTCTTCCGGACTATCCATCGAATTCTCCGGCCAGCCGCCCCACCGGTTTGTCCGCTGTCCAACCCCTCGCTTCTCGGAGCTTCGGGACCTAATGTCACAGGAGATTGCCCACCTCCTGGAGATCGAGGCCATAGAGCCCGTCCCGCAGAGCCAGCGGGGCTCAGGTTTCTACTCAACCCTCTTCTTGGTACCCAAGAACTCCGGGGGTTGGAGGGGCATTCTGAATCTAAAGCGCCTGAACCTGTCCGTACTATACCGCAGGTTCAAGATGCACTCCCTCAAGTCCATCTTAGCGGGAGTGAGACAGGGCGACTTCCTTCAATCAGTCGACCTCAAGGAGGCGTACCTGCACGTGCCGATTCACCCGCATCACCGTCAGTACCTGAGGTTCGAATACGCGGGCCAACATTACCAATATCGCGCGATGCCATTCGGACTTTCATCGGCCCCCCGCACCTTTACCAAGCTGGTAGCGGTGGTGGCGGCCAGGCTCCGAGCCGTCCCGATCCGGGTGCTCTGTTATCTGGACGACATTCTGGTCCTGTCGTCCACGCCAGACCAGGCCTCCAGAGACATGGAGATGGTGATGAAGGCCTTCCAGGATCACGGCTTCACTATAAACTTCGCGAAGAGTCAACTCCTGCCCACCACCAGAATACTTCACCTGGGGGCACTGATAGATTCGTCCAGCGGCCAGGTATTCTTATCACCAGACAGAGTCCAAAGCATCCGAACTCTAACCCTGCAGAGCCTAACGAGGAGAAGAGTTGCCCTGATCCATCTCTCAAGCCTCCTCGGAAAGATGGTATCCTGCTTCGGCATCGTACCGTGGGCACGCAGACATTCGAGGCCCCTGCAGTGGTTCCTCCTTCCCTTCCAGCGAAGGGGAAGGGCCAACTCCCAAAAGGAAGTACGCCTCACCCGCCAGGCCCGCTGGTCCCTCAGGTGGTGGACGTCGTCACCGCTCCTCAAGGGGTCCAGTTTCCTAGAGCCAGACCGGCTGACACTCACCACCGACGCCAGCCTTCGGGGGTGGGGAGCCCATCTCCACAACCTAGTTGCGCAAGGACAGTGGTCGCAACAGGAGCAGGGATGCAGCATCAACCTCCTAGAGCTTCGGGCGATCAGACTGGCACTGCGCAACCTCCAGCCGGCGGTGCAGGGGCATCACATCTTAATCCTGACCGACAACATCTCGGCCAAGGCGCATGTCAACAGGGAGGGGGGCACAAGGTCTCGTTCCCTGATGCGGGAGGCCGAGGAACTCTTCAACTGGGCAGAGAGATACCTGCTCTCGATCAGAGCAGACCACATCTCCGGGGCGACCAATGTGAGGGCGGACTGGCTCAGCCGCGAAACGATAGATCAAGCGGAATGGCAGCTCCACCCTCGGCTTTTTCAAGAACTCACGTCACGCTTCGGAAACCCGGTGGTAGATCTCTTTGCAACCCCGGCCAACGCTCAGCTTCCCCGCTTCGTGTCACGCTATCCGACGCCGCAAGCAGAGGACCACGATGCGCTGCGCTGCAGGTGGCCCGAGGGTCTCCTCTACGCATTCCCACCAGTCCCGCTGCTCCCGCGCCTCATTCGAAAACTTCTGGCAGAAAGAGCCAACCTACTCCTGGTAGCCCCGAACTGGCCCCGGAGACCATGGTTCGCCGACCTAGTGGCACTGTCCGTGGAACAGCCATGGGTGATCCCACCACAGCAGCTCGTCCTGTGCCAGGGAGCAGTCACGCATCCAGAGCCCCAGTGGCTGCAATTAGCCGTGTGGCATTTGAACGGGTCATCCTGAAGAAGGACAACCTACCGGACGAGGTAGTTGCCACCATCCAGGCGGCCAGGCGCCCGTCCACGACTCGCATCTACGAGTCATCGTGGCAGGCATTCTGTCGCTGGAGCGCCCACCAGCATATCGACCCCACGTCAGCTGCTATTCGTGACATTCTACGGTTTCTACAAGCCGGCCTAGACAAGGGCCTGGCTCCCGCAACCCTTCGGAGACAGACAGCAGCGTTATCAACAGTCATTGCATGCGTCCCGTACCAATCCCTTGCGCACCACCCGCGCATCAAGGGGTTCCTGCATGGGGCCTCCAACCTGCGACCCCCCACAGTACACCGGTACCCCTCATGGGATTTGCCTCTAGTTCTGCGGGCGCTGACCGGGGCACCATTCGAGCCCTTAAACTCGACCTCTCTTAAGCACCTATCGTTTAAAGTGACCTTCCTGCTGGCGATCACCTCGGCGAGGAGGGTCTCCGAGTTAGCGGCTCTTTCAGTACGCAAGGACTTGTGTATTTTCCACGATTCCAAGGTGACGCTACGCCTGGACCCAGCCTTCATCCCGAAGGTCAATTCGTGGTTCCACCGAGCCCAGGAGCTCATCCTGCCGGACTTCTGCCCCGCACCTGGTGACCCCAGAGAAAAGAGGTGGCACACCCTAGATGTCCGACGCGCCATCCGCACTTACATCCGACGGACCGCGCCCTTTCGCCGCACTGAGGGACTCCTGGTCTCCTTCAACCCGAAGTCCATGGGCCAGAAGGTATCAGCAGCTACGGTCAGCAGATGGGTCAAGGCCTGTATCACCTTGGCGTATGACCTGAACTCCAAACCGACCCCTGGCAGGATCTTACCGCACTCGACCCGCAGCGCGGCCACCACGGCGGCCTGGGCTACCCAAGCCTCGGTCGTGGACATTTGCAGAGCTGCGACGTGGTCGTCCCTCACACCGTTCATCCGCCACTACAAGATCGATGCGTACAGCTCGGCCGAGGCATCGTTTGGCCGCAGAGTACTGCAGAAAGTTCTGACGGAGGAGGGCTCTGGAGGCAGTCAGCTTCCCACCCAGGGAGTTTAAGCTTGGGTATATCCCATGCATGGATAGTGGGAGCAGCGCACAGGAAAATGGACGTTGTCTTACCTGAACGTCCCTTTTCTGGGCGCTGCGTACACTATCCATATCCCGCCCGTCAGGGCTGCCTGCCCCCTGTTCATGACTGACACTAGTTCCTTTTTCACACGTTAAATTGAGTTAATAAAGTTGAGTTTAAGTTACTCATTGCATGGATTCTTGTCTGCTGCGCCTTCGTTCAGACTGGGGGATCATGGGACCAGAGGCGTGGCTTGGGGGCCGGAAAGGGGAGGAAAAGCCTTTTGTTTTCACTCAGTTGTTTGCCAAGCACTGAAGGATTAACCCATGCATGGATAGTGTACGCAGCGCCCAGAAAAGGGACGTTCAGGTAAGACAACGTCCATTCTCCAAAGCACCTGAAGGCAGGACAAGAAACAATGGATGGAAATTAATCAAGGAGAGAAGCAACCTAGAACTAAGGAGAAATTTCCTGACAGTTAGAACAATTAATCAGTGGAACAACTTGCCTCCAGAAGTTGTGAATTCTCCAACACTGGAAGTAAGACCACATCTAGAGTACTGCATCCAGTTTTGGTCGCCACACTATAAAAAAGATGTTGAGACTCTAGAAAAAGTGCAGAGAAGAGCAACCAAGATGATTAGGGGACTGGAGATTAAAACATATGAGAAGAATGGTTACAGGAACTGGGCCTGGCTAGTCTAGAGAAGAGAAGGACCAGGGGAGACATGATAGCGTGTTCCAATATTTGAGAGGCTGCCACAGAGAGGAAGGAGTCAACCTATTTTCCAAAGCACCTGAAGGCCAGACAAGGAATAATGGATGGAAAATGACCAAGGAGAGATTCAACCTGGAAATAAGTGACAGTGAGAACAATCAACCAATGGAACAGAAGTTGCCTTCAAAAGTTGTGGGAGCTTCATAATAGATGGAAAATGACCAAGGAGAAATTCAACTTGGAAATAACTGACAGTGAGAACAATCAACCAATGGAACAGAAGTTGCCTTCAAAAGTTGTGGGAGCTTCATCACTGGAGGCTTTCAAGAAAAGATTGGACTGCCATTTGTCAGAAATGGTGCATGATCTCCTATTTGGGGGGAGGTGGACTAGATGACCTATAAGGTCCCTTCCAACTATGTTAATCTGTTAAATTTTTGCAAATAATTCAAGGCAGTGAACGTATCCAACACCCCTTCCTCTTCCTCTTCCTCTTTTCCCCGCAAAAATCCTGTGAGGCGAGTTGGGCTGAGAGAGAATGACCGGCTCCAAGTCACCAGGTTTTCCTGACTGAAGTGGACTTGAACTCATAATCTCTTGCTTTCTAGCCTGGTTAGCTTACCCACTAGTCCACTAGGCTCTTTTGTTTGGTTTCTACCTGTAACAGGGTGGATAAAAATCAATGATTTTTTAAAAAAAACAAAAAAATCAGATTTTTTTGATTTAAATTGGATTTTTTTGATTTAAATCAGATTTTTTTTATTTTTATTGAATTTATTTTAATAAAAACCTTTTGGGGTAAAAATCTATCGTAAGATAGTTTTCTATTTAAGATACATAAATAATTTAGTTTATTCAGCATGAAATGGAGCTTAGTTATGTAGCAGGAGGCTGTATATTCTGCAACACTGGGACTATCGGTGAGTCAACAGTGGGTAAAAGGAGTAGGAGAGATGACAGTTGCTCTTTAAAAATTATGATTTAAATCGAGTTGATTTAAATCAAGCCTTTTTACCAGTGATTTAAATCGTGATTTAAATCAACTCAATTTAAATCAAATCCATCCTGACCTGTAAAACAATGTACTTTGCACTTATCCTAGAGAAAGGGAGCTAATTAGGGCCACATATTTCAACTGTCAAAGGAAAGCCGTCCCAACTGAAGGTCTAGCAACAAAAACGTAAAAGGCAATAAAGCAATCAAAATCCACTTCCTTCTCGGCACCCAGTCCTAAGGTAAGTAGCACCCACAAGCCACAGTTTAACTGGCCAGGTGATGACTTGTTGCAAGCAGGATTGACAGAGAGAGAGAGAGAGAGAGAGAGAGAGAGAGAAAGACAGTGGAACTTTATCGTTGCGTTTATCTTTAGAAACTGCTTAACTTCCAGCTTTAGGGATGCTTTTCAAAGGAACAATTTTGTTTGTGTTTGTAAATTGTTTTAATTGCTGTTTTATTTTGTAAGGCACCCGGAGTCAACTGGAGTGGGTGGTTATCTTTACATCTAAATAATAAAAGTAATCACTTGCGCTGCTGTTTTTCAGCAATGCTAAGCAAAAGCAGAGGAAATGAATCCAAATGCCGGTGAGCCAGGGTGGATAAAAATCAATGATTTTTTTTAAAAAAAATCAAAAAAATCAGATTTTTTTGATTTAAATTGGATTTTTTTTATTTAAATCGGATTTTTTTGATTTTTATCGAATTTATTTTAATAAAAAACTTTTGGGGTAAAAATCTATCGTAAGATAGTTTTCTATTTAAGATACATAAATAATTTAGTTTATTCAGCATGAAATGGAGCTTAGTTATGTAGCAGGAGGCTGTATAGTCTGCAACACTGGGACTATCGGTGAGTCAACAGTGGGTCAAAGGAGTAGCAGAGATCACAGTTGTTCTTTAAAAATTATGATTTAAATCGAGTTGATTTAAATCAAGCCTTTTTACTAGTGATTTAAATCGTGATTTAAATCAACTAGATTTAAATCAAATCCACCCTGAGGTGAGCCACTAATTCGGAGAGGATGGGAGGAGAAAAGGTCCACCAACCTCCAATGGTAGTCCTCTCTGAATGATGTGAAAACGTACATTGCACTTCCAAAGTTCTCCTGGCCCAGCCACCACCATGGAGAAAACTCAAATAAAGCTCACTTCTGGAAGTCCCTGGTGGGGCCCACCACAAACCTCAGATATTGAAGGGGCAATCTCTCTTCCAGCAGGAACCTCCATCATCTTTCATCATCATCAACCTTCTGTGAACTTTGGAAGAAGTTCAGAGAAGAGCAAGTAAAGCAGTGGTGAAATGTAAAATTTGTTACTACCGGTTCTATGGGGAGTGGGGTAATATGACTGAGTAGGCCTGGCCAACTTTTTTTTTTAACTTTTAAAACCATTTTTTCTACAACCTCTTCAGTTGAAGAGGTTGTAAAAAAATGCTTTTAAAGCCTCTGACGATCCCAGCTGACTTGCCTGATCGGCAGAGGCTTTTTTTCCTTTTAAAAACATTTTTTCTATAACCTCTTCGGCGAAAGAGGTTGTAGAAAAAATGCTTTTAAAAATAAAAAAAAAAAGCCTCTGATAAAATTGCGTGGCTCAGCTGGGCAATGGGGGGTGGGCAGGGATTTTTGCTACCGGTTCTCCGAACCACCGGCCACCATCACTACCGGATCAGGCAATCCAGTCCGAACCGGGAGCATTTCACCCCTGAACTAAGGCCTGGAGACTAAAACATAAGAAGAACGGCTGCAGGATTTGGGTTGGGCTAGTCTAGAGAAAAGAAGGACTGGGGTGGGGGGACACGATAGCAGTATTCCAGTATTTGAGGGGCTGCCACAAAGAAGAGGGGGGGGTCAAACTATTCTCCAAAGCACCAGAGGGCAGGACAAGAAGCAATGGATGGAAACTAATCAAGGAGAGAAGCAACCTGGAATTAAGGAAAAACTTCCTAACAGGGAGGACAATTAACCAGTGGGAACAGCTTGCCTGCAGAAATCGTGGGCATTCCATCACTGGAGGTTTTTAAGAAGAATCTAGATCAGGGATGGTTAACGAAACTGAAGCCCATGTGCCGGAGCACCAGAACCTGGAAGAGCAGCTGGCAATGGCGCGTGTGCCCACAGAGAGAGCTCTGTGTGCCACCTCTGGCACATGTGCCATAAGTTCACCATCACGGATCTGGACAGTCACTTATCTAAAAGTAAACTAGGTGGCTCAGTGACTAAGACGCTGAGCTTGTCGATCAGAAAGGTCGGCAGTTCGGTGGTTTGAATCCCTAGTACAGAACTCCTGCTTGAGCATGGGGCTGGACTAGAAGACCTCCAAGGTCCCTTCCAACCCTGTTACTGTTATTTATTTATTTATTTATTTATTTATTTATTTATTTATTTATTTATTTATTAGTTCGATTTATATGCCGCCCTTTTCTGGAGACTCAGGGCGGCTTATAATGCATTAAGCAATAGCTTTCATACTTTTGTATATATCTGCTTAGTAGGGCTTTCGGCCCCCCTAAGCGGTGTTCTTTTTTATACAAAGTCAGCTTATTGCCTCCCCAATCCAGGTCCTCATTTTACCTCCCTCGAAAGGATGGAAGGCTGAGTCAACCTTGAGCCTGGTGATATTTGAACTCGCAGTAGTTGCAGGCAGCTGGCAGCTAAGTACTACTTTAACAGCACTTAGTCCACTGCGCCACCAAGGCTCTGTTAAACTGTTAAACTGGTATAGGTTCTCCTGCTTGAGCATGGGGCTGGACTAGAAGATCTCCAAGTTTCCTTCCAACCAGTGGTGGGATTCAAATAATTTAACAACTGGTTCTCTGCCCTAATGACCAGCTGGGTAGGTGTGGCTCAGTGGTCATGTGACTGTGTGGGCGTGGCCAAGTCAACATCATTCACGTCTATGGGCGAAGCGCCTTAGCTGTTACAATGTAATAAGGGTTAACCAGAGAGGCAGTTTCTGTAAGCAGGGCAATAAAGATTAGGCTAGAAACAACTCCAGAATACTTCCTTCCTGCCTTCCTTACAGGATTAGCCCTGTAAAGTGGAAAAAAACCAAAGTAAGATTTCTTTTAACAATCGGTTCTCCCGAATAGGTGCGAACTGGCTGAATCCCACCACTGCTTCCAACCTTGTTACTGTTAAACTGTTAAACTGGTATAGGTTCTCCTGCTTGAGCATGGGGCTGGACTAGAAGACCTCCAAAGGTCCCTTCCAGATCATTCTATTCTAAATTCGAAATCACTTATGAAGAGTCTCACCTGCCACCCTCTGGGTGAGTTGGGACTGCAATTCCCAGAATTCCAATTCCTGCCCAATGCCGGGCTGGGGGGAGGGATTGGGAAAAGTTATGGTCCCGGGGCTAACCTGGAGGGATCCATCCAGGTCCACGGGGGGGGAGGGGGGGGAAAGGTTACTTCTTGCATCTTCTATTGGAAGATACGAAATCGGACACCCTGCACAACCAGCAAAATCCTGGCTGCGGGAAGGCGTCGTCCCCCCACCCCAAGAGCCAGAAGGGGCAAGGGGTCTCTCCAGGGCCCGCCAGACTCCTAGTCAGCAGAGCGGGAGCTGCAGGAGGGCGACCCGGGAACTCCTCCACTTCCACTCGGGTCCTAAGGACGGAACCCGTCCGCTTCCTAGCCAAGAAGTTGGAAGGCGAAGCAAGCCAAGAAAAGAAAATGTGGGAAAATGTGTATGATCTTTTGTTTGTAAAGAAACAACGATATAAAGTAGAAAATTAACGTCAAATAAGTTTAATACTTAAATATCTGTAAATATTGATGTATAGAAAGAATAGACCGCTGTATGTAGCTGAAAAGAAAAGTGATCTTTTTCTTTGTTGTGCTACTTCTTGTTGTATGTATATGTTTGATTTTTAATGTGTTTTAATGTGTTTAAAATAAAAAACTTTTTAAATAAAAAAAGAAAAGAAGAAAAGAAAAGAAAAAAGAAAAGAAGGGAAGGGAAGGGAAGGGAAGGGAAGGGAAGGGAAGGAAAGGAAAGGAAAGGAAAGGAAAGGAAAGGAAAGGAAAGGAAAGGAAAGGAAAGGAATCGGGGAAGCCCCGGAAAGAAGAAGGGGCTCAAGTGGCTAAGACGCCGAGCTTGTCGATCATAAAGTTCAGCAGTTCGAATCCCTAATACAAATCTCCTGTGTGAGCAGGGGGTCGGGCTAGATGACCTCCAAGGTCCCTTCCAACTCTGTTACTGTTACTGGACGAGGGGAAGAGTCGGGATAGCCCCCACCACCACTACCCCAAGGCTGGAGATCGGCCTTGATTCGAGCCGCACCTATCCAACCCCCCTCCCCCCCGCACACACACACACACACACCCGACCCGGGACTTCGGAAACTCGCGGGTCAGGCAGCAGCGCTTATTCTCACAACCACCCTGGAAGAAAGAAGAGCCAAAGCAGCTTTTTGTGAAGGAGGCGTCCGCGTTCAGCGGGGATCACACACACACACACACACACACATATACCCCACAACCGTGCCTCAGTTTTCCCCTCCGGGAAATGGGAACACCACAGATTTCCCACGCCGCCGCAGCTGACGCCTTTCTCAGCCGGGCTGCCCTGAAAGCAAGCGGGCGAGGGCGGACTTGCACTCTCCAGGAACAAACTCAACCGGCCGCGAAGGAAACCGCAGGGCGCGCCGCAGGCGGCTCCGGGGAAGGAAAGGAGACGGAGGAGAGGAGAGGAAAGCAAAAGCGATCAAGGGAGCCCCGGCCCGACCTTCCCCCCCCTCCCCTTCTTTCCCTTCCCTTTTTACCTTGCTGTACAGCTCCGTCACCGACATGTCCCGGCCGGCGATGCGCAAAGCCGAGCGCGGCGCTGGCGCCCCGGAGGAAAGTCCCGAGGCAACTCCGAAGCATGCAAGCCCAAGCCGGCGTTCCAGGCGCGGGGTGGTGGTGGTGGTGGTGGAGATACCCAGGGGACCCGTCGGCCGAGGAAGCTCCGACGGCCGGCGCGCTCCGGTGGAAAAGCGCCCCGCGCGACCTTTGCCCGGCCTCTCGGCCCCGACTTATTTACCCAACGGCCGGCGAAGAGGCGGCAAGGCGGAAGGTGGGGGGAGAGGAGCAGCCGCTGCCCGGCGAGGCGAGCGGGCGGAGCCGGGCGCCGCTCCCTCGTCGCCAGGTAGGGGAGGCGCTGGCGCTCGGCGGGGAGGGTGCGGGAGAGGCGGCCGCCCGGTTCCGCTTTCCTGGCGCTCGCTTGGTTGGCGCAGGTGGGAGAGAGCCGGGCGAAGCCCGCGGGCACGGCTCGCCCTCTGCCGGCCGAGGCCTGGAAGCAAGCGCCGCGCCGTCCGGCCGTCCGTCGCCCCCACTCCCCTCACCCTCCCGCCGCGATGGCGCCTCGCGGTGGCGCGGCCGAACTGCCGAGGGACGGCACGGCTAGATGCCCTCGGGGGGTACCCTTCGGCTCTTCAGCACTCTCCGAGGCTCCCTCCCTTTCCTTTAACTTCTTCCCGGGACAAAAGCTGCGGTTTCACCACCGGCCGTCTTGGCTTCTCCGGAAGGTCCCTGGGGGAAGAGCGGCAAATTTCCTTTCCTTTTTTTTTTTTTTATAATATATAAATAAGGCCTGAGGATGCGACGTGCTGAGGAAAGTTGGGGAGATGCATCCTGCACCCCGGTCCCATCTTTTTTTTTCTTTTTCTTTTCCTCATCCCTCTTTTCCCAGCCAGGCTCCAAAAGATGATGACAAGCCCTGACTTGAGGATCTACTTTGTTATAGTAAAAGATGGCATCCTGAGTAAGTCCTTGGAGAAAATCCCACCACCACCACCTTTGTCCTTCTGGGAGAACATCAGGAGCTCTGGCAAAATCATCAGATGGTTCTCCAGGTAGTCCGAGTCCCACAATTCTTCTTGGCTGGTGAGATGCCAAGCCCACCCATGGGAGGCTGCCAGGTTTAGAAAGCTACATTATGTTTTCTTTTCTTTTCTTTTTTTTTTTAAAAAAAACTCCCCTGGAAAGGATGTGTCAGACAATTTTACCATCTGACCTAATGTAGAAGGGAGGGAGAGGGAAAGTAAATGAATGGGGAAGGGAAGAAAAAGAAATAAATGGATGAAAAAGAGAAGGGGAAGACAAGGGAAGGGAGAAATGTGAGAGGAAGGAAGGAAGAAGAGTGGGAAAGGAAGGAAGAAGAGTGGGAAAGGAAAGGAAAGAAGGAAAGGAAGATAAAAGAAGGAGGGTAGGGAAGGGAAGATAAAAGAAGGAGGGAAGAGGAAAGGAAAAATAATAATAATTTGTTCAGCCAAATTATTTAATTTGTTTTTTTTCTATTTTAAATTTTTGTATTTATGTGTTTTATCCTGTGGCTGTTCACCGCCCTGAGTCCTTCGGGAGTAGGGCGGTATAGAAATTTAATAAAATAAATAAATAAATAAATAAATAAATAAATAAATAAATAAATAAATGGGGAAAGGAAAGGAAGATAAAAGAAGGAGAGTAGGGAAGGGAAGATATAAGAAGGAGGGAAGAGGAAAGGAAAATAAAATAAAAGATGGGGGAAAGGAAGGGAAGATAAAAGAAGGAGGATAGGGAAGGGATGATAAAAGAAGGAGGGAAGAGAAGGAAAGGAAAAGAAAATAAAAGATGGGGAAAGGAAAGGAAAGTGGGGAAAGAAGGAAAGAGAAAGGAAAGGAAGAAAGGTGGGAGGGAGGGAGCCTTTCTCCCTCTTCCTTGGATGACAGTAGCACAGATAGGACTTTATTTTTTATTTATTTATTTCATTTTTATTTATTTAGTTTGTCAAGCTAACTAAATAACTAGCTAATTTCTTCTGTATGAGAAAACAAGTATAAATATGAACATAACATATAAACATAAACAGGTATAAGTATATACATAAGAAATGAATACGAATAAATGGAAACAGTAGGACAGGGACGGTAGATTAGACATTCCTGCAATTTTTGAAAGATTTCTAGGCAAACGAAAGAACAAAAAACCATAGTTTGGCCTCAGTTTTGAAATGTGTATGTACAGGAGGCGTTTCATGAATATCAGAAAGTGTGCCTTTATTAAATCAATTTCTGCTTCATTGCATCACAGGCAGTGAGTAACTGAATTAAGCGTGGGAAAAATCAATGAATAAGAGGATCCCACGTTTTGCCTGACTTGCGTAGATGTTACAGCATATGTTCGTATCGAAACCATTGTTTGCTGCTCTTTCTAGCATATTTTTTTTAGTGTGAGTGTGCACATACGCACACCCACACCCCATGGTAAGCATTGGCAATAAATACGGACTGTCTCAGTCATATGCCAAATGACTAGGAGAGTTTAGAAGTCAGAGATTCTCAGTCCACCTTACCTACCAAAGGCTAATCTCTCTCTTGGCTGTGTTTCCGTGACACAGTGAATCGCAAATCAAGGAGCCATATTTTAGCCCAGTGTGCTGTGTGATTTTTTAAATTTATTTTTATTTTATTTTATTTCGAATTTATATACAGCACCTTCCCCCAAGGGACTCAGGGCGGTGTACAGCCAGATAAAAACATACAATACAAACATTAAAAGCAATTAAAAAGATATATATTAATTTGGCCCCAATTTAAAATAACAAACCAATTCAAAATTTTTAAAAAATATATTAAGCCAGCCCGGCTTGCTGAAAAAAGAAAGTTTTAAGGGCACGGCGGAAGGCACCGAGGTCTTGGATTCTCCTTATCTCTGGGGGCAGCTGATTCCAGAGGGTAGGTGCCCCCACAGAGAAGGCCCTCCCCCTGGGGGTCACCAGCCTACATTATTTAGCTGATGGCACCCCAAGTAGGCTCTCTCTGTGGGAGCACACAGGTCGGTGGGAGGTCATTGGTAGCAGCAGGCGGTCTAGAAAATAACTAGGTCCTATGCCATGGAGCGCTTTAAAGGTGGTGACCAACACCTTGAAGCACACCCGGAAGACCACTGGGAGCCAGTGCAGCTCACGCAGGAGAGGTGTTATGTGGGAACACCAGGCGGCTCCCGTGATTACCCGCGCGGCCGCATTCTGGACCAGTTGGAGCCTCCGGGTGCTCCTCAAGGGGAGCCCCATGTAGAGAACGTTGCAGTAGTCCAGGTGCGAGATTCCAATCTATGTCTGACGTTATAAATCACAAGTTCTTGCACTCCACGGGGTTCGTATCTGTCTTGAAGGCTGGCAAGATCTCAAAAGTGTAGAATCTGTGATGTTATATTCCTTTGACTTCAAATTGCTGCTTCTGGGTTGCATTGGAATCACACAGTGCACTGGGCTAAAACATGGCCCACTGATTTTGAGAGAAGTCATGGATTTAATAAGGGGAAACCCACAGGTGTTCCTGATATTCACCTCCTGTACCCACACTTTCCAAAACTGTAGCAAAGCTGTGTAGGGTTTTTGTTCTTTTGTTTGCCTGGAAATCTCATTCATTACTTTAGCATATGCAATAGTTGGAAGGGACCTCAGAGGTCTTCTAGTCCAACCCACTGCTCGAGCAGGATACCCTATATCAGTGATGGCTAACCTTTTGGCCGTCGCATGCCAAAAGCAGGGGGGACCGTGGGGGGATCGTGCGTGTGCGTGCCCATACCCATAATTCAATGCCACCAGCATGCTCCCCCTGCACATGTGCACGTACCCCCCCCGCACCCCGTTTTGGCCTATTAAGCCTACATAAAGCCTCCGAAGGACGAAAGTGGCCTCCCCCCCCCCCCCCGGAGGCCCTCCAGAGGCTAGAAACGGCCTGTTTTCTGATTTCCGGTGGGCCCGGTAGGCCCGTTTTTCGCCCTCCCCAAGTTTCAGAAACTTTCCTGGATGCTGGGAAGGCTGAAAATGGCCTCCCCCCCGTCCCCCAAAGGCCCTCCAGAGGCCAAAATCGCCCTCCCAGAGCCTCTGTGCGAGCCCTGTACCTACCTGGCATTCAAAACAGGCTGCGTGGAGACTCCTGGGAGGGGAGGGGTGGCGTGGGTGGGGCCAACCGAAAATCAGCTGGCTGGTGCGCACATGCGCGCTGGAGCTGAGCTAGGGCAACAGCTCACGTGCCCACAGATATGGCTCCATGTGCCACAGGTGGCACGCGTGCAATAGGTTCACCATCACGGCCCTATACCATTTCAGACAAATGGTTATCCAGTCTCTTTTTGAAAGCTTCCAGTGATGGAGCACCCACAACGGAAGTGTTAATACCATTTTATAAGCCCTTGGAAAGACCACACTTGGAATACTGCACCCAGCTTTGGTCGAAATAATGTAAAAAAGATGTTGAGAGTCCAGAAAAAGTGCAAATAAGAGCAACCAAGATGGTTAGGGGACTGGAGGCTAAAACATACAGAAACATGCTGGAATTGGGTATGTCTAGTTTAATGAAAAGAAGGACTAGGGTTGACATGATAGCAGTCTTCCAATGTTTTAGGGGATACCACAAAGAAGAGATGGTCAACCTGTTGTCAGCCTTTTCTTTGGAGCTTCAGGGCTGACGCCTGTTCTTTAAAGCACCCAAAACATGAAGAACGGTTGCAGGAACTGGGTGCGTCTAGTTCAATGAAAAGAAGACTACAAATGACATGATAGCAGTGTTACAATATTTGAGGGGCTGTCAGAAAGAAGAGGGGGTCAACCTATTCTCCAAAGCACCTGAGGGAAGGACAAGAAGCACTGGATAGAAACTAATCAAGGAGAGAAGCTACCTAGAACTAAGGAGAAATTTCCTGACTCTAAGAACAATTAATCAGTGGAACGACTCGCCTCCAGAAGTTGTGGGTGCTCCAACACTGGAAGTTTTTAAGAAGAGATTTGACAACCATTTATCTCAAAGGATATAGGCCACTGATGGCTAACCTTTTTGCCATTGCGTGCCAGGAGTGGGGAGGTCGCGCATGTGCGTGTCCACACCCATAATTCTATGCGCCCCACCCTCACGCATGTGCTCACGACACCACCACACTCACCCCACTCCTGGCACGTGATGGCCCGGTAGGCCCGTTTTTCTCTCTTATCTGGCTCCAGAGCCTTTCTAGCAGTCTGGGGAGGGCGAAAACGGCCTTCCCTCCCCCTCCCCGGAGGTCCTCCAGAGGCCAAAAACGGCCCGTTTACCAACTTTCGGCCTCCAGAGGACCTCCGGTGGGTGGGTGGGTGGGGGAGGCCGTTTTCGCCCTCCCCAGACTCCTAGAGAGGCTCTGGAGACTAGGGACAGCAGAAAACAGGCCTTCCCCACCCCCGAGGCCCTCCGGAGGCAGGAAACAGCCTGTTTCCCTACTTCTGATGGGCCCAGAAGGCCCGAAAATCAGCTGGCCAGCACGCACATGCGCACCGGAGCTGAGCTTGCATGCCCACTGATATAGGGGTTTGGACTAGAAGACCTCGAAAGTCCCTTCCAAATCTAATTGTTATTCTGAAGGCAAGGTATTCCATTGGTTAATTGTTCTCTCCATTAGGAAATTTCTCCTTAGTTCTAGGTTGCTTCTTCCCTTAGTTAATTTCCATCCACTGTTTCCTGTCTTGCCTTTCGAGAGCAATGCACCTGTTATATCACTCCACAGTGATTTCTGTACAGGTCCTCAAAAATCATTCCAGCCCAAAGCCTGAATTTCATGAGACGTCAGGCTGAATTTTGTAGTTCAGTGCTTAGAAATGACCAGGCATCTAACCACTAAAAATGCTTCTCTGTGGTTTTAACGATATGCCGAGTCAGATATTCTTTTCATTCTACATCAGTGTTCCTTACAGATGCTTTTAAATTAGTTCTCTATTCTAAAGCGCTGGAGTGAGACGAAACCCTCTGAGGTTGACTTCTGGGAACAAAGAGAAGCATTTAGAAATTGCTTTGATTTGGGGGGTTAAAAGGTCTACCCATCTGCCCAGAGCCATATAGGAATATTGAACGTGGCAGGAAGCTCGCTACTCATTTGCGGATACCAAGGACTGTCACCAAAGGCATGGAGGGACCCTGGTTTATGATGAACACAGCAAGAAACCTCACAGAATAGAAGGTGGAGGAATTTCTAGGAGTAGATCAGGGATGTCAAACTCAATTTCATTAAGGGCCGCATCAGAGTTGTGTTTGACCTCGGGTGGGGTGGGGGGTTGGGGGTAGAGGTAGGTGTGGCCAGGGTAGGTGTGGCCAGCTCGGCATTACTCATGGGAGGAGCCTTGGTAGCACAGTGGACTAAAGCACTGTTATTAACATCAGCTGCTTGCAATTACTGCAAGTTCAAATCCCACCAGGCTCAAGGTTGACTCAGCCTTCCATCCTTTCAAAGGTAGGTAAAATGAGGACCCAGATTGTGGGGGCAATAAGCTGACTTTGTATAAATATACAAAAGTATGAAGGCTATTGCTTAACGCATTGTAAGCCGCCCTGAGTCTCCGGAGAAGGGTGGCATATAAATTAAAGAAAAAAAAATTGAGGCTCCATTTATGGCCACAATGGCCCACCCGAGCTCATTTGTTATGATATGTTCACTTTTGCCGTTACCTCTCCATTTTGAGAACAGTTAGAAGTTACACTCCTTCCAAAGTTTGTTTGCTATTCCCTCAATTAGAACTAGAGTGAAGTATGCACAAGCATCAAAATTACACAAAATTGGGCTCAAATGATCAAGAACTTTTTTTTTAATGCTAGCTAATGAGTATTATAGGGATGCAGTGGCTAAGAAGCTCAGCATTTTTTCTACCTCTTCGGCCAAAAAAATGCTTTTAAAAGTAAAAAAAAAAAGCCTCTGATGATCACACGGCTCAGCTGGGATCATCAGAGGCTTTTCAAAGCATTTTTTTCTGCAACCTCTTCAGCTGAAAGAAAGAATGCTTTTAAAAGTAAAGAAAAAAAAGTTGGCTACGCCCACCCAGTCACATTACCCCCCCCAGCCCCGCCCACATAACCAGTAGTAACAAATTTTACATTTCACCACTGGAAAAAAGGATGTCCATTCATTCATTCATTCATTCATTCATTCATTCATTCATTCATTCATTCAGCTATGTTAAATCTTTGGTTATTACACTTTATAACTTGGATCCACACAATATGTTAATGCAGATTTAGCAAATACAATTGCTATCTCCATGTAATATGCCATATTGAAACAAATAAACCATAATATAGTTTAATTTGATGGCCTGTTCACTTGGGATACAAAAGTAATTGCTGGGTTTCACATAAATGCCATTTTAGACTAAAAACTACCAAGTGTCTTTCTAATGTTACACACACAGAAAGAGAGAGAAAAATTTCCAACTATTAAATGTGTAAAGCTTATTCAGTTACTATGGAATACTCCAGCCTAGATTTGTAATTTTTAATAAATTTAATTTCCCTATTTTGCAGAAGCAGTAAATGAGCGGTTGGAGAGGAAGGCAATATAAAAGGGGGATGCAATTGAACTTTTTAGTGTAGGAACTATGAAGCACAAAATGGATTACGGGTATAGGAGGTAAAAATTTAAGACACATTTTAGAATGGTTTAAAGGACAAAAGGACAATGTTTATAGTATTTTTTAGTAAGGCTGTGATTTTCTTGTAAAGTGGATTTTTGAGTAGGCTGTACCTGTTTTTCCAGACTGATCCAGAGGTACGGGATATCTTCCCTAGAAGTCTGGTGCCTTAAAGATACATTTAATTACTGTTCCCATCATCCTTAACCACTAAAAGCAATGGTTACGAACACCAAAATGTTGGTATTACCATCTAATCTGTTTAGAGAGATCCAGGTTGGGGAAAAGTTATATAAAATGGAGGAAGTAGGCGTAATTTATAGCACATAACTCTCAGTTGTAATGTTGGGAGCTGAGAAAACCAGATAGGGAAGAATGCTGATAAAACTTCACAGTAAAACATTTGAGAAGGTTTACTTGTTAGCTGTAAATTAAATTCTAAGGTAAATCAATCACTTAATACAGCAACGGAGTAGATGCACTAACTGACACATTTTCTTGTGGGACATTTTATGCTGCCATACTACACTATTTAACAAGTGTTAAAATGCAATAAAAGAAATAAACTTTGATGCCTATCAGTGCCTAAAATAATTTTGGAGACATATTCTTTAAGGTTTAGGATCCTTACATTCTGAAGTCTAAAAGTGAGCTGCTAAATGGAAGACACATTTGGTGGTATTTATCAGACCACTCCAGGGAAATTAGCTGACAGGATTTTTTCTTCTTCTTAGCAACACCTTAAGGCTTTTTTTAAAAAAATCGTTATTTTAAAAAAATCTTTGCAAAGTGAAATTAATCTAATCTTAATATAAGAGGAAATAGTCTCTTAGTGTCAGTTAGATCTCTGGTATGTTCATTCAGAGCCTTGCAGTAAGGAAGCATGAAAATTGTGGCACAAAGTATAAAACCATTTTAACCTTTTCTACTTTTAGGCTGATTTTCTTTTTTTTCTGCATTTTATCTGGACGCCAGGGCTTTGAATTCTGTTTTCTCATATTGGTTTCAACATTTCACTCTGCACTGTGATTGCACCCATACCTTATGATCATCCCATCATTCAGACAAATATGTATATTCAGTCAGATTTCCCAAACGGCGCACTTGCCAGTTTGACAAAATCAATTAGAATGGTGCTACACAATTCACACAGAATTTACAGATATTACATAAATTCAGAATAAATGAACATTTGCCTTTAGCAGACTCACTTTGTCTTACTGCTTTCGTTCTACCTACTGATGGGATGTTGAGATGATAGTTCATGTCTTTTCCAGATAATTTTTATTATTTGCTGGGACTTCTCTGTTATTTCATAGATAGAAATCTACAGGGCAAAGATTTATATTCCTCCAAATGTAATTAGCATGATTTCTGTAGATCCCTGTTACTGAGCAACAGCTCACAATGCTTTCCAAATCACAATGGACTTGTTCATGTGACATAATCTGCTCTAAATCTTATTTTGCAAATGGTTAGATTCTCACAGCATGCTAAGCTAGATGTTCCAAAATGCACAGTATGACTGAAGAGTTGTGTAAATGCTGCTCCTGAAATAACCACTTACTAGCAATAGATCAGGGTGGATAATTTAAAAATGTCAAATTTAGACTTTCAAAAGCCAAACTGAACAAGATTTAAAAATGATTTACAGCAGCTCTTCTTTTAGGTTAGTATTTATTTCTTAAAGTTTTAATAGCTGGAAGACTTTATTTAAGATATAATTATTTTAACATTGAAAGAGAAAAAAAGTAGTGAGGAGAGAAGCGTTTACCTGGACAAAATAATAATAATAATACTGAAAGATATTCCTTCAAATTCCCGCCCTTTCCTTTCTATCCCTGGGCTCAGTTAGCATCGACATATCCATATAGGGAACCGATACTAACTCCTAGAGCTAACGACTAGCTGCCTCCTTAAAGGGTGAAGAAATTTCAACTTCATGTATGGTCTGGATAGGATATCTGCCAACTTTTGATGATAAAGCTTTTCCGCTTCCTCTGCCAGGGCATATTCACGGCGCTCCTCCTCCTTTTCCATTTCACGGGCTTCCTTGAGGTGATCCATTTGAGCACGGAGTTCTTCCCGGTATTGTTTCGATTGCTGCAAACGCCTGCAGGGAACATGTACAGGAGAAAGGAGTTTAGCACTTGGCACGTTGAGCACTTGCCATGGAGGTTCAGAAGGCCAAGAACTGGTTCCACAATTGCCTTTCATCTTCAGGAGCCGTGGTGGCACAATGGTTAGAATGCAGTACTGCAGGTTGCTTCTGCTGGCTGCCGGCTGCCAGCAATTTGACAGTTCGATCTTAACTGGCTCAAGGTTGACTTAGCCTTGCAGCAAACAGCAAACAGCTTGGTCAGCTTCAGTTATCGCAGCCCCAGCATGTGGCTCGTCAGGGCTCCGCTCCATTGCAATCACCACCAGTCAATTCTGCTGAGCTGCTGCCGCTGCCGGGGAATACTGGAGCCTTCGCTGCTGAGCAGCTGATCGGTTGGATTGGCCTCCCGGAATACCACCAGTTAACTGTTTTAGGCAGTGGTGATTGCTGCGGCCGCCGATTGCTGCCACCTATTGTCGCTGTCGCCATTTGGCAGCGGTGATCGACAGCAATTGGCAGCAGTGATCGGTGGCGGTGATTCCCGCCGCCTAGAACAGCTGATTGGCAGTATTCTGGGAGGCCGATCCAACCACCGATCAGCTGCTCGGCAGCTAAGGCTCCAGTGTTCCCCAGCGGCGGTGAACGGCAGCAACGGTGATACCAACCCCCCTGCCCCCCCCCCCACAATATTAGCTCTATAAGATGCACAGACATTTCCACCCACTTTTGGGGGGGATGAAAGTGCGTCTTATAGTGCGAAAAATACGGTAAGTCCAAGTGCTATTGCTATTTCCCCAATCTGGTACACTCCAAAGGGTTTGGAGCCCAACTGCTTACTTCTCCAGGAGCACAGACAAATATTATACTGGTTTCCAGTACAAGTAATCCTCCATTTCTGACCACAAGGAGACCAGAATTCCCATTGCTAAGTGAATCATGCCTGATTTTATGAACATTTTGCCATGGTTGTTAAGCAAATCAGTGCTGTCATTAAGTGAATTGCATGGTTGTCAAGTGAATCCATCTTCCCTCATTGACTTTGCTTGTTGGAAGCCAGTTGGGAAGGTCACAAAAGACAATTTATATGATCCTAGGGCACTGCAGCTGTGCTAAATACATGCTGGTTGCCGGGGTGAAATACTCCCAGACCGAAATGCTCCTCGCCCGATCCAGTAGCAATGGAGGCGGTTGGGTGGTTTGGAGAACCGGTAGCAAAAATCCCTGCCCCCACCCCCACCCCATGCCCAGCTGAGCCGCACAATCATCAGAGGCTTTTTTTTTACTTTTAAAAGCATTTTTTTCTACAACCTCTTTGGTCAAAAAATGCTTTTAAAAGTAAAAAAAAAAAGCCTCTGATGATTGCGCGGCTCAGCTGAGATCGTCAAAGGCTTTTAAAAGAAAAAAAGGGTTTCTTTTCTTTTAAAAGTCTCTGACTATCCCAGCTGAGTTGCCTGATCGGCAGAGGCTTTTAAAAGAAAAAAAAGCCTCTGCTGATCAGGCAATTCAGCTGGGATCGTCAGAGCCTTTTGAAAGCATTTTTTCTACAACCTCTTCGCCGAAGAGGTTGCAGAAAAAATGGTTTTAAAAGTTAAAAAAAAATTGGCTATGCCCACCCAGTCACATTACCCACCACCACCAAGCCACGCCCACAGAACTGGCAGTAATGAATTTTAGATTTCACCACTGCTGGTTGCCAATTACCTGAATTTTCATCATGTGACCATGGGGATGCTACAACAGTTATTAGTGCAAGGACTGGTTTTAAGATATTTTTTTCAATGCTGTTGTAACTTCAAACCTGTCGCTAAACAAATAGTTATTAAGTCGAGGACTAGCTGTGCACATGGGCATTCAGTAGAAACCACAGTGACATCACATCATCTCATGACATCATGTGTGTGATGGTGCCCGTGACATCACTTCCCCCTCCTTGAAGATGCCCTTGGGAAAGTACAGGTAGTCCTCGACTTACAACCACAACAGACCTCAAAATTTCCATTGTTAAGTGAGACATTTGTTCAGTGAATCCTGCCCTATTTTATGACCTTTCTTACCATAGTTCTTAAGTGAACCACTGTATTAATACGGCTGTTGTTAATCTGGCTTCCCCATTGACTTTGCTTGTCAGAAAACTACCAAAAATGATCCCGGGACACTGCTAATTGTCATAAATATGAGACAGTTGCAAACATGTGAATTTTGATCACATGAGGCATGGGGATGCCGCCAGGGTCGTAAGTGTGAAAAATGATCATGTCTCTTTTTTCAATCCCGTTGTAACTTTGAATGGTCACTAAATGAACTGTTGTAATCCGAGGACTACCTGTAGTAGGAAATGCCCTTTGATTGAGAAAAGTCAGGCCTGTTGACAGGGCCATGAGCAATTACCTTGTGCAGGTCTCTTGTTCTATCTGTTGGTATTCCTGAATGGCGGCCTTTAATAATTCCTTGTCCTGTAGAAGATCTTCCTGCTCCTTGGCGTTTCTCTGCACTGAGAGGTGGAAAACGGCACAAGTCATTGGCTAATGTCGAAACAGAACACGGGGCTCATTGGACAGCCATGCTCAATAGTTCCACCCCACTTTCTTAATGCAGTTTTGGTCATTACAAGATTTAACTACATCGTAAACAGACAATCCATGCACCGTAGGGTCCTTGTTTCAAATATACGGGCAGTCCTAGGGTTACGGCCGCTATTGAGTCCAACATTTCTGCTGCTAAGCAAGACAGCTGTTAAGTGAGTCTTACCCAGTGGTGGGATTCAGCCGGTTCGGACAAACCGGTAGTTAAAATTGCTGACTGTCCCCAACAGTTCCTTACATTTATCCTCAATCTGAAGCTTCCTTGTGTCCATGACTTCTTTGAGTAACCGATCTCTGGCTAGTTTCAGGGCCCTTTCCTTCTCAGCTCTCTTGGCCCACATTTTGGCAGCATCCTCAGCCCGCAACCTGTCCATCTCTTTTTCCTGTCGTTTGTCCTCTTCCTTCTGTTGAGCCAGGTAGGCCTGATACATCTGCTGCTCTTGAAAGAGTTCCCTCTGAAAAATGCAAAAAGGGGAGAGATTTTAAAAGGGAGAGAAGGGGAGGAGGAGGAGGGAGAAGAAGAAGAGGAAACAGGAGAAGAAGAGGAGGAGAAAAGAAGAAAAAAGAAGAGAAGGAAGTGGGGGAGGAAGGAGGAGGAGGAAGGAGAAGAAGAGGAAGAAGGAGAAGAGAAAAGAGGAAGAGGAAGTGGAGGAGGAAGGAGAGGAGGAAGAGGAAGGAGAAGAGGAAGAAGAGGAGGAAGAGAAGAAGAGGAAAAAAGAAAGGGGAGGAGGAGGAAGGAGAAGGAGGAGGGAGAAGAAGAGGAGGAACAAGAAGAGGAAGAAGGAGAAAAAAGAAGAAAAAGGAGGAAGTGGAGGAGGAAAGAAGGGGAAGAGGAAAAAGAAGAAAAAGAGGAGGAAGGAGAAGAAGAAGAGAAGGAGGAGGAAGGAGAAGGGCAGGACCTCCATTTCTATGAATTACTTGATAGCTTCCCTGCTTAAAAACCTGCAAGGTCTGAAATTCTGATGGATTTTTCCATCCCTTTTTTTGACTTTTATCCTCTTAGTCTTCCATATTTCATAACTGGCAAACTGAAATGTTTTCCTACAACTACATAACTTCAGGAGCTAAGGAGAATCTTTCAGGCCACCGTTTACCCATTCAACCAATCTGCAGAAGAAATTTAGTGGTTGACATTAAAGGCTACTTGAGGTCAAGTGCGTCTGAAAACCACTGGAGTGACCTATCACATGGTGGATGAGCAGACTTCTCCTCACGAGGCCTATTTTTATGCATCTGCCTGGCCTCATCATGCTCAAACCATGCTTTCACAACAGTACTGCCATCCTTACCCAAAACAAGGCCCGAGAAAAGGGAAGATGAAATTACTACACAGTTAAAAAGGAACATTCCATTTGTATGGATATAATAACTTTTAAGTTCCACCATTTTTTTCCAGATATATGTTTGTGTAATACAACAATCTGCAAAGCTTCAAGTACGAACGTATCTCCAACTTAGTGGCACTGTAGCTCCTATTGCACACATCACTCTTCTAATTGTGGCTACATAGTCATGTGGCAATAGACAGACAGACAGACAGACAAATGATAGAGAGAAAGGCAGGCAGGCAGATAGAGAGAGAGAGAGAGAGATGATAAATGATCAATAGTAAGTAAATAGAGATGGATTGGTGGTAGATGATCAGTAGATAGATAAGTAGATATAGACAGTAGATAGCGAGAGAGAGAGAGAGAGAGAGAGAGATGAAGGATGAATGGATGGATGGATGGATAGATAGATAGATAGATAGATAGATAGATAGATAGATAGATAGATGAATTATAGTTATCTTCAGTGGTGGGATTCAGCCGGTTCCAGTCGGTTTAGGCCGGTTCAGGGGAACTGGTAGTTAAATTGCTGGCTGGCCCCGCCCCACTCCTTCCAGGAGTCCCCGCGCGCCACATTTTGGCTCCCAGGTAAGTGCAGGGAGGCTTCCTAGGCCTAAAACAGGGTGCAAGGGGGTGCAGCGCCCCCCCCGCCCACCGCAGCCCATTTTCACTCCCAGGAGACTTCAGGGAGGCCTCCTAGGCCCAAAATGGGGGGGGGTTAGCGCAGGAAGGGGCGTGTCCCGTGTCCCATCCCCCCACGGCCTGTTTTTGCTCCCAGGGGGTTGCAGGAGGCCGAGTGCTACCTCTTACACCCCCTGGCCAAGCCCACCCAGCCGGTCATTAAGGGAGCGAATGGGTTGTTAAATGATTTGAATCTCAGCACTGGTATCTTGCATAATATATCAAGCTTACAACCAGGTGCACTGTTGGCTTTACCTTCCTTTGTCTTTGGCTCTCCGTGTCCTCCAGGGATTCTTGCAGGACGTGATCTAAGATCTTCATTTCTAAAGCGAGCTCATCCTGCCTTTCTTCATTGAGACGCCTCGCTTTCATCTTCATGGAATCCAGCAACATGTCTCTGCATTCTCTCAGTTTCTCTCGCCTCCTGATCTCGGCTTGTTCGTTCTCCAGTTTGATCAGCTGCCGTTCTTCTTCCTGTGCAAGAGGAGCAGCAGTTGGTTACTCGTCACCTTCCGCCTGACAAGTTCCGAAGGAGCAGGAGTTGGACGTAATGGCCCACAACATGCTAAAAGGAGTTAAGTAAGCATAATAGATGAAGTAGGTGGGAATATGGAAGGCTGACTTCATCAAGAGGTTCTGATGAATCTGAGAGTCAGCACACAATTTCCATTGTTTTGAGATGGACAACAAAGTAGTGTTAATTCTACAGAGGTTTAATATAGTTTAAAGTCTTCTGGGTACCCTCAAACTCCTCACTAAAATCTAAGGAAGAATGAAAATTCTTGGCTCCAAACACACATGATCCTTTCCTGTCCTTTCCTTTCCTTTCCTTTCCTTCCTTTCTCTTCCCTTCCTTTCCCTTTCTTCCCTTCCCTTCCATTCCCTTCCCTTCTCCTCCCTTTCTTTCCTTTCCCTTTCCTCCCTTCCCTTCCCTTCCCTTCCCTTCCCTTCCCTTTCCTTCCCTTCCCTTCCCTTCTCTTTCCTTCCTTTCCTTTCCCTTTCCTCCCTTCCCTTCCCTTCTCTTCCCTTTCCTTCTCTTCCCTTCCTTTCCTTTCCTTTCTTTTCCTTTCCTTCTTTCCTTTCCTTTCCTTTCCTTCCCTTTCCCTTCCCTTTCCCTTTCCCTTCCCCTTCCCCTTCCCCTTCCCCTTCCCTTCCTTTCCTTTCCTTTCCTTTCCTTTCCTTTCCTTTCCTTTCCTTTCCTTTCCTTATTACCTCTGTGTCCCAAAATGATTGGGCTACCCCTGTGCATAAGAGGCTGCCCACCTGTGATCTATAGGTGAAATCCATATAACCAATGATATAGCCAACTAACATAAATTATCATCCAATCTAAACCTGAGTGCAAGGACTGCAGAAGGGAGATAATTATGCACAGCAGATTATAGCAAGCCACAATAACTCAGGTTTAATTATAGGCCACTGTCAAATTGAGGGGCTACCAGTTTTTCTTTTTTTTCTTTTAATTTGATTTATATGCCGCCCTTCTCCGGAGACACAGGGTGGCTTACAATATGCTCAGAGGCCAAGCTCTGGCTTCTCCCTTTTAAATCTTTTGTCATCTTATGGAACATGGAAAGTCTGTCTTTGTTGTGATTGTCACAAGTCTACAACAGGCTCCAACTCTCCTCCTGTTTAGGAAAGCTCTTCAGACCAGCATTAGAGGCTGATTTAGCCTCTCCTTGTTATCTGCTTGGTCAGCATTTTGCAGTTATTGTTATTAACAATTTTCTTTCTTTTTTATTCATTTTAGCTGTTTTTATGCAGTACAGCCATCTGGCATCTTTTTGAATCCTAAAAGTAAACAAATAAGTAAAGGCCTCTAAAGGTGTCGCTAGAATAGATGAGGTGGCTTTTAGCATTGACAGCTGCTTTTAAAGCAGAGAATAAAATAGAGTAGAGTAGAGTAGAGTAGAGTAGAGTAGAGTAGAGTAGAGTAGAACAGAACAGAACAGAACAGAACAGAACAGAACAGAGTAGAATAGAATTCTTTATTGGCCAAGTGTGATTGGACACAGAAGGAATTTGTCTTTGGTGCATATGCTCTCAGTGTACATAAACAGAAAAAATACATTCGTCAAGAATCATAACGTACAGCACTTAATGATAGTCATGGGGTACAAATAAGCAATTATGCAAATTAGTAAGTGGGAGGAGATGGGTGATAGGAACGATGAGAAGATTAATAGTCATAGTAATGCAGCCTTAGTGAATAGTTTGACAGTGTTGAGTGTTAACTAAAACTTTCCATGAGATATAAATCTGAGGACTTTGGGGTCTACAAGGAATTTGTCTTGTAGAGCCTTTGTAGCAGGGCCTACTTTGTAGCAGGGCCTACTTTGCTACTTTGTAGCAGGGCCTACTGTAGCAGTCCCACTTCCTCCACCCCACAATTGTGTCCACAAAGTCCTGGAAAGATGCAAAGAGGATGCTAAAACACCCAAAAGGTCCCCGACAACAGAGCCATACTTGATTGGAAAGCGAGAAAACACATGTCAGAGACCTCTGGGAAAATGCTGGCACTACAGAACAGCCCTGGGAATAGCTACTCGTCTCTGCCAGGCAACGTGGAGTAAGATTGCTGCGGGAAACAAGCCTCCTAAGGGAGATCCGTAGCTAAGCGTGGCATTTCCATCAGAAGGAAAAGCATCAAGGTAGAAGGATTGGTCATACTCTTGTAACGGGAACTCTGGAGAACTGCTGCCAATCAAACCCAAACGTACTGGGCTTGACAGCAAGTCTTTGGGGAGGTGTCGGAAGCAAGACAAGACGATCTTGGGGAGCTACTCAGCTAGTCCTCGACTTAAAACCATTCGTTAAGCCTTAACTAGTCTCCAGGAACACAATGTATTGGGCTGCTCTTATTGATGTCAGCAATATAATATTCATTAGCTAGCATAAAAAAATACCATGTTTCCCAGAAAATCAGACCATGTCTTATATTTTTTTGAACCCCAAAAATAAGCACTTGGCCTTATTTTCAGGGAGGTCTTATTATTTTGGGGCGCGTGGAGCAAGACGGGGTTACTCTTGCCATCTTACCTGATTTCCAGCTCTGTCTCCCTAACCCTAACCAGAGGAAATGGCGGGGACCGTGTGCGCATGCATTTAAATATTTTCGGGGGGGCTTATTTTCGAGGGGGGGCTTATTTTAGCCCATGCACTCAAAAAGGCTGATTGGGCTTATTATCAGGAGATGTCTCATTTTCAGGGAAACAGGGTAGGTTCTTATTCATCTGGGCCCAATCTTGTGTAAATCTGATTTTGACATGTGTGCACTCTAGTTTTATTGAGGGAATAACAAGCAAACTGCTGGGGGAGTGTGACTTCTAACTGTTCTCAAAATGGAAAGGTAAAAGTAACAGTAACTCACATTCTCATCACCTCTGGGTTGGACAGCTGCAGTGCACGATATATGAGGTGGCTTTGAACAATATACAACTGCAGCGGGCAGGGAGGGCAGTGGTCTGAGAGCTGTGTCGAGTGGTGAAATGTAAAATTTGTTACTACCGGTTCTGTGGACGTGGGTTGGGGAGGTGGTAATGTGACTGGGTGGGCTTGGCCAACTTTAAAAAAAAACAAAAAACTTTTAAAAGCATTTTTTCTACAACCTCTTTGGCTGAAGAGGTTGTTTAAAAAAATGCTTTTAAAAGGCTCTGGCGATCAGGCAACTCAGCTGTGATCGTCAGAGCCTTTTAAAAGCATTTTTTCTACAACCTCTTCGGCATTTTAAAAAATGCTTTTAAAAGACTCTGACAATCCCAGCTGAGCCACGCGATCATCAGAGGCTTTTTTTTTTTTTACTTTTAAAAGCATTTTTTCAGCCGAAGAGGTTGTAGAAAAAATGCTTTTAAAAGTAAAAAAAAAAGCCTCTGATGATCGCGTGGCTCAGCTGGGCATGGGGGGTGGCGGCAGGGATTTTTGCTACCGGTTCTCCGAACCATCCGCCGCCATCGCTACCAGATCGGGCAATCCGGTCCGAACCAGCAGCATTTCACCCCTGAATGTCCCTTTGCATCACTTCCCATATTGCCAGATCAGGATCCCACTTGACAGATAGTCCTCGACATACAACCATTCCTTTAGTGACAGTTTGAAGTTACAACAGCAGTGGAAAAAGTGACTTACCGCCATTTTTCCCCCCTTACACCCATTGCAGGATCTCAGTTAACGAATGTCTCACTTAGGAACATAAATTTTGGGCTCAGTTGTGGTCCTAAATCAAGGATAACCTGTACCATGGATGGGGGTTTGAAGTTGATAACCCTGAATTACAGCCTGAAGCCTTTTGGAAACCAGCTTGTGGACATTAATGAACTCATTAATAAAGAAGGATTGGATGTTTCTAATCCTTCTTCCAATTCGGGCGTTAAATCTTCTTGCTGATGTCTGTACAATGCCAACAGTCTCTGACTTACGACCATAACTGATCCCGAAATCACGGCCATAAGTTGTTACAGTCATAACTCGAGGCACCTACATGATGTTTGCAGCATCCTGCAGTCATGTGACCATGATTTATGATGATTTTTGCTCAAAAAAATGGCATTTACTTCCAGTTTCTGGCCCCCAAAAAAACCCCGCTCATTGTGAACCTTGGATTCACTTTATGACCACTGCAAAAATGTAATAAAATAGGGCACGGTCACAGGGTGACCCCCTCGATGACCAGCATGATGTGCGACCATCATTCCAGACTCAGCTACAGTCGTAACTCGAGGACTCCCTGTAATGAGGAAATGAGAAGCTACTACCTTACCATCAGTTTTGCCTCTTCTTCCTTCAGTCGCCTCGCCTCTTCCCTTTGAGCATCCACGATGGCTTTCTGGGCATTGAGCGTGTTAATCATTTCCTCTCTCCAACCGGATCGTTTGTTGGCCTCCTCAAAGGCTCGTTTCTCCTTGGCTAACCGGTCCTCTTCCCAGAGAGTGGTGTACATGGCCTCCTCCATCTCCTTCTGCTTGTTCAGCTCCTCCTTGAGAGCCAGCTGGGTTACCCGGTCTTTACAGACCTCCTTCAGGTGCTGCTGGCTTAATAATAACCGCACCTCCTCACAAGTTTCTCTGAAACACAAATAAGAAGGAGAGAGATTGTAATTTTGAGTTGCAAGATCCAATCTGGATCGGTCCCTGGAACCAGAAGTTTTGTCTTCCGAAGCTTTCGGACTCGTGCTGGAGCCCATCCTCAGGGAACTTCTCTCTACCGGAATATGTGCTTTGGGCTATTCTACGTTTCGTATTTATGTGATGCCTTCCTATTGCTTGATTGATGTGTTGATGGACGGTGATTTAATTTTTACTGCATATGAGGAGAGAAGGTTTTCTATGCAATTGGGCAAATAACAGGGATGCTATTCAGCAGGTTCTGACAGGTTCTGGAGCAGTGGTGAAATCCAATTTTTTTTACTACCGGTTCTGTGGGCATGGCTTGGTGGGCGTGGTGTAGCTTGGTGGGTGTAGCTTGGTGGGCGTGGCAGGAGAAGGATACTGCAAAATCCCCATTCCCTCCCCACTCCAGGGGGAAGGAGATTGCAAAATCTCCATTCCCACCGCAGTCTGGGGCCAGCCAGAGGTGGTATTTGCCAGTTCTCCAAACTACTCAAAATTTCTGCTACCGGTTCTCCAAACTGCTCAAAATTTCTGCTACCGGTTCTCCAGAACCTGTCAGAACCTGCTGGATTTCACTTCTGTTCTGGAGAACTGGTAGTGGAAATTTTGAGCAGTTCGGAGAACTGGCAAATACCATCTCTGGCTGGCCCCAGACTGTGGTGGGAATGGAGATTTTGCCGTATCCTTCCCCTGGAGTGGGGAGGGAATGGAGATTTTGCAGTATCCTTTTCCTGCCACGCCCACCAAGCCACGCCCATAGAACCACAGTAAAAAAAATTGAATTCCACCACTGGAAAATAAAATGTTATGGTAGGATATATAAGTATGGGTACACATTAGGCCCAAATGTATTTATTCATTGTGCTGTAAACTACCAATAATTAGTTCCAAAGGTGTCTTTTTCGAAAGACACCTTTGGACTTTCTTTCTTTTTTTTCCTTGAAGACGTTTCGCTTCTCATCCAAGAAACTTCTTCAGTTCTAAAGGGTGACTGAATGGTGGAGAATGGGAGGATTTGTGTTCTTGCAGTCGTCTGGTTGTTAGCACTCTCTCTGAGAGTCATTGAGCCCACTTGGAGATCACTATTCAGGTGATCCTGAGGGCACAGATAAGGCTCCAAGTGGCCTCAATGACTCTGAGAGAAAGTGCTAACAACCGGACGACTGCAAGGAATATAAATCCTTCCATTCCATTCTCCACCATTCGGTCAGAACTGAAGAAGCTTCTTGGATGAGAAGCGAAATATCTTCAAGGAAAAAAAAAGAAAAGTCCAGTTACCTCTTGAAAAAAACACCTTTGGGACAACCATGATCTGGACGACTGAGAATCTCCATAGACATTTGACAATAATGGGTCGAGGTAGGAGAAGAAGAAAGGGTATGATTTCTTCAGTGGAAAAATCATTTAAATTTTAAGCATATACAGGTAGTCCTCGACTTATAACCACGATTGAGCCCAACATTTCCACCGATATGCAAGAAAGGCGTTAAGTGAGTTTTGCCCCATTTTACGATCTTTCTTGCCAGAGTTGTTAAGTGAATCCCAGCGGTTGTTCAGTTAGTAACACGGTTGTTAAGTGAACCTGCCTTCCCCCATTGACGTTGCTTGTCAGAAGGTCGTAAAAGGGGATCACATGACCTCGGAACACTGTAACCGTCATAAATACGAACCAGTTTGCTAAGGATCCTAATTTTGATCATGTGACCACGGGGAGGCTTCAATGGTCGTAAAATGTGAAAGCCGATCATAAGTCACTTTCTTTAGTGCCATTGTAACTTTGAACAGTCACTAAATGAATGGTTATAAGTCAAGGATCTGTATCTGAATAGCAACTGTTTCTTGCTGGCACCAATCTGGGCGATTCTAGGTTACAGAAGATCAACAGAAGAAGCTCTACAAGAATGAGGTGAAACCAGGGGTGAAATGCTCCCGGTTCGGACCGGATCGCCCGATCCGGTAAAGATGGAGGTGGGTGGTTCAGAGAACCGGTAGCAAAAATCCCTGCGCCCCGCCACCATGCTCAGCTGAGTCACACGATTATCAGAGGCTTTTTTTTTTTACTTTTAAAAGCATTTTTTCTACAACCTCTTCCGACGAAAAAATGCTTTTAAAAGTAACAAAAAAAAAAGCCGCTGATGATCGCGTGGCTCAGCTGGGATCCTCAGAGGCTTTTCAAAGCATTTTTTTCTGCAACCTCTTGGCCGAAGAGGTGGTTAAAAAAAAAGCTCTGAAAAGTCTCTGACGATCCCAGCTGAGTTGCCTGATCGCCAGAGGCTTTTCAAAGCATTAGAAAAAATGCTTTGAAAAGTTAAAAAAAAAAAAAGTTAGCCACGTCCACCCAGTCACATTACACCCCCCTCCACCAAGCCACGCCCACAGAACCGGTAGTAACACATTTTACATTTCACCCTTGGGTGAAACCCTCCCAGGTGTTCTCTAGGACCATATCCAAGTTCTCCTTCAAATGGGACTCCAAATATGGAGAGGGGAAATTCAATGTTTTCGTTTTTCTCTTGTCACAGCTTTCGAAGTGGCCCTGAAAGGGTACGGCCAAAAGAAGAAGAAAAAAACAAAGAAAAGAAAGGAACCATTTAGCCCCTTCGGTTATTGGCATTTGTGGCCAGCAAAACAGCATTTGGCTCCTCTGCATTTACAGGATGCTCCCTGTCCAAATTTTATCCTTCCAACAAGATTATTAAACCAGACTATAACCAACTCTGTGGCTGATTTGTGTCACTGTCAAAGGACATCTGGGAATATATTTTCAGCATGTCGGCTTTGTCTCTTTCCAAATGAGAAGCCCAAACAACCACAACACCAACGTAAATTACTGACTGTCTAAGAACGAACCGTCACTGAAAAGAATTCTGTCAGAAATTACTTGGCTCTTGGGATGCAGGCTGGTATCTCTGAAAGAGATTAACTCAGCTGGCAAAAGAGTCATTTTGCCCATCAGGAGAGACAATGGGCATAGGAGATAGGAGTGGGTGGGAAGGGAGGATGGAATGGCTTAACAGGAGTAATGGCTGCCCTTCTATCCACAAAATTCAAAAGGCTTCCATGCCAATCCTTGCTACTTCTGTTGCTCCTCTGAATCTTAATCTCCTCTCCCAAGCTAATAGAGGGAAGAAAGGGGCCCTACTGGATTCTGCACAGCTAAATCTAAACCCCTAGGGCAGGGGTCAGCAACCTGCGGCTCTGGAGCTGCATGTGGCTCTTTCACCCCTCTGTTGCGGCTCCGTCACTCAAGACGAGACCGTCTTTTGCCACCAATAGCTTCCCACCAACCAGTTCGTTCTCACAGGGAGGGACTACTCAGGGTACCGTCAGTCAAATCATGCCAACTGGCGACTCCCAGGGGGAGGGCCTTCTCTGTGAGGGCTCCAACCCTTTGGAATGAAGTGCCCCCTGAGATACGGAATATCCCTGATCTCCGTGCCTTCCACCGTGCCCTCAAGACCCTGATGTTCCAACAGGCGGGGCTAAACATATGAACATGTGAATGTTTTTAAAATGTTATCTAATTTTAGGTTCTATTTAATTGGGCCAAACTATGTTATAATAATAATTTTAATTAGCAATTTTATGATGTTTGTGTATCTATATTTTTCTTGACTGTACACCGCCTTGAGTCCTACAGGAGAAAGGCGGTATAGAAATATAATAAATAAATAAATAAATAAATAAATACATAAATACATAAATAAATAAAATATGCGTCACAGCCGCCAATGTGCAACACCCACCGGCACGTGATTTATTGAGCTTTTCAACCCCTGGTAGGCCAACCATGGATAAATCCAAGAAAGGAAAAGTTTCAGAAAAAAACAGAACGTTTAATTCAGCTACATATGCTAGTTTTGTGGCCACTCAAGAAATAGTCAGGCACGGGAAGGGTTTTGTGGCTCCCGGTTTTTTTTTTTTTCTGTGGGAAACGGGTCCAAATGGCTCTTTGTGTGTTTACCCCCTAGGGCAGGGGTGTCAAACTCAATTTCATTGAGGGCCGCCTCAGGGCTGTGGTTCACCTTGGGTGTTGACTTCGGACTCCCTTTGATGCAATAGAATAAGATAATAGCATCAAATCTCAACTTTTTTACTTTTAAATAGTCATATGAACCAGCCATTTCTATAACAACAAGCCTATCTAGTTAGCAAAACGCAAAATCAGAGTTTTGGGTTTTTTTCCATCTCAAGCACAAAGTCCAGAAGCGGTTTCCAAGTAGAAACAAAAATAATTGTGTTTTTTTTCTTTGATCAAAGCAGTCAATTTAGCCATCTCTGCTAACTCTATAAACTTTTGCAGCCATTCCTCCATTGTGGTAATCAACCCTCCCCTGAGAGCTCTTGAAGCCACTTGGGGGTTTATCTGTACTCTCAGGGTCACCTGAATCAGGATGCCATTGCTTGTGGAATCTTCTTGGATAGAGAGCTGTCCAAGACAAGTCAAATATCAAGTCATATTTGAGACAACAATGATCTGGATGACTGAGAATCTCCACAGACATTCCTAGAGGAACATTCTTAGATTTGGCTCACTTACCGGAACTGCAGTTCCCGTTTTTCCGCCACTAGTTTCCGCCGAGCCTCTTCCCTCTTCTCCCTCAGCTCCTTGGCTCTCATTCTCATGCTATTCCTACGACTGTCGATGGTTTCTTCCTGCGATTCCATTTCGGCAATGAAGCCCTTCTCTTCAGTTTCCAGGAGATCCCGAAGTCTGAAAAGAGACAGATGCAATTGGGCTTTTCTTGAAATCAAGCTAATAAAGATTTTACAAATGTTTAGCTGTAAGATTTTAAACTGTAAGAACACCAAATACAAGCTGGGCGGATACGACCTCGTAGACGTCCCCCACTCTGTCAAGGACCTAGAACAGGGGTGAAATCCAGCAGGTTCTGACAGGTTCTGGAGAACTGGTAGTGGAAATTTTGAGCAGTTCGGAGAACCGCTAGCAGAAATTTTGAGTATTTTGGAGAACTGACAAATACCACTTCTGACTGGCCCCAGAGTGGGGAGGAAATTGAGATTTTGCAATATCCTTCCCCCAGGAGTGAGGGAATGGGGATTTTGCAGTATCCTTCCCATGGAGTGGGGAAGGAATGGAGATTTTGCAGTATCCTTCCTCTGCCATGCCCACCAAGCCACGCCCACCAAGCCCACCAAGCCACGCCCACAGAACCAGTAGTAAAAAAATTTGGATTTCACCACTGACCTAGGAGTACTCATCTCAAATGATCTAAGCCCCAGAGCTCATTGTAGCAGTATTGCCAAAAAGGCATTAAGAGTTGTTAATCTAATTTTGTGAAGCTTCTTCTCCGGTAACATCGAACTGCAAACTAGGGCATACAAAACCTATGCCAAACCAATTCTCGAATACAGTTCGTCTGCCTGGAATCCACGTTGTATATCGGACATTAATACAATTGAGCGGATCCAGACGTATTTCACAAGAAGAGGACTCCACTCCTCTGCTCACAATAGAATACCTTATGCCACCAGGCTTGAAATTTTGGACAACCTGGATGTCAGATATAAATGCCTTATTCTCTAATGTGTAAATAGTATATGAACGGGGTATCAGGGGTTAACTTATTCTTCACTTCTTAATGTATTCATAATTCACCACTCCCATATCTAGCTCCACCCATTGTATATATAAGGAGCTGAATGCACCCACTTCTTTGCTTCTATCTGTGAATATTCAGTGAATATAGAATGCCTAATGTAAATAAAAGGAGAAATATTTAAACCTTTAACTCTTACTGAATTTATTGAGTCTGATCCTGAAAATATTGCAACAAGCTGGTAGCAGAGGATGGTTAATTGACTCAATAAATACTTAAAAATGTCTAAGAAAGATAGGCCCAACACCAGGGCATACAGCAAAGAAATGGAAATAGAACAAGAAATAACCAACGAATCCACAAACGCGATTTCGAGAGAATCCGAAGAATACACCACTGAAGACGAAGAAATAATAGATGAAAATGATGATCAGGAGGAAATCGAAATAGAGAATAACGAACTCAGGTCAGAGATATTAAAACTATTGAAGAGCCAGAAGAATGATGAAAGCCTCATCGCGAACCTCCAAGATATGCTGAAGAACAGCGGAGCAGCGAGAGAGAAGTACATCACTAATGAAAAATCAAAAGACCCAAAAATAGTGAGTGATATGACTGCAGAAAAAATTGTTGTGAAGAAGAAAAATGGTGATCCCGCGCGAAATTTTGAATGGCAGCCATCTTGGTTTCAACAGACCTCCAGGGTGAGCGAAGCAGAGCCAATCAGAAAACTCAATTCAAAATCTCTGGCGCGAAAAACATTATCAGACAACGAAAACGAAAAAGAAGATTCAAACACCTCAGAAGAATCAGAATCAGAAAGTGAAGGTGATTCAACAAACAATCAAATAAAATCAGCAATGAAAACGCTTTTTGCTGCATTTGGGCCAAAACTAAGAATTACTAAAAAGCTAACGAAGAAGCGAACGAGCAAGCCAATGCCTCAAGACCTGCTCGCTCCCATCCTGACTACGAGAGCGCCGACGCCCGAACCCAGAGAGCCCTGCCGATACCGCCCCACGCCACAGACCGAAGCAAGCACCAACGCACTCAAAAGAAGAGGAAGAGCAGCCGCCATCGTCAGGACTCCCAAGATCGAGCCAGAGACCGATTCGTCTGAGGAGGAGCAGGACGAGCGAGCCGCAACGAGGAGAACCTCTCACGACGACTCCAGGGAAGAAATGGACAATGCGCATGCGCAAGACTACGCAGACGGTCCGGGAAGACATGAATTGACGAGAAGACCATGCAGGCTCGTTGCGAGCATCCCCACGCCGTTTTGTAACTTTCTGCATTTACGAGACCACGGACTACCTCAGGTTGTAAGTAATGGACCTAATAATGTCGGAAATTTACCCAGTGACTTCCCAAAGCTAAGGATAGATGGCATTAATTTACAAGAATGGTATCAGCAGCTCCAGGTTGTCTTTATGAAGGAAAACTTACTGTTTTTTATCACTAGTCCCCCAAAAAGACCTTGGACTCTAAAAATAGACTGTTTACACCATAGAGCATTTTTCTTATTAATATCTAGTGTATCTCCTGCAATGTATCACAGCATTAAGCAAAATCTGACTGTTTCAGAAATTATTCAATGCATGTTCAATTTGTTTCACAGTGACAGTGTAGCTACCACCACAAGGATGTCTAAAGATTTCTTTTCATCTAGGATAAAACCAGGGGTTTCCATAAGTGAGCACTTAATATCTTTAAACAAAATAAGAGCTGAACTGCATTTAAGGGGGGAGGTGATTTCAGACCAAACAATGAAAAGTGTTATTATCAACTCACTTGACCCATCATGGGACAATTATATGTCACATTTAGACACAATCAATCTAGGATACTTATCCATAGAAAGTCTATCCAATAAATTAATAACAGAAGACAATTCAAGAAGGGATCGTTCTAACAATCACATAGAACACAAACCATATAGGAAAGTAGCTTTCCAAGAAAAATATAATGAAACATTTAAATGCCATAACTGTGGATCCAGGAAACACAATAGAAGAGATTGCCCCAAAACTTCAAAAGAAAGACATAGGTCTGAATATAGAAACAAATACAATTATAGACAGTCTTCCATGGATAGACATAGATATAGAAGCCCACCAAATTACAAAGAGAATAGAGGGGGCAGAGATAATTCAAAGGATAGAAAATCTGGTTCACTGAATGGATTAAATAAACAAGACAACACTAACATACAGCAGAATGAGAACAATAATTGGCTTATTGACTCTGGAGCAACTAATCACACCACTAATAACAAAAATATATTGTCTTCATTTGTAGAAGATAAATTTGTAATTAAGGTAGCTAACCAAGAAAAGGTTCAAGTATTAGGTAGAGGGAATGTAACCTTACCTGGTCTAGGAAAAATAGAGGGGGTATTGCTAATACCTGAAATACCTCATAACATACTAAGTGCTATAAAACTAAGTAGAGATTCTGATATTAACATTGTTTTTTCTAAAGGAAAAGCGACTTTGGAGAAAAATAAAATAGATATAGGCACTGTGATGATTAAAGGAGGCCTACCTTATCTGATAACAAAGGAAAAATGGTTGCATAACATTGATTCAAATATGGAAGATTGTATTGAAGTAGATGATGGAAACATTAGCAACAGTGACAATGATGAATGTAAAATATCTCATGATCACAAAGATGCACACAATGAAAAAAAACCAAAAATAGGTAAGCCAATTCATGATGAGTGTGCTCACATCTTACATAGGAAGTTAGGACATGCCAGTTTTCCTGTAGTACAAAAAATGACTGAACACGCAGAAGGTGTTAAAATAAAAAATTGTGAAAACTATTTGGAATGCTCAGTATGTAAATCTACAAAACTAAAAACTAGCCCCAGGCCAAGAAAATCTACTAGATCAACCAACAAAATTTTTGATTTAGTACACATGGACTTAGTTGGTCCACTAACTCCTTCAATCACTTATAGAAAACGTTACTTCTTGACCATAGTAGACGATTATAGCCGCTATGGATTTGTTTATACATTAAAACACAAAGATGAAACCTTTCAAAAATTTAAAGAATTTTATAAACGCATAGAAACACAACACAATATCAAAATAAAACAAATCATGACAGATAGGGGATGTGAATTCATGTCTAAAGAATTCTCCCAATGGTTAAAGGACAAAGGAATGTTACATTACACATCTAGTCCATTTTCTGCGTTCCAGAACGGGATTGCAGAGAGGAAGAACTCAACATTACAAACCATGATTAGATGCACATTGGAAGATGCTGGCTTAAGCAAACAATTCTGGTCAGAAGCCCTACATTATTCCAATTACACACAGAATAGAACCTGGTCCAGCATTGTAAATAAGACACCATATGAAGTGATGTATAATAGGAAAACAAAATTGGCACACATGCACATATTTGGAGTCACTGCAGACGTACACATATCTAAGCAATTAAGAAGAAAGGGAGAAAACGTGTCCAGAAGACTCAGATTTATGGGATATGAGACAGGCACTAAAGGGTACAGATTCATTGATAATAATAACAAATTTATAGTCTCCAGAACAGCTGTGTTCCATGAACAGGCCAACTGGTCTAAAATACATCTTAATGAAATATTTCCAAGTAACAACAAAGATACAAAATCTCAAGAGAAAGGGACTATAGAAAAGCAAAATATCAACAAATATAAAAACAAAACCAAAACATGGATAAATAGCCAACACAAAATAAAGACAGACACACTAACAAAAAAGGAAGCAAGATATTTGCATGATAACAATAGTAAACCTGAAAAAACAATTAGAAACACCAGAAATCAGATGCCTAATAAATACAAGGATTATATAATGCATATGAATGGTGAGTCAACGACACCTAATACATATGAGGAAGTGTTAAAGCTCCCTCGTAAAGAAAAGGAAAAATGGGAATTAGCAATGAAAAAAGAGATGGAAAGCTTACAAGGATTAAATGTATTTACACCTGCAGTTGCACCAAAAGATAAAACAATTATTGGTACCAGGTGGATATATAAAATTAAGAACTTAGAGGGAGGCAATACCCTATACAAAGCTAGACTAGTTGCACAAGGTTATGCACAGAAATATCCGGAGGACTATACTGACACGTATTCCCCCACAGTAAGAACTGAGAGTGTCAAAACAGCTCTAGTGGTAGCATCAGCACTCAATCTCGATGTATTCCAATATGACATACAGACTGCGTATCTACACGCAAAACTAGATAAGGAAATATATGTAAGAGCACCTCACAGTCAATACACAAACAAGAATGAGACTTGGTTGTTAAACAAGAGTTTATACGGGTTAAAACAATCTGGTAAACGATGGTATGATTGTTTAGTAAAAGTACTTAAAACCATGGACTTCAATGCCACCACTGCTGATAACTGTTTCTTTGTCAAAAAGAGTGATGATTACATAGAATTTGTATTGATCTATGTGGATGACATTTTATACATAGGAAAACATAAAGAGAGAAGAGAAACTTTTGTGACTAAACTAAGTGAACATTTCTCATTGAAATCTTTAGGCAAAGTAAACAAATATCTTGGTGTTCAAATTAATAAGACTAAAAGAGGATTCAAACTTACTCAGAGAGATAAGATCATAGAGCTCTTAAACAAATGCAATCTAAGTGATGCCAAACCTTGTGATACTCCTATGCAGACTGATTTTCTAAGAAATGCTGATGAATCATCCCCTGAATTTAAAGATAACACATTTTATAGATCAGTCATAGGTTCACTTCTTTATATATCTAATTGGACAAGACCAGATATCGCTTTACCCCTCAATTTATTATCCAGACATGTCAGCAAGCCAACAATGTACCACTGGGAAGCTGTTAAAAGAATATTAAGATATCTGAAAAACACACTAGACTTTTGTTTAATGTTGGAACCTAACGATAATAAAGAACCAAAGCTTACATGTTACGCAGATGCGGACTGGGCTGGAGACACCTCATGTAGAAAAAGCACATCTGGTTATATATTCCTCTTAAATGACTGTCCAGTTTACTGGTACACTGGTAAACAAGAATTAGTGGCCACTTCAACGACAGAAGCAGAATATGTTTGTTTATCTAAAGCTGCAAATAACCTTGTATGGTTTAATGATTTGATTTCAGATGTTTGGAAAAAACCTGCTTTGCCTTTTGTTATGCATGAAGACAATAAGGCAACTATTGAAATATCTAGATCTGACGCCATTGGACAAAGGTCCAGACACATAGATATAAAATTTAAACATGTGAGACAATTATCTCAGGATGGATTTATTAAAGCAGTGCATTGTGAAACTTCAGAACAATTAGCTGACATATTGACAAAACCTTTACCTTCTAAGCAGCATAAATACTTAACTTCTAAATTGTATGTTTTGTACTGTCCTGAATCTGAATGTAATTGGTGTTGCATAACGAATCGGCATTTAGAGGGGGATTTGTCAGATATAAATGCCTTATTCTCTAATGTGTAAATAGTATATGAACGGGGTATCAGGGGTTAACTTATTCTTCACTTCTTAATGTATTCATAATTCACCACTCCCATATCTAGCTCCACCCATTGTATATATAAGGAGCTGAATGCACCCACTTCTTTGCTTCTATCTGTGAATATTCAGTGAATATAGAATGCCTAATGTAAATAAAAGGAGAAATATTTAAACCTTTAACTCTTACTGAATTTATTGAGTCTGATCCTGAAAATATTGCAACACTGGAACTATGCCACTTACGGTCTGACCGAAGTATAGTACACAAAATTGTCTGCTACAACATCCTACCTGTCAACAAATGACTTCAAGCTTCAACCACAATAATACACGGGCAATCAATCGATACAAACACAAGGTAAACTGCTCCAAACTCGATTGCAGAAAATATGACCTCAGCAACAGAGTGGTCAATGCCTGGAATGCACTACCTGACTCCATTGTTACATCCTCAAACCCCCATAGCTTCAACCTTAAACTGTCTACTGTGGCCCTCACCCCATTCCTAAGAGGTAAGGGGGCGTTCATAAGCACACCAGCGTGCCTACCGTCCCTGTCCCGCTGTTCCATTTATTTGTACTCATTACCTGTGCTCATTCCATGTTTATACGTATACCTGTTATCTTGTACATGTTTGACAAACTAAAGAAATAAAAGGAATAAAATAAAGATGGTTGGACTTCAACTCCCAGAATTCCCCCATTTTCCGAATTTTCAGATAAAGGATCTTTGGTACATCTCAACACCCCAGTGGTGAAATGTAAAATTTGTTACTACCGGTTCTGTGGGTGTGGCTTGGTGGGGGGGTAATATGACTGAGTGGGCATGGCCAACTTTTTTTTTTTTTTACTTTTAAAACCATTTTTTCTACAACCTCTTCAGCTGAAAAAATGCTTTTAAAAGCCTCTGACGATCTCAGCTGACTTGCCTGATCAGCAGAGGCTTTGTTTTTACTTTTAAAAGCATTTTTTCGGCCGAAGAGGTTGTAGAAAAAATGCTTTTAAAAATAAAATAAAAAGCCTTTGATGATTCCGCGGCTCAGCTGGGCATGGGGTTGGGAAGGGATTTTTGCTACTGGTTCTCCAAACCACCCGCCACCATCGCTACCGGATCGAACGATCCGATCCGAACCGGGAGGATTTCACCCCTGCAAGACCCTATTGTTAATTAAACCAAAGCAAACCACATAATTCTTTAATGCTTGTTTCTTCCCCTGTGGCTTATGAATTATAATTTGTGGTTCAACATTTTAGATGAACGTGGCTTAAGGCTTTCCAAGTTCATTTGAACTGGAGATTAAATGTGTGCAGTCTGCTAAGGTACTACAATAGTCCTCATTCTATGACTGTAAGTGCCTAACACCTACCTCTTGTTAAGTTACAGGTAGTCCTCGACTTACAACCACAATTGAACCCAAAATTTCTGTGGCTCAGCAAGACAGTTGTTAAGTGAATTTTGTCCCATTTTATGACCGTTCTTGCCAGTTTTTAGTTGAATCACTGCAGTCGCTCAGTTAGTAGCACGGTTGTTAAGTGAATCTGGCTTCCCCATTGTCTTTGCTTGTCAGGTTGTAAAAGGTGGTAACTCTGGGATACTACAACCGCCATAAATGTGAACTGGTTGCCAAGTGTCCGAATTTTGATCCTGTGACCATGGGGATGTTACAATGGTCGTAAGTGTGAAAAATGGTCATAGAGGTTATTTTTTTCAGAGCTGTTGTAACTTTGAATAGTCACTAAACGAATGATTGTAAGTCAGGGACTACCTGTATTCTAAAGTATACTTTCTCCTTTTTGATGTGAAGGAATGTAGCAAGAATAAAGGGTGAGAAAGAAAATTGAAATAAACCTCATTTTATTTTTATTTTATTTTTTTATTTTTTATTTTATTTTTATTTAGTGTAAAGACGGTAGAGAAATAAACTATGAGAAGCATTCAAAATTCTGTTAGAGACAGTCCTCGAATTACGACCACAACGGAGCCCAAAATTTCTGTTGCTAAGCGAGACAGTAGCTAGGTACGTTTTATCCCATTTTACGACTTTTTTCACCATGGTCGCTAAGCAAATCACCACAGTTGTTAAGTTAGTGACATGGTCGTTAAGTGGATCCAATTTCCCCATTGGCTTTGCTCGTCGAAAGGTCGCAAAAGGGGAATCACGTGACTCTGGGACACTGCAACCGTCATAAACGGGACTCAGTTGTCAAGCACCCAAATGTAAATCACACAACCATGAGGGAATGCTACAACGGTCGTAAGTGTGAAAAATGGTCATAAGACACCTTCTAAAGCAGTGTTTCTCAACCTTGATAGCTGGAAGATGGGTGGACTTCAACTCCCAGAATCCCCCAGCCAGCAGCGCTGGCTGGGGGATTCTGGGAGTTGAAGTCCACCCATCTTCCAGCTATCAAGGTTGAGAAACACTGTTCTAAAGTGTTGTAACTTCGAACGGTCACTAAACGAACTGTTGTAAGTTGAGGACTACCTGTATTGCTCAGACAATAAGAGGTTTTGTGTCAGTTTTCCTCTCCTCAGGCTTAGTCGGCCAAAATCAAAACCCACAAACCCCGTCATTGAGTAATTCTTCTTTTTTACCTGTCTTTCCTCTCTTCTTCACCAGTCAGATAAGCCTGGATTTCCTCGCCGATTCTCTTCTGAACCTCCCGGTGATGTCGTTTCCGTTCGCTGATCTCCTCCATTTTACCCTTAATGATCCCAACTTCGTGGGTTCTGGCGTAGCGGGCAAATTCATGGCGCTTTGCTTCCTGAGCCCTCCAATAAAAGAGCTGCTTCTGGCTATCCTCCGCTGTATTGGGCAACACGGCTCTCTGCGGGAAGAAACGTGATTTAATTGAAGCATCCGGCCACAACTGCAGAAGAGAAGAAAGCCAGCAGCCCCCTTGGCCCCGAACAAGCTTTTGCAAACCATTTATTTATTTATTTATTGGTTCGATTTATATACCGCCCTTTTCCGGAGACTCAGGGCGGCTTACAATGCGTTAAGCAATAGCCTTCATACTTTTGTATGTACCTGCTTAGTAGGGCTTTCGGCCTCCCCCAAGCGGTGTTCTCTTTTAGACAAAGTCAGCTTATTGCCCCCACAAACCGGATCCTCATTTTACCTACCTCGAAAGGATGGAAGGCTGAGTCAACCTTGAGCCTGGTGAGATTTGAACTTGCAGTAATTGCAGGCAGCTGGTGTTACTTAACAGTGCTTTAATCTGCTGCGCCACCGTTGCCCGGTTCACCATATTAATTCACCATGTTAATATAAATTTATAATGCCTTGGTAAGACCACAATTGGAATACTGCAGGAGTCTCAAACTCATGATGTCACATGACATATCACGACTTTTCCCCCCTTTGCTAAAGTGGGCGTGGGCAGCGTGTGATGCATCCGGCCCACGGCCCACGAGTTTGACAGCCCTGGAATCCTGCATCCAGCTTTGGTCACCACGATGTAAAAAAGATGTTGAGACTCTAGAAAGAGTGCAGAGAAGAGCAACAAAGATGATTAGGGGACCAGAGGCTAAAACATATGAAGAACGGTTGCAGGAACTGGGTATGTCTGGTTTAATGAAAAGAAAGACTTGGGGTGACATGATAGCAGGGTCCCAATATTTGATAGGCTGTCACAAAGAAGAGGGAGTCAAGCTGTTCTCCAAAGCCCCTGAGGGTAGGACAAGAAGCAATGGATGGAAATTAATCAAGGAGAGAAGCCTGATAGTTTCCTGATACTTAGAACAATTAATCCGTGGAACAACTGCGCCACACAGGAGCCTGTGTGGTGCAGTGGACTAAGTGCTGTTAAAGTAGTACTTAGCTGCCAGCTGCCTGCAATTACTGCAAGTTCAAATCTCACCAGGCTCAAGGTTGACTCAGCCTTCCATCCTTCCGAGGGAGGTAAAATGAGGACCCGGATTGTGGGGGCAATAAGCTGACTTTGTATAAAAAAGAACACCGCTTGGGGGGTCCGAAAGCCCTACTAAGCAGGTACATACAAAAGTATGAAGGCTATTGCTTAACGCATTGTAAGCCGCCCTGAGTCTCCGGAGAAGGGCGGCATATAAATCAAACCAATAATAATAATAATAATAATAATAATAATAATAATAATAATAACAACAACAACAACAACAACAACAACAACAACAACAACAACAACTTGCCTCCAGAAGTTGTGAATGCTCCAACACTGGAAGTTTTTAAGATGATGTTGGATAACCATTTGTCTGAAGTGGTGTAGGGTTTCCTGCCTAAACAGGGGGTTGGACTAGAAGACCTCCAAGGTCCCTTCAACTCTGTTATTCTGTAATCACCAAGGGGTGGCAGAAATGCCTAGACCTGGTTGTACATCCAGTTTTTCTACATCCATGTTTTGCAAACTTGGCACCTCTAAGAAGTGTGGACTTCAATTCCCAGAATTTTCCAGCCAGCTGAGTTCAAAAAACATTGGTCTAAATCAGTGTTTCCCAACCTTGGCTGCTTTAAGATGGGTGGACTTCAGCTCCTAGAATTCTGGGAGTTGAAGTCCACCCATCTTAAAACAGTCAAGGTTGGGAAACACTGATCTAAATGCTCAATAGTCCCTTCATCTTTTATTTTTTAAGGAGGTAGTTCCACACCAAGCCCAGGGCTGCAGCCCCTCCTCTTATGCTGATCCTCCATGTTCAGAAGCACTCTATCCCTTAATCCCAGACTCACTATGCAGTACCAATAGCAGCAAGCAGCTTCATTCCATTTCATGCAATGGAATAGGGATTAGGAATAGAATAAAATTCTTTATTGGCCAGGTGTGATTGGACACACAAGGAATTTGTCTCCAGTGCATAAACTCTCCAGTGTATATACTGATGACTGTTTGACTGCAATTTTGTTGCTTGTATCCTTATGATTTATATTGATTGTTTCCTAGTATGATTTGATTATTTGTACCCTGTGACTATCATTAAGTGTTGTACCTTATGATTCTCGATGAACGTATCTTTTCTTTTAATGTACACTGAGAGCGTATGCACCAAAGACAAATTCCTTGTGTGTCCAATCACACTTGGTCAAGAATATTCTATTCTATTCTATTCTATTCTATTCTATTCTATTCTATTCTATTCTATTCTATTCTATTCTATATACAAAAGTGATACAATCACTTGTAGAAGAGCCTTGGTGGTGCAGCGGACTAAAGTGCTATTAAGTAGCACTTAACTACCAGCTGCCTGCAATTACTGCGAGTTCAAATCTCACCAGGCTCAAGGTTGACTCAGCCTTCCATCCTTCCGAGATAGGTAAAATGAGGACCTGGATTGTGGGGGCAATAAGCTGACTGTATAAAAAAGAACACCGCTTAGGGGGGGGCCGAAAGTCCTACTAAGCAGGTATATACAAAAGTATGAAGGCTATTGCTTAAAAGCATTGTAAGCCGCCCTGAGTTTCCGGAGAAGGGCGGTATATAAATCAATCAATCAATCAATCAATCAATCAAATAAATAAATAAATAAATAAATAAATAAATAAATAAATAAATAAATAAATAAATAAATAAATAAATAAATAAATAAATAAATAAATAAATAAATAAATAAATAAATAAATAAATAAATAAATAAATAAATAAATAATGGTTTTTATGTTTTGTTATGTTCAAAAAATTTTTAAAAAATTCCAAAAAAAAAAGGGATAGGCTATAGATCATAAATCATAAGTACAATCATTAATCATAAGATACAAACAAATGATAAATTTCAGATGCCAATAGAAGGTAGTAGGAAAGATGAGATGAGAAGGATAATAGCAATACACTTACTACATGGGTAAATATCTTTAGGCATAAGACAGTGCTGTGGAAACTAGCTGTTCAGCAAAGTTGCTGGCATGGGGAAACAAACTATCTTTATGTCTAAAATGCTCAATTTATTAAAGAAGTTATTAGCCACTTTGGAGAGTTACAAAACCCGGAAAACAACAACAACAATGATGTGTCTAGGCCACCTACACATCCCGCAGAGGGGGACCGGTTGCTATTTGAGGCTTCTTAGTGGAAAATGCAATGTCCAGGGCTGTAGCTCCAACCTCTGGCGGGGAGGAACAGGGCTAGCTTGGTAGACGGCTTCCCCTAACGCGTGGAGCAAAGGGAACTAAATCGTGGAAAGCCGTGCGGAACGGAACGTCCTCCTTGAGGACTAGCTGCTTGGCTGGCCCGCGGGTAAAAAAAAAAAAAGAAGAGCGTCCCGTGAGCGTCCCCCGCCATTCCCCAAGGCAATCCCCCTTCCCCAACGGCGACTCACTAAGGCCACGACGTACGGCTTGGGGCCTTTCACCTCCCGATGCACGCGGCCCCGATCGTCCATCATCTTGCCGGCTGCCTCTCGGACTCGCCGCCGGCTCCGACGCGCTGCAGTTGCCGCGGCAACCAACGCTGGGAGGCGGGGGCGGGGGCAGTGACGTCACCACGCAAGGGCGATTCCCGCCGGGGCTTTGCGTAGGGATCCCCCTGCCTGGGATTGGGAGGGTTGGGAGCAGCAAAAAGCATTTGCAGCCAGATCTTTTTTTTCTTTTCTTTTTTTTTTTCACTTATCGAAAGTGAGTTTCCTTGTTAAAAACTGCAATGCAAAAAATAATAATAATAATTGCAGCAAATTCATGAAAGAACGAGGGAGATTAGATCAGTAGAATAGAACACAGAATAGAATATCAAAAGAACAGAACAGAATAGAATAGAATATCAAAAGAACAGAATAGAATAGAATATCTATAGAATAGAATAGAACATAATAGAATATCGAAAGAACACAACAGAATAGAATATTGAAAGAACAGAACAGAATAGAATAGAATATCGATAGACTAGACTAGAATAGAATAGAATAGAATAGAATATCGAAAGAATAGAATATCGAAAGAATAGAACAGAACAGACTAGAATAGAATATCGAAAGAACAGAAGAGAATAGAATAGAATATCGATAGACTAGACTAGAATAGAATAGAATAGAATATCAAAAGAACAGAATAGAATAGAATATCTATAGAATAGAATAGAACATAATAGAATATCGAAAGAACAGAACAGAATAGAATAGAATATTGAAAGAACAGAATAGAATAGAATATCGATAGACTAGACTAGACTAGACTAGAATAGAATAGAATAGAATAGAATAGAATATCGAAAGAATAGAATATCGAAAGAATAGAATAGAACAGAACAGACTAGAATAGAATATCGAAAGAACAGAAGAGAAGAGAATATCGATAGACTAGACTAGAATAGAATAGAATATCAAAAGAACAGAATAGAATAGAATATCTATAGAATAGAATAGAACATAATAGAATATCGAAAGAACACAACAGAATAGAATAGAATATCGAAAGAACACAACAGACTAGAATAGAATATCGATAGACTAGACTAGACTAGACTAGAATAGAATAGAATAGAATATCGAAAGAATAGAATATCGAAAGAATAGAATAGAACAGAACAGACTAGAATAGAATATCGAAAGAACAGAAGATAATAGAATAGAATATCAATAGACTAGACTAGAATAGAATAGAATAGAATATTAAAAGAACAGAATAGAATATCGAAAGAACAGAAGATAATAGAATAGAATATCGATAGACTAGAATAGAATAGAATAGAATAGAATAGAATAGAATAGAATAGAATAGAATATCAAAAGAACAGAATAGAATAGAATATCTATAGAATAGAACAGAACAGAACAGAATAGAATAGAATAGGAGCTGGAAGGGATCTTGGAGGTCTTCTAGTCCAGCCCTTTGCTCTGGCAGGAGACCCTATACCATTTCGGACAAATGGCTGTCCAGTCTCATCTTAAAAACCTCCAGTGATGAAGCGCCCACAATTTCTGAAGTATTTGAGGGGCTTCCACACAGAAGAGGGAGTCAACTTATTTTCCAAAGCACCTGAGGGCAAGACAAGAAACAATGGATGGGAACTAATCAAGGAGAGAAGCAACCTGGAACTAAGGAGAAACTTCCTGACAGTGAGGACAATTAACCAGTGGAATAGCTTTGCCTTCAGAAATTGCAGGGGCTCCATCATTGGAGGCTTTTAAAAAGAGATGGGATAGGCACTCGTCTGGAATGGTATAAGATTTCCCGTTTGAACAAGGGGTTGGATTAGAAGACCTCCAAGGTCCCTTCCAGTTCTGTTCTGAATTGAAATAGATTAAAGAGGAAGAGAAGTGAAAGGACAGTGAGCCTGTTTTTTCTGACTTTACTGGACCGGAACAACAGGTAGGTGATCATCTTTTTCCTCAAAGAAGATCCTCAAGGGAAGTTTTATACGTAAGGAAAAATATCATCATCGTCATCATCTGTTTAAGTTTTAGAAAGATCTTGGGTATCAGTCATGGAATGGTTGAAAAGGAAAAGGATGTTGCATTGTATGAGGATTATGCAGAATTGTGCAAAGAATTATGCAGGTTCGCACAACACAGATTAGCGAAATATTCAGAGTTCACACAGGCTATTACGCCCAAAGAAATCAGATTAGAATATTATTAGATACATACAGATTAGTGCATAGGGAATATTAGATACATAGAGATAAACTATGTTTACACACCTTTCAAAAGATTATAAAAAAGCTAAGAAGGAAATGAAAAGATCAGAACACATCCTCTGTAGCAGTCAACATCCAGATAATCAGGGATTAACCCCAGACAAACAAGCAAACAGAAAACAGTTCCCTTATCAAGGAACTATTCAAGGAGAAAACAACATTCCCCCACCCACACTAGAAGGCCAAGCAAGCAGGGAGCAAATTTCACATTTGCTACCCATGTTACCTAGTCAGGTAATGAAACATTTGCAAATACAGTTAATCCTCGAGCAACAACTGTAATTGAGGCCCCCAGTTGTAAATTGTGACAGCCGTAAAGCAGATCACCATATGACCGGACCTGATGTTTACAACTTTTGTGGCAGTTGTTAAGCAAAACGGCAGTTGTAAAGCGAACAGGGCACTTGTAAAGCGAACTCGTTGTTCGCCATGGGGCAGTTTTTGCCAAAAGCCAGAAGTAAACATCATTGTTAATTGCGGTCCTGTGACTGCAGGTTTGGTGCAAATGGTTATGAATATGGACTGGTTGCCGAGCATGTGGTTGCTGAAATGTGACTGTCAAGTTTCAAGGTCGTCTCAAATAAATTGCATTTCAAACAAAGTCTTTGAAGAAAAACTCCCATTTATTAAGCACGACATTCTAACTCCGACTCCATCGCAGCCAACACTGACTTCCAGACCCAAAACCCTCCCTTTCCGTTCCCCACTCCCCTGCACTCATTGGCCATCTTCCAAGCCACTCTACCCCTAATCTACTGCTCCAGCTCAAAGGAATTTCTCCCCTCCCATCCCATCTCCTAGGGGATATTATCTCCAGGGAAAATAAGTAGGTGAAAAGTCAAACGTCCCTTTCCAGACGTCTCCGCTTCTCCTTCTTATGTCAGCACTAGAGTAAATGCAGCTTGAAGTGATGACATCGACCATGTGACCATTGGGGGGGGGAGGCAGATGTCAGAACTTTGAAGCCGGATCATAAGTCCCCTTTTCTGGGTCCGTTGTAACCTTGGTCACTAAGCGACTGGTCATAAATTGAGGATTATCTATAAGCAACGAAATTCAGAGAACACCAATGACTCTACAAGCTATATTAAGAAGCTGGTTCTCACAACCTGCAGAGAGAGTATCTGGATGGGCAGGGCACACCGAACTAGTGTATATGCATCGAGTATGTCTCTGAATACCGTATTTTCCAGCGTATAAGACGACTTTTTAACCCAGGAAAATCATCTCAAAAGTCGGGGGTCGTCTTATACGCCGGGTACCCGAATCTGAGTTGCTGGCGCTGACCGATGACACTTTGGGAGCGCCGGCAACATTGAGGGGAAGCTGTATTCCGAATTAGTTCCAACCTATAAGAGGTGCCAGGCAGTGCGCGGCCCACGAGAAAGGAACGCATCCCCACTCTACCCCGGAATTCGGGTCACCTTCCTTCCTTTCCCAGCAGTCCACGGTGAAAGCGGCGCCGCAGTCGACCTGGGCCAGCGCCTTGCACACCTGGCTCTGCGTCTCCATTATGAGAAGCTCCATGCGCGCTCGCACCACCTTGCCAGATCTTCCTCGTCCTCCTTTCCCCACGGCTTTTCCGGTTGTAATTGTTGCTGCTGCCGCCGCCGAGGCTGCTCCTTCATCTCCGCCCGCCGCACCAGACCCAGCCCGGCCAGCACCATTCAAACAATTATTGAATTTAATGAACCTAAACAGGCACTAGAGGGCAGAATTGTCCTTTTTAAAAAGAATGATAGAGTGGATGAAGAAAAATCGTCTCTTTTCTTTAATAATTAAAGGTGAGGTTTATTTTATTGCTGCCTATCCTATCATTATATCTTTGAAAGGCTACAAGGAAATATACCTTGTATTTAAAATATCCTTAAAATGCTTTCTTCTTTCTCTTTTTTTAACATTACCAAAAGATCATGGAAACAAACAGCGGAAGTCCCAAAGGTGCTTTTTCAAAAGGCAACTAACTGGACTTTTTTTCCTTGAAGATGTTTTGCTTCTCATCCAAGAAGCTTCTTCGGTTCAGAACTGAAGAAACTTCTTAGATGAGAAGCAAAACGTCTTCAAGATTAAACAAAGTCCGGTTGCCTTTTGAGAAAAGCACTTTTGGGACAACCATGACCTGAAAGACTGAGAATCTCCATATAGGCAAACAACTTAAATCCATCTATTTCTTCTCACCTTGCTAGGCAAGCCAACTTCAGTGCCAAACGTCCTTAAAGAAAACTTGGTGAGCTGAAGAACTTCTTCTGAAGACAGCACAACCCAGGGAGATGCAAAGAGAGGTTAGGGTTATGACCGGGTCCTAAGTCATACAGGGCTACATATGTCATAACAACCTCTTTGCATTTTACCTAGAAACAGACCAGTAGCCAAGAGAGTTGTCTGAACAATCAAACTCCCGTTTCATATAACCAGGCTGTGTCCTGATGTGGATTCAAGTGGCATTGTAGAGCAGCTGAAACTCCAAACATGAAGTGTGTTCCAATATCACAAAGGGGATATCATAAAGATGATTAAGGGACTGGAGGCTAAGACATACGATGAACGGTTGCAGGAACTGGGCATGGCTAGTCTAGTCCAGTCCCGAACCATCTTTTCTGTTACTCCATATTGTCTTGCAGCAGCACAGTTATTATGTTCCATGGCAAAGTTTACAACTTTAAGTTTAAAACTGGCTTCATATTTCTTTCTTCTTGCTGGTGGAAAGCAAATGTAAAAGCATTAAAGAGTATGCCAAGGGGTAAGTGTGCATTAAGAAGAGGCACCCCACATTGGCCAGAACTCGAAAAACATGTAGCAGACATGGTGAATGAGCATCGCCAAAACGGTTATGTAGTGACACGAAATACGTTTGTTTGTACTTCAGTGGGCCAAATCTAACCCAGATCACAGCAACAGATTTAAGGCCACTGTATCCTGGTGTACTAGATTCTTGGAAAGGCATAATTTGGTTCTGAGGCAAAAGACAAAAATTGCACAAAAATTACCTGCAGATCTTGATGCCAAAGTAAATAGTTTCCATCGATATGTAATAAAACAGCGCAAGAAACATGGCTATGCGTTAAGTAGTATCGGAAATATGGATGAAACTCCAATGAATTTTGATATGATTGGAAATAAAACTGTCCATCCAAAAGGTGAAAAAACAATTTTAATTAAAACAACAGGACATGAGAAGTCCAGTTTTACAGTGGTACTAGCATGCACAGCTGATGGCTCCAAACTGAGACCAATGATTATTTTTAAAAGAAAAACAATGCCGAAACTAAAGTTCCCTGTTGGTTGTTTTGTACATGTGAATGAAAAAGGCTGGATGGATGAAGAAGGGGTAAAGCTATGGCTTGATAATGTATGGAGCAGGCGACCAGGTGGACTTATTAAAAAACGTAGTCTACTGGTGTGGGATATGTTCGGGGCTCATTTAACTCCCAGCACCAAGCAAAGGCTTGCAAGAATAAACACAGATGCGGCAGTTATTCCTGCAGGATTGACATCGTTGGTACAGCCACTGGATGTGTGCCTAAACAAGCCATTTAAAGATCGCATTTGAGAACAGTGGAATGAGTGGATGGTTAGCGGTGAAAAGTCATTCACAAAAGGAGGAAACATGCGTGCTCCACAGTTGGATGTTTTGTGCAAGTTTGTCATAAAAGCCTGGAATGATATTGATGCAGAAACAGTAATCAAGTCTTTCAAGAAGTGTGGCATATCAAATTCATTAGATGGTATGGAGGACGACTACTTGTGGCAAGATGAAGAGGAAGCCGAAGCTGAGACCACACCATCTGATACGGAATTAGATCCATATGATAACTGCCTTACAAATGTATCACAAGATGTCATTAATGTACTTATGATATCAGATGACGAACAGGAGGATTTTTAAGGCTTTTAAAGGGAAACTGTCACGCCAGCAAAACCTGTAAAAATAGCTTGCAGTTATGATGGGCATTGCTGACTCGCCAGGGACTTGCCCGGCACTGGCTCTCTATTGTTTGTTATCTTCCTCCTATCATCATCAGTTCCAGTTTGGTTGACAGCTTAGAAAACAGCTCCCATGGGTTTATTGTCTTATCCTTCCTTTCAGCTTTAGAGTGAATTAGGAAAAGTTTAATCCAATTGCACTGTTTTATGTTGACATGTTTGATGACAAACAGCCTTATGTTTATAAGTGACAGTTTTCCTGCTAAGTACCTGCGTGTCATAAGCATTTGAATTAAAATTACCATATTGAAATCAAATCTGATGTTTTTTAATTTTTATTTGGTGTGCGTTGGAAGAGGGGTAGTCTTATACGGCGAGTATAGCCCAAACCCTATATTTTAACAGGAAAAGTAGGGGGTCGTCTTATACGCCCAGTCGTCTTATACGCCGGAAAATACGGTATATTGATATCAGACATCAGAGACAGCCATGGTGACACTTAACAGATCAATAGAGTTGGAAGGGACCTTGTAGTCATCTAATCCAACCCCCTGCCCAAGCAGGAAACCCTACACCACTTCAGACAGATGGCTGTCCAGTCTCTTCTTGAAAGCTTCCAGTGATGAAGCTCCCACAACTTCTGAAGGCAACTTCTGTTCCACTGGTTGATTGTTCTCGCTGTCAGAAAAGTTCTCCTTATTTCTAGGTTGAATCTCTCCTTGATCAGTTTCCATCCATTATTCCTTGTCTGGCCTTCAAGTGCTTTGGAAAATAGGTTGACCCCCTCCTCTCTGTGGCAGCCCCTCAAATATTGGAAGACTGCTCTCATGTCTCCCCTGGTCCTTCTCTTCACTAGACTAGCCATGCCCAGTTCCTGCAACCGTTCATCGTATGTCTTAGCCTCCAGTCCCTTAATCATCTTTATGATATCCCCTTTCTGATATTGGAACACACTTCATGTTTGGAGTTTCAGTTGCTCCACAATGCCACTTGAATCCACATCAGGACACAGCCTGGTTATATGAAACAGGGAAGTTTGTGTTGCAATATTTTCAGGATCAGACTCAATAAAGATAATAAGAATTAGATTTAAATATATTTCTCTTTAATCATAATAGGCATTCTATATTCGCTGAATATTCAAGATAGAAGCCAAGAAAATGGTGAGGGTGGCTCCTTATATATACAAGGGGTGGAGCCAGGAATGGGAGTGGTAAATTATGAATACATTAAAATCCAAAGAATAAGTTAACCCCTGATGTCCCATATATACATTATTTACACAATAGAGAATAAGGCATTTACATCTGACAAATCCCCCTCTAAATGCCGGTTCGCTATACAACACCAATTACATTCAGATTCAGGACAATATAATACATACAATTTAGAAGTTAAATATTTGTGCTGTTTAGAAGGTAAAGGCTTCGTTAATATGTCAGCTAATTGTTCAGAAGTATCACAATGTATTGCTTTGATGAATCCATCTTGAGATAATTGTCTCACGTGCTTAAATTTTATATCAATATGCCTGGACCTTTGTCCAATGGCATCGGATCTGGATATTTCAATGGCTGCTTTATTATCTTCATGCACAACAAAAGGTAATGCAGGTTTTTTCCAAACATCTGAGATCAAGTCATTGAACCATACAAGGTTATTTGCAGCTTTGGATAAACAAACATATTCCGCTTCTGTGGTTGAAGTGGCTACCAGTTCTTGTTTACCAGTGTACCAGTAAACTGGACAATCATTCAATAGAAAAATATAACCAGAAGTACTCTTTCTGCATGATGTATCACCAGCCCAATCTGCATCCGCATAACAGGTAATTTTTGGTTCTTTGTCATTATTAGGTTCTAATACTAAACAAAAATCTAATGTACTTTTCAAATATCTTAGAATTCTTTTGACAGCTTCCCAATGATACATGGTTGGTTTGCTAACATATCTTGACAATAAATTGAGAGGTAATGCAATATCTGGTCTGGTCCAATTAGATATATAAAGGAGTGAGCCTATAACTGATCTGTAAAATGTATTATCTTTAAATTCAGGGGAAGACTCATCAGTGTTTCTAAGGAAATCAGTTTGCATAGGAGTGTCACAGGTTTTGGCATTGTTTAAATTACATTTGTTTAGAAGTTCAATGATCTTATCTTTCTGAGTAAGTTTGAATCCCCTTCTAGTTTTGTTAATTTGTACACCAAGGTATTTATTCACTTTACCTAGAGATTTCAACGAGAAATGTTCGTTTAACTTATTTACAAAGATTTCTCTGCTCTCTTTGTGTTTTCCTATATATAAAATATCATCCACATAAATTAATACAAATTCAACGTGATCATCACTCTTTTTTACAAAGAAACAGTTATCAGCAGTGGTAGCGTTGAAATCCATGGTCTTTAGTACTTTTACCAAGCAATCGTACCATCTCTTGCCAGATTGCTTTAATCCGTATAGACTCTTGTTTAATAACCAAATTTCATTCTTATTAGTGTATTGACTATGTGGTGCTCTTACATATATTTCCTTATCTAGTTTTGCGTGTAAATACGCAGTCTGTATGTCATATTGAAATACGTCCAGATTGAGTGCAGATGCTACTACTAGAGCTGTTTTAACACTCTCTGTCCTCACCGTGGGGGAGTATGTGTCAGTATAATCTTCTGGATATTTTTGTGCATAACCTTGTGCAACTAGTCTAGCCTTGTATAAAGTATTGCCTCCTTCTAGGTTCTTAATTTTATAAATCCACCTGGTACCTATAATTGTTTTATCCTTAGGTGCGATCGTAGGAGTGAATACATTTAATCCTTGCAAACTTTCCATCTCTTTTTTCATAGCTAGTTCCCATTTTTCTCTTTCTTCACGAGGGAGTTTTAATACTTCCTCATATGTATTAGGTGTTATTTGTTCTCCATTCATATGCATTATGTAATCTTTGTATTTACTTGGTATTTGATTTCTATTGTTTCTAATAGCTCTTTCAGGTTTGCTATGGTTGTCGTGCAAATATCTAGCTTCCTTTTTTGTTAATGTGTCTGTCTTTATTTTATGCTGACTATTTGTCCAAGTTTTGGTTTTGTTCTTATTTTTGTTAATGTTTTGATTTTCTATTGTCCCTTCCTCGCAAGATATCGCATCTTTGCATTTATTTGGAAATATCTCATTAAGGTGCAATTTAGACCAATTGGCCTGCTCATGAAACACAGCTGTTCTGGAGACTATAAATTTGTTATTATTATCAATGAATCTGTACCCTTTGGTTCCAGTTTCATATCCCATAAATCTTAATCTTCTGGATACGTTTTCTCCCTTTCTCCTCAACTGCTTAGGTATGTGCACATCTGCAGTGACTCCAAATATGTGCATGTGTGCTAATTTAGGTTTCCTATTGTACATCACCTCATACGGTGTCTTATTCACAATACTGGACCAGGTTCTATTTTGAGTGTAATTTGAATAATGTAGGGCTTCTGACCAGAATTGTTTGCCTAAACCAGCATCCTCTAATGTGCATCTAATCATGGTTTGTAGTGTGGAATTCTTTCTCTCTGCAATCCCGTTTTGAAACGCAGAAAATGGATTGGACGTGAAATGTAGCATTCCCCTATCCTTTAACCATTGGGAGAATTCTTTAGACATGAATTCACATCCCCTGTCTGTCATAATTTGTTTTATTCTGATATTATGTTGTGTTTCTATGCGTTTGTAGAATTCCTTAAATTTCTGAAAGGTTTCATCCTTGTGCTTTAATGTGTAAACAAAACCATAGCGACTATAATCATCCACTATTGTTAGAAAGTAACGTTTTCTATAGGTAATTGATGGAGTTAATGGACCAACTAAATCCATATGTACTAAGTCAAAAATATTGTTAGTTGATCTGTTAGATTTTTTTGGTCTGGGACTGGTTTTTAGTTTGGTGGATTTACATACTGAGCATTCCAAATAATTTTCACAATTTTTTATTTTGACACCTTCTGCGTGTTCAGTCATTTTTTGAACTACAGGAAAGCTTGCATGTCCTAACTTCCTATGTAAGATGTGAGCACACTCATCATGAATTGGTTTACCTATTTTTGGTTTCTTCTCATTGTGTGTATTTTTGTGATCATGAGGTATTTTACATTCATCATTGTCACTGTTACTAACATTTTCATCATCTGCTTCAATACAATCTTCCATATTTGAATCAATGTTATGTAACCATCTTTCTTTCGTTATCAGATAGGGTAGACCTCCTTTTATCATCACAGTGCCTATATTTGTTTTGTCCTTCTCTAAAGTTGCTTTCCCCTTTGAGAAAACTATATTGATGTCAGAATCTCTGCTTAGTTTTATAGCACTTAGTATGTTATGAGGTATTTCTGGGATTAATAATACCCCCTCTATTTTACCTAAACCAGGCAAGGTCACATTTCCTCTGCCTAATACTTGAACCTTTTCTTGATTAGCTACCTTTATCACAAACTTATCTTCTGTAAATGAAGATAATATACTTTTGTTGTTAGTGGTGTGATTGGTTGCACCAGAATCAATAAGCCAATTATTGTTCTCATTTTGTTGTGTTTTGGTGTTTTCTTGTTTGTTTAGTCCATTTAGTGACCCAGATTTTCTCTCTTTTGAATTTTCTCTACCCCCTCTACTTTCTCTGTAATTTGGTGGGCTTCTATATTTGTGTCTATCTGTGGAAGACTGTCTATAATTGTATTTGCTCCTATATTCTGGCCTATGTCTCTCCCTTGAGACTTTGGGACAGTCTCTTCTACTGTGTTCCCTGGACCCACAATTGTGACATCTAAAGGCTTCATTATATTTTTCTTGGAAAGCTACTTTCCTAAAAGATTTGTGTTCAGTTTGATTACTGGAACGATTTTTTCTTGAATTGTCTTCTGCTATCAATTTGTTAGATAGACTTTCTATGGTTAAATATCCTAAATTAATAGTATCTAAGTGTGACATAAAGCTATCCCATGATGGATCAAGTGAATTGATAATAACACTTTTCATTGTTTGATCTGAAATCACTTCCCCCCTCAATTGCAGCTCAGCTCTTATTTTGTTTAGAGATATCAAATGCTCACTTATAGAAACCCCTGGTTTCACTCTAGAAGAAAAGAAATCCTTAGACATTCTTGTAGTTGTAGCTACGCTATCGCTGTGAAATAGATTAAACATGCATTGAATTATTTCTGACACAGTTAGGTTTGATTTGATGCTATGATACATTGCAGGAGACACGCTAGATATTATTATGAAAAACGCTCTATGATGTAAACAATCTATTTTTAAAGTCCAAGGTCTTCTTGGAGGATTAGTTATAAAGAATAATAAATTTTCTTTCATAAAGACAACCTGAAGCTGTTGATACCACTCTTGTAAATTAATGCCATCAACTCTAAGTTTTGGGAAGTCACTGGGTAAGTTCCCCACATTATTTTGTCCATTACTTACAACCTGAGGCAGTCCGTGGTCTCGCAAGTGCAGGAAATTACAGAACGGCATGGGGATGCTCGCAACGAGTCTGCGCGGTTCTCTGGCCAGTTCAAGTCTTTCGGGGCCGTCTACGTAGCTTTGCACATGCGCGTTGCTCATTTCTTCCTTGGCGTCGTCGTGGAAGGTTCTCTCCATTTCAGCTCTCTCGTTCCGCTCCTCTTCAGATGAGTCGGTCTCTGGTTCGGTTTTAGGGGTTCTGGTGGTGGCGACAGCTCTTCTCTTTCTTTCGTGTGCGTTGGCACTTGATCCGGTCTGCGGTGTAGGACGGAATCGGCATGGCTCTCTGGGCTCAGGTGTCGTCGCCTTCGAAGTCAGGATGGGAGCGTGCAGGTCTCGAGTTGTCGGTTTGATCTCTTGCTTCTTCGTTGGTGCTTTGGAAATTTTCAATCTTGGCCCAAAAGCAGCAAAAAGCGTTTTCATTGCTGACTTTACTTGAGACTTTGTTAAATCGTCTTCACTTTCTGATTCTGGTTCTTCTGAAGAGTTTGAGTCTTCTTTTTCACTTTCGTCGTCTGATAGCGTTTTTCGCGCCAGAAATTTTGAACTGAGCGTTTTGATTGGCTCTGCTCCATTCTCTTTTGAAGTTCGTTGAAACCAAGATGGCTGCCATTCAAAATTTCGCGCGGGATCACATCTTTTCTTTTTTACAACGACTTTCTCAGTATTCATTTCACTCACAGTTTTTTGATCTTTGGGTTTTTCTTTAACGACGTTTTTCTCTCTCGCTGCTCCGTTGTTCTTCAGCATTTCTTGGAGGTTCGCGATGAGGCTTTCATCGTTCTTCTGGCTTTTTAGTATCTTCAATATCTCTGACCTGAGTTCGTTATTTTCTATTTCGGTTTCTTCCTGGTCATTATTTTCATTTATCAGTTCTTCTTCTTCAGTGGTGTATTCTTCGGATTCTCTCGAAATCGCGTTAGTGGATTCGTTGATCATCTCTTGTTCAGTTTCTATTTCCTTGCTGTAGGCCCTGGTGTTGGGCCTATCTTTCTTAGACATTTTTAATTATTTATTGAGTCAATTAACCATCCTCTGCTACCAGCTTGTTGCAATATTTTCAGGATCAGACTCAATAAAGATAATAAGAATTAGATTTAAATATATTTCTCTTTAATCATAATAGGCATTCTATATTCGCTGAATATTCAAGATAGAAGCCAAGAAAATGGTGAGGGTGGCTCCTTATATATACAAGGGGTGGAGCCAGGAATGGGAGTGGTAAATTATGAATACATTAAAATCCAAAGAATAAGTTAACCCCTGATGTCCCATATATACATTATTTACACAATAGAGAATAAGGCATTTACATCTGACAGTTTGATTGTTCAGACAACTCTCTTGGCTACTGGTCTGTTTCTAGGTAAAATGCAAAGAGGTTGTTATGACATATGTAGCCCTGTATGACTTAGGACCCGGTCATAACCCTAATCTCTCTTTGCATCTCCCTGGGTTGTGCTGTCTTCAGAAGAAGTTCTTCAGCTCACCAAGTTTTCTTTAAGGACGTTTGGCACTGAAGTTAGCTTGCCTAGCAAGGTGAGAAGAAATAGATGGATTTAAGTTGTTTGCCTATATGGAGATTCTCAGTCTTTCAGGTCATGGTTGTCCCAAAAGTGCTTTTCTCAAAAGGCAACTGGACTTTGTTTAATCTTGAAGACGTTTTGCTTCTCATCTAAGAAGTTTCTTCAGTTCTGAACCGAAGAAGCTTCTTGGATGAGAAGCAAAACATCTTCAAGGAAAAACAAAGTCCAGTTAGTTGCCTTTTGAAAAAGCACCTTTGGGACTTCCGCTGTTTGTTTCCATGATCTTTTGGTAATGTTAAAAAAAGAGAAAGAAGAAAGCATTTTAAGGATATTTTAAATACAAGGTGTATTTCCTTGTAGCCTTTCAAAGATATAATGGTAGGATAGGCAGCAATAAAATAAACCTCACCTTTAATTATTAAAGAAAAGAGACGATTTTTCTTCATCCACTCTATCATTCTTTTTAAAAAGGACAATTCTGCCCTCTAGTGCCTGTTTAGGTTCATTAAATTCAATAATTGTTGCTGAAGTATAGTAGCTCAAAAGTGAACTTAAAAAAAAAAGGCAATAAATTTTCTTTTTTTCACCTCCAGGAAAGCTGGCAAGTATAATAAGAGTGGTTCAAGGGAAATAAAGCAAAATAATTCTGTTCAGCTTTGATAATTTTAAAATTAGCAATGCTTACAGAAAATAAATTTGCACTGCGATTCAGAGACATTCGTGTCTTTAAACCTGAATGTGGGTGGGAGTGTTGTGTGAATTCAGCTGTGGTTTATAGCTTTCGCATTGTTTAGAAATACCACCAAGGTGGCTTATTTAACAAACCATGGTTAAAATAAACCATAGTTTAATGCAAGGTGGGAGCCCACAGGATCCTGTAAATTCACAAGAACCACTTTGGTGTAATTCCATGTTAGGCATAAAAACCGGCTGGGTGATTTTGGGCCAATCAACCAGGAGACTGTGAGTTCTAGTCCTGCCTTAAGCGTGAAAGTTGGTTGGCTGACTTTGGACCAATCACCAGGAGATGATGAGTTCTAGTCCCGCCTTAGGCATAAAAGCTGGCTGGGTACTTTAGACCAATCCCTCTCTCACAGTCCAGTCCACCTCACAGGGTTGTTGTGTGGGGGAAATAGGAGGAGGAAGGAATATAATGTATGTTTGCTGTGTTACTGATAAAGTAATAAAAGCAGGATAAAAATCAAATAATTAAATGGTATATAGGGTGGCCATATAATGTCCTAAATAAACAAAAGCCTGGCTGAAAATGAAAATGTTATAGGTATTACTTGACATATGACCACAACTGAGCCCAAAATTTCTTTTGCTAAGCAACACAGTTGTTAAATTACTTTTGCCCCCTTTTACGACTTTTCTTGCCACAGTTGCAAAGTGAATCACCCCAGGACACCGCAACCGTCATAAGTATGAACCAGTTGCAATGGTCGCAAGTGTGAAAAATGGTCAAGACTTACAACAGTTCATTTAGTGTCCGTTCAAAGTTACAACAGCCCTGAAAAAAAATGATTTATGAACATTTTTCACACTTACAACCGTTGAAGCATTCCCATGATCATGTGATCAAAATTCAGATGCTGGGCAACTGGTTCATACTTATGACCGTTGGTGTGTCCCAAGGTCATGTGATCCCCTTTTGCAAACTTTTGCCAAGCAAAATCAATGGGGAAGCCAGATTCACTTAACAACCGTGTTACTAACTTAACAACTGCAGTGATTCACTTAACAACTGTGGCAAGAAAGGTTGTAAAATAGGGCAAGACTCACTTAAGAAATGACTTGCTTAGTGACGTAAATTCTGGGCTCAATTGTGCTCATAAGTCGAGGACTACCTGTATGAAAGGAAAAATTTAAATAATCGTTTAAACAATTATTACACCATGTAGGAGCAAGGCAATAAGTCTAAATTCTCAACCTTGAAGAGAATTGGGGGCAGAATGGCGATTCTTAAGTGAGATAACCCTGATTTTATGACTGGAAAAAAACAGGCCCAAAAAAAGCCTTGAAAACGGGCTGAAAAAAGCCCCCAAAGCAGGCCGAAAAAAGTCTCAAAAATGGGCTGAAAAAAGCCCCCCAAACGGGCCAAAAAAAGCCTCGAAAATGGGTCAAAAAAAGGCCCCAAAATGGGCCCAAGAAAGCCTCAAAAACAGGCTGAAAAAAGGCTGGGAAAGGGCAGAAAAAAGGCCCGAAAAAACTTTTTGTTGTTGTTTTCCTCTTCTAAATTTAGGTGCACCTTATAGTCTGAAAAATATGGGTAAGAGTGCTGTAACAAGGGACTTAGAACCAGTACTTACACTGTCATCATTCCCACAGTCATATGATTAAAATCCAGGCACTTGGCAACCAGGATGTATTTAGGACGGTTGGAATGTCCCAGAGTCACATGATTGTCATTTTTTTTTTTTTTAATTTGATTTATATGCTGCCCTTCTCCGAAGACTCAGGGCGGCTTACAATGTGCTTTCCAAGCACATTTCCAACCTTCCCAACAAGCTTCCAACAAGCAAATTTCACGGGGGAAGCTGGATTTGCTTAATGACCACAATTCCCTTAATAACTGCAGTGATTCACTTAATTGTGGCAGAAAAGTTTGTTAGATGAGGTGCAACTCACTTAACGACTGCCTGGCTTAGCAACAGAAATTTTCATTCTAATTGTGATAAATCAAGGACTACCGTATCAAACCAAGCCATGGTTTGCAAACCACGATCACTTAAACTAAATAAATGACATTGCTGACTTACTAGGAATCCCTCTATTTCTGTATTTTAGGTTTATGATATCACATTGAACCAGAAGCCGTCTAGCCACATTTTAATCTAACATGTGCAGAATCCCAGTTTGATTAGCTAATATATGTACCAGGGTTTTGTGTGGTCCCAGAAAGTGAGGAAAATTATAGAAATTACGATTTTTAAAAAATGCCATGCACAAGCAGCTATAATGTTAGAACCAAGTTGGTTAGTGCTAAGTGCCAAGCCTCCAGTATGATGGCTAGTAGTGAGTTACCAGAACCAGTTAGGTATAATGGTTAAAGACACCAGGCTAGAAACCAGGGAACTGTGAGTTCTAGTCCCTGTATCTGCCAACCTGACTTTGTTGGAAGAAATGTCCATCTGGGTTCAGTTCCAAGTGGGGAAGAAAGACACTGGAAACATGGAGACTGCTTGGAAAGATGGCTTTTAATGATGGACAGGACCACATGGTTTGAGGTGGGGGCGGTGATGGAGGGAAGAGATGCTGAGAGGGCCCTGGTTTTATGCCCTCTCTGGGCTTTTGAATTTGAGCTTGTATTCTGATTGGTTGTCAGACTCCCATGGGGCCATGCAGGGGCAACTCTGTAGGCCTGTGATGGCGAATGTATGGCACGCTTGCCACAGATGGCACGCGGAGCCATATCGGTGGGCACACGAGCGTTGCCCAGCCAGTTGATTTTTGGGCCTTCCAGGCCCACTGGAAGTCGGCAAACGGGCCATTTCCGGCCTCCGGAGGGCCTCCGGGGGGATGGGGAAAGGCCATTTTCACCCTCCCCAGGCTCCAAGAAAGCCTCTGGAGCCTGGGGAGGGCGAAAAAACGGGCCTACCAGGCCCACCGTGCCATCACGTGCCAAAAACAGGGGGGCACAGGGGCACGTACATGCATGCACAGGGGGGGCTGGGTGCATTGAATTATGGGTGTGGGCATGCACACTCCCCCCCTTTTGGCATGCGACGGCAAAAAGGTTCGCCATCACTGCTGTAGGCTGTCCTAAGCTTGGTTGATTCTTGCTGGGTGATGATGTAATAAAAGGGCTTTGGGATTCCCATTATGGCTCTGCCAGAAGGAGGTAGATCTTTGTTATGTTGAATAGACTGGCCCATTTTCAAAGGTGGAGGGAGGGGCTGAGTTTCTGCCTCCCTTTTAGGGGAGATATTGTGCTCTTTTAATATTTCCTAAGATATCTCATTTTCCTAGGAGGGGTGGGTGCTAACTTGAAGACAAAAAGAAAATAAAAGTATATAGCCCCGGTTTACACACTAGCTTATAATTCAGTCTCAGTAAAAGGAGAATATTTATAGTTCAGGACTGAACTGAGAGGCCCTTGGTGCTCTCTGAGCTTGATTGTTTTCTTGCAAGAAGTTTCATGACCCAAACTAGGTAACAATATCAGTGCTAGGCCCATCACTGACGATGTTCTCTAGTTTGGGTCATGAAACTTCTTGCAAGAAAAAAAAAGGTTGAAGGTTGAATACTCTGCCAATACCCAGCCAATGTGAGAGGGTGGATGGGAGTCACTTGCCATGCCGAAAGGACCGGTTGGCTGTTCCCTGAAAGGATCGCCTAGACTGAGTTTGGCGTCTGCCACGATCCCTGAAGGTTGCTCGGTCAGAAGATTGATTAAATCCTTGGGAATAAGCCGCTGAAAGTAGGACCCCCCGGGTTCAAAATCATAACGAAAGAACTGCCGCTGCGAATAGGGAGCATATTTGTGGTCCAGTCTCCTTTGAGAAGAAGATAAGACCTTACGTTTATCTCGTCCCTCTACTAATACTGGCTCCAATGGGTCCCCAAAGAGGCTAGATCCCTTAAATGGTGCCGATGTGAGCTTCCATTTTGATTTTGTGTCTGCTTTCCAATAGCGGAGCCATAGCAGTCTGAAGTGACCGTAGAGGCCACTGCTCGAGACGCAAACTTCACCGTGTCCAGAGTTGCCTCCGCTGAATACTCAGTAGCGGTTACTAACATTAACGTCTTGGTGAAGACGCACTGCCTCGGGGGTTAGCTGGCTCTGTAATTGCCGCAGCCAAATCAGGGTCACTCTATTAAAAAAATGAAGCGGAGGAAGCCGCCCAGATAGCCCAAGCAATCAGCCCAAGCAACCTCAGAGAGCACCAAGAACACCTTATAATTCAATTGCTGGCTTAATATATTTTTAAAATATTTTTAATTGGTTTGTTATTTTAAATTGGGGCCAAATTAATATATATCTTTTTAATTGTTTTTAATGTTTGTATTGTATGTTTTTTATCTGGCTGTACACCGCCCTGAGTCCCTCGGGAGAAGATGCGGTATATAAATTCGAAATTAAAAAAAAAAAAATTGCTGGAAAGTGAGTCAATTCAATAAACAACAACGCACTTGGGAGTTAGGTTACCATTTATTTTATTTTATTTATTTATTTATTTATTTATTTTCCAATTTATATACTGCCCTTCTCCTTGAGGACTCAGGGCAGCCGAATAAAAGCATAAATTACAAACATTAAAATAGTATTAAATATATATATATATATAAATTTGGCCCCGTAATTTAAGAACAATAACAAACCCATTTAAAACATTTAAAAAATTAAGAAAAAAGTTAAGCCAGCCCGGCTTGCTGAAAAAAGAAGGTTTTAAGGGCACGGCGGAAGGCACCGAGGTCTTGGATTCTCCTTATCTCTGGGGGCAGCTGGTTCCAGAGGGTAGGTGCCCCCACAGAGAAGGCCCTCCCCCTGGGGGTCACCAGCCTACATTGTTTGGCTGATGGCACCCCGAAGAGGCCATCAGGAGGTTATCTTGTGAACACCACCAGCCCTGTGCCTGGTTTACACCAGGCTTATTTAGACAATAAGATCTTGTTGAGAAGAAGAAGAATGAGAAGAAAAATCATTTTCCTGGCGAGCCTGCTACTAGGAACTCTTCGGTACCTCTTCTTTTTTTTTGTCCTGCAGCTATTTTAGCAAGTTTGCGGTAGCCTTGTTCATCAAAAGAATGGCAGAGGGTGGGAGCTGAAGTTACACTGAGGTGTTGGTTTTCATTCTCCAGGAAATAGCAAGTTACGAGGGCATCATGTGATAAACTGGCAGAGCTCAGTTCAGCCTCCCAGAAAAAGTTCAGCGCGCCAGCCAGAACTGCGCCTCGTTTATTTTCTCAATCCGGAACGAGCTGCTGCGTTTCTAATTCCCCCCCCCTTTTTTTTCCCTCTTCCTTTTTTTTTGGGAGAAGCGTCCGAAGGGCAAGATGGATTTTGGGGTGATTGTTTCCAAGAGCGTGCTGCTATTTATCAGTTTCATCTTCTGGGTAAGTCTGGAAGGCTTCCATCCTTCTGCTCCGAATTTAAATGAACACGCAGCTAAAACTTATACAACAACTGGTGCGGTGGATGGTTGGGGGCTTCTAACCCACCACCAAGCTGTATTTTGCAAGGAAACTGAACCGGATGGTGGCTTGAAAGAAGTGGAGATTGATTCCCCCCCCCCAAGTTTTTGCTCCGAATTTAGAAAAGTTTTTCTTGGGAGGTTAGCCTCAAAAGATGGGTGATGCGCTGGCCTGGTTTATAGGGTTCGCTAACCTCTATTGTGATTCTGGCTTCGGTATATTGTTTGAAAACGGCCCTTAAGGGCTTGTTAACCATAGTTTGTCGTAGTTTGTGTAAAGCCAGTTCCCAGGGTTAAATTATAATCCAGGGCAATTGTCTAAACGTGGTTTTTAGATGCAGTCTGGCATCTCTGGGGTATAAACTAATTTTTGGCTTTTTTGTGTGTTGCAACTGGAATTTTCCATCATTTAAGGAGTGAGATGTACTCATGAAGAAGCTGAAATATTTGTGATGCCTTCCTTTTAACTAACACCCATTTTGTTTAAGACTTCTTCCAAAAGAACCAGGTTACAGGATGATGGCCTCCTGAAGTCCTTGCTTCTTCTGCTGATTCCCTAGCAGCAAAATTTAGGTGGAATAATTTATTTATTTTTTGGTCTGAAATCAAGAATTGCTTCTCCATTCAGAAAAGGTAGTAGCAGACTGAGTGAAGAAGAGAAATACTTTTGTTGTTAGAAACCCAAATTCTAGTTCCATAGTAATAGCCACTGAAGCAGTGTTTAGTGGCCATTCTAAGAAAGGTGGATTTGAACTCCCAAAATTCCCAGTCAGCTCTTAAAATAGTTGGACTTTTGCTCCCAGAGTTCCCAAGCCGACTTGAAGATTGGTGGAGTTCACCTCCTAAATTCCCCGGCCAACTTTAAGATAGGTGAAATTCAGTTCCCAGAATTCCCCAGCCAGCTTTGCTGTGGAATTGAAAAGACTGGAAAACACTGCAATGTTATTGTTCAGGAATTGAACATAAAAGGATTCCAAACTAAATCCTAATTCTTGACCATAACTATATATCACATTGGATGATTTTGGATTTTGGATGCAGGGAGTGTGGATCTCCCAACCAAAAATATACCTCATGGAGATGTTGTGGGGATTAAAATACAGTGAATACTGCCTGTTGTATATGTTTCCTTGAATTCCTGGAGAAGTTGTTATGATAAATCAACCAGTAGCTATCCTAAGGAGTAAACCATATAAGGTTGTACAGCACAATTGTGGAAGAAATGACTTTGGGAATAAGGAAGAAAAATGACTTTGAGTCAATGGTTACTCAGAAACTGGGCTTAAAAAGGAGTCTGGAGAATGGAGTCCTTTCCCAAATCCATCCACCCTGTTTTTTCCCTCAAGGCTTTGTTATGTGTCTTGGAAATGCATCTTAAGTGGATTCTATTGTGAAACAAGTGAGATTAGTAATGGTTGCAGATTTATTGAAAATCATCCATCTATTAGTACTGGTTCTCAATCTCGGCAGCTAGTACGGTAGAAGATGGGGAATTCTGGGAGTTGAAGTCCGCACATATTATACATTGCTGAATTTGTACATTCTGTTTCAAGTTCAACTCTGAATTAAGTGTACTGTAATTCAATTAGTGACCGGTGTGGATGCTGAACAAGAATAAAAGTGAAAGGAACTCGGGTATGTTGGGTTTAAAGCAGCATTTCTCAACCTTGGCAACTTTTAAGATGGATGAACTTCAACTTCCAGAATTTTCCATGCTGGCTGGGAAATTCTGGGAGTTGAATTCCATCCATCTTAAAGGTTGCTAAGATTGAGAAATGCTGGCTTAAAGACGAGAAGGCTAAGGGGAAACATGTGAACAATCTTCAAATATTGGAAAGAGGTTGTGAATGTATTTTTCATAGTTCTAGAGGACAGGGCAAGTGAATGGAAGTGTTACAGAAGGAGATCCAAATTCTTAAGGAGGAACGTTGAGACTTGTGAAAAAAATTAAGCAGTGGAACAGACTGCCTTCTGAAGCTGAGGATGCTCACTGGAAGCTTCAAGCAAAGTCTGGGCCACTTGTCTGAAATGGTATGGAGATCCCTGCCCTGGGCAGTGTGTGTGTGTGTGTGTGTGTGTGTGTGTGTGTGTGTGTGTGAGAGAGAGAGAGAGAGAGAGAGAGAGAAACTAGAAGGCCTTCAATGTTCTTTCCATCTCTATGATTCTAACAAAGAGCCCAAATCTCCACTTCAGATAAGGAGTAGCAATGTTTATTGTTGTTTATATCAGTTGCTAAGGTAGTATATTGGTTTCCTTCTGCTTTCTAATCTGTAATTCCTCCGTTAGAAGAAGGTTTCTAATGTATGGTCCTCCGTATGTTGATACACAAGAGAGCTCCAGTAGTCCCCTGGCAATGGTGAAGTGAAGCTTGTCAGTATCATTTAGAGGACCAATGTTATTCAGAATGGCATTAAGACAACAGTATATATAATAATTGTCTTCTGTATAAATGAATGGAAATATGTCATTTCTTTAGCATGTCACAACTCTTTAATAACTAAACCAGACTTCTTTAATCTGGTTGATCCTCTCCAAGTTTCTTGGACAAATGCCCTTCAACTTCTCAGCCAGCAGGTTGGGTAAGAATGGGTTATCTAGCTCAGGGGTCTCCAAACTTGGCAGCTTTAAGACTTGTGGACTTCAACTCCCAGAATTTTGAGAGAGAATTTTGGGAGTTGAAGTCCACAAGTCTTAAAGCTGCCAAGTTTGGAGACCTCTGATCTAGCTTTAAATAGGCTAGATAACCTTCTAGGATAGGTTCCTTCTGCAAACTGTCTGATCTCAAAGGCTTGCAGAAGGAACTCTGTTGATATCCCTTGCCAAATTAACTTCCACAATTGAGGCAAGAAAACTGCATGATGAAAGAAAGTTATGGGAATGAAGAACTCAAAATACCATAGAAAGAGGAAATCACAGATTGGGTACCCTTGTTGGATTGGTGATTCATTTCTGCCAAGGCTGCTCACAAGTTGTTGACTTTGGCTGGGTCCAAAAATGCTAAACTGGGTTGGACTCACTCACTCTTGGGATTGGAGTTGGAAATCCCAGAGCTATAGATTGGAAAGTTGAAAAAAAATCTCAGAAGGCAAATGGCAAAGCACTTCCTCATGCCTACCAAGAAAATTGCATGTCAATATGGTCATCAAAAGTCAAGCATGACTCGAAGATGGCTCAACTTTTAAAAGAGAAACAGGATGCACCTGTTGCTGATCTTACTAACCGCCTTCTTCTCACACTGGTTGTCCGCACCATCTTGCGTCATCTTTGACAATAGTGGTGAAGACCACATCTTTAATTTTTAAATTTTTAAATTTAAATTTAATTAAATTTAATTTTTAAACATTTTTAAATTTTTTAAATGTTTTCATTGGTTTGTGATTTTTAAATTTTTGGGCCAAATTTATATATATTTAAATTGTTCTTAATATTTGTAGTTTATGTTCTTAATTCTGGCTGTGCACCGCCCTGAGTCCTTAGGGAGAAGGGCGGTATATAAATTGAAAAATAAATAATAAATAAATAAATAAATAAATAAATAAATAAATAAATAAATAAATAAATAAATAAATAAATAAATAAATAAATAAATAAATAAATAAATAAATCTGCTCTCTTAGGATTGCAGGCATTGGGGCTGTTTCTCAGAATCTGGATTCCTGAATAACCCCAGATGCTCAGCAAAGGGTTGGTTTTCATTTTTGGCAGAAAAAACAAAATGGGGGGGGGATATTTGCTGAACCTTATAACCGTTAAAAGTGTGTTAGGTCCCTCAAAACTGAACCTTTGTACACACATTCACATACGGGATATTCATGAATTCCTTAGTGCGTCAACTTAGAACCGAACCTGGCAGCACCTATTTTTCTGTTTCTCAGTTGCCATGCAGAGGGGCAAAGGGGGAAGGAGATTGGAATGTTTTACTAGACACAACAGAGCACTTTCTCCAGAGAATCAAGGTCATCTTGATTCTCAGTAGATAAGGTTAGGGAAGGAGTGCCTGGAGAGCCCGCCAATTAACCCAGTTGGCTAAGGTGACCTGTGACACTTGGGGATGGTGGTTATTTCCTAGTTTAATTATACTGTACTGGCGGGAAAGATTTAGAATTGGTTTTCTTTTGACGCTGTGCCGATATGATGTACTCAATAAAGAAGACCTTTGAGAAGGAGCCCAGTCTCAGAGTTACCTGATTTGCTTGGATTCATTAGTCGGAGCTTTGACACAGTGATTCCCAGCCTTTGCAACTATAAGATATCTGGACTTCAACTCCCAGAATTCCTCAGACATGCTTTGCCAATCTAACTTCTTTAGATTATCATTGCAATTTTTAAAACCATTGTTAGCAGGATCTCTTTTTAATCTTTAGAACCTGACTTTTGTCTGTCAATTATATATTTTTTTTGTTTTTGTGGTAGAACTGACATATAACTGGTCAATATATATCATTTATCTTCCACTGGTGGCTAAAATAAATCAATAAAAGAAATGGATGGGACTTCCATGAATGAATTCTCTGGAATTGAGTTCAAGAAGACCTTGATTTAACCCTGTACTGGGTTACTAAGGCACGCAGGCATAGATTATTTTTCATATGACACTGAAAGGAACCTCGTATTTGCCGTTGTTTGTCTATATCAGTGTTTCTCAACCTTGCAACTTTAACATACATGGATCTTACTCCCAGAATTCATGCATGGATCAACTCCCAGAATTCATACTGGCTGGGGAATTCTGAGAGTTGAAGTCCACTCATTTTAAAATTGTTAAGGCTGAGAAATACAAGTCTACGGTGTCAATGAAAATTTGTGTCCATTAGCTATGGAGCAGGGTCTCCAACCTTGGCAATTTTAAGCCTGGAGGACTTCAACTCCCAGAATTCCCCAGCCAGCAAAATCCTCCAGGCTTAAAAGTTGCCAAGATTGGAGACCCCTGCTATGGAGGATCTCTCTTACAACAAGTGGTTGGGGTATATAAATGTTCTATCACCCCAAAATTAGGATGGAGTTCTACTCCCTCTTGTTCATTTCTTCTTCAGTGTAGGAATCCAAATTCAGGGAGAGTGCCATCTCACTAAGGAACCGAATTTTCCTCTGTCATTGATGGGAATTACCTTCTCTGTAACTGGACACCCCTTCAGAGTATTTAGAAGTACTATCATGTTCCTTCTTTTCTCAAAGCTAACTATCCTCAGCTTTCAATTCCCAGCCTGCCCTTGTGCCTCTCATTTCTCTCTTCGGTGACTCTGCTCCAGTTTATCTAAGACCTCCTTAAATTATGTAGCTCCAAACAGGACACGGATCAAGGTCAGGGCTGATAAATGCAGAATGGGGTAGAACCACTACTGTATTTCTATAATTAGGGACACTTTGCTTCTATTCAACTGCCTCTTTGTCTTCTTCTCATTCTTCCTTCCCTGCTGAAAATTCCCCAGCCAGCCTGGCATTACAAAAAAGATCTTGTTTTCTAGATGCCACTGCAGGGCAGGATGGGAGAAGGGTTGCTAAAAGGAGGAAGGTCCAGATGACCTCTGAAGGAACAGTGTGCCAGACCTGAAGGTTTAATCTTGCACACTTGTCTCCATGGCATATTTCCATCCCCATCCTGCTTGAATTGTTCACGCTTAAGAGGAAGGTTGAGCAGGGCTGCTAGCTGAGAAAAATTCCCTCTTCTGATCTTCACTGGGATTTATTTATTTATTATTGCGATTTATATGCCGCCTTTCTCCCTGGGGACTCAAGGCGGCTTACAAAATGACAAATTCCAATACAAATCACAATGAAATAAAATTAAAATCAGCAACCCTATTAAAACAGTTTAAAATTATGACAGTGTACAGTGTACCCCCAAACGGATCAGTTGAGTTGACGGAAGAGCCACATCTTCAGGTCGCGATGGAAGGAAAGAAGGTCGGGGGCTGTCCTGAGCTCGGTGGGCAATCCATTCCAGAGGGTCAGGGCTCCCACAGAGAACGCTCTCCTCCTGGGGGCCGTCAGCCGACATTGTTTGGCCGACGGCACCCTGAGGGGGCCGACTCTGTGAGAGCGCACAGGACGGTGGGAGAGCGGCTGGAGATGGTCCTGCAAGTACCCCAGGCCTAAGCCATGAAGGGCTTTATAGGTAAGCACCAGCACTTATGACCTTCTGAAGCAAAGCTTGTGGAAAGAAGAAGGCCTTTCAGCTTCTGCATTTGACATTCTGATGCAAGGAAGATCTTCACAATTGCTGCAGTGTTTTATCTTCAAACCCGATCAGGGTGCATAATGGCACAGCCACCCTCTCCGTGCCAATGCATCAGGATGCAAAGATGCCTAAATTAAAGGAACTAAATGAAGCTGTTCTGCAATTTCCATATCTACTTCTCTTTTTCAAGTTAAATTTAAATCGCAGCTATAAGGTGGAAATTTCCGGAAGAAAGAATCACATCCACTCTGTTAGTTTTTACATGGCATTTATGGAAATTTAACGAGAGAAAAAACCACCGTAGCTTGGATTGCAACTGCCCCAGTTTCCTAATTGAAACTGCATTTTGAATACATACTTATGTACATTCCAGGGAGGGAGGGAGGGAGGGAGGGAGGGAGGAAGGAAGGAAGGAAATTAATTTATAGGAATCAATTAGACTTACGCCATGGAGTAAGGTGGTTTGGCCCCTGTCAGATTTTTTTTTCAAGGTGTGCATATTATTAGCTGGACTCGCCTTTGAGTTTTCTTTTCTTTTATAATGTTCTATTTTATTTTCTATTTTGTTTGGTTTTATTGTGCACTGCCTAGAGTCATTTTGGAGTCAGGCGGTGCCTAAATTGAACAAATTAAATTAAAATTAGATCTAGTCCAGATTTCTTCAATTCAGAAGGCTGTGGATGTGTTGCAGCTCTCCGAATTCTTGTTTTTCTGTAGGAGGTTCATGGTCTCCCTAAAAAAGCAGGCATTACTCAACGTTTGGGTGGATGAGAATTCTCCAAGTGGTACTGCCAAATAATACAAGAGGCGTGGCTGATTTATTAGCCTTTTAAAGCTGTTTGTTGAAGGAGAAATGTCAGATGGATGTCAAATATTGTCTGATATGTTATACTCCTGAATTTATATGGGCCAACCACAGGTGTTTTAGAAGAAAAGCATACCATAATTATTTTCAATCTCTGTAAATTTAGCCAGAGGGCCATGTACGCATGATTAGTCAAAAAAAAAAAAAAAATCATTGTAACATTCCTGAATGAAATTAAATCCATGGATTCTGTGTAGTTCACATTCAACAGATTTACATTTGATTTAGTGATTTTTAGTGTTCTATTAACCCTTCTCATCCAGAATATGTTTCTATCGTCTATATCCAGAAGTTTTCTTTGGCTAGATTACTTCCTGATAGTTCACTATTTGATACTGAGAGTAACAGCAGGTGACATATAATCTCAGTCATCTTTTATCTAGCAGAAAAATAAATGGCAAAGGGTTCTTTGTATTAACCAGAATGTGATTGCATTGTTTTGGATTTAGGATACTGCTAGGACAATATTTGAAGTGGAAAATATAGACTGTTTAATACAGGTAGTCCTCAACTTACAACACTTCATTTATGACCATTAAAAGTTAAAACGGCTTAAGATTCACTTAACAACTGTGTTACTAACTTAACAATTGCAGTTATTCACTTAGCAAATGTGGCAAGAAAAGTCATAAAATGGGGCAAAACTCACTTAACAATGTCTCACTTAGCAACATAAATTCTGGGCTCAATTGTGCTCATAAGTCGAGGACTACCTGTATTAAAAGAAATTTTAAAATAATTATTTAAACAATTATTACACAGTGTAGGAGCAAGGCAGTAAGTCTAAGTTCTCAACTTAGAAGAGAATTGGGGGCAGAATGGCAGTTCTTAAGTGAGATACCCCTGATTTTATGACCATTTTGCCATGGTTGTTAAGCCAATCACTGCAGTTGTTAAGTGAATAGGTGCCGTTGTAACTTCAAATAGTTGCTAAACAAATGGTTATAAGTTGAAGACTAGCTGTGGAACATATCCCTGGCTTTTCCAAGCCAAGCCTAGAACAAGACCAAACCTCCAGCTTTGTGTATGTAGACCGGATCATTGACACACACAGAATTGTCCTGTGGAACAAGTCGTACTCAATTGGAGAAAGCTTAATTGCTATCCATAGCAAAAATAACAGTAATCCTTGCAGAGGTCAGACAAACCCATTTATTATATAAGGGCTGGGTTTCTCAGCCTTCTCAACTTAAAGTGTGTGGACTCCCAACACCCAGCCAAAATTGCCAAATTTTAAGAAACTGTTTTAGGAGCATCACAACACCACAAAACTAAACAATCTTTGGGTTTGCTTTTGAAGAAACTATAACAAGCAGGATATCCAAGGCAAACAGTCCCCCCCCCCCTTTCCAAGAGCGGTGCCTAAATTCTCACAAAATGTGAGACAAAGAAACCACAGGATGAGGTTACACAACACACAAATAGTTGCACATCTCTTTCCTGTTTGGTCAACTAAGTTCAAGATGGTTAGATTTTCAGGCTTTTTCCAGACACATCAGAGAATATTTTATTTACTTATTTTCAAGAAGCTGTTCTTGCCCTGGAATGGATGCTCTGCACTATCTCTTACATAAATGGAGGTTGAAATAATTGCCAACACATTGAAATTGAAGGTGATCGTTCATATCTGAAGTTACAACTATTCCTGCTGGCAGAGGTCTTCTGGAAATCTCTTAGTCTGCCCAGCTCCACACCATAGAATAACAATAACAGAGTTGGAAGGGACCTTGGAGGTCTTCTACTCAGGCAGGAGACCCTATCCTCTTTTAGAGAAATGGTTGTCCAATTTCTTCTTAAAAACCTCTGGTGTTAGAGTACCCACAAATTCTAGAGCAGTGATGGCGAACCTTTTTGGGGCGGAAATGTCATGCGCGTGCTCGTCAGGGATCACACTCTGGGAAAGCTGAACTTCCAGGTTCTAGCGCGCATGCGCGCCTGACGATCAGGTGGCTGGCAAGCATGTGCAGGCCGGTTTTTGGCACTGCCACACATGGGCAGGGATCACACTCTGGAAAAGCTGAGCTTCTGGGTTCTGGCGCGTATGCGCACTTGACAATCAGTTGGTCGGCATGCAAGTGTGCACCGGTTTTTGGCACTGCCGCGCGCAGGGACAGCTGGTCATCGCGCACGCATGCGTGCCAGAAACCGGAAGAGAAACAGACAAGGTCACGCGTGCTGGGCGACTTGGCTTTGTGTGCCACTTTGGGCACGCGTGCCATAGGTTCGCCATCACAGTTCTAGAAGAAAGTTGTTCCACTGATTATCTGTTCTCACTGTCAGGAAATTTCTCCTTATTTCCAGGTGGTTCCCTCCTTGATTAGTTTCCATCCATTGTTTCTTGTTCTGCCTTCAGGTGCTCTTCTCTATGGCAGCCCCTTGGAAATAAACATTGCTATGGTTGGTTGACCAACCAACGAGATGTTTAGACTGGATTTGGCATTTTTATCCATCTATCACAGGGGTGTCAAACTCAATTTCATTGAGGGCCGCATCAGGGTTGTGTTTGACCTCAGAGGGCTGGGGTGGCCGTGGCCAGGGTGGGCATGGCCAGCTTGATGTCACTCGTGTCGGGGGCACCTATGGCGGCCCGAGTACTTTGCCAGTGAAAATGGGCTCCTGAGCTCTGTTTTTGGCTACCATGGCCACCTGCAACCCTCTGCCAGTGAGAACAGAGCTTGGGGAGGGCTGCTCCGTTTTCGCTGACAGAAGCACCATTGGCCGGTCTTCACCGTTTCTAAGGCAGCCCTGCGAGCCAGATCTAAGTACTCCGTGGGCCGGATCCGGGCCCCGGGCCTTGAGTTTGACGCCCCTCTATCAAGTCTTTCCCTAAAGGAAAGCTGAGGTAAAATCATAAGCACAGTCACAATTTTATCTAGTAACCGTTTCGCTTAACAACCACTATTTGTAAAGAGGCTATTTTATCCCCCCCCCATCATTGTAAAACAGAGAAAGAATGAGTAATAATAATAATAGTAATAAATCATTAGTAATAAATCAGTTTAATTGGAACTTCGGGTGTGTCACATTCCAAATGGCAACCACAGGAAAAATATCACTTTGGAAACCTGCAGGAAAATGCAATATTGAGATCAAAATGAATAGTAGGAAAATTGCTTGTACTGTACCACAGTAAGGAAGCCTGTTGCCCCACTCCTGGAATAAACACTACAAGTAATCCTCAACTTGTGACAGATTGTTTAGCAACTGTTCAAAATTATGACAGACTCCCCAAAACAGGATTCAGAATCCCAATATCTGACCTCATTCCAACGGTCACAGGATCACATTTTGGGTACTTGGCAATCGGCTGCATTTACAGCCATTTGCAATGCCTCGTGGTCATCTGATCGCAATTTACAATGTTTTTGCCCAAAAGAGCCTTGATAGTACAGTGGTTTAGTGCACCCTGTTATTAACACAGCTGCCTGCAATTTCTGCTGGTTCGAATCTCTCCAAGGCTCAAGGTTGACTCAGCCTTCCATCCTTTCTAAGGTAGGTGAAATGAGGACCCAGTTTGTGGGGGCAATAAGCTGACTTTGTATAAAATATACAAAAGAATGAAGGCTATTGCTTAACGCATTGTAAGCCGCCCTGAGTCTCCGGAGAAGGGCGGCATATAAATCAAATTTTTTTTAAAAAAAAAATACTGGTCATTCCTTCCGCTTTCCTACAAAAAAAATGCCTTATAGTGAACAACCATGCTGTTTCCTTAAGGGTGGATTTGCTTAACGACCACAGCACTCAGTTAAGGACTGTGTTGCTGTCTTTACAACTGCTGTGTTCACTTAACAACCATTGCAAAACAGGTCATAAAATTAGGCACAGCCTTATTTTGACAACTGTTACGACTTGCGATCAAAATTGTGGGCTCAGTTATGGTCATAAATCGAGAATTATGGTACCTGTAATGTGAATTGGCATCAGTTATTTTGTATTTGGAAAGCAGCGTGTGGAGGTGTCTTTCCTTTCCTTTTTTTTTCTTAAATATTTCAATTGGGGAGAAGAAGCAACATGCTACAACATCCGGTAAAAAGATACCTTGGTTAAAGCATTGGAATTCTACTTAATTCTTCTAATTTGTATAACTAGCTTATTAGTAAATTGTGGCAGAGCTCAGTTAAATTACATCTTCTAATCCTATAATTAGAAATGTTCCCATTTCACAGCAAGAAATACTGAATACGTTTACAATAATGAGCTTTTGCAGCTAAATGAGTTTAGCTTTACACAGCATGATTTCCCCGTAAAGTTTCCATAATTATAAGAACAGATAAGACTTTGTTTGAGGAATCTACATTAAGTAAACCGCAGGAAGCTACCCCTGCTGAAAAATTCTTGATTTAAAAAAAGGAAGAAATGCCTTGTTTTCAACCTGACGGGTAGCCTGAAGATAACTATACAGTACATTGTTTGGTGATAGAAATTGGAAACTGTGAGTAAGCATCTTCAAATGTTTTCTCTCCAACTCCTTGCCTCATTGTAAGCTACAAAGATAACAAAGCCTCATTTCTGGATACTTTTATAGGGCTGCTAAAGCATTAACAACAAACAGTCCTTGGCTTATGACCACATTTGAGCTCAAAATTAATGTTGCAAAGTGAAAAAAATTGTTAAGTGAGTTTTGCTCCATTTTACAACATTTCTTGCCACATTTGTTAAATGAATCACTGTGTCAGGGTTGCAAGTAACACCCCCAACAAAATCAAACTCTGAGGCTTGAGTTTCCTCAAAGCTAATTTTTATTAGAGATGTCATATTGGCACATCTGGGAAAACCCGAATCTGAGAGCTTCCGGGTTTTCCTCACCCAAAAGAAAGTTCAAGTCCTTGCCCTTCACCCACATGTCCATCACATGAACCAATCAGGTACCCTCCAGAACAGAAAAACACCTCCTCATTCTTCTCAGCACAGCTGCAGGGCCTCATGGCCTTGACTTTCTAGAAAGAATGTTATTTTGACTACATATCGTCTTCACCCCATACAATCCCCCCTCCCATTTTCCCACAATAAAATTTGTGGCAGGCTTGAAGGCTCAAAGGTGAAAAGATGGCATCCAGGTCTGACACGCTGCCATTGTTAAGTGAATCACTGCCATTGTTAAGATAATAACATGGTTGTTAAGTGAATCACTCTGGTTTCACTTCATTGACTTTGCTTGTTAGAAAGTTGCAAAATTTGATCACATGACCCCAGCACACTGCAACCGTCATAAATGTGAGTCGGTTGTCAAGCATTTAAATGAAAAATCACCTGACCATGGGGATGCTACAACGGTCATAAGTGTGAAAAATGGTTGTAAGTCACTTTTTTCAGTGCCGTTCTAACTTTGGTCACTAAATGAACTGTTGTAAGTCAAGGACTTACCTGCATTTGTAAAGGCAAGCTATAAATATTAAATAAATATAGTATTTCAGCCATTGGTTGAAGTCATTCTTACACCAACATATACTCAAGGATCTCCGTACAACTATTACTGTACTCTTGCGCAAGAGTATCTTCTGGATTTTAGCCAGAACAATTAGGATTGGCTAAATGGTAAGTTAAGAGTCCTTCTTTTTCTTGCTTCATCTCGGGGGTCAAACAGGACCGAAGTTTTCTAAATTTTGGGTGATCAAATTTGCCTGCCCTACTAACCCTTTGTTCTCATTGAACCTCTTGATATGAAGATCCCATTTTTAATGTACTAGAAATGTTGAGTGTCCTTGTATGAAGAACCACAAGGAAAATCCTTGAGTACCGGGGGTGGCCAAGAAATGAACAAACAATTCAATTTGCTTCAATTTGGTCCAGATGTTTGGACGTCAGTTACACCAGCCATGAGGATGCTGGGAAGAACTGCAGAATTGCAACACGTTGGGTAAAATTTCAGTCATAAGTCATAAGTCACTTTTTTCAGTGCTGCTGTTGTAAGACGAGGACTACCTCTAAGTTAGCTCAGTCATTAGATCACATCTTTTAGCTGTTGTTTAACAGTACCCTCTCCCTGATTTGGTTTGTGGTCATTCACTCACAGCTCTGGTTAACAGCCATACTCAAATCACTTTCAACTGAACACATTGTTGTGGCCCGCCAGCTGCCAGCAGAGCTGGCAGTAGACTCGGATGAGGAGGAGGTTGGGGAAGAACGTGGGCCAGTTCCAGAGCCTGAGGAAGGGTCTGATGGATGCTCGGTGTTGGACACAGCGATAGAGTGAGGGTCGTCTGACATTTCCCAGCCGCTGGAGGGGCAGCTGCCTTTGGAGTCAGAGATGAGTGAGGAGGAGGAACAGCTGGGGCCTATTCCAGATGCACATATGCGCAGAGCAGATAGGAGAGGTGAACAACGGAGGACAATGAGTCGGGAAGCAAAACAAAAGTTTGGACGCTGAATGGCCCCTCCCTGGCTGGGGAATAAATAGGAGGAAAGGTTTGGTTGTAGCAGACAACCATTTGCATTTCTAGAAAGTTTATTCCTTGTGTGTTTCGTGTGACAAAGGCTGCCTTGCCAGGACTGAGGTTTGTCTATTTCTCTGACTTAATTTGCAGCCTTCCAGTTGGGAGCTCATAACCTTGCATTTATCTTAACGAGCTGATAAGGACTCTTGCTTCAGTTAACTCCTTGCAGGTCTCTTGCCTGGACTTTCTGTTGGTGAATGCAGTTAATTCCCAAGGTGTAAATAAAGAGGGGTTTTTCCTTTGTGAGAAGTCTGTTTTCTTGCTTCTGTGTAGGCCAGGTCAGAACAGGCACAAACGGGTTCATGAGGACCCAGTGAATTTAAAGTAACAAACTTTACTGGTTGTAGTGTTCTCTCTCCTTCTCTCTCTCTCTCTCTATACACACACACACACACACACACACACACACACACACACACACAGGGATTCAGCCGGTTCGCTGAACCGGTTGTTAAATTGCTGGCTGGTTCCGCCCCTTCCAGGAGTCCCCCCCTCCCCACGCTCCGTTTTGGTTCCTAGGAGGCTGCAAGGAAGTCTACTAGGCCCAAAACGAGGTGCGGTGTGCCCCCCCCGTGGCCCGTTTTTGCTCCCAGGAGGCTGCAAGGAGGCCTACTAGGCCCAAAACAGGGGCCCTCATGGCCCGTTTTTGCTCCCAGGGGTGTGCAGGAGGCCGAGTGCTGCCTGTCACACCCCCTGGCCATGCCCAGTATGGCCACGCCCGCCCACCCAGTCATTAGGGCAGAGAACCAGTTGTTAAATTATTTGAATTTAATTTATCCCAATTAAATTAAATTAAATTATTTGAATACACACACACACACACACACACAAACACACCTACCCCCATCCTTGTGTAGGTTGGCAGGCACTACCCAGTGGGACTTGGCAACAGGCATGTGTTTATCATGTGTTTACGATCATTTGGGATCATGTGATTGCCGTTGTGACTTTCCCAGCCAGCTTCCCACAAGCAGAGTCAGTGGGCGGAAGGAAGCTGGATTCGCTTAATGACCATCGCATGACTCACTTAACAACTGTAGGGACCCTCTTAATAATGGTTGTTTAATAGCAAGGTTGTAAAATTGGGCACAAGTCACCGAACAGCCGCCTTCTTTAGCAACATAAATTCTGATCCCAATTATGGCCATAAGTTAAGGACGATAGCTGAAATAGAAGAACCAATGGTATAATTTGACTTTTAAGTGTGCCAAATAGGCATTATGTTGGTCTCCTTGGGTTCAATGAACCTAATGTACATAACAGGATAACAGAGTTGGATGGGACCTTGGAGGTCTTCTAGTCCAACCCCCTGCTAGAGTTTTGAAGATAACCAGGCAGAGGAGGAAATTTTTTGGTTTTTAAGGGCATGACCAGTTACGATTTACGTCACATGAGTTTGTCTCATGTGGCCTTTTCAGTTTTGATTTTGCATATGATTAATAGTCAGGTGTTTTTATCTGTTGTTCATCCATGCATTCCTTCACTCATTAGATGAAATCATGCTTTTCCTTAAAAAAAAAAATCAGACACAAGCGTAATGTTCTCTTCACCAGTTTTTCTCCTCAACAACCAATTTATAATTCTGATGGGCTCAGAATCACCTAGTATTCACCATAGCTGTGAATAGACTTGAAAAACAGGCTCTTCCCCATCTTTTTTCCAGTACTTGAATTCTGACATCTCACCGGCTTTCTTTTTATCTTTTTGCTTATATTCTACTATGCTTTACCAGTTTTCAAAACTGGTTACCAGAATGTATGTGGTAGACCAGGCCTGGGCATCTATGGCCTCGTTATGATTTGTGGACTTCAATATATATGTGTGTGTGTATGTATATCTATATATGTACCGCGTTTCTCCAAAAAAACGACCCACCTTGAAAAGAAGCCCTATCACGTTTTTGAGCGCATGTGATCAAATTAAGCCCCGCCCACAAAATTAGCCCTAATTAAGACCCCGCCCACCCCAGGTGCAGCGGGTGGGGCGATGCGCGCAGGTAAAAAAATAAGCTAGGGTGGGGATGGGGTGGTGGTGGAGCTGCCCTACTTACCAGGCCTTGCACACCCCAACACCTGCCTTGCCTTCTGCAGTCGGTTCTTCTGCGACCGCTTGCAACCACTCGCATGCATTGTCCTGGCCTCCATTTTGTTTTGAGATGCCTGCCAGAAGGCATCTGCAACTGATAAACAGAGTTCCAGATCAGTCTGGAGCTCTGTTATTGGCTGCAGAGGGCTTTCCGGCAGGCATCTGAAGGTGAAACGGAGGCCAGGGGGATGCATGTGAGTGGCGGCAAGTGGCAGCAGAAGAAGTGGGCCAGCAGTGGGCTCCTGCTAGTTGGGGCTGTCGGTGCCACCGCCGCGAGGTGAGTCAATAATTAGAACCCTCCAAAAAGAAGGCCTAAGCCATTTTTTGGGAGGTCAAAAGAAAATAAGACCCAGCCTTCTTTTTGGAGAAACACGGTATGTATGTATGTATATATGTGTGTGGGTGGGTGTAAATCACAGACCATTTAGAATACATAGAAAAAAAGAGTCTTGAAAGTTGTTAGTCAATACTGTATGGAGTGATATAAAGCTGTTACAGAATCTAGTTCTTCTGCTTTGGATACTGCAAAATCTCCTCCCAGAAGATAACAAAGAAAACCAGTTATGGAGAGGATGTGTAGCGTTCTGGACAATACTGCTGACCCTGGTCAAGCATCGTTTGTGTGCTATGTCCTGGTTAGAAGGAAGTGAACTATCAATAATCTTTTTCTACTGTCCTCACCACTCTCTGCACAGTCTTCCTTTCCAAAACGGAAATACCTCCAAACCACACTGTAATACAATGTGAAAGTATAAAAGTATAAGTATAAATTAGATTTTGCTTGCAACTTGGGTAGCTGGCAGTGACATGGAATCTGGAGTGAATCTTGTATCAGACGCTGTTGGAAGGAGTCCTTTGGGTTTATAGAGGAGGTAGGGCAGGGGTCAGCAACTCATGGCTCTGGAGCCGCATGTGGCTCTTTCATCCCTCTGCTGCGGCTCCCTGTCACTGGTTAGCGCCACAATTTTGAGAGGAGCTTTTGGTTAGGGGGAAAGCATGGTGTGCCAGGAGGAGACTCTATGTCAAGGGGCGGGTTTTCCGGTCGGTTCCACAATTGATAGGGCTTTTGGTTAGGACAGGTAGAGGAAAAAGGACACCGCACTAGGAGGAGACTCTATGGTGGGGGAACTGGACTTCCGGTCGGCTCCAAAATTGAAGGGGGGCTTCCGGTTAGGACCTTTGTGGCTCTTTGAGGGTTTAAGGTTGCCGACCCCTGAGGTAGGGTGATAGAAGATCTCCTAACTGAAGCTGATTGATTGGATTACACTTTGAAACCATCTCCTTATCTTTTAAAGGGTGCAGCAGCTGGACTCTTCTATGTTGGCGCGCACATCCTCAACGCTTACAAGGAATACGACCCTTTTCTTCAGAACCGAGATGCTCTCTTACCCCCCATAATTATCATTGCCGTTGCTGTGGTCATGATGGTCATTGGCATAGTTGGCTGCTGTGCCACCCTTCGTGAATCCAAGATCGGCCTCGGAGTGGTAAGAATAGGACCTGGCGGCTAGTGGTCCCATTTATAATAATACCATCGCATGGAGGTGATATTGGAGAGTGGGACAGTGGCCTAGAGGTGGAGCTCTCGCCTCACAATTAGGAGGCTGTGAGTTCGATAATAGGTAGCGGCAGATATTTTTCTCTCTGGGCACAATGGGTAAATATCTGCTGTGAACTTTGCATTGGTGACAGAAAGGGCATCTGGCCAGTAAACACTCAGTTCCATTCAGTTGCCCCAACACCACTCCAATGCAAGGGATTATGGGGTCATTAAAAGACACACACAAAAAAATGGAGGTGATGCTGGAAGGTGGACAATGGTAGAGGTGGACATTGAGATTATCCCATTCCCAGTCCCTCCATTCCTGGGCTCTTGCGGTTGCCTAATTTATTTTTAGTAAATTATTGGATCCAAATGATCCAGAAATCCCTGACACTTGTCAACTTGCTTGAGGGTTGATTTTCCTGTGCGCTGCTCCCACTATCCATGCATGGGTTAATCCTTCAGTGCTTGGCAAACAACTGAGTGAAAACAAAAGACTTTTCCTCCCCTTTCCGGCTCCCAAGCCACGCCTCTGGTCCCATGATCCCCCAGTCTTCACTCAGTTGCTGGCAAACACTGTAGTGATTTTTGGAGCTCCACAGGTTTCTTAAAGGTACAGTAGTCTGTGGGGTTTTCCTCCTTTTTTTCTTTATTACTCTTCCAATTTCTTTCTTCCCTTTCCTTAGGGCGATTAGGCTTTTTTGTTAATTTTGAATAGATTCCCTTTCGCAGTTTACTTTGCTCTCGGAGTGAATAGCAATCACCAGCTGGAAGGGGGGGGAGCAGAGCATCGCGCCCACGCCGCTCGCTTGGCCACCTCCTGAATTTTAAACCGGCATATCTTCCCGCGGCGCTGCTGCAGCGATCGAGCTGCGCCCCTCCAGCTGGCCGGCGCGCTTTGAGCAACCTGCCTATTTCAAACTGCTCAGCTCGCCTAAACAACGCCCCCCCCACCCAGGAGTGATTTCGCCGCACCGGCTTCGGGGCATCAGCGCGAGGCGCAGCGGAGCGCCAGAGAGCTCGGCAGCCCCCCCCTGCGCTAGGAAGGGCAAATTCCAGGAACGAGCTCCCACCAAGGCAGTCGCGCGGCGTTTGGTCGGACCCTCGGGCCGCCATTGTAAGTCCGTTGCCTGAGTCGGGCACAGGCCTCCTCACGTGCCAGCGCCATATTGGGGGACCTTCGGGCCGCCAGATTGGCCAGACTCATCAGCCTACGCCCCCATCGGCCATCAGGGGGCGGCCGCAGACTCCGCCCCACGCCCGCAGGGGGCAATCAATCCACCTCACCCCCACCTTCTGAGGAGTGGTTCTGGCCTAGCTCGAGGCTCTTTTTGAAGAGATTACCCCTCGGCTTGTGGAGCTACAGGGCAAGGGGCCTGCCCGAAGAACCTAGCGGCTGCAGTTATGTCTCGCTCCCCTCCATCCTCAGATATGGAGCTAGAGCTCACCCCCCCGTGCAAGGAGTCAAAAGGGGGGAAAAAGAAATCAAAGAAGAGGCATGAGAGCTCTGCCAGCAGGGCGGCTTCAGAGGGCTCCCTACCGTTCCAGAATAGAGACGCCCTAAGGAGACACAATGCTCTGGAACGACAGTGGGAGAAGGCGCACAAGGCAGCCTCAGAGTCCTCATCCAGAGAGCCTGCCCCTTTGGAGGCCACACACGCCCCTCCGAGAGAGGCAGAGCCAGGAGTTACAAGTGTGTCAGACATTGCAGTGACCCCAAGAACTCCTGATTTCCCCATGGAGGGCCTTATCACACCCCGCTTCGAGGCAGGCTCAGGGGCCGGACCAGAGACTCCAAGGGGCCCCTCACCAGCTCATCATCATCGGGCCATTGAAGCAAGTTCAACGCCATCAAGGGCAGACCCTCAGCTTCAGGGGGGGGCAGGAATAGCAGCCCCAATGGACTTTCAGGCCATGTTCTCGGCTGCACTATCGTCATTCTTCTCTGCAACCCTGCAGCAGGCAACTCAGACACCTGGACAGGCCGCACCTGCCCAGGCACGGCAACACCAGCTCCAGTCCCATCCTCTCCCAGTACAGGGCCAAGAATCCTCGTCTGAGGAATCAGACCAAGTGGAGGAGGCCCCTGAGGAGATGGAGTTATCAGAGGATGAGGGCCTAGCACCGGACACACCGGCATTCACAGGCCTCTTTCGCCCGGCCCTATTCAAGTCCCTACTCCACAAGGCTAGACTTACAACCAACCTGGGAGTGCCAGGGGACGTCACAGCCGCTACCCCCTCAACGGTGGGCCCTCACGACGCGCTCTTCAAATCCTCAAAACCGCAAAAGGACTACATTCCTTGCCCTCAGCTGTTTGCGGATGTGATCCAGAATCCCTGGGGCCAGCCGGCCTCGCTGGCAACACCTAGCAACCTAGATAAAAAACTCTACTGCTCGGCCCCAGAGTTAGAGGACCTTCTGGCGCTCCCTTCTGTAGACCAGCCCGTGGCAGCATTAGCCTCCAGTTCGCTGATCTCCACTGACCCTCTGGACACGCTTAAGGCAGAGGAGAAGAGAATGGAGTGGGCCTTCCGCAAAGCACATCAGGCTGCAGGCTGGGCGATCAGATCGGCAACGGCAACTTCCTTCTTCAACAGAACGTCACTCATTTGGCTCCGGCATCTACAGGACAGGCTTCCCCCTGAGGACACCAGACTGCATCAAGATCTAAATAAGATAATAGCTGCTACAGAATACACAGCCGACGGTTCTTTGAACGCAGCCAAATTTGCCTCAAGAGCTCTGGCTTCAACCCTGACAGCTAGGAGGCTCTTCTGGCTCCGGCCCTGGAAGGCCGACTTCAAAGCCAAGTGGAAGTTGGCAGCCGCGCCATACAAGGCACCAGAGCTGTTCGGAGCCGCGCTGGAGCCCATGCTGATCGAGGGGAAGGACAAGAGGAAGATCCTCCCCTCAACGTATCGGTGCCAGGAATGCAGATACACACCTTACCCGCTCCAGCAGCCCTTTCGTGCTGGCGCCGGACCCAGGGGGTCCTCCTCTCATTGCTCCCAATACCAGGGAGGAGACAGATTTCACGACAGGCAGCAGTTCCGAGACCGAGGACGACAACAGCAGCCTAAGCGCAACTTCCGTGGAGCCGGCCCTAAGCCCGCCAGAAGGGGAAAATGACTCCAGGCCCATGGGACCCATAGGGGGAAGGCTCACCCTCTTCCATCTACAATGGGCCAGCTCGACTTCGGACTCTTGGGTAAGGCGTACGGTCTCTTCAGGATTATCCATCGAATTTTCCGGTCAGCCGTCCCACCGGTTCGTCCGTTGCCCAACCCCTCGATCCTCGGAGCTTCAGGACCTAATGTCACAGGAGATTGCCCACCTCCTGGAGGTTGAAGCCATAGAGCCGGTCCCGCACAGCCAGCGGGGCTCAGGTTTCTACTCAACCCTCTTCTTGGTACCCAAGAACTCTGGGGGCTGGAGGGCTATACTCAATCTAAAGCGTCTGAACCTGTCCGTTCAATACCGCAGGTTCAAAATGCACTCCCTCAAGTCCATCTTAGCGGGGGTGAGACAGGGCGACTTCCTTCAGTCGGTCGACCTCTGGGAGGCTTATCTGCACGTGCCCATTCACCCGCATCACCGTCGGTACCTGAGGTTCGAGTATGCGGGCCGGCATTACCAATACCGCGCGATGCCATTTGGACTCTCGTCGGCCCCCCGCACCTTTACCAAGCTGGTAGCGGTGGTGGCGGCCAGGCTCCGAGCCGTCCCGATCCGGGTGCTCTGTTACCTGGATGACATTCTGGTCCTGTCGTCCACGCCCGACCAGGCCTCCAGAGACATGAAGATGGTGATGAAGATCTTCCAGGATCACGGTTTCACCATAAACCTTGCAAAGAGTCAACTTCAGCCCACCACCAGGCTTCTTCACCTAGGGGCGGTGATAGATTCGTCCAGCGGCCAAGTATTCTTATCACCGGACAGAGTCCAGAGCATCCGAACTCTGATCCTGCAGATCCTGACGAGGAGGAGAGTTGCCCTGATCCACCTCTCAAGCCTCCTCGGGAAGATGGTATCCTGCTTTGGCATCGTACCGTGGGCACGCAGACATTCGAGACCCCTGCAGTGGTTCCTCCTTCCCTTCCAGCGAACGGGAAGGGCCAACTCCCAAAAGGAAGTTCGCCTCACTCTCCAGGTCCTCCGGTCCCTCAGGTGGTGGACATCGCCAGCGCTCCTCAAGGGGTCCAGCTTCCTAGAGCCGGACCTTTTGATACTCACCACCGACGCCAGCCTTCGGGGGTGGGGAGCCCATCTCCACAACCTAGTCACGCAAGGACAGTGGTCGCTTCAAGAACGGCAATGCAGCATCAATCTCCTAGAGCTTCGGGCGATCAGACTGGCACTGCGCAACTTCCAGCCGACGGTGCAGGGGCATCACATCTTAATCCTGACCGACAACATCTCGGCCAAGGCGCACGTCAACAGGGAGGGGGGCACAAGGTCCCGTACCCTGATGCGGGAGGCCGCGGAGCTGTTCAGCTGGGCAGAGAGACACTTCTCTATCAGAGCAGACCACATTTCGGGGGCAACCAATGTGAGGGTGGACTGGCTCAGCCGCGAAACAATAGATCAAGCGGAATGGCAGCTCCACCCTCAGCTGTTTCGAGAACTTCCTTCCAGCTTCGGAAACCCGGTGGTAGACCTCTTCGCAACCCCGGCCAACGCTCAACTCCCCCGCTTCATATCTCGCTACCCGACACCGCAAGCGGAGGACCACGATGCGCTGCGCTGCAGGTGGCCCGAGGGTCTCCTGTACGCATTCCCGCCAGTCCCGCTGCTCCCGTGTCTCATCCGAAAGCTACTGGCAGAAAAAGCAGACCTACTCCTGGTAGCCCCGAACTGGCCCCGGAGACCATGTTTCGCCGACCTGGTGGCACTGTCTGTGGAACAGCCATGGGTGATCCCACCACAGCAGCTCGTTCTGTGCCAAGGAGCAGTCACGCATCCAGAGCCCCAGTGGCTGCAATTAGCCATTTGGCATTTGAACGGGTCATCCTGAAGAAGGATAACCTGCCAGACGAGGTAGTTGCCACTATCCAGGCGGCCAGGCGGCCGTCTACGACCCGCATCTACGAGTCATCATGGCAGGCGTTCTGTCGCTGGAGCGCCCACCAGCATATCGACCCCACGTCAGCTACTATTCGGGACATTCTGCGGTTCCTACAAGCTGGCCTAGACAAAGGCCTGGCCCCGGCAACCCTACGAAGACAGACAGCGGCGTTGTCAACAGTCATCGTATGCGCTTCGTACCAATCCCTCGCGCACCACCCGCGCATCAAGGAGTTTCTGCATGGGGCCACCAACCTGCGACCCCCCACAGTACACCGTTACCCTTCATGGGATCTATCTCTTGTTTTACGGGCGCTGACCGGGCCCCCATTCAAGCCCCTAAACTCAAGCTCTCTTAAGTACCTATCATTTAAGGTGACCTTCCTGCTGGCGATCACCTCGGCGAGGAGAGTCTCAGAGCTAGCGGCCCTTTCAGTCCGCAAAGATTTGTGTATTTTCCACGACTCCACCGTGACGCTACGCCTGGATCCTGCCTTTATCCCGAAGGTCAACTCGTGGTTCCACCGAGCCCAGGAGCTCATTCTGCCAGATTTCTGCCCCTCACCTCGTGACCCCAGAGAAGAGGTGGCACACCCTAGACGTTCGACGCGCCATCCGCACTTACATCCGACGGACCGCTCCCTTCCGCCGTACTGAGGGTCTCCTGGTCTCCTTCAACCCGAAGTCCATGGGTCAGAAGATATCAGCAGCTACGGTCAGCAGATGGATCAAGGCCTGCATCGCCCTGGCATATGACCTGAACTCCAAACCGGGCCCCGGCAGGATTCTACCGCACTCGACTCGCAGCGCGGCCACCACGGTGGCCTGGGCCACCCAAGCCTCGGTCGTGGACATCTGCAGAGCTGCGACGTGGTCCCTCACACCGTTCATCCGCCACTACAAGATCGATGCGTTCAACTCGGCTGAGGCATCGTTTGGCCGCAGAGTACTGCAGAAAGTGTTGACAGAGGAGGACTCTGGAGGCAGTCAGCTTCCCACCCAGGGAGTTTAAGCTTGGGTATATCCCATGCATGGATAGTGGGAGCAGCGCACAGGAAAATGGACGTTGTCTTACCTGAACGTCCCTTTTCTGGGCGCTGCGTACACTATCCATATCCCGCCCGTCAGGGCTGCCTGCCCCCTGTTTATGACTGAGACTAGTTTCTTTTTCCATTACGTTAATTTGAGTTAATAAAGTTGAGTTTATAAGTTACTCATAGTGTGGATTCTTGTCTGCTGCACCTTCGTTCAGACTGGGGGATCATGGGACCAGAGGCGTGGCTTGGGAGCCGGAAAGGGGAGGAAAAGTCTTTTGTTTTCACTCAGTTGTTTGCCAAGCACTGAAGGATTAACCCATGCATGGATAGTGTACGCAGCGCCCAGAAAAGGGACGTTCAGGTAAGACAACGTCCATTCCATCATGCCCACAGATGTCTAAAAAACCCTGTTGCCTACAGTAGAGTTTCTCAACCATGACAATTTCATTTTCATGAAATTTCTCAACCAAGAGCCTTGGTAGTACAGTGGTTTAAAGCACCCTGTTATTAAGACCAGCTGCCTGCAATTACTGCAGGTTCGAATCTCGCCAGGCTCAAGGTTGACTCAGCCTTCCATCCTTTCTAAGGTAGGTAAATTGAGGACCCAGTTGTGGGGGCAATAAGCTGACTTTGTATAAATATACAAAAGTATGAAGGCTATTGCTTAACGCATTGTAAGCCGCCCTGAGTCTCCGGAGAAGGGCGGCATATAAATCAAATTTAAAAAAAAAAAATTGAAAATGAGGACTTCCAACTCCCTGAAAGAGAGGGTAGATCTCTTGAAAGAGGGTAGATCTTTCCTCAGAACAGTCAAATCTTCCAGATGTTGGTTTGTTGGCAGCATCTGGAGAAGATCACATGTCTCTCTGCTTCTTAAATTGTCTCCTTTTCTTTCTTCAGTTCTTGGTCATCATCCTGCTGATCTTCACTGCAGAAATGGCAGCCTTTGTGCTTGGATTTGTTTACAAAGGAAAGGTGAGTGAAAATATCTATAAAGATTATCCAGGTATTGAAGCAACACCAGTAGTCCTCAATTTAACAACTACTTGTTTAATGATTGTTCAGAGTTTGTGGGGGCAATAAGCTGACTTTGTATAAAATATACAAAAGTAGGAAGGCTATTGCTTAACGCATTGTAAGCCGCCCTGAGTCTCCAGAGAAGGGCGGCATATTAAAAAAAAAAAAAAAAGTTATGAGGACCCTGAAAAAAGTGACTTGCAGTGGTCCTCACATGACTATTGCAGCATGCATCCCTGTGGTCACTAAGCGACTCTCCATGGGCTTTAAGCATTTCTGGATTCCCCCATTGACTTTGCTTGTTAGAGACCACCTGGGAAGATTGCAAATGGTGATTTTGTGACCTTGAGGCATTGAAACCATTGTAAATACATGCTGATTGCCAAGCATAAAAATTATGGTCACAAAGTGACAAAGTCACTTTGATGGTCATAAGTGCAAGGACCGGTTGCAAGTCATTTCAGTGCTTTCATAACTTTGAATAGTTATTGAATAAATGGTTGGAAATCAAGGACTACCTGTTGTTTCTTTTTTCTTTTTTTTTTTTTGAAAAAGTTTTTTTATTTTTGAAACAAACAAACATTTAATACATCAGTTAGCTTTCCCCTGCGACATTTCGGTGTTGTCTTCCAAAGTTCTTTCTTCTTCTGTGTAGTTATTTCTTCTATTTTGAATTCTTATCCAATCCATTCTTATCAATTCATCACTAACATAATATTCTATTCATCACATATTTATACATACTTATATAATTAGTGATTTATCTCTCTTCTCCAGCCAATAATAAAAATAATTCCATATTTTAAAATATTCCGAGTCTTCTCTATCCTTAAATCATCAGGGTTAATCTATTCATTTCTGCATAATCTTAAGATTTTTTTTATTACCTCTTCTTCCAGAGGTATTTTCTCTACTTTCCAATTTTGTGCATAGACAATCCTTGCAGCTGTTATTACATGTATTATCAAATAAACATTTTCCTTGCTAGTTTTTTCAGGTAGGATACCCAATAGGAACAGCTCTGGTTTAAATTCGATACGTTTCTGTATCATTTCCTCCAGCCAACTCTTAATTCTACTCCAATAGTTTTTAGCTTCCGGACATGTCCACCACATATGATGATATGATCCTGGTGTTTGATGAAGGACTACCTGTTGCTTAAACCCTTTTATTAAGGAGGAAGGACAGCAAAACCTCATTGTTTAGAGGTGCTGCTATTTGATACACAAACCTTGCCTTTTTAAGGCTTAAAGCTTTCCGTTGCATTTCAGATGGATGAAAAGATGTGATGTAATAACTATCTGTGCCTTTCTTTTCTTGCCACAGATAATAGCTGAGTTCCATGACTCTATGTCGAAAGCATTTGCAGCCTACGATGGAAAATCAGAAAACTCTCATAGTGTAGATTACCTGCAGCAGGAGGTAGGAAAACAGGTTTTGGGCTAGCATTTGTGTCTCAATTCCTGATACGACGATATTGGTTTTGGAAACATGGATTTATTTTTATTTTGCTGTATGTTCTTTCTGGTTGCAGTTTCCCTAGTTGGTGGTGGTTTTGTTTTTAAGAACAAAAAAACAGATTTTGAATTGGAGTTGGGATAGAAATATATATTTTAAAAGAATTATTGAAGAATTATTGAACTGTGGCCAATCAACATAAAATAGCAGACATAGATCTGTGATCCCTAGATAGAAGAAAAATAGCAAATCCACTGTAAAGTGAATAGAGACGGTAATGCAGGTAGTCCTTGACTTATAGCAGTTTAATTAGTGACTGTTTTAAGTTACAATGGCATTGAAAAAAGTGACTTACATCTGTTTTTCACACTTACGAACGTTGCAGCATCCACACAGTCATGTAATCAAAATTCAGATGCTTAGCAACTGACTCATGTGATGGTTGTAGTGCTCCAGAGTTATGTGATTAGCTTTTGAGACCTGACAAGCAAAGTCAATGGGGAAGCCAGATTCCCTTAATAACCATGTTACTAACTTAACAGCTGTAGGTTAGTAGGTAGGTAGATGCTGTAGATCAGGGGTGTTAAACTCAAGGCCCGCAGGCCAGATTTGGCCTGCAGGATGCTTAGATCTGGCTCGTAGGGCCAGCCTGGAAACAGCAAAGGACTGGCCCACGGTGAAAACACCCTGCCCATCCCAAGCTCCGTTTTCACTGGCAGAGGGCTATCAAAACAAACTAAAAACAAAACAAAAGGAGAAATGTTTCCCCTTTTGCAATTGAGAGAAAGAAAAGGAAGGGAAGGGAAGGGAAGGGAAGGAAAAGGAAGGAAGGAAGGAAGGAAGGAAGGAAGGAAGGAAGGAAAGAGATTATAATGAGAGTTGAGGGAGGGTCTCAGGGAAGTCCTGAGCACAGGTGCCCTTGACATGAGTTATGTCGAGCTGGTCATGCCCACCATGGCCACACCCCTCAGCCCCCCCAGCCCTCCAAGGTCAAACACAACTCTGATGCATCCCTCAATGAAATAGAGTTTGACACCCCTGCCATAGATAAATTAGATAGATTAAATAGATAGGTATGTTGGTAGGTAGGTAGGCAGGAAGATGGATGGATGGATGGATAGATAGATAGATAGATAGATAGATAGATAGATAGATAGATAGAGTCACCTTGTAGTGGAGATACGATGGGTGGTATAAAAAATAAGTAAAAAGGTACGCCGTCCACCCTTCTTAGAAAGGCAAATGCTGAAAGCTTCTGGATTGCAAGTGTATTATATAATAATGGGAAAATCTTGAATAGATTGAGATTGTGCATTTCCCTATCAGCCCCATAGAGTTCTCTAAAGCAGGTAGAGATTAATTAAAAACAATGGCTAAGCCAGCTTTATCAACCTGGTTGCTGGATCTAGGTGTTGTATCTAGAATTCCTAGCCAAGTTGGAGGACATCATATTGGAAGGACACTGGTTTGCTAAGACATGGTTAAGCCAAGAGTGATTGACTAAATAGTAGCCAGCTAGATTTCCAAATTCACCAAAACTTAGGCTTGGTTTATAACGAAGAAGGATTGATTCACATTGTATGGTGAACCAAAACCATTTTGCCCAAAGATAAGGCCATTCTTGTGTATAAATTTATCTAATTCTTTCACTTTATTTTTAAAACATTCATCTGAAGTTAACAGTATAAAATATTCAATAAGGTTTAGATTTGATTGTAATTTTTTAAAATTAATATATTCCGTTTTAGGATCTTTTTTTCAGCAGAAATTTATTTATTATTTATTTATTATTTATTTATTATTTGGGCTTGTATGCCGCCCTCTCTCCAAAGGACTCAGAGTGGCTCACAACAATAATTATATACACAAATTCAATTATAAAATATAACAGATATAAAAACCCGTTAAAATCACATTTAAAAACCCCTTCAGTCCAATCCGGCCAGGCCAAATAGCCATGTTTTAAGATCACGGCAGAAGGAGCGAAGTTCAGGAGCCACCCGGAGCTCCAGGGGGAGCTGATTTCACAGAGTAGGCGCGCCCACAGAGAAGGCCCACTCCCTTATTTATTTCTTATTTATTTAAGAAATGTTGATCATATTACCCTGTTTCCCCCAAAATAAGACATCCCCTGATAATAAGCCCAATCGGGCTTTTGAGTGCATGGCAATAAGGCCAAGCGCTTATTTCAGGGTTCAAAAAAATATAAGACAGGGTCTTATTTTGGGGGAAACACAGCAGTGTCGTGATGAATGGCTCGGTATGAAAGATCTTATCTGTTAGAGTTGCAAAGCAGATGGTTTTGCTTCCAAAGTAATGATTGCATTTAAACAAGTGTTTCCTGATCATGTGAAAAAAACACAACATTCTCAATACATTATTGTTCCAAAAATTAGCTATACAGAGCTGATACTCTATTTAAAGAGACCAGTTCTCTTCCTAAATCTCACTTTTTCAATTAGCCTAAAATTAGGGAGGGAGGGAGGGAGGGAGGAAGGGTGGGTTACTGCATCAATCTATTGTTGCGGTGACCATATTTTCTTGGAAAAAGGACAAACCAGAAAAAGAGGCAAATATGAAAGAGATTCATAAAGGTAAAACATTTTAATTCTGAATGTTTATAACTTTGCTTTACAAAGAAAGATTCAGGTGCAAAACCAACAACAAAAAACTTTGTAAAAATGCATATTGTAATAAAGATATCTAAAATTGAAACCTATGTATAAATGTATGAAAAAAGACAATTCAATGTCCATGTTTTTCACACAATGTGAAAAACTGCGCACTGTGGTACCATTTGTACAGTAAACAATTGTCCTAAAAGAAAGGACAAAAGTGATTTTGTGAAAAATAAGTCCCATCTAAAAGACAGCTTTCTGAAATAAAGGCCTGTCCTTACAATACGGTCACTGTATGAATTGACTTTTCACCAGAGGGATTAATCTTTCGCAGAACATAATGAAGGATCCGGTGAGAATCTTTTAACAAAACTGAGAAAAGATGAATGTCTGTTTGGCCCTTAGATGGGTGGCCCTGGAAAATAAAGGTTATTTTTTAAAGCTAGACAAGGCAATGAAAAACTACTTTATTGCCCAAAAAAAACCCCCTACATAGTTATACCAACATAAACATCACAAGGGAAAGTCAAGTTGAAACAGTTTTTTTTTCTTTTCATTGTGAAGCATCAGCAACAATAGTTTGATGTTTCTGGAAAGTTCTCCAGCATACTGAATCTGGGCAGGAGTCTCCACAACACACAGATGCCAATTTCAGCACTTGATTGCAGTGTTTTCCCAAAGAGGAAGAGAGTCTGTATATTATATTACGAGCCATGGTGGCGCAGTGATTAGAGTGCAGTACTGCAGGCTACTTCTGTTGACTGCCGGCTGCCTGTAATTTGGCAGTTCGAATCTCACCAGGCTCATGGTTGACTCAGCCTTCCATCCTTCTGAGGTGGGTGAAATGAGGACCTGTTGTGGTCCGCCAGCATCCTGTGGAGCTGGCAGCGCAGTCGGACAGCGATGACGCTGAGGAAGAACGGGCTAGTCCTGGAGGCTGGGGAAGGCCCGTATGAGGGCTCTGCGTCGAAGGCAGAGATGGGGCCAGGGAGTGAGGTGCAGACTTCAGAGCCTCCAGAGGCTGACAGTAGAGAGGCAGAGGAACAGGAGGAGCCTGTTCCTAGTGCACGTATGAGAAGAGCAGCTAAAGCAAAGAGGACAAATCGGGAGTAAGGCCAAGAGATATTGGCCCCTCCCATAAGGCTTAAAAGACCAGCAATGGCTCTTGGGCTCTTTGTCGGAAAACAACATTAATAGACTTGTTCTTGTCTTGCTGCACTTATCTCTGGTCGGCATCTTCTGCTTCTGAACTTTTGCCAAGAGAAGCCTTTGGCAGTTTGCCTAATTATACCAAGGTTAGTGATTAGACTGAAGAATTTGTGTTATGAAGAGTTTGTTTTGCTTTAGTTTGGACTACGCTGAGAATGAGTTAATTCTCAGCTGTTCTAATAAAATCTGTTTGTTTTGGAATTGTTTGCGTTGACTGTTACCTAATTGGACCAGGGTCACAACAGGATCCACATTGTTGGGGGCAAGAGGCCGATTCTGTAAATTGCTTAGAGAGGGCTGTAAAGCACTGTAAAGCAGTATATAAGTCTTACTGCTATTGCTATTATGGCTCTTACTGAGCATTCTTTACCTGGCACTGTCCAGACGCATGGAATTCTGGGGGATTCTGGGACTTGCCATTCTAGCACATCTGGAGGGTATCACGTTCTGGAGAAGGTGACCTTGAGGGATAAGCCCTCCAAGTCTCAAAGGCAAATGAACTGAACTTTGGATGTGCCTCTTCCAACCACAGTTGTTGCTCTTTCAGCTTCAGTGTTGCGGTGTCCAAAACTACACTGACTGGATTGGGACCCAGTGGTTCACAGGCAACCATACTCTTCCTCTGAGCTGCTGCAAGCAAGGTCCGGCTTTCAAGAATTGCACAGGACAACTAAGTGAGAAGCATCTTGTTAACACACAAGTAAGATCATTCAGAGTTTGCTTGAGTGTGATCAAAGTTGTAGGAAACGAGAATTTAAATTGTATGAACCAGCTTCCTACAATGTTGGTTTGGGGTTTTTTTTGGCTTTGCTGGCTGTCTTTTCTTAACCTTACTCTAGAATATATGTCTCCTGTTTCATATACAAAATTCCTCTCCCTACATATATGTGGAGATTCTCAATCATCCAAGCCATGGTTGTCTCAAAGGTGGTTTTTTTCAAAAGACAACTGGACTATGTTTTTAAGAGCCATGGTGGTGTAGTGGTTAGCATGCGGTATTGCAGGCTGACTCTGCCCACTGCCAGGAGTTCGATCCTGACCAGGTTGGCTCAGCCTTCCATCCTTCTGAGGTTGATAAAATGAGGGCCCAGATTGTTGGGGGCAAGATGCTGATTCTAGAAACCATTTAGAGAGGGCTGTAAAGCGGTATATAAATAAGTGCTATTGCTGTTTTTTCCCTTGAGGAAGAAAACGTTTTGCTTCTTATCCAAGAAGCTTCATCAGTTCTGGCTATACGGTGGCGGTGGTGGGGAAATGGAAAGATTAGTTCCGACAGGACGTTGGATGTGTGTCGAAGGATTATATTTCTTTGCAGTCATATAATATATATGAGTGCAAAGAATATAATACCTCCTATCAGAACTACTCCTTTCATTCCCCCACTTCTCCCACCACCAGCCAGCTAGAACTGATGAAGCCTCTTGGATGAAAAGCAAAACATCTTCTTTCTCAATGGGGAAAAAACACAGTCCAGTTGCCTTTTGAAAAACCACGTTTGAGAGTCCTCTCCCTACATTTAACTTCAAAGAAAACACTTGTCTACCAGCCCTTTCATATTTGTGGATTGAGCTGATGAAACCAATATGTACTATCATTAACTAGTGGAATTCACTGCCCCAAGATAGGGTTTCATCCAATTTGTTTGAGAGGAATAGAATAATCTAAACCAAGAATGACACACGGTGATCTTCCAGGATGAGTTCTTTATTGTTCTCACACCTATACCGTTTCCCCAAAAATACGACCTACCCTTGAAAGTAAGTCCTAGCTTGATTTTTACACGTGTGCCCAATATAAGCCCTACCCCCAAAATAAGCCCTAATTAAGATCCCGCCCGCTCCAGAGTGCACGGGTAAAAATTAAGCTAGGGTGGGGATGGTGGAGCTGCCCTACTACTTACTTTTGGATAGTTGTAGCCAGGCCCCTATCACACCCCGACACTGCCTTTCCGGCCCATTTCTTCTGCAGCTGGCAAGCCTTTCCTGAAGGCCTCTGTAGCTGATAACAAGATAACAGAGCTGCAGCTCTCTTATTGGCTGCAGAGGCCTTCAGGAAAGCCTTGCCAGACACAGAAGAAGTTCCTGAAGGCCTCTGACAGCAAAAAGGAGGCCGGGGGTGATGCCCGCAAGTGATATCAGTGGCTGATATCCCCCGAAAATAAGACGTGCCATTTTTTTTGGTGGCAAAAAAAATATAAGACAGGATCTTATTTTCAGAGAAACATGGTAGACAAAATCTTGAAAGATGTAGGACTCTACTATCTGCACCTACAATATACTCTGGGAATTATTAGGGAGGAGCCATATTCATCCTCTTTCTATCACACATAATATCTGAGCTGAGTTGCCTCTTATTCTTCTGGACTGTTGCACCCCTTCCCTCCTGAGGATCCACCTCCTTACTATAGTCCATCATCAAGTCTCTGATTGGCTACTGTGGAAAATATGACAATGGACTAGCTTGGTGTTTCTCAACCTTGGCAACTTTAAGATGAGTGGACTTCAAGTCATGGCTGGCTGGAGAATTCTGGGAATTAAAGCCCACCCATCTTAAAGTTGCCAAGGATGAAAACATTGGACTAGATCAGAGGTCTTCAAACTTGGCAGCTTTAAGACTTGTGGACTTCAACTCCCAGAATTCTCCAGGCAGCTTTAAGACTTGTGGACTTCAACTCCCAGAATTCTCCAGCCAGCTTTAAGACTTGTGGACTTCAACTCCCAGAATTCTCCAGCCAGCTGGCTAGAGAATTCTGGGAGTTGAAGTCCACAAGTCTTAAAGCTGCCAAGTTTTAGGACCCCTGGACTAGATGAACTTGTGGGCAGGTCCAGAGGCCTTTGTGTCCTTATCCTTATAGAGCCGTGGTGGCGTAGGTGGTTAGAATGCAGTACTGCAGGCTAACTCACTGCTCACTCCAGCAGTTCGATTCTGAGCGGGCAAGGTTTACTCAGCCTTCCATCCTTCCGAGGTGAGTAATACGAGGACCCAGATGGTTGGAGGCAACATGCAGATTCTGTAAGCAGCTTAGAGAGGGCTGTAAAGCCCCATGAAGTGGTATATAAGTGCTATTGCTATCTTTACCAAGTTCTTGAACAAAACTCTTGAACTTTTCTACAAAACTCTTTGAGCTTATGTAATCAGTTCTTCCCCATCATCTCCCCTCACTAACAGGGCTGTGAAAAGATAATAGATCTCCGTGACCTGCTCAATTACGCGATGCTCATTGTCTTGGCTTTTGCCATTGTGAAGGTATGTGTGATTGCCAAGTTTGAACATGTTTTTCAGTTGGGTTTATCCGGGGACTGGAAAGAAAAAAACTGCATGGTGGACCCCAAATGGTTCCAATCCACTTTCAATCCGAATGGCCTGCTCTTCTCGTTCCCATCCTGATTTGGTTTTTTTTTTTTTTTTAAAGGAAAAAACACAACATTCAAAATTGGCTGTTTCTGTTTAAATGGTGGCGATTGTTGTGACCCAGGCCCAAGTAGTTATTATCAGACGCAATCAGTTCAAAACAAACAGACTTTATTAGAACAGCTGAGAATTAACTCATTCTCAGCATAGCCCAAACTAATTCAAAGCAAATTCTTCATAACACAATTCTTCAGCCTTATCACCAACCTTGGTCTAATTAGGCAACCTGCCAAAGGCTTTTCTTGGCAAAAGTTCAGAAGCAGAAGACGCTGACAAGAAATAAATGCAGCAAGACAAGAAAACAAATCTATCAATGTTGTTTTCCGATAAAGTGCCCAAGAGCCATTGCTGGTCTTTTAAGCCTTATGGGAAGGGCCAATCATCTCCTGGCCTTACTCCCGAGTCGTCCTTTTTGCTTTAGCTGCTCTTGCCTTCTGGCAGCTCTTCTCATGCATGCACTAGGAACAGGCTCCTCCTGTTCCTCTGCCTCTCTGCTGTTCAACTCTGGAGGCTCCGGAGTCCGAGCATCACTCCCAGATGGCCCTGGCCCCATCTCTGCCTCCGATGCAGAGCCCTCATCCAGGCCTTCCCCAGCCTCCAGGACTGGCCCATGTTCTTCCTCAGCCTCCTCGCTGTCCAACTCCACTACCAGCTCCGCAGGCTACTGGCGGACCACAACAGTGATCCTGGAGGTTTCCTGCAGTCCAAGAGTTTTCATAGATGGTCGCTAGAGAAACATGGCCTTATCCTGCCAGTTTCCTCTAATGTTCTTTTGATTCTAAAGGTTTTTATCTTTTCATTTGCTCAATTGAAAACTCCATCCACCAGATTAAGTGGAACATTCCAAGGGCTCTTGTCTTCCCTTTGAAAGCTTAAGCAATTGTCATTCAGTTATATTTCTATCGCTGCCGTTTCTAGCCTAGTTGGTGTCTTTCCAGGGCCAATTAACGAAATTGATTCATTATTTGCTTGGATCTTCTGTTATGAGTAATCACACATAGCCGTAATCCACAAACAGCGTTTCTTTTAAAAAAAACCAGAAGTGCAGGGTTCATGCAGTATTTACTTTATAAACCATGATTTACAAACCATGCCACCAGGGATGGGCTGCTGGAGGTTCGTAGGGGTTCAGGAGAACCTCTAGCTAAGATTCTGCGCAGTTCGGAGAACCCCCAAATCCCACTCCTGGCTAGCCCAGCCCAACCCGCCCCTCCCAGGAGTCCCCATGTGGCCTGTTTTGGATGCAGGTAAGTGCAGGGTATGCTCAGAGGCTCGGGGAGGGGGAAAAACAGGCCTACTGGAAGTTCGGGAACCGTTTCCGGCCTCCAGAGGCATCCAGAGGCTGTTTTTGCCATCCTGGAGGCTCAAGAAAAGCCTTCAGAGCCTGGGGAGGGCAAAAACGCCCCCCCCCACCATGGTTCAGGAGGCCGACTAGGCCACGCCCACCATGGCCACGCCCACCCAGCAACCGGGCAGAGAACCCCTTGCTAAAAATTTTGAAGCCCACCCCTGCATGCCACCTATGACTATGCTACATGTAGCTATGGCTTGCTTAGTCCTGATTGTTGAATAAACTGTAATGGACTGCATCCAAACAGTACATCAGGCCACAAACCTTGGTTAGAATTAGAAACTATACTATGCAATAAGCCCAAACTAAGCAAGTTATGGAATCAACCCCACTATTAGATTGTTTGCATCATTACTCTGGTGTTAACCTGGACCTGCAGGCAATAATATTTTGCAGTCCAATTTAGTGCAATTTTTAGTCCAATTTATTTTGATTGATTCTAAAGAAGGGGGTAGACAACCTGCGTCCCTCCAGACATTTTGGTCTATGGATCCCATTGAGTACTTCCATGGTACAATCCCTTCTGTTGTTTTATTATGAAGCGGCAAAGATCTGGAGAATACCAGGTTGTTTATAGCCCTGAGTTATAACTACCTTCATATTCTCCAGTTGGTTCCTCACTTGATGTGTCACACACCAAGGATTGTGCTAACTGAAATGGATAGAGCATATATAGGTAGTCCTTACCTTATGACCATAATGGAGTCTGCCCATTACGGTTGTAAGTCATAATGATCATAAAACAGGTCACTCACATGACCAGCCTGATTTTACAGTCTTTTATGTAACAATAGTTTAGTAAACACCATGGTTGTTTAGCAAACAGTTGGTTCGCTCTGGGCCAGTTTAGTCCCAAACTGGAAGTAAATGGTTGCCAAGTACATGGCATGTGGTCACATGACTTCAGAGGAGCATTGGAACTTTGAATCTAGGTTGTGGGTACCCGCCTCCATGGAGCTCAGTCGGAACGTCAAAAGGTTGCTAAGCAACTGGTCATAAATTGAGGACTACCTATAATCCAGAATATCTAGAGGACACTCAGAAGGGCAAAACTGAATTTGATAGAGAAATTACAATCAATAGTTGTAAAGAGAATGTTAAGGGTCAGATTTGAGAGAAGAGCAATCTATTTTCAAACTATAAATTCTATAAAGGTTGCCAAGTATGGGGTCCTTCGTGCTCTCTGAGCTTGATAGCTTTCTTATAGGCATTTCATTACCAAACTAGGTAACATCATCAGTGCTACCTAAAACTAAATCCCAAAATCCAAGAGGCCCTGGAGTCTGAATGGGTGGTCAACATGTCCAGCCATCCACTATCTACTGCAGAACACAATATTTTACAGAGAGGCCTCCACTTCAATACAGGTGATGCTAATCAACTAAAATTCTAAAAGGAACATTTAAAACCAGTAACCCTGATGATGTTACCTAGTTTGGTAGTGAAATGTCTGCAAGAAAAGATGCCAAGCTGAGAAAGGATCAAGGACCCCACAGTTCAACTTTGACCTACAAATATTCTCTTCGATGCTTTGCACACAGACTGAAAGATTAATTACTGGGTTTTTTTCATTTCAGTTTTTTGGAATGCTTGGGATCTGCGTGTTGGCCTGCAAGAAGGAAAGCCAAGGGTATCAGTCCCTGAGCACTGGAGTGTTTGCCTGACCAAGAAATAGATGACTCTTCCTTTTGGGATCTCCATGAACAAAAATGGAAAGATGTCTTGAGTAGAAAGCATTAGCCTACTTTTTATGAAATCCCAAAAGAGATTACACTGGCTTTCAGAAGTCGTATTAAAGGTGAAATAGTTGGCATTAACATCCTGATAAGGCTGAGATTTGTCTGATGTAGTTGAAATTAAGGTGCCCTTTTTTTAAACAGCAGATGGAGACATTCACCAGAAAAGGCAGACCAACGCTTGCAATTCCAATGTCTGATGATATAATTTGTGAATCTATCCTTGAAGAGAGACTTAAAGAAATTATTTTTTTACCCAAGGCACACTTTTTCCTTGATTGGCTAGGCCATTGGCATATGGTAAACAGCTAGGTGCTTATAGCAAATCTCTAAAATCCAGTGGAAATGGCAGTTTCCAGTTAGATATGTTGAAATCCACTCTGAGGTAAATGTTGGGAATATAGCATGCCTTGGATTGAAGCTGGATTCTTTTCCCAAGAAAAATTATAGGGTATGAATGCGGACAATTTCTTTTACTCTAGACTGATATTTTCTAGAGTAACTTGAAAGATTTAGACATAGGCAGACTTTATCTGGGAGTGACCAGCTTTTCTAACAGAATATCCATTAAATGTCTGACCGTATGAATTATTTTGCTCAGAAGTTGAGTTAGGTCAAAAATGCATATAAGATTCCATTTTTTTAGCTCATGATGATGAATTCTGGTGGTAAAGGTTCTCCAAACTGACAATTCATATAGGGGAAGCACAATGCAGTTGTAACATAATCCCTAAAATAGGCTTCAGGGTGTCCAACTTTGGAAACATTAAAATTTGTGGACTTGAACTTCCAGAATTCCCCAACCACCCATACTTGCTGGAGAATTCTGGGAGTTGAAGTCCACTAGTCTTAAAAGTTGCCAAGGTTGGACATCCCTATTTTAAGCAAAGAAGATACACTGCTCTAAATATCAATCACAGCCTTATCTTTGAAAAAATACATAGTTATTCCTTGTTACCACTGCATTCTTAGTTCTGGTCTGTCAAAACTAAGTACAATTCCCAGCTATAAATTTGTTGAGCTACAGAACAAAATCACAGTTGCAAGAATCCTTCAGAAGTGATGGATTAATTACTTATTCCTAGCCATATCTGCACAGAGTAATTATGTATTTCAGAGACACCAGGTTACAGAAGGCTGATATAGGTGTATGTGGTTTTAATTTTTTAGTCTTTATTCGCTGGATTGCTCCAGTTTGAATACAGTCTATTTTTGGTCCCAATAATCAAGTAGGCACCACAGTTGAGTAAAACCTGGAAACATGATGCTACTTTCATTCCAACAACAACTGAGCTTGATATTATTCTGCATTCTTGGATGGTATTAAAACAATTTCTCCAGATGAAGGGTGTTGATTTGTTGGGGCACGAACAATGTATTCTTCCATCTTTTGTCGTTTTGTTTTTGTTAGCAAAGAAACAACTTACATAGCATATATGTTGCTGGGGGGAAAAGCAATAGTTTTGGTTTTTCAAACCATCTTTCATTTTTGAGTATTGTATGGCTACTTAGATTACATAAAGAGCCTCCTGAAACCCTAAATAAAAACTTCAAAAAAAAAAAGTGCAGTATTTTATTTCATTTGAAAATACAAGGAGAATTGAAAAAGCCAGCGTGTAAAATAATAACACAAGGACACGAAGATATTTTAGTTAAACTTCTGATGATTTCACAAGCAACTTGGAAAATATAGAAGGACTTTGCTAGTGTCCTGTTCTGGAATTATTATTCCCCCCCCCTCATTTTTAATACATTTTCTGGGTTTCTATCATACATAGAATGGCAAAATACTCAATGACTTTTCGACAATTTGCTGTGGAATTCACCTACTACATACAATAAAGTCTCCAAGATGAATTTAGGTCATGACTCCACTTACACTTCCATGGAGCTGGCACTATGGTGGTGCTATGTAATTGCTACCTTCTTGAATTATTAAAAAAATATCCCAGTCTTAATTTTGAACTCTGGAATCACTTGGTGGTCTCCCATCCAAGTGCCAATCAGGCCCATCCCTCAGAGTTTCAGAATCCAGTCAAGATCTGCCAGGAACAAATGAGAATAAGGAAAGAGAAGCCAGACTATACTATTACAGCAAATTCCTGCATCTTCTCATTTGTTTGCTAAGGTTCTATTCATACAACCCATGATTGAACCAGTCCTTATGTATTATGCATAAAACATAATACATAACACAAGATATTGCAAAGGCACAAACAAGAGAAAAGACCTGGTTAAAACAAACTATATTGTTTGAATGCAAAACTAGATTTTTTTTTTATGTTATGTGTGCTTGGATAAGTCCAGTTTACACCTAAGAACTGATGAATGGTTTTGCTAAGCTTTCCAAATAACTTGGAAACTGGTTGCGAGCAAACGATCACTAGACTTCAGCATACCTTTTGCTTGAACACTGGAACCATTGCATTCCCAGTTTCATCCCTCACTTCAGGCTTCCATTTAGCTTCAACTGAATTGTAAGGCTGAATAGGGACACAGCTTTTACTGCTCAGACTTCCAGTTGAGTGTTGCTGCCCTTATAAACAACAGTTTCAGGAATTGGGCATGGCTAAGGCTCAGTGATGGGATTCAAGTAATTTAACAACCGGTTCTCTGCCCTAATGATTTCTTCCAACAACCAGTTTGACAAACTGCTCAGAAAGTTAACAACCGGTTCTCCCGAAGTGGTACGATTTGGCTGAATCCCATCACTGCTAAGGCTATTGAAAAGAAGGGTAGGGGGTGACAACAGTATTCCAATATCCAATATTTGAGGGGCTGCCACAAAGAAGACGGGTCAGATCAACCTATTTTCCAAAGCACCAGAAGGCAAGGCAAGAAACAATGGATGGAAACTAATTGAGAGAAGCAACCTAGAACTTCCTAACAGAGAGAACAATTAACCAGTGGAACAACTTGCCTTCAGAAGTTGTGGGTGCTCCCATCACTGGAGGCTTTTAAGAAGAGACTGGACAACCACTTGTCTGGAATGGCATAAGGTCTCTCGCTTGAGCAGGGGATTGAACTAGAAGACCTCCAAAGTCCCTTCCAATTCTGATATTCTGTTATTGGTCAGAATTGCTGCCATGAAATACAGGCAGCCCTTGACTTACAATTACCAAGAGAGGCAGTTGTTAAGTGAGTTGTGCCTCCTTTTATGCCACAGTTGTCAAATGAATCACTGCAGTTAAGTGAATCATGCAGCCGCTAAACAAATCTGATTTCTCCCGTTGACTTGGCTTATCAGAAGCCATCTGGGAAGATCACAGCTGGTGATCTAAATGACCCCGGGACTGCAACTCACTGTCAAATACATGCCAGTTGGCAGGTGCCCAAATTTTGATCATGTGACAATGGGGATGCTACAATGGTGTGGAAACTGGTCATAAGTCACTTTTTAAAGTGTTGTAACTTCAAACGGTCACTAAATGAATGGTTGTAAGTCAAGGACTACCTGTACTCGCATTCCACTTTATGGAATTCAAGATCTTGACCATACAGCAATTAGCATAGAGGGCCAGCATCTTGTGTAGAGAATGTATAGATTCATTGTAGCAGTGTTTCTCAACCTTGGCAGCTTTAAGATGGCTGGACTTCAATTCCCAGAATTCCCTAGCCACAGCATGGTTCTGGGGAATTCTGGGAGTTGAAGTCCATCCATCTTAAAGCTGTCAAGGTTGACAAACACTGTATTTAGGCATATTTCTAATGGACTTTTGCCTTTTGGCTGGTCTTTCTGTCATGTTCTTTTCTGCTTTCACCTAGGACGTGTGGGCAATTGTGGCTCTCTTACAACCTGTGGACTGCAACTCCCAGAATTCCTGAGACAGCCAAGAGCCACAATTGCCCACCTATCCTAGGTGAAAGCTTGGCTGTCTCAGGAATTCTGGGAGTTGCAGTCCACAGGTTGTAAGAGAGCCACAATTGCCCACCCCTGTCCTAGGACATCTGGGCCGCAGCAATGTGGACGACCATGTGAGGACAGGAATTGCCTGTTTCTTTACTACCGTCCAGATCAGTGTTTCTCAATCTCAGCATTTGGAGGTTAGACTAGAAGACCTCCAGGGTCCCTTCCACCTTTGTTACTGTTTTTAAGATGGATGGACTTCAACTCCCAGAATTCTGCTGACTGGGGAATTCTGGGAGTTGAAGTCCATTCATCTTAAATCTTTACAGCTCGACAGTCTTTATCGCTGGTTGTCTGAAAGTGCAGGAGGAAAAACTCCATCCGAGCAAAACTTTTAAAGTCTACCCTATTGATAAAGTTCCCCTATGCCTGTCAATTCAGATGCAAACCCCTTTAGTTCAAACTAAGGACTTAATTCTTAATCCTTTTCTCTCCAGTGGTACAATCCATCCCCACCACCACCAAAGTATGACGATGCTGCGCGACTCTACAATTTCTATCTCCCAACACTTGTGTGCCGTTCTATATTTCTCGTCTATGGCTAAACTTCTCACTATTCGTAAATGGGTGGCTAAACTGTGCGCCGCTCTATATTTCTCGTCTTTGGCTAAACTCGCCACTCCCTCCGAGGTTGGGAATGAGCAGGCACGCCTCCGCGGCGAGATGACCCAGTTCTCGCGCGATTGGAGATTCCCAACCGCTTGGGCGGGTCATTTGAATGCGAGCGAGTCGCCGCTGGAAGGAAGTTTTTGATTTTGTGTATTAAATGGTGATCGTGGCTATGGAAGAGGACAAGGCGGCAATTGATTCTCCCGGTGATGCTGACGGTGAGATCACGATGCCCTTTCTGTCTTTCTTTCGAACACAGTTTAAAATAATATTAATATTTGTTTATATATTTATTCTATTACTCCAGCCGCCCATATCAATCAGTGACTCTGGGAGGCTTAAAATTCCCAAATTATAATAAAGTTTAATATTATATTAACTGAAATAAATATTTAATATGTAATGACTGTTATATTTTGCATTATTATAAAATTATTACATTATGTGTTTTATTGCTATTATAGCACATTATTTTTATAATATAGAATTAATTAACTTCTATTCATATATATATATATTCATATATATATATATATATATAATATAACAATAACTACATATTAAATATTTATTTATTTCAGTTAATGTTATATTAAACTTTATTATAATTTTGGAATTTTAAGTCTCCCAGAGTCACTGGTTGAGATGGGCGGCTGATATATATATATTCATTCATATTCTACTACTCCAGCCGCCCATCTCAACCAGTGACTCTGGGAGACTTAAAATTCCAAAATTATAATAAAGTTTAATATAACATTAACTGAAATAAATAAATATTTAATATGTAGTGATTGTTATATTTTGCATTATTATAAAATTATTACATTATGTTTTTCTATTGCTATTATAGCACATTATTTTTATAATAATGAATTAATTGCCTTCTATTGATATATGTGTGTGTGTGTGTGTGTGTGTGTGTGCATATAAACCCTACTTCCCTTTTAGCATTTTTGGAACTGGCCACGATTCTTTTGGGAAACTATTTAATAATAGTTGTCATAAAATACAGGTACTCTATGTGTTGTTAGTAAAGAGATCAATTGTTCTTCATTCTCAACTTAAGAATGCTTTCATTTTTATTTTGGAATTGGTCTTATGATATTAAATATTTCTGCTATCTATTTGTTGGCAGATTTGTAAAAACATTTGTATCCTTAGAAAAGCGTGAAAATGTTGTGCAAAAAGTTATAATACTTTTATTTTATTTTCATTATAATTTATTTTATTTATTTTATTTTCATTATAATACTTTTATTTTCATTATAATTTTTATATATATTTATAATACTTTTAAAACCATTTCTGCCTTTGCGTTCCCTCTACCTATGATATTAAATATTTTTGTGTCTATTGCAGATAGGTAAAAATACTTGTTTTTCTTACAGTGAAAATGTGCAAAACATCATTAGTCTATTTTCCCTTCTTTTTCCTTAAAGCAAGAAATTGGGATACAATTTCTTCAAACTTAAATGACTTATGCTTTCATCTCAACTCCAAGATCTCAAATATCAAAAAGTCACTTCAGTTGAGAAAAATAGGTAAGAACATTTCATTTTGTTTAGGGCAGAACTGGTGTTTGCAATAGTGTTTTGTAAATTGATCTGGGAGTCTGTTGGGAACGTATGCATGGAAAATGCCACTCTGAAAAATATTACACTTGCAGATTATTTCATTCCCTTTGTACAAGGCATTAACTATGCAATTTACTGCCGTCCAACGTTGTGTCTGCCAATTGAGATAGTTAAGACTGAATTATTAAGACTGAATAATTATATGGAGAATTAATGCTACAATAATTCCTAAATCACAGGAAGAATATCTTAAACAATCACAAAAGTGTTACTGCCTTCCTCAATGCATCTGCTTAGTCACTGTTTGATGTCACATTTTATTTATTTGTATCCCACCTTTATTATTTTTACAAATAACTCAGGGCAGCAAACATATCCAAACACACCTTCCTCCTATTTTCCCCATAACAACAACCCAGTTACTCTGTGGTAAGATGGGTGGCCAATAAATTTTATAAATAAATAAACTTGTGAGGTGTGTTGGGCTGAGACATGTGACTAGCCCAAAGTCACCCAGATGGCTTTCATGGCTAAGACGGAACTTGAATTCAGGGTCTCCTGCTTTCCAGCCTGATGTCTTAACCACAAGACCAAACTGGCTCTCAGATGCTGGGTCATGTTTTGGCTAATTCTATAAAGCTCTTCTTGAATGACGGGTATCAAAACCTGTAGAAGTATTAGCAAAAGTCTGACATCATCTTGGAGGCTAGCCAACCACAGTTATAGAAAGAATGAAAGATTTCAGAATACAAAGGAGAAGACTTCTCAGTGCTAACATGATGAGGAATTGGCTTGTGTTCAACATGTAGCAATTTTGGATTAGACCTACATTTACTTTACTTAGTTGAGGAGAGAGGCAACCTAGAACTAAGAAAAAATTTCCTGACAATTAATCAGGTTGTGAATGCTCCAGCACTGTTTTTAAGAAGAGATTGGAGAACCATTTGTCTGAAATAGTATTGGTGGGTTTCCTACCTGAGCAGGGGGTTGGGCTAGAATAGTGATGGCTAAACGTTTTCTCATCGTGTACCGAAAGTGCGCACGGGTGCCGGCACCCATAGTGCAATGCGCACACAACCCCCCTACTCCCCCGTGCATTCGCACGTGGACCCCCCGCGCACACAACCCTGTCCCCCATTTTTGGCCTAGGAGGCCTCCCCTGCAGACTCCTGGGCCCAAAAATGAGCCGGGGGGCTGCCCCCCCCATGCATGCACCCCACCCAGGGGTGGTTTCTAAATTTTTTTACTACGGTTCTGTGGATGTGGCTTATTTTGTGGGTGTGGCTTGGAGGTTTAATATGATGGTGGGCGTGGCCAACTTTTTTTTTTTTAACTTTTGAAAGCATTTTTTCTACAACCTTAAGAGGTTGCAGAAAAAAAATGCTTTTCAAAGCCTCTGACCATCAGGCAACTCAGCTGGGATCACCAGAGGCTTTTAAAGGCATTTTTTCCCCCTACAACCTCTTCCACTGAAGAGGTTGTAGAAAAAATGCTTTTAAAAGTTTTTTTTAAAAAAGCCTCTAATGAGGTGGGCAGGGTAAGCGAGCGGCGACCGGGCTGGGGACCGGTTCACGGGTGTGGCCAGCCAATGTTATTACCGGTTCTCGAACTACTACAAATTTTTACTCCTGGTTCTCAAGAAAACCAGGAGCAACCCACCACTGGTCCCGCCTCCCGCACATCCTGAAAATCAGCTGACCAGCAGGATGCGTGGAGGAGCTGACCTGGCCGGCTGCTCTTGTGCCTGCAGAGATGGCTCTACGTGCCAGCTGTTGCACGCGTGCCATAGGTTTGCCATCATGGAACTAGAAGACCTCCAGGGTCCTTTGCAACTGTTTGTTCTGTTCTGTTATATATTCCATTCCAGTTTTTCCATGTTTTGACTGATCTTGTTTATTTGTAGACCAGGATCCATCTTTGAAGACAGTGCTCAGTAAGGTAGTCCACGAAATGTTTCTCTTAAATAACCTCCTTAATAAATTGGAAGAGGAATATCACCATCAGAAGAGACTGCAGAAACAACTCAAGGTACTAATGATATTTAGTGCCTCAGAACCAGCGGTGAAATCTAAATTTTTTTGCTACCAGTTCTGTGGCCGTGGCTTAATTAGTGGGCGGGGCTTGGTGGTAAGGTGACTGGGAGGGGGTGGCTTGGTGGTCAGGTGGGCGGGGCCAAGTCAATGTCACTTCTTTGCCCTTTTTTAACCTACAAAACACAACACAACTGGCTCACCCACAATGTAAAAGCAGCTGTGCTAGACCCAAAATAGCCCCTACAACAAGCAGGAACCTCACACAGCCACAAAAAGCCCAAAAAACCAACTTTCACACTTTACACACACAAAATTCCACATACAGCTTTGTGAGATTTTGTGTGATTGTGTAGTTAAAGTGAAACACTACAGAAACACACTAAATCTCAGAAAGCTGCACAAATATTATTTTATTTTTATTTATTTTTATTTTTATATAAAAGCAGCTAAATTTAAAACTTCCTAAACTTTAAATGGCAAAGAGCCATTAAGAGCCATAAAAAGAGCAACTAAAAAAAAACCCAATTAACTATTTTTTTAAAGCTCCCAAAGGGGAAAAAAACTTACCCAATTGAACAGGGGTCTCCAACCTTGGCAACTTTAAGACTTGTAGACTTCAACTCCCAGTATTCCTCAGCCAGCTTTGCTTTGCTGGCTGAGGAATTCTGGGAGTTGAAGTCCACAACTCCCTGCCTGCTTGATTGCAGGCAGGGAGATTCAGTTGCTTGCTGATGCAATGGATTGCAGGGATTACAGGAAGGCGTTGCGACCAGCAGCTAAGGTAAGCAAGCTGAAGGAGGGGAGGGGGAGGGATTTTTGCTACTAATTAGCAGGCAGAGCCATTTAAAAGGAAAAAAAGGCTCTGATGATTGCGCGGCTCAGCTGGGCATGGGGGGCGGGGGCAGGGATTTTTGCTACCGGTTCTCTGAAGTGCCCGCTGCCATCGCTACCTACTCGCCCGAGCCAGTCTGAACCAGGAGCATTTCACCCCTGCTCAGAACCTCAATAAAATGTATCTTCTGAGATGAAGGTGGCCTCTACAGATGTTAAGCATCTGAGGCAATATTGTCCCACTTGCCTACAGCCTCCCAGCAATGGTTCTCAACCTTTTCTTCACCACGGACCACTTTAAATACCTTTTTGGCCACGAACCATGGCCACATACTCCCAAGACTCAAGATTTAAATCATAACATTTCTTCAAGCCTTTGTGGACCCCCTTTGACAACATCATGTCTTTAGAAGAGCACCTTACGGCTGTGGCCGGGAGGATTTTTCGTCAGGTTCGCCTGATTCGCCAGTTGCGTCCCTTTCTGGATCGGGACTCCTTACGCATGGTCACTCATGCCCTCGTCACTTCCTGCCTGGACTACTGCAATGCTCTCTACATGGGGCTCCCCTTGAGGAGCACCCAGAGGCTCCAACTGGTGCAGAGTGCAGCCGCGCGGGTGGTTACGGGAGCGACGTGGCGTTCCCATATAACACCTCTCCTGCGCGAGCTGCACTGGCTCCCGGTGGTCTTCCGGGTGCGCTTCAAGGTTTTGGTTACCACCTTTAGAGCACTCCATGGCTTAGGACCTGGATACTTACAGGACCGCCTGATGCCACCAGTAGCCTCTCACCAGCCAGTACGCTCTCATAGAGAGGGGCTCCTCAGGGTGCCGTCGGCCAAACAGTGTTGGCAGGCGGCCCCCAGGGGGAGAGCCTTCTCTGTGGGGGGGCACCTGTTATCTGGAATGAGCTCCCCCCGGAGATACGGAGGATCCCGGATTTACGCACCTTCCGCCGTGCCCTCAAGACCTTTTTATTCCAACAGGCTGGCCTAGCCTAACTTTCCCTTTTAAATGGTATATCAGTAATTTTAAATCCGTTTTTAAATATGGGGATGTTTTAATTCGTCTCGGGCCAAATTGTTTAATACGTTTTTATACTGTTTTAAATTTTATTATCTGTGTATTTTATCTTTTTGGTTGTTCACCGCCCTGAGTCCTTCGGGAGTAGGGCGGTATATAAATCTAATAAAATAAAATAAATAAATAATAAATCACAACCCCCAGGTGTCTGTGGACTGCCAGTCGAGAACCACTGTATTTACATTATTCTAGAAGGTTGCTATAGTGCAGGGGTGAGCAAATATGGCCCCTTTATGACCTGTGGACTTCAACTCCCAGAATTCCTGAGCCAGCTTGGCTGTCTCAGTAATTCTGGGAGTTGAAGTCCACAGGTTGTAAAAGGGCCACATTTGCCCACCCCTGCTATAGTGTCTTCTTCAGCAGAGGACCAAGAGTTATGAATTAATCCTAACTACAGGTAGTCCTCGACTTACAACAGTTCATTTAGTGACCGTTCGAAGTTACAATGACACTGAAAATACTGATTTATGACCGTTTTTCATGCGACCATTGTAGCATCCCCATGGTCACGCGATCAAATGCTTGGCAACTGATTCATATTTCTGACGGTTGCAGTGTCCTGGGGTCATGTGATCACCATTTGCAACTTTCAGACAAGGAAAGTCAATGGGGAAGCCAGATTCACTTAACAACCGTGTTACTAACTTAACACAGTTATTCACTTAACAACAGTAGCAAGAAAAAGTGGTGAAGTGGAGCAAAATTCACTTAACAAGTGTTTCACTTAGCAACATAAATTTTGGCCTCAATTCTGATCGTAACTCGAGGACTACCTCTATTTCACTCTTAGCTGCAGAAACGTGTGTTTGGGGAATTGTTTGTTGTATGTAGTACAACTACCAAAAGCTATTTCTTGTGGCAACGGAATGAAGTTCCCTGCATAAGCTACCTTGAGTTCCTGAAAGATGGGAAATAAATCTAGTAAATATGCAAAAAGTAAACCAAGTGTGCAATTTATTTTAGCTTAACTCAGAGTGAACTAAAATAAGATTTGCACATTAGCTAGAAATCAACAGAAGCATCCAGGTTCATGGATTAATACAGGATAGGTTGGAATTTGTATCACTAGTATATTTGAAGTAATTTCATTAGGCATCATAAGAATCCTATCATGGTATTTTGATGTGAAAATAGTCATCGTTTATAATATTTTGAAAACAAACATTTCAGGAGGCTCCTGGATTTTTTTCTATGCCCTAAGCCCGTGATGGCGAACCTATGGCATGCAAGCCACAGTGGGTGCGCGAGCAGTCGCCCCAGTTCAGCTCGGCTGCGAATGCAAGCACACTCCCGCCAGCCAGCTGGTTGTTTTTTGGTTTTTTTTTTTAAATTTGATTTATATGCCGCCCTTCTCCGGAGACTCAGGGCGGCTTACAATGCGTTAAGCAATAGCCTTCATACTTTTGTATATTTATACAAAGTCAGCTTATTGCCCCCACAAACTGGGTCCTCATTTCGCTTACCTTAGAAAGGATGGAAGGCTGAGTCAACCTTGAGCCTGGTGAGATTCAAACTTACAGTAATTGCAGACAGCTGGTGTTAATCACAATGCTATCAGTCTGCTGAGCCACCAGGCCCTATAGTTGGGTCTCTGCCATGTAGGCGTGTGCGTACATTACATTTTGGGGGTTCGGGCATGCATCCGTGGTTTGGGCACTCAGTCCAGAAAAGTTTCACCATCACAGCCTTAAACTATCATTTTGCTTTCATGTTTCCTAGAGTGTTCTATATTTCTTTCTATACATGCTTACTGTATGAGACCTCCGAAGTAGATTTAGCTTAATCATTTCTGAGATGGCATCTCACAAATGAGAAACCGGCTGGTCTACATGACTTTCTCCATATTCCAAATGGCCATCAGTATCTAATAATCCAGTCTTGTGCATTGATATTTCTGATTACAGGATCTGCAAGAGTCGATGGAGAGGGACTACCTCGAAGCCCAGCATCTTGAAGAAAACGTGCCGATCTACCTTCCCCGAGCCACACAAGGCAGGTCTGTTTCCTGTCAATCACTTTGGTTACCAAGGTACAAAAGAGATACGGTACTTTTCGGAGTATAAGAAACACTTTTTCCCCCCTCTAAAAGAGAGTGGAAATGTTCGTGTGTCTTATACACCGAATACAGCCATTTTTGGCCTCCCAAAATCATGTCCTGCAAGTCTTGTTTTTACCAAAAACAGACCTGTTTTTGCCAAAAACAGGATGCGCAGAGGGTTTGGGAGGCCTGCAGAGTGTTCCTCGGGGCCGGGGAGGGCAAAAACCAGACATGCGGAGACCAAAAGCTTTTTTTTTTTTTTTTCTTGTTTTCCTCTTCGAAATCTTGGTGCATCTTATACTCCGGTGCGTCTTATAGTCCGAACAATATGGTATATGTACTATGAAGAAATAGCCGATGTTTTGCATGTTTTACAATTGGACTGAACAATTATATGAAGTATCAATGCGACAGTAATTCCTGAATGACAGGCAGGATGTCTTAAACGACCACACAAGTGTTACTGCCTTCCTGTTTCTGCTGCAAGCTTCCTCAATGCATCTGCTTGGTTGCAATTTGAGGCCACATTTTATTTATTTATTTATTTTATTTGTAACCCGCTTTTATTATTTTTACAAATAACTCAGAGTAGCAAACATATCCAACACATCTTCCTCCTCCTATTTTTTCTCACAACAACCCAGTTACTCTGTGATAAGACGGGTGGCCAATAAATTTTATAAATAAATAAACCTTGTGAGCTGTGTTGGGCTGAGACATGTGACTAGCCCAAAGTCACCCAAATGGCTGTCATGGCTAAGACGGGACTTGAACTCAGGGTCTGCTTGCTTTCTAGCCTGATGCCTTAACCACTAGGCCAAAATGGCTCTCAAATGCTAGACCATGCATACTTAGAAAAGATATGTAGAAAGCGGAACCAGTATGCTCTGTCCCATATTTGGGTAGACCCCAAATGTTTAATATTTTTAATGTTTTTAATTTTTAAATGTTTTTATAATGATTTTTTAAAATATATTGTGAGCCGCCCTGAGTCTTTGGAGAGGGGCGACATATAAATTGAATTAATTAAATTAAATTAGACCAGATTGCCCTGATAAACCGGTCTCACCAGAAAAACACTTAGAAAAAATATAGGTGGAAGAGGCTTTAGAACAGGGGTGTCAAACTCGATTTCATTGAGGGCCGCATCAGGGTTGTGTTTGACCTCTGGGGGGGCATGGCCTGGGTGAGTGTGGCCAGCATGATGTCACTTGTGTTGGGGGGGCACCTGTGGCGGCCCGCGTGCTCTGCCAACGAAAACGGGCTCCCAAGCTCCATGTTTGGCTGTGACGGCCTCCTGTAACCCTCTGCCAGCGAAAACGGAGCTCGGGGTGGTCACAAGTGGCCCTTGCAAGCTCCGCTTTCGGCTGGGATGACCTCCTGCAACCCTCTGCCAGTGAAAACGGAGCTCGGGAGTGCCGCACATTGTCCTCATGAGCTCCGTTTTCTCTAGTAGAGGCACAGCAGGTCTGTTTTTTGCTATGTCCAAGGTGGCCCTGCGGGGCAGATCTAAGCACCCAGTGGGCCGGATCCGGCCCCTGGGCCTTGAGTTTGATACCCCTGCTTTAGAAGATATCTAATCAAATCTGTTACTCAGTTCAGTAATTTAACAAGTGCAGTGACTTGCTTAACAACATGTCTCACTTAGCAATAAAAATGTTGGCTCAATTGTGCTCGTGAGTTGAGGGCTACCTGTATGTGTTGTTCTTTGCTAGTAGATTTTCCTCAGAGATGAGGCTTAGCTCTCAAATCTAAGGTTTTATATCATTTGCGAACTTATCAAATAAACCGATTCCTTTGTCGATTAATATTTCTTGGACAAATGGCACTGGAGCATTTTCTTTTTCTTGGCCTTTTGCAAACATTCCTGTCTCTGCCATGAAAACGCAGCGAAATCAAAGAAAATTGTATTGTCTTCCTTGCAGCTAGTACCAAAGTTGATGGATTTAAGTGTATTTATAGTTCTGGCATGGTCAGCTTTTGATGGACTCTCTTTGTTATGCATTGCAGTTCGATGGGCGTAACTCTAAAGGAGAAGGAACCATGCAAAGCTGAGGAGAATAAATGTGCAAAGAAGTCAGCCAAAATCCCCAAGTGCATCAGAGAAGCACCCTTCATAACGGACAAGGAGTTTGATAGTGTTCCCTCGTGAGTAAACTGCAAACAGGAAATTTAATCTGGTGCTTGTTATTATTGTGCTGGATCTGAACCATCATAATGACCAGCCAGTATAGAACCATAGGCCTGAAAGCCATCTTTGGGCCAATCACCAGGAGACTGTGAGTTCTAGTCCCACCTTAGGCATGAAAGCCATCTGGATGATTTTGGGCCAGTCAATCTCTCTCAGCCCAACCCACCTCACAGGGTTGTTGTGGAAAAAAGAGGAAGAAGAAGGCATTCTTCTATGTTCACTGCCTTAAGTTATTTATAAATTCCAGATTGACTTACGACCATAATTTTTTTTTTTTTTAATTTGATTTATATGCCGCCCTTCTCCGGAGACTCAGGGCGGCTTACAATGCGTTAAGCAATAGCCTTCATTCTTTTGTATATTTTATACAAAGTCAGCTTATTGCCCCCACAAACTGGGTCCTCATTTCACCTACCTTAGAAAGGATGGAAGGCTGAGTCAACCTTGAGCCTTGGAGAGATTCGAACCAGCAGAAATTGCAGGCAACTGTGTTAATAACAGGGTGCACTAAACCCCTGTACTATCAAGGCTCTTGATAATTGAGTCCAACATTTCCATTGCTAAGCCTGAGTGTTGTTAAGTGAGTTTTGCCTCATCTTACAATCTTTCTTGGCACAGTTCTTAAGTGAATCACTGCAGTTAAATTAGTAACATGGTTGTTAAGTGAAACTGGCTTCCCCATTGACTTTGTCAGAAAGTCGCAAAAGGTGATCATATGACCCCGGGACAATGCAACTGTCATAAATACATTGATCACGTGACCATGGGGATTCTGCAATGGTCATAAGTTACCATATTTTTCAGAGTATAAGACGTACCTTTTTTCCCCCTAAAAGGGGGTGAAAATTTAGGCGTGTCTTATACACGGAATGTAGCCCCTCCCACCCACTGGCCTCCACCCTTTGGCCTCTGCCTCCCAGCAGTTTACCTCCTTGCAGCAAGAAGAAACAGCTCATTTCAACTTCAGCACAGCCTAATTAGCACAAGTTGATTGGATCGGCCTCCCTACTCTCAGCTGTTTTGCGCCGGCCTGTGCTGCTTGCTGTAAGGAAGTAAATTGCTGGGAGTAGATTTTTTTTTTTTTTTTTTTTTTTTTTTTTTGGTGCTAATCAAGCTATGATGAAAATGAAAGTAAAGCAGGCAATTTGCTGTTTGCTGCAAAGAGGTAAAATTGCTGGGTGGCAGAGGCAGATTTCTTTTTCTTGTTTTCCTCACCAAAAAAGATAGGTGCATCTTATACTCGGAGCGTCTTATACTCCGAAAAATACAGTACTTTTTTCAGTGACGTAATTATGAAGAGTCACTAAACGAATGTTCTTATAACTTGACGACTACCTGTAATAAATGTGGGGGGAAAGTCTGATAAATTAATAGTGGTTAGTGAATTATGGCTGTTGAGGTATAACATGTGGACTTCCAAATGAAATGAGGTGGCTTTGGGATTGCATAACGCGCCATTCTTTCTGATTTTCTTTTCCTCTATATCCATAAATGTAAAAATGAGGAAAAGTTTATGGTTAATGTGCAGTTGTTACATAATGAAAACAAAGGTGCCATCCTTTTTCTAGACCCAACGGATGATCTCGAGCCCAAGTGATTATTTATTTATTTATTTATTTATTTATTTATTTATTTATTTATTGGTTCGGTTTATATGCTGCCCTTCTCCGGAGACTCAGGGCGGCTTACAATGCGTTAAGCAATAGCCTTCATACTTTTGTATATACCTGTTTAGTAGGGCTTTCAGCCCCCCCTAAGCGGTGTTCTTTTTTATATAAAGTCAGCTTCTTGCCCCCACAAACCGGGTCCTTATTTTACCTACCTCGAAAGGATGGAAGGCTGAGTCAACCTTGAGCCTGGTGAGATTTGAACTTGCAGTAATTGCAGGCAGCTGGTGTTACTTAACAGCACTTTAGTCTGCTGCGCCACCAAGGCTCTTCATTTTGTTGCTTCTTTAAAATATAAACAACCACAGAGTAGCGGATATATTTAGCCGCATGTGATTAAGTTGTGTGTTGTTGCTCAATGATTCAGCCAAGTAATCGGATCCTTGGTCAATTTTTTGGGGGGATGACAATAAGCTCAGAAAGCAGCCAAATCAATAACACTCTTCTCAAATGTGCCTCAAAATGTCGTGTGGGCCAAAAGATAATACAATGCGTGACTCAGCCATGACTCAAAAGCCAGATTCGATGAGTGATCCTTAATGGCTTGATTGGCGTCTCACAAGGCCCTATTCTGGGCTCACTGAGATGTTCAGAGATAGTACGAAGCTTGATTTAGGCTTGTCCAGACCTTCCCGTAGACCAGGGGTATCAAACTCAAGGCGTGTGGGCCAGATCTGGCCCGCAGGGTGCTTAGTTCTGCCCCACAGGGCCGACCTGGAAACAGCAAAAGACTGGCCCACAGTGCCTCTGCCACCAGGAACAGAGCTCGGGAGGGCCGCACACTGTGTTTTCGCTGGCAGAGGGTTGCAGGAGGCCATCACAGCCGAAAAAGGAGCTCAGGAGCCTGTTTTCGCTGGCAGAGCGCTCAGGCCACCACAGGTGCTGACACAAGTGACATTGCGCTGGCCATGCCCACCCCGAGGTCAAACACAACTCTGATGTGGCCCTCAATCAGTAGTGGGATTCAAATCCCGTCACTCATGGGCGCACACAACGCTTCTGCACAGAGACTTCCGAGCAGGTGGGCAGAGTCTTCCACCGCTACCAGTTCGCCAGATTTGGGGCAAACCAGTAGCAACCCACCACTGCCTTCAATGAAATCGAGTTTGACACCCTGACATAGACACCGACGCATATCTATGCTGCAAAAGAGTTGAGGGGGAAGCGTAGGTTGAAGATGGTTGCAGACTGGCTGTGTTCTGCCCCAGCTACGAACCCCAAAGAACGCAGCACACACAAAGTCCATTCAAACCTTAATTTACTGAATATAGCAGTCTTTTACAACAACAGCTGTTAATTAATTGCATTAACAGCCGCCAAGAATTCAAAGAATAATAACTGAAAACTGGTTGGCAGAATGCCCAGAAGCAATTTGCAGGAAGCTGATAAGATAAACAAGACAAAACACGAAGGTAGGTGAACTAAGTTGTTCCCTGCAAATTGCTTCAGTCGGCGTTCCTCCTTAAATAGGCTAAGGGAGTGGCCAATTAGCCTCAAGCCTTACTCTTGAGGAGACCTCCTCCTGAGGAGCCACTCCTGCCTTTTGGCAGCTCTGCGCGCCCGTGCATCGAGAAGAGCTCCTCCTCTTTGTCCTCTTCACTTAAAGGATCTTCTGGAGGTTCTGAAGGCCCTGGCTGAATCCCCGCCTCTGGCACCACATCTTCTCCAGCCTCTTCATTGTCTGACTCGATTGCCAGCTGCACAGGCTGCTGGCGCAGCACCACACCAGCCTCCTCGCTGTCTGAATCAGCTACTAGCTGCACAGGCCACGTACGGGCCACAACAGGCTGATGCACAGACCTCCCAAATCTAAATTACGTGTTGTGTGGAGATGTGCATCTTGCATGCTGATTGATTGATCCAACTTCCTTTTGGGAGGTGGACATTTTGAGCATTCTCCCCAGCCAGAATGGTAACATTACGCGTAGTAATTTTATAACCTTTCTTGCCACAATTGTTAAGTGAAACAGTGCAGTTGTTAAGTCAGTAACATGGTTGTTAAGTGAATCTGGCTTCCCCATTGACTTTGCTTGCCAGAAGGTTGCAAAAAGTGATCACATGACCCCAGGACACTGCAACCGTCATAAATACGGGCCAGTTTCCAAGTGTCCAAATTGCATGACTATAGGGATGCTACCGCGGTTAGTTCTGGAAATGAATTGCAGTAACATCTCAGGTTTCCTACTCTTATCCTTTTCAAATATTGTGTATGTCCCAAAAGTGCTTTTCCAAGAGGCAGCTAGACTTTCTCATTTTTCTTTGAAGATGTTTCGCTTCTCATCCAAGAAGCTTCTTCAGCTCTGACCGGAATGAAATATTCCTTGCAGACAGCTGGTCATTTGCATTCTTTTACAGAGTCGTTGAGGCCACTTGGAGGTTTGTTGTGTCCTCAAGGTCACCCGAGTAGTTGAAGCGCAAATGTTTCCTGCAGTCTGCAATTTTCCTGGAAATCCGTGCATACTCTCGCCCCATTCGTTCATACTCCCGCACTGTGTCCCTAAGGACACAGACAATGCTCCAAGTGGCCTCAACAATTCTCTAAAAGAATGCAAATGACTAGGAGTATTCAAGGAGTATAAAACAGTGGTCACCAACCGGTGGTCCACGGACCACTAGTGGCCCGTGAAAAAATTTTGGTGGTCCGCGGCGCACCTGGGTGGAAGAGCTGCTCCAGGATGAGCAATGGCAAGTCCTGTGACTAGAGCTCTGGAATATGGGACTAGCCAGGCAGCTCATGGTGGGGCTGTAAATCACCACCGTAAAGGGAGGTTTGTGCAACTTGCAACTTTGCAGCGCAGCCCTCGCCAGCTGGAATGAGGTAATGGTGCAAGTGGGGGTGGCGGTGCAGGCAGGCTGAAGCAACAGGTGGCGGGAACCCCGAGCTGTTTCTTCCCCCTGCTGTAGCTTCCTGTCGGCTGAACCCACCAGTGGCTGTCCCCGCCCCTCGCCCTCCCTTCCCAGTCACTCCTCGCCTGGCAAGGGAAGGGCGGGGGATGGAGATTCGGTCCATATTCCAGAGCGGGAGCGAAGCATTTCTTCCGGCCCTTGTTGGTGCTCCGTGCACCTCGATCCTTCGGGGAGACGCTTGACTTCCTGTCAGACCCAAGACACTGGCTGGCCCATGAGATATGAGAGAGAAAGAGAATCAGAGACAGAATGAAAGAGACAGAATGAAAGAGAGCAGGGTGGATAAATATCAATGATTTTTTTTAAAAAATAAAAAAAATCAGATTTTTTTTTTATTTAAATCGGATTTTTTTATTTAAATCAGTTTTTTTTTATTTTTATTGAATTTATTTTAATAAAAAACTTTTGGGGTAAAAATCTATCGTAAGATAGTTTTCTATTTAAGATACATAAATAATTTAGTTTATTCAGCATGAAATGGAGCTTAGTTATGTAGCATGAGGCTGTATATTCTGCAACACGGTGAGTCAACAGCGGATCAAAGGAGTAGCAGAGATGACAGTTGCTCTTTAAAAATTATGATTTAAATCGAGTTGATTTAAATCAAGTCTTTTTACTATTGATTTAAATCATTATTTAAATTGACTCGATTTAAATCAAATCCACCCTGAAAGAGAGAGAGAAAGAGACAGAGAGAGAATCTGAGAGATTTAGAGAGAGTGAGAGAGAGAATGAGAGAGAATCAGAATGAGAAAATCAGAATGAGAGAGAGAGAGTGGGGGAGAGAGAGGAGGGAGAGTGCCTGAAGGACCCCATCCCATCACTGGGAGTCCAGGCGCTTCAGCAAGCGGTACTCTGGATTCGTATTAATGGTCCGCAGGATTTAAAATTATGAACTTCGTGGTCCCTGAGGTCCAAAAGGTTGGGGGCCCCGGTATAAAACATTTCGCACCATCCAGTCAGAGCCGAAGAAGCTTCTTAGATGAGAAGTGAAACATCTTCAAAGAAAAAAAAACAGAAAGTCCAGTTGCCTCTTAAAGAAACACCTTTGGGACAACCATGACCTGGATGACTGAGAATCTCCACGGACTGTGTATGTCATTCTCATATTACATCCGTGCTTTGGAAAACACGCTTTCAGTCTTACTTAACATTAAGTTTTTTTCTTCTCCCCTGAAGGTACATGAAAGGCCGTCTGACCTGCAGCCACGTGAACGCGGTCGTTGCAGAGATCAACAAAGCTGTTGCTAGCAAATACAGCATCATGCGCCAGCCTCTTAAAACCATGGGGAACCCAACCAGGAACCTCTACTTCCGATTCCAGGAACAAGAAACCAAAGACACAAAAGGTAAGTTGTTAAGTGAAGTGCACGTCTCTAAATCAGAGGTCCCCAACCTCTGGTCCGTGGTATGCCAGCAACTGGGCCACGCAAACAAGCGAAGCCCCATCCGTGGGATGCAGGCAGCACATGAAACCACGCGCCCTCCGATCCATGAAAAAACTTCTCTCCATGCAACCGGTCCCTGGTGCCTAAAAGTTTGGGGGGGCTCTGCTCTAAATGCTATGGGAAGAGGGTACGTACTGTAGGAGCCTTCCATAAACAAGTACAGGGAGTCCTTGACTTGACCACAGCTGGCGCCAGAATTTCCATCGCAAAGCAAAGTGGTTAATAAGTGGGTTGTGCTTGATTTTACGACTTTTTTTTTTTTTTGGCCAGAGTTATAAAATGAATCACTGCAGTTGCTGAGTGAATTACGCAATGAATAAGGCCGTCTTATTGACTCTGCTTATTGGAATCCAGTTGGGAAGGTTGCAAATGGAGATCACGTCTCCCTGGGATGCTGCAATTTTAAATATAGGTAGTCTCCGACTTACGACCACAACTGATCCTAAAATGTCTATTGTTAAGTGAGACATTTGAATGGTTGATGGTCGGATTCCGAAAGATCTCCTGTATGGAGAATTAGTGCAAGGAAAGTGCCTCAGAGGGAGATCACAGCTGCGATATAAGGATATCTGCAAGAGGGACCTAAAGGCCCTGGGAATGGACATTAACAACTGGGAAACCAACAATCTGGGTCCTCATTTTTTCGACCTCAGAAGGATGGAAGGCCGAGTCAACCTTGAGCCAGTCAGGGTTGAACTGCTGGCTGTGGGCAGAGTTAGCCTGCAATACTGCATTCTAACCACTGTGCCACCACAGCTCCTAATGCAATTGGTATATACTTGTGGCCAATACAGGACCTCCAGATCAGGGGTGGATTCTACTTACCTTTATTACCGGTTTGCAACGGGATAGTGCTCGCTTCGCTTGCATGTGCAGAAGCTTCTGCACATGCGCAGATCACTGATGACGACATCCGGGGTAGTGGGCGGGGCCTCCCGCCGGTTTTACTACCGGTTCTTGCGAACCGGTCCGAATCAGGGGCAACCCACCACTGCTCCAGATGCTTTCAGACTGCATTTGACTCCCAAATGAAACCTTGTGTCTCCCCAGGTGAATATTTTATTGTGGAGGCTGATATTGAAGAATTCACCCAGCTGAAGGCTGACAAACGTTTTCACAGCATCCTGACGATCTTGCGACATTGCCACCGAGTGCGAGAAATCCGAGGATCCCGACTCGTCCGCTATGCCATCTGCTAAAAATTATTGGTCACTGCTGTGGACTTTTGTTTTGTTTTTTCCCTCCTGACAATGCTGCTTCTTAGTTTTGCTTCTTTCTTGCCATTATTAGAAAAGATGGGTCGGCATTAGTAAAACGTTTGTTGTGGGACAAAGATATTTTTAGCTTTTTGCTGTGTTGAAGGCAGTGGAACCAATATCACAGCTTTTCCTGCCATCTCCTCATTCCACTTTAATTTTCTACTTGGTGAGTTTAAGACATTTTAATTTGGCAACACGAGAAGCGTAATAGATGAAGTGTTTAAAATGTGATTCGCTCAACGTCTTTGGAACTAGAACTATTGAAGTTGTGTGTTGCTAATAAATCAGAGAAGGAATAAATGTGCAAAAGAACTGCTGGCTTGTATTGGTATGAATGAGAGTGTGGAATCACGGTGTCTGTTCATGAAAAAAAATCATTGGTGAAGATTTCCTCCCGAAATAGATTTTCAGCATAAAGGATTCCTTTGGAGGGTTGTAGGAGTTTGTAAGGTTTTTCAAACCTCTCAGGACACAGCTAAAGGGCATTGCATGCCAAAACAAGTAGACACAGAGACAGTTTTTCCCCCTCGTGCCATCACTGCTCAACACCTAATTGTCAGCGCTTCAACACTGGTATAGAGAGCAGAGGAGAGAGAGATAAGCTCTGAACTTTTGCCTGCTAAATCCCTTTGAAGTTGGGTTGTCATGGAAATGAGGAGGGGGGACATTCCTGGGAAATGATGAGACAAGAAGTCTGAAGAATGACTTGGAAGATAGCCAATGAGAAGCAGAGATTTGGGGATCGGAAAGGGAGGTATTGGGGGGCAAAAGATCAGCCTTGTCCGCATCGAGTCATGATCCGGTGGCTGTGCTCAATTAAAGAAAAGATTTCCTTAAAGATTGGCAGTTTGGAAATTCATTTATTTTGAGATAGCATCGAAGTCTGACACTAATTCTCACAGCACTGTCTTATCTGTATGGATATTTACCCATGTAGTAGGGCCGAATTATCCTTTTAACTTTTTCTACTACCTTCTCTTATTGGTATCATTATTGTGATTATTATTACTCTGTTGCTTTGCATGTACACTGAGAGTTTATGCATTGGAGACAAATTACTTGTGTGTCCAATCACACTTGGTCAAGCCATCTTTTTCATTGGATCTTCAGGCCTGCCACATTTCCTACTGTGGGAAACTGGGAGGGGGAATTGTGTGGAGGCAGGCTGATATATAGTCATAATAACATTCCTTTCTCAAGGAGTCAAGGCCATCTTGCCCTGCACCTGGAAGGCTGGAACTGGGAGGCATCTCCAGTTGGGACGGTGATTTGATTGGACCATGTGATGGACATGTGGGTGTTGGGCAGGGACTTGGACTTTCCTTTGGGTGGGGAAAATCTGGAAACTTTCAGATTCGGGTTTTCCCAGATGGGCCAATATGACATCTTTAATAAAATGTAACTTTGAGAAAACTTAAGCCTTAGAGTTTTCTTTCGTTGGTGGTGTTACTTGGAATCCTGACATTTGGCCAATAAAAAATTCTGTTATGTTCTATTTATTCTATTTGAGTCTATTTATTTTATTTGATTATTGATTCTATTCTATTGACTCTATTCTATCCTATTGATTCAATATTCTATTCCTTTTCTATTTCTGTTCTGTTCTATTTATTCTGTTCTGTTCTATTCTATTTGATTCAATTATTGATTCTATTCTATTCTATTCACTATTCTATCCTATTGATTCAATATTCCACCTATGCCTATTCTATTCCTGTTCTGTTCTATGTATTCTAATTACGCTGAAAACCTAGAATCACTGAAATACATGTTGACTGCTGCACACTATGATAAATGGAAATAGTACCCCTGGATATGTACACCAGATCCCAATATATGTTAGGAATCAGTTTTTTTTTTAAATGCCCCATGTCTACTTTTTTCAGCTATCTGTATTACTAGCACACCACAATAGATGAGTTTATGTCCTTTGTTCTGCCACAAAACCAGGAACAGGATTGTTCTGGCTCATCATTTGCCCAAATATCCATCGCTGGTGATAGTTTCTACCTGCATGGATTAAGTAAAATCTTCAAGACAAGCTTGACTCCTGGTGACTTCATGGATTCAATTCTATTGGCAGCAGAACGAACATGGTGAAATTGCTTTGAGGGAACGCCACAGGACACAATGACATTTTGTGGCTAGTGTTCACAGAGCAGGTCTGAAACAACTTGACAACAGAGGTCACATCCTTAAGAACGGATTGTGTAAAGCAACTGGATGTCCATGGCCAATTGTTAACCATGAAGATGACGGGATAACCTTTCTCCCTATTTAAATTAATTGGATGTTTGTACATTTCTGCTGCCTCTACTGTCTAAGGGAAAAAAGTTACATGCCAGATGCTGTTATTTTTCAGATCTGCTTTGTAGAAGGGATTCAGTGATTGAGGTTCAGCTCGGTGGGTTTCAAAAATTTCTACTACCGGTTTTGTGGGTGTGGCTTGGTGGGCATGGCAGGGGAAGGATACTGTAAAATCTCCATTCCTTCTCCACTCCGGGGGAAGGTTACTGCAAAATCCCCATTTCCTCCTGATCAGCTGGGACTTGGGAAGCAGAGAATAGATGGGGGCGGGGCCAGTCAGAATTTTTACTACCAGTTCTCCGAACTCAAAATTTTCGCTACCGGTTCTCCAGAACTGGTCAGAACCTGCTGAAACCCACCTCTGAGCTAATGCTGACTTTCCTGTTTACAGTATAATCTTAACATCTTCCTTCCTTCCTTCCTTTTTTATGAAGTTTTTTTCTTGGTTTCGCTCTTGAATCCTTTCTACAGCAGTTATAAACAAAGAATGAAAATATTTTATCCTTACGAATCTCTTTCATATTTGCCTCTTTCCTGTTTGTCCTTTTTTTCAAGAAAATATGGTCATCATAACGATAAATTGATTGAAATAACCCTTCCTTCCTTCCTTCATTCCACCTGACTCCCAAAGACTCTGGGCAGCTCACTAGGCGCTGGACGGACATGGGATGCCGAGATCTGTACAGGTTGTTTAGCTAAAATAATCTTATGAACTAGAAAATAATGAAGGAATTTAGTAATTAGAAAGTGTCAATTATAATGTAACAAATGTATGTTAACCATATATGGAAAACTGCTGTGCTCTCAAAATCCTTTGTCTTGGAGATGTATAAAAGCAGTTGTATCAGAGCTCTTCTTTGTTCAGAATTACAGATACAAATCTGATTCTGAAACTGCGCAATAAACTGTCTCTGGCTGACCCAGGAATGTTGTTTGGTCCCATCATTCCATAACAAATTAAAATGGTCTACTGGTGGAACTGCATGTTCACAAAAATAAACATACACCCATGCCCCTCGTCACCCTAGTATCAGCAGGTACACAGTTTCATTCCCAGGACAAGCTCCCCTATAAAACCATATCCCTGTACCCCATTTCTCTGCAGCTGCACCCAAGGCGAAACCTTTTTGCTTTTGGGAATAAATAATTCTTTCCTCCCAGCTCTCTGGATTTCCTCTCTATTTATCGAACCACAACTTTGGCTTGAGTTGGAACCCCAAATTATTCTTCTGACAATCATCATGGAGAAAAGCATTTTTCATGGAGAAAAGATTCAACCAGTTCGGACTGGTTCGGGCGAACCGGTTGTTCCAAGAACTGGCTGACCCTGCCCACACCACCTGTCCCCTCCCAGGAGTCTCTACGCGGTCCATTTTGGATGCCAGGTAAGTGCAGGGTGCGCATGGAAGTTCTAGGAGGGCAAAAAAGGGCCTACCGGAAGTCTGGAAACGGCCTGTTTCTGGCCTCCAGTGCCCGGGGGAGGCCGTTTTCACTCTCCCGGAGGCTCGAGTAAAGCCTCTGGAGCCTGGGGAGGGCAAAAAATGGACCTACCAGAACATCTGGAATGGGGCTGTTTCTGACCTCTGGAGGGCCTCCGGTGCCCGGGGGAGGCTATTTTTGCCCTCCTAGAAGCTTGAGGAAAGCCTCCGGAGCCTGGGGAGGGCAAAAACGTCCCCCCTCTGATGCAGTAGCTGAGTAAGCCACGCCCCCATGGCCAGCAACCAGGCAGGGAACCGGTTGCTGAAATTTTTCAATTCCACCCCTGGAGAAAAGCTACCTATGTGGTTGCTAAGAGTTGAAAACAAGCCTGATGACCCATAATCAATCAAACATCAAGTACTCTTGGCAACCTAGATCTTACTGAACTACAATTCCCAGCATCCCTCGGTATTGTTCCTGCAGTTGGTAGGGATTGTAACCACTGAGGATGTAAATAGTAAATCAGTTTATGGTTTTTATTGGGTGGTAGCAGATTTTTATAGGATGGTCAGTTTCTTAAAAAAAAAAAAACTTTTCAAGTAGCAGGGTCAGTTGTGGCAGTATAATAGAGCCCAAATCTCTCTCTTGGTCTGCCTTTTTCTTACATGGAAATCATAAGGCGATTGTCTAAATCTCATTTAAATGGGGAGCTTAGCGCCGAGCTTTTGCTATTAATTTCAGTGGAATTTAAACATGCTTCATGGCCTCTGAATTGTGCCCTCTGTCAAGTTATTAAAAGGCCAAGTTTATTTCGTTTTGCTTTTCAGAGACATATTTAAGATTATAGGTTATTGTTAGCTATTTAAATCCCAGTTTATCCATTTTATTTAAGCAGTTAATCTCTGCTTAAAGTTTGTTCTGCAAACATTTGGCAGGGCAAGAATATAAAGAGTATTATTTTCTTAGCTTTTTTGTTTTTCTGTTTGGGACAGACTGCCTTCTTTGATCAGGATTTAGCTGGTTGGGACTGTTCGTTTTTCTCTCTAACTTAAAAGCTTAAGAAAATGCAGACAGTTTACTTTAATGGGAGCTATCAATCTCGCCGAATATCTTTTTTTAGCAGCATTTTTATATAAACATATTTATCTAAACAGGAAAAAAGGGAATGTTGAGTGACAATAGTTTTTTCCTCTATTCCGTGCCCCCCTTTTTTTTGCATTTGGGGGAAGATTTAACGATGAAATGAGTTACTCTTAACCTCCTTCATGGGTGCTATTCTCCATGTGCTACCAAGTTTGCTACAACCCTCAAACCTACATAAGTGGTTCAATCCTGGCTTAGCACAAAGGGCGAACTTTGGGTCAGTCACTCTTTCTCAGCCTATCTCTCCTCACAGGGTTGTTGTGGGGAAAATAGGAGAAGGAAGGAGGACTAGGGATGTTCACCATCTTGAGTGGGCTTCAAAAATTTTAGCAAGGGGTTCTCTGCCTGGTTTGCTCAGTGGGAATGGCCATGGTGAGCATGGCCTACTGGGCCTCCTGCACCACGATGGGGGGAGGGCATTTTTGCCCTCCTCAGGCTCCAGAGGCTTTCCTCGAGTCTCTGGGAAGGCGAAAACGGCCTCCCCAGGCTCCGGGGGCCCTCTGGAGGCTGGAAACGGGCCTGTTTCTGGCCTTCCCGAACTCCAGTAGGCCCGTTTTTCACCCTCCCTGAGACTCTGCACTTACCTGTTACAAAACAGGCCGCGTGAGGACTCCTCGGAGGGGTGGGCAGGATTGGTGGGGCTAGCCAGGAGTGGGATTTGGAGGTTCTCCGAACTGCACAGAATCTTAGCTAGAGGTTCTCCCAAACCCCTATGAACCCCCAGCAGCCCACCCCTGCTTATACAGTAATAAAGGTGGGATAAAAATATGATAAATCAAAATGTTTGTGGTTTCTAGTCTCTATCCTGATTTGGCTCTACATTCCTGATAAAGCTTTGACCCCAAGCTGCATCTTCTTTCCAGAAATAAGAGCCATCATAGATACATGAAGGGCTTGCTTGTTGTATCTAAACAAAAATGGCTCTTCTACTGAGGGGCTGTCACAGAGAATAGAATGGAATGGAATGGAATGGAATAGAATAGAATAGAATAGAATAGAATAGAATAGAATAGAATAGAATAGAATAGAATATTCTTTATTCCAAGTGTGATTAGACACACAAGGAATTTGTCTCTGGTACATAAGCTCTCACTAAACATACATACAAACAAACAACCAAGTAATATAATAAAGTACCAATAGGAGAGGGTAGTAGAAAAGATGAATAATGGGTTTCCAAACCATATTGGTTGAACCTATACCAGGTACCTAGCCCCGCAAAGCAGTTTATGCTGATGTTTATCACAATATAAGAATCCTAGCTATTATGTTCAACATATGATACAATGGTTCAAACAAAGAGTGGTTTAGAATATGTTGGTGTGATCAGAGTTTATAACAAGTTATGGACTCCAGTTTGAAAATCATTTAAATTACGAGATAGAACACACTTGGCATATGAATAATTTTGGGGTTTGGGGTTATTCTTTCAGATCTCCAGCTGCTCATTTCTGAAATATCTGAAACATACCGCCAGTCAGCTCATATTACTAAGCTAGATACATCAATTTGACTTCATACAAGCCAACAAGATTTTTATTTTGCTAATTAAGCAAAGTAAACATGTGCCTCACTGTGTCTATTTACAGCAGGGTTAATCACCGGATCCACATGTGGGACATTGCAATTCATGGATGAATTTAGTCTGATATCTTTGCAATCGGGGTATTTAAATGAATTAAATTCTTCACCCCCACATCTTGGGCAGGGCAAGCAAATATCAGCCGGGTCACTGCTTCATAAAGACAGATCATTGCAATTTAAAAAGATTCCTTGCTGAGTGCCAAGCTGTATACACGGTGCTAAATTGTTCATGGTTTAAGCTTAATTCAACCGTTCACACTTTTTTCCTTGGAGATAAAGCTTTGAGTTTGGGAAGACCTGAAATAGCATCAAAGAGCTGTTAATTGCCAAGCACTTCATTTGCCTGAGAGATGGGAAGAAAAAAAACATGTATGTGCACATGTTGGGTGCTTTTAAAGATTAGAGGGCATAAAAATAGACATAGAGCTGCCACTGAAATGCAGTCAGTTCGTTTTATGAAGGAAATCTAGAGCAGAGGTCTCCAACCTTGGCAACTTTATGACCTGTGGACATCAACTCCCAGAATTCCTCAGCCAGCACTTGCTGGCTGAGGTATTCTGGGAGTTGAAGTCCAAAGGTCGTAAAGTTGCCAAGGTTGGAGACCCCTGATCTAGAGCCTTGCCAACTTGAAGACATGTGAATTTCAATTCCCAGAATTCCTTGCTGGGGGGGGAATTCTGGGAGTTGAAATCCACACATCTTCAAGCTGCCAGGGTTGAGAAGCAGTGCTCTATAGACACCAGCTTGAAAAGAACAGCTGCTGGGGCCTTTTTGTCTCTCTCTCTTTGAAAACACGTACAAAAATTGCACAGGACTAGTAACTTGAGGACAGTGAGGATCCCCTTTCTTTCCCATCTTTCCCCACTCCCATTTTATATCGTATAAACGGCTTGGTGTAGTGGTTGAGGCAGCAGGCCAGAAACCAGAAGATGGTGAGTTCAAGTCCTGCCTTAGGCATGAAAGCCAGCTGGGTGACTTTGGGCCAGTCTCTCTCTTTCAGCCTAACCTACTTCACAGGGCTGTTGTGGAGCAAAATAGAGGGAGGAAGGTATATTAGGTATGTTTGCCACCTTGAGTTATTTATAAAAAATAATAAAGGCAGGATTAAAATATCTATAATAACTAAATAAATAAATCTTCAGTATGTATGTTGGACAGTGACTACAGTATTTTATTAAATTGGTATAGAGCCGTGATGGCAAACCTATGGCATGCGTGCCATATTGGTGGGCACGCAATCTCAGCTCTGATGCACTTGCGCACACCAGTCAGCTGATTTCAGGCCTTCTGGGCCCACTGGAAGTTGGCAAATAAGCTGTTTCCGGCCTCCAGAGGGCCTTGGGGGAGGGAGGCAGTTTTCACCCTCCCCAGGCTCCTAGAAAGGCTCTGGAGCCTGGGGAGGGCGAAAAACGGGCCTACCTGGCCCACTGTGCCATCACATGCCAAAAGCAGGGGAAGCACGGGGGGGTCGTGCACACATGCATGGGGGCGGGGTGCATCAAATTATGGATGTGGGCACGTGGGCACCTAACCCTGCCCCCCCACTCTCCCCACTTTTGGCACGCGATGGCAAAAAGGTTAGCCATCACTGGTATAGAGTATCCTGAAATTCTTCTACTGAACATATCTTTTCTTTTATGTACATTGAGAGCATATGCACCAAGACAAATTCCTTGTGTGTCCAATCACACTTGGCCAATAAAAATTGACTATGACTATGAAAAGTAAGGCAAGTTAACAACAGGAAGGTACTTTAAATAAGAAAAAAAAAATCATTACCAAATGACATAGCTACCTCACTCCACTGTTTCCTATTTAATGTATCTTGAGCAACTTTTTTTTTCTATTTCCACTTTTTCCAAAACTATAGTATAAAGATTATTTTTAAAGCTCCAAAGTTAATTTTTCCATTCTCTAAAATACTTATATACATTTGTTCTTAACACTTCTTATGTTATTCATCCTCATCTCTTATGCTATTCTTGATGGTTTGTTATTTATTTCTTACATGTTAACCATCTTTTTGTATTCATTTTCTTTTCGCCCCAAAGAATGATTAGCAGGGTGAAATTTAATTTTATGCGGTGTTATTTTTATATACCCTGTACAGCGCAAAGCATCCTCACAGTAACTCTTAATTTAGTTACATTTCCACCAGACGCTAGAAAAGGTTTTTGCTTTCTCTGAGTCCCATTTTTTTTTCTTGCAGATGCTTTAAAGGTTCTATCATATCATATTTCTAGGTTCTATCATATCTCAAGACCTAAAATGGACACCCGACATCAAAAACATCATCAAAAAAGCACAACAAAGAGTGTTCTTTCCGCACCAACTCAGGAAGCTCAAACTGCTCAAGGAGCTGCTGATCCAGTTCTACAGAGGAATTATTGAGTCTGTCATCTGCACCTCTATAACTGTCTGGTTTGGCTCTGCAACCCAACAAGACAGACACAGACTTCAGAGGATCATTAGAACTGCAGGAAAAAACAATGGCTACCAACCTGCCTTCCATTGAGGACCTGTATACCGCACGTGTCAAAAAGAGGGCTGTGAAAATATTTACAGACCCCTCGCATCCTGGACATAAACTGTTTCAACTCCTACCCTCAAAACAACACTATAGAGCACTGCACACCAGAACAACTAGACACAAGAACAGTTTTTCCCCGAATGCCATCACTCTGCTAAACAAATAATTCGCTCAACACTGTCAAACTATTCACTAAGGCTGCATTATTATTACTATTAGTCTTCCCATCGTTCCTATCACCCATCTCCTCCCACTTACTGTATGACTCCATGACTGTAACTTTGTTGCTTGTATCCTTACGATTTATGTTGATATTGATTGGTTCCTAGTATGATTTGATTGCTTATTTGTACCTTATGACTATCATTAAGTGTTGTACCTTATGATTCTTGACGAATGTATCTTGTCTTTTTATGTAAACTGAGAGCATATGCACCAAAGACAAATTCCTTGTGTGTGTAATCACCCTTGGCCAATAAAGAATTCTATTCTATTCTATTCTATTCTATTCTATTCTATTCTATTCTATTCTATTCTATTCTATTCTATTCTATTTGGTCACTTCATACCAGATGATCAGATCTCATCTGATGAAGTATTTCTTGCTCCATCCCTTTATTGTTTCCCTTATACAAGTAGTCCTTGACTTACAACTATTTGTTTAGTGACCGTTAGAAGTTATAGCAGCCCTGAAAAAACTGACTTACGACCCACTTACAACTGTTGCAGCATCTTTATGTCCATGCAATCAAAATTTGGATGCTTGGCAACTGGTTCATACTTATGACGGTCGCAGTATCCCGGGGTCTTTTGATCACCTTTTGCAACCTTCTGATAAGCAAAGTCAATGGGAAAGCCGTATTCACTTAACAACTATGTTACTAACTTAACAACTGCAGTGATTCACTTAGCAACTGTGATGAGAAAGGTCGTAAAATGGGACATAACTCACTTAACAACTGTCTTGTTGAGCAACACAAAATTGGGGCTCAGTCCTCGCCTTACGACTCAATATAAGTCATAAGGCAAGGATTACCTGAATTTTTTAATTCAGTGCTTAAATTATAGGTTGCCTTCTATTTACTCTTTTTTAGATGTGTACAAAACTAGGAAAGCGAGTTTTTTTTCTGGCTAGTTTTGTTTTAAAATCAAGCGGCTGGCCATTTCTTGTTGGGGAGTCGATTTTAGGAATATATTTTCTTTTCACACACTTGCAGGACCCCAAATCTTCCTCTCTGCCCTGGTTGTGTTTATAAAATCTGTGATGAACGTCTTGCTTAGGCTCCAATATTTTAATGTTTGCAATTAATACGCCTCTCTGAAATTACTCACAGACATGATGTAATGGGCTTAGCAGGGGTCTAATTTGAATGAGTTTCTTCATGTCTGCCACCGCAACGGATTTTCGGCACCAAGTGCCTGTTTTATCGGTCTCTTGACATCCATCATGAAATAAGTAACTGCTTCATGACGGCAAAAAGGTGGCTGGTTAATAGGATTTATTCACAGGCACTGAGACATTTGTGCCCTGCCTTTCTTTCAAAATTTGTGCTTCTGGGACAGCAAAGAGAAAAAAAACAACAACCAATGATTAACTGCACAATCCAGTTACGGTATCAAAAATGATCAAAAAGCAGGACAGCTGAAACATGGAAATGTAGAAAGTCAGCACCCACCCCTCTCCTAGAAGAATGAAATATTTTACCCTGTTTCCCCAAAAATAAGACCCAACCGGAAAATAAACTCTAGTGTGATTTTTCAGGATGCTCGTAATATAAGCCATACCCCAAAAATAAGCCCCAGTTAAGATTGTCAAGCAGACGGAGGTGTTTAGTACTGGATTTCCCCCCAAAATAAGACCTAACCAGAAAATAAGCCATAATTCTTATTGTTTTTTTCGCTCTTTTGGAGCAAAAATTAATATAAGACCCTGTCTTTATTTGGGGGGAAACATGGATAGGAAATATTAAAAAGGCAGAATATTATATTTCCCTAAAGGACGAATGGAGAAACATGCTCTTGGAGACAGAAAGCATCGCCCACCTTTCTTAATAGCCCTCAGCAGATGTCAGCACTTCAGAGATAAAGAGTTTATTGAAAGAAGACAAGTATCTAGGTAGCTCTATTCATAGGCAAAGCAAATAATGCAGGCAGAAATCCATTCAAGAAAGACAGGATATTTTGAAATTCCCTGCAGCAAGGTCTGAACAAAGGTAGGATTAGCCCACAGCCACAATAGGAATTGCCTAACGCTCTTTCAATTGCACCCCCTTCCCAGCAAACATCAACCAATCTTAGCTCAGACAAACACATTTTCTCTTTTGCCTATAGAGCCAGCTATGACCCCTACATAACCCCTACAACAGTCAATAGAATACATGTTCTTGCACAGGAACAGGTAGCTCAAGTGCAAAGCCCAAGAGAAGGTATAAAAGCCACTCACTCTCAACTCCATGTGTCAGCTGCACCAGAACCACAAACATGTGGTCCTGTTCATCAATAAATCGACCCTCTTTCCAATCAGCCTCCATACTCCATTTTGTGCCTTTCTCCCAGCTTGGAACTGAACCAGATGGCTATTTCTTCCCACAGAAACACCTCAATCGGGACAGGTCTTACCAAATTCAGATCGAGTTTTTTTTTAAAAGGCCAAATAACCATCTTGCAAATTAGACAATTTTGACAACAATCTATTGTGGTAAAGCTGCCCCCCCATAAGAATGAAATATTTTGGGGAATATTAAAAGAGGCATAATATTATATTTTCCCAAAGGAGAAATGGAGAAACATGCTCTTAAAGAAAGAAAGCAGACTCAGTCTTTCTTAATAGCCCCCAGCAGATATTTTGTTCCCATAAAAAAATCCAGGCCAATTTATTCACAAAATAAAAGACCTTCCTTCACCTCCAGGGATGGGATTAAAGTTTACATTCTCCTTCACCAACATTCTAAGAACAGGACATAGCATTGCATAGCACAGTAATGGCTAACCTTTTTGCCATTGAGTGCCAAAAGAGGGGGGAGCACGGCAGGGGTGGGTTCTACTTACCTTTACTACTGGTTCGCAATGGGAGCGCGCACGCTTCTACGCATGCGCAGATCGTCCATTAAGATGTCCGGGCGGGTGGGCGGAGCCTCCTGCCGCTTTTACTACCGGTTCAGAAGAACTGGACAGAACCGGGAGCAACCCACCACTGGATCGCGGAGGAAGGGTCGCGCACATGCATGCCCACACTCATAATTCTATGCGCTCTGCCCCCCCCATGCGCGTGGGACCCCCTCCCCTGCTCCCCCCACTTTTGGCATGTGATGGCACAGTGAGCCCGGTAGGCCCATTTTTTGCTCTCCCTGGGTCCAGAGCCTTTCTAGGAGCCTGGGGAGGGCGTAAACGGCCTTCCCCACCTCCTTTTTAATATTTCCTAGAATATTTCATTCTTCTAGGGGAGGGGTGGGTGCTAACTTCTACAGCCCTCTCTAAACAGTTTTTAGAGTCAGCATATTGCCCCCAACAATCTGGCTCCTCATTTTACATGACCCTTTAGGACATAACAAGATTAACCCACTACCGTTTAGCAAAAGACACAGGGCTCACTACATTGCACAATCTCCTAATGGCATTTCAGACATCGCACAACCCCCAGCAGCATTTCAGAAACTGTATAAAAACCCTTGCACTCATCAAGCTAATTTGTCAGCTGCCCCAGAACTGCCTGCTGTGTGTTTGTTTGTGTGTGTGTGTGTGTGTGCCTGTGTGTGTTGGTTTTGCTCATCCATAAACAGAATCCTTCTTTCTAATCAGCCTCCATTTTATTTCCAGCGCTTTTCTCCCAGCTTGGAACTGGACCTGAATTTTTCTTCCAATCAATACTATCTTATAAACCAGATTTACAAGCTCATTGAAGAAATTATAGTTAAATATCTTGGCTGATTAATAAAGCATATTCATTTCAGGGCTATTTCTCTTGTCTATGCTTGTCTTTCCTTCCCTTTTTTCCTGCCCTCTACTTTTCTTTACTCTGCCTCCAACCTACCCCACAACATAGTACGTCCTGTACTATCACCTCTTACAATACTAGACAACACAGTATCAACAGTAGAGTCTCTAGGTTCCATCATATCTCAAGACTTAAAATGGACACCTAACATCAAAAGCGTCATCAAAAAAGCACAACAAAGAATGTTCTTTCTGCGCCAACTCAGGAAGCTCAAATTGCCCAAGGAGCTGCTGATCCAGTTCTACAGAGGAATTATTGAGTCTGTCATCTGCACCTCTATGGCTCTGCAACCCAACAAGACAAAAACAGACTTCAGAGGATAATTAGAACTGCAGAAAAAATAATGGCTACCAACCTGCCTTCCCTTGAGGACCTGTATACTACATGAGTTAAAAAGAGGGCTGTGAAAATATTTACAGACCCTTCGCATCCTGGACATAAACTGTTTCAACTCCTACCCTCAAAACACTATAGAGCACTGCACCATAGAACAACTAAACACAAGAACAGTTTTTCCCCAAACGCCATCACTCTGCTAAACAAATAATTCTCACAACGCTGTCAAATAATTTACTAAGAATGTATTACTATTCTTCTTCTCTTCCTTATCCCACTTATTACTATATCCGTGTTGCTTGTATCTTTACAACTTATATTGTTTTTATTTGTTTCCTAGTACGATTTGATAGCTTATTAGTAACCTTGACTATCACTAAGTGTTGTATCTTTTTATTCTTGATGAATGTATATTATTCTCCTTATGTACACATATGCACCAAAGACAAATTCTTTGTGTGTCCAATCACACTTGGCCAATAAAGAATTCTATTCTATTCTATTCTATTCTATTCTATTCTATTCTATTCTATTCTATTCCATTCCATTCCATTCCATTCCATTCCATTCCATTCCATTCTAATCTCTCTTCCCTTATGGACTGTCTCCTTTGAATCACTTTGCCTCTCGGAAAGCTTCCATAACATCTACCCAATTTGACATTACAATGGTTCGTTTTGTGACTTTTCAAAGTTACAACAGCATTGAAAAAAGTGACTTATGACTGTTTCCACACTTATGACCGTTGCAGCATTCCCATGGTCAGGTGATCAAAATTCAAATGCTTGGCAACTGACTCATATTTATGACGGTTGCTGTCAAAGCGCTGACCTTTTGCGACCTATTGACAGGCAAAGTGAATGGGGAAGCCAGATTCATTTAACAACCATGCTTAACAAAGGCAGTGATTTTACTTAACAACTGTGGCAAGAAAGAGGATAAAAAGGAGGCAAAAATTCACTTCACTTGCTCGGCACTGGAAATTTCGGGCTCAATTGTGGTTGTAAGTCGAGGATTAATTGTACATGCTCTTAACCCTGCAAAAGCCTAAATCATACTTTTAGATTCAGAGATTATTGGTACTTAGAGTACCCTAATAATTGTAATGCTATTACTATTCTCATGGTCTTGCACTTTAAGACAGGAATGGATTTGCTGGATGAAAGCAGTTGGTGCAAGCCTTAAGCAGCTTAAATCACTTAAATATTTTCCCCCTTTGGCAAACTGGTAATCTTAATAGGGTTATTTAAAAAATGATAACCTGACTCTAATACAGGTTGGAATGTGTCTACTTTAAATTTTTTTCTCCTTGGATGGATGAGCAAACTGGGTTTCTCTTTCTCTCCGTCTGAAAATAGTGACTGACAACAGATACACAGTTTGAATCTCTGTGCCTCCACTCTAAGCTAAGCTATACAGGTAGTCCTCAACTTATGACCCCAATTTTCCTTGCTAAACAATGTCGTCGTTAAGTAAGCCGTGTCCAATTTTATGACTTTTGCCACAGTTGTTAACTGAATCACGCAGCTGTTAAGCAAATCTTCGCCCACTGACCATGTTTATCAGGAAGACTGCTGGGAAGGTCAGAAATTGTGATCACATGACTTTGGGATGTTGCAGCCATCATAAATATATGGTGGTTGCCAAGCGACCAAATTTTGATCACATAAACATGGAGATACTGCGATGGGTGGTGGAAGAACCGGTCCTAAGTCATTTTTTCCCCACTGCCATTGTAACTTTGAACGGTTGCTAAGTGAATGATTGTAAATCAAGGGCGACCTATATAAGCACAAATGGGATTGCTATTTCCATCTCTCCATCTCTGCTCACTCTGTCTTAAAGAATAAGTGGATTACTTAAGTAGATACTAAAATACTGAATAATGAAATTAAGCCAGTGAGAATTCCTCAGGTTGAGAGGAGTGTAGGTAAAAAAAATCAGCTCCAGTTCCAAGCTGGGAATAAAATGGAGGCTGTTTAAGAAAGAAGGTTTATTGATGAGCTGAACAGCATGTGGTTCTGGGACAGCTGACCCCTTGGTTTAGGAATGGAGGGATTTTTATATGGTTCTGAGATGATCCAGGGAGTTGTGCAATATAGTGAGCCTTGTGCCTTTTGCTATTCTAATGGTGGTGGGTTAATCCTATTATGTCCTAAAAGGTCATGTCCTGTTCCTAGAATTTGGGTGGGGGATGTAAACTCTTAATCCCATTAACTCCATCCTGGGGGAACTGTGCCTGAAGGTGTTTTGTTTATGAAAAAGATTAGTCTTTCTCAAAAGGTACAAAATATCCATCTCTAAAAACTTCAGGCATCTGCTGGAGGCTGTTTCACTATGCAGGAAGACTGGGGCTGCTTTCTGCCTTTAAGAACATATTTCTCCATTTCTCCTTTGGGGAAATATAATATTCTGCCTCTTTTAATATTCCCAAAAATATTTCATTCTTGGGTGGGCTTCCTATATGAGTAACCATTACCACTATTTTTCAACCTTGACTGCTTGAAGATGTGTGGACTTCAATTCCCAAAGTTCCCCAGCCAGCAAGGGAATTCTGGGAATTGAAGTGCATACATCTCCAAATTGCCAAGATTGCCTTCCATGTTCTTTCTCAGCCTGATGTCCTCCAGAATGCTACTTAGGGATCCAGGGAATAGAGAAGGCTGCCCCTGATATTTTCAGAATTGGAAGAAAACAGCTTTTTCTCATGTCCAAACCTGGAATAGTATAGTGGTTGGGACATATAGGTAGTCCTCGACTTACAGCAGAAGCCAATCCCCTATTCTCTGTGGCAGCCCTTCAAGTACTAGAAGACAGTTGTCATGTCCCCACCAATCCTTCTCTTCGATAGGAAAGAAATATCATTCATCATATGTTCATCATTGTGCAAAGCCCGACTAATCCTGAGGAGTTTTGAAAGAAACAATAATCTGTTAGATTTTCCCTGTGTTGGAAGAAATATCCAGGTCCAGTTCCAAGCTGGGAGAAAGGCACTGGAGACAAAATGGAGGCTGGAGGTTGATTGGAAAAAGGGTCCATTTATTGATGAAGCATATGATTCTGTGCAGCTGACCACATGGAGTTGAGAGTGGCTGACTTTTATACCTTCTTTTGGGCTTTGCACTTGAACTTCCTGCTCCTGTACAAGAACATGTATTCTATTGGCTGTTGTAGAGGTCATAGCTGGCTCTGTAGGTTGAGCTCCCAGGTTTGGTTGAAGTTTGGACTGCTGATGCAACGTCCTTAGGAGATTGCGCAATATGATATGCTCTGTTGCTAGATGGTAGTGGGTAAATCCTATTATGCAGGGGTGGGATTCAAAAATTCTAGCAACCAGTTCTTTGCCCATTTCCGGACTTCCGGAACTTCCGGGAGGCCTATTTTTCTCCCTCCCAGAGCCTCCGTGCGGGCCTTGCACTTATCTGGCATCCAAAACGGGTCACGTAGAGACTCCTGGGAGGGGAGGGGAGGGGAGGGGTGGGCAGTCCTCGCAACTACTGGTTTGGCGAACCAGATGTAAAATTAGCATCCGGTTTGCCCAAACTGGTCCATACTGGCTGAATCCCACCCCTGCTATTATGTCCTGAAGGGTCATGTCTTAATCCCATCATCCTGGAGCTGAAGGTCTTTTGTTTTGTAGATAGGCTGGCCCAATCTTTCTCAATGGGCACAAAATATCTGCTGGGGGGAGGGATTTGGGGCTCTGAGTTTCTGTCTCCCTTAAATTTTTTATTTTTCTTGTTCAAGGATAAATCGACAAAATGTTGGAAATGCCACCAGACACCTGGTTCGTACTATCATATGTGGTGGACATGTCAAAAAGCAAAAATATATTGGACAAAAATACATACATGGCTGGAAAACATGATAAAACAGCATGTTGATTTTTGTTGGGCATTTTACCAGACAAGTACAATAAAGGGAATGTATATTTGATTCTACATGTATTGACTGCAGCTAGAATAGTATTTGCACAACAATGGAAAAGTCATTGGGATTGAAGAAATCCCACAGATGAAAATGTAATTAAAAAAATATTAGAATATGCAGAAATGGATAAACTAACACTTATAATTAAGGAAAAGAAAGAAACTGAATATTTTTTGACTTGGGACTTATTTTATCAATGGTTAGCTGACAAAAACAGGAGCTAGAAACAGAGAAACATATGAAAGGATTAAGTATAAGGAAGGTACGTTAAATTGGTTAGACAAAGACTATGGTTATTGTTATTATTATTATAATTGATACTAATGTAATGAATATTGTTGTAAATACGCTGATTATTATTTCCTAAAATGATTTGTACCCAGATAACACACTGTTCGATTGAAATTGGAATTTTTGTAAGTTATAAAATAAAATAAAAACTTATTATATATATAAAAAAAGATTTTTATTTCTCTTTTAGGGGAAATATTTTATCCTGCCTTTTTAAAAATATTTTTCAAAATATTTCATTCTTCTAGGAGGAGGGTAGCTTCCCACAATTGACATAATTTAACCAACCTTCCAGCCCGATAATAAAGGAGCTATTGCTTATTAAAATGGTTATCTTCCCATCCCTTGCCTTCTCTGTTTGTTACAGCAGTAAACTCACCAGGAATATCCCAATTACTTTATTCCTGAATAAACAGGGATAAAACCAATTTAGTTCTTGAATGTTTACATCAATTAGCAGGATGTAGCTTAGTGCAGGGAGGGAATAATTAAACTTCCAGACAGGAGCTGTGGCGGAGAGGAATTCGTAGGAAGACAGCCTCCGTGGGAGGGATTCGTTTTCACAAGGTGATTTCTTAGATGGAAGAATACAATTTATTTGGGGTTCTTGAATGGAGGCCCCTGACATGCAAATCTTGAACTTCCCTGGAGCAGATGTTCTCCAGTGGCAAGGAAACAGCTTATCATTGGAGGCAAAGACATTGTTAGCAAAGAAACTCTGGGGATTGGATTCTTAAATTGCCGGTGTTTTTTCACCTCCCTAAGGGTTCTGTTTCACCAGGCAATTAGCAGCAGATTATAGTTAATACTTTACCCTGAAAGCTTCGCTTGCTAATTACAGGAGATACTGGCTTGTAGCTTTAGTCTCAAGCAGTGTTTCTTAACTGTGACGACTTTAAGATGGGTGGACTTCAACTCCCAGAATTCCCCAGCCAGCCAAGGTGTGAGAGGCATGGTGTTGCAGTGGTTGTCCTTCTTCCAGGACCGGTTGGTTCCTATGACTGGAGGAAGGAGATCGATCAACAGAAGAGAATGTTTGTAACTCAGAGTTGAACTGTGGAGGCCTTGGCGCTGAGTTCGGTTGTTTTCTTGCAGGCATTTCATTATCCAACTAGGTTACGTCTTCGGTGCTAGAAGAGAGTGGGGTTTGCTCTCTGTTTATATGAGGGGTGTCAAACTCAATTTCATTGAGGGCAGCATCAGGGTTGTGTTTGACCTCGGCGGACTAGGGGGCCGTGGCCAGGGGGGCCAGCTCAATATCCATTTTCGGCCGTGATGGCTTCCTGCAGCCCTCTGCCAGCAAAAATGGAACTCGGGAGGCCGTGCCCTCCCCCCCCCAAGCTCTGTTTTCGCTGGCAAAAGGCTGCAGGAGGCCGTCACCAGTGGTAGGTTTCTACTGGTTCGCTCCAGTTCGGGCGAACCAGTAGCAGCGGCAGCGGGAGACTCCACCCCCCCACCCGGACGTCATCACGGATGCTCTGCACATGTGCAGAAGTGCCGCACACGAGCGAAGTGAGCATGTGCACATACTCTCACAGTTCCGAACTGGTAGCGAAGGTAAGTGAAAACCACTACTGGTGGAAAATGGAGTTTGGGAGGGCTGAATTACCAAGACTAATGTTGACAGGGTAAGTCACTGTATATAAACCAGGGGTGTCAAACTCAAGGCACTACGGGCCGATCCTTTCCAGGGCAGCCCCGTGGGCCATATTTAAGCACTCCATGGGCCAGATCCGGCCTGTGGGCCTTGGTTTATATACAGTGGCTTGCCCTGTCAACGTTGGTGAGAGTGTTGTTTTCTTCTTAGTAACTCCATGATTAGGCTATTGTTTATTGCTTGATTGTTGACCTGGTATTAATCTAACTGTATTTTAGATCTAGCTGTAGAAGCCCGCTTTATGGGGATTCTCAGAATTCTATACTCTTTCTTCTTCTATTTAAGCCTTCCTCTAGGAAGCCACTGAGTAAAGTCATCTGCCAGTAGATGTTCATCTATCAATGATCCCTGGTTATAAATCTGCAGCCCGACTGATCAAGAGATGACATCAAGGTTCTTTTTCAGTGTGTGGAGGTCTAGATGAGTTCTAGATGGAGATGAATAGGCTTAGTATGAAGAATGTTTCAGCTTTAGTAAGAAAAATGGCTGTAGGTTTTGGGGGCTCCTGATTTTGGAAGTGTGCTATTGTTAGTTCTGGATGTAGCTGTACCCCACCAGAAAGAATGAGAGGACAATTTGTGTGTCCTCTTGGACTCTTGGCTCCTGCTGAAGTGGGTGGCAGCCACGACCAAGAAGCCCTTTGCCCAAATTAATCTTGAATGCCAATTGTGCCCTTTCCTATATCAAGAGGTCTTCATCATGATCAGTCATGCTTTGGTCACTTTTTGTTTGAAATATTGCACTATACTCTACATGAGGTTGACCTTGAAGACTATTAAGAAACTGCCATGGATCCAGCGTATATAAGCACAGCTAGTTATGGGGACACTATACTACATATAACATCACTATATTGTAATGATTACCAAAGATCAATGAATCAGAATAGAGTTGGAAGGGACCTTTGAGGTCTTCTAGTCCAACCCCCTGCTCAAGCAGGAGACCCTATACCCGTGATGGCGAACCTATGGCACGGGTGCCACAGGTGGCACACAGAGCCAAATCAGTGGGCACATGAGCATTGCCGTAGCTCAGCTCCAGCGCGTTTGCGTGCGCTGGCCATCAGATTTTTGGGCCTTCCGGTCCCACCGGAAGTTGGGAAATGGGCTGTTTCCTGCTTCCGGAGGGCCTCTGAGGTGAATGGAGAAGGCTGTTTTCGCCCTCCCCAGGCTCCTAGAAAGCCTCTGGAGCCTAGGGAGGGTGAAAAACGGGCCTACTGGGCCCACCGTGCCATCGCGTGTTAAAAGCGGGGGGAGGTGTGTGTACATGCGTAGGGCGCATTGAATTATGGGTGTGGGCACGCACGTGGGCGACTTCCCCGCACTCCCCCCGCTTTTGACACGTGACGGCAAAAAGGTTAGCCATCACTGCCCTATACCATTTCAGACATATGGCTGTCCAATCTCTTCTTAAAAATCCCCAGTGATGAAGCACCTACAACTTCTGAAGGCAAGCTGTTCCACTGGTTAATTTTTCTCACTGTTAGGAAGTCTCTCCTTAGTTCCAGGTTGCTTCTCTCCTTGGATTAGTTTCCATCCATTGTTTCTCGTTCTGCCTGCAGGTGATTTTGTAAATAAATTGACTCTCTCTTCTTTGTGGCAACCTCTCAAATAATGGAATATTGCTATCATGTCACCCCTGGTCCTTCTTTTCTTTACAGTAGTCAAATCCAAATCCTGCAACTTGTTCTTCATATGTTTTAGTCTCCAGGCCTTTAATCTCATTTTAGTTGCTCTTCTTTGTACTTTTTCCAAAGTCTCAACATTGGTTTTGACCAAAACTGGATGCAGTATTCCAGGTGTGGTCTTACTTAGGCTTTATAATGCAATATTAATATTTCAGGTGATTTTGATTCTATGCCTCTGTTTATACAACAAAGGATTGTGTTAGCTTTTTTGGCTGCTGCCTCACATTGCTGGCTGCCTCACACTGCTGGCTAAATGATTGTCCACTAAAGCGCTACTAACTCTATCTTTTTTTGTTGTCAGGTGTTTCAAAAGCCCTTTAAAACAAGGGTCCCAAACTTGTGGGCAGCGGCTCACTATTGGGCCATGCGGGGATTGTAACTGGGCTCCAGAAATGGCCAATGAGTGTCATGTCCCCTCGGAGCCTGAATCTGTAGGGAAAGATGAACTGGAACATAGCCGACAGAAATTGAGGGGGCGGCTTCATTGGCTTCGGAGGAAAATGGGGAGGAGCAGGCCCAGTCAGGCCAGAGCCTTTCAGGATTAGAACAGCTTGTAGACAGGGAGGAACAGGGGCAGAATGAACATGAGAGACAGAGCTCAGGCAATGACCACCCCCTCCTGATCCAAGAGCACGGAGAGTGGAGAGAAGGCGAGAACAGCGCCGACTGAGCAGGCTACTCGGGATAAGAGTACCCGTCTTCACAAGGCACACCTGGGGAATGAGACTTAAGGAACCACTGTGGGGAGGGGCATTTGTCAGGAACAAACACTGAGTTTCTGAAGTGTGGAGTGCTGATGTTTGAACTTTCCAATAGTCCTTGCATTCTTTCTGGCTTTCTGGACTAATTAAGGGGTGTTTTAATTAGTATGGGCCAAATTTGTTTAATATGTTTTAAATTGTTTTTAAATTTTATATTGTATGTGTTTTATCTTTGGCTGAGTCATTCGGGAGAAGGGCGGTATATAAATCTAAATAAACCTAAACCTAAACCTAAACTGAATCCTTTGCTTCCTGAACTCCTTGATTTGCCCTGCTGGATTTATTGCTGTGCAGCCTTGGTGTACATACACTGGGCTGGACTATTTGCAGCCAGCGGCTGCTTGAGGTGTGTGTGGGGGGTTTGTCATCACTTTGCTCTGGGACTTGCCAGAAACGTGGGAGCGTTTGGAGAAATTTGGGGGAATTTGGAGCAATAAAGGGGTGGTTTGAATTGCCAGCTGCCTATGTTATCTCTGGGCTGCGCCCCGGGTCATCATAGCGAGTATACATGCATGAGTATACATGCAGAGTCCCTTGGGAGTTGGGTGGCATAGAAATGCGACAAAATAAATAAATAAATAAATAAATGTACATCCTCACTTGCGTGAGCAGTGGACAGGCACATGTGCGCACACTCCATTTGTGTGTGAGCAGCAGGCACGTGTGCACACCGGTGACATAAATGGAGCCATGTGCACACTTTCTAGCCACTCGCACGGAAACTTCCTCTCCCCCTCACCCCCGCCAGTCTGCAAAGACGGAAACATTGGGGAACTCTTCTTTAAAACTCAGTTATCCCAACAGGTTTGGGGTCTCACGGAAACAGGGATTTAATGAGGTGGTTACATTGTGTGCAACCACCTCATTAAATTAAATTAAATTAAATTGTGAGACCCAGTTTGGTCAAGTGGTTAAGGCATCAGGCGAGAAAGCAGGAGACCTAGAGTTCTAGTCCCTTCTTAGCCATGAAAGCTGACTGGGTGACTTTGGCCAACTCTCTCAGCCCAACCTACCTCACAAGGTTGTTGTTGTGGGGAAAATAGGAGGTGTGTTGGATATGTTCACCGCCTTTGTAAAAATAGTAAAGGTGGGATACACATAAATAAACACATAAACATCTATGCTCTCCCTTCCCTTTTTAGTTTCTCTTGAATATTTGTTTTAATTTTAGAGTACTTTTGTAATTACTTTTTATGATTTTATAGTATGCCGTCACATTTCCTACCCTCTGGAATCAGCTGCCCCCAGAGATAAGGAGAATCCAAGACCTCGGTGCCTTCCGCCGTGCCCTTAAAACTTTCTTTTTTCAGCAAGCCGGGCTGGCTTAACATATTTTTTAACATATTTTTAATTTTTAATTGGTTTGTTATCTTAAATTGGGGCCAAATTAATATATATCATTTTAATTGTTTTTTAATGTTTGTATTGTATGTTTTTATCTGGCTGTACACCACCCTGAGTCCCTCGGGAGAAGGTGCGGTATATAAATTCGAAATAAAATAAAATAAATAAAATAAATTTCTATAAGTTGGGCAACATATAAATAAGGTTAATTATGGCTTCTAGAAATCCTTCAATGGCACACAAAGATAATTAATAAAACTAAAATTAAGACACTTCAGTTGCAAGTGGGAGATAAATTTGCTTGTTATTTAATAAATCCCAACCAGTTGTCAATTAAGGTCTCTTTGGAATGAAGCTCTCACCTCTTGGGGGTTTCCTGGCTGCAGTTTAGTCATTGCTTTGTTCTTGGGAATTTTTTTTACTTCCCAGTCCAACATACAGCCCTTGGGATCTCCTGATGGTCTCTTAGCCAAGTAGAAAGCGGGCTCTGAATCCAAATGTCGTCTCTTGAAGTATTTGCATGGAAAAAGCCCAGCTGTTGCACTTTAATCTCATGCAGCCTTCAGACTTATTTCAAAAGCCCTTCAAGTTCAATTATGGTTCTGGTAAGAGCCAGCTCTCCCTTTGTGCAGGCTGGAGAAGAAAGAAAAAAGAAA